>NC_057865.1:270277250-270877250 GCF_019393635.1 Dromiciops gliroides | reverse complement strand
AGGCAGTAAGAGGACTACCTTCTTACGTCTCTTCTTGGGGCCAGATTTGGTTATTATACTCTAACCTTTTAAAAACCAAGCTTTTCCAGAAGGCAAAGGATATTTTGTTTTTTCATCTTTCATTGATTTTTTTCTTTCGTTTGTGCATGTGTGAATTTTTTAAACATCAATGTCACTGCTGAATACAATATTTGCTATTGCATTCCTTTCCCCCACACACACACATTTACTCCATAAACACATCCTTATAACAAAGAATATGAATTTGAAGTCTTTGAGGGAAGGAAGGCACAGTTTTCAATTTTGTCTTTGTATTTCTAGTCCCTAGCATGACGCTCAGCAGTTAAGCACATTCAGGTGCTAACTAAATGCATGCCCACATACAGCTACGTAGAATAAACTGACACAGGAGAAAGCACGGCACGGTGAAGTGAAGACATTTAAACAGCACTTTAGGGTTTGCAAAACGTTTTATAGATATTATCTAATTTGAATCTCATAACAACTAAGTGCTATACCTCTTTTACAAATAAAGAAACTGAGGCTTACCCATCTAGGAGGAATCTGAGGCAGGATTAGAACTCAGGTCTTTCTAGGGGGCACCTAGGTGGTGCAGTGGATAAAGCACCAGCCCTGGATTCAGGAGGACCCAAGTTCAAATCCAACTTCAGACACTTGACACTTACTAGCTGTGTGACCCTGGGCAAGTCACTTAACCCTCATTGCCCTGCAAAAAACACAGAGGAAGGTGCTGGGGTGGCACGGGAAACTCCTGACTACCCTTACTAGATATGGAAAGCACTTTGCAAACCTTAGGGAGACACATGAACATCTTATATCTGACTGTGTATCCCTCATCCCACACTTCTGTATTGAGGAGAAGGACATTCCCCCCCCTCCCCCAAACAGTCTTCTGGAGTTGAGATTGGTCACTGCATTACCCTCTGAGTTATGTCTCCTAGAATTGTGTTTTAAGGGGAAAATAGGGCCAGCAGGGGTTAAAAAATATCATCAAGGGGCAGCTAGATGGCGCAGTGGATAGAGCACCGGCCCTGGAGTCAGGAGTACCCGAGTTCAAATCCGGCCTCAGACACTTAACAGTTAACTAGCTGTGTGACCCTGGGCAAGTCACTTAACCCCAATTGCCTCACTAAAAAAAAAAAAAAAATCATCAAGACTTTGGGAAGCAGTCCTAGTCCCACAATAATAACATTTTGCATTGGGGATTACCTAAGGTTTAAAAATGACACATTAAAACAGAGGAGTTACTTTCCAAGGGTTGAGTTTGGTTGGGTTTTTTTGTTTTTCTTTTTAAAGCATTTTAAGATCTTTGTTATAGTTGGGGGATGGAGGTTACTTTGAACATGGTAAAAGAACAGGAAGTAAGTAAGTTTCAGTCTACACTAAGCTCTAGGAGTTACCTATAGCTCTCATCTGTGTCAGGCCCCTCCAAGCTGGGCCCGGGCCCTTCCTCAACAGCCCATCTCAGAGTTGTTCATCAGCACTTCTCCAGCACTATAAATCTATCTGACCCCCGATGGCTCACTGGTCCGTCACGGATGTTAAGTTCAAATTAAACCCCCTTCTCAATGTCAGGGAGTCCCTGCAGCAGAGGAAAAAAAAAAGACTTCAGGATGGAAGAGTGGAAGGTACCAATGCTGCTTCCTTTTCCTGTGCCTGAAGCAAGCAACTCTGTGTGTCCTTTAAACCGCTATCGGAGCCTCTCACATATTCTATGGTTTTCCAGGAGGCCTTTTCTTTATCCTTGAAAGGAAAATTTTACACTAGAAAGGTCAATTTAAAAAAAAAATTTATCTTATTTTTATGGATTTTCCTCTCCCCTATCCAGAAAGCCATCCCTTCTAATAGGAAAGTAGGAAAGCAATTCTACAAAAAATAACACTAGCATTGATTGCCCCTGATCAGAAGGGCAATATTCCACACCCCTGGTCTCCCACTTCTGCAATGAAGGAAGGGAGGTGCATTTTTTCAATCGGAGTACTAAATTTTAGGCACAGTTCTAGTTATATTTGAGTACAAGCATTGTGTCAGGGATCCAAATTGGATGCTAGGAGTCTAAAATGTAGGAAACTATAAATAAATAAACAAATCAATCGATTAATATAGTGGAAATAACAAGCACAGATTATTTCACAGAAACCCTCCTTTAGGTTGAAAGGTAGCAAGGCATAATGGTTAGAACACTGGACTGGAAATCAGTGTGTATCGGGTGCCCTATCTGGGTCCTGGGTGGCCAAAACCCAACATTATTAATTAATAAGCATAAACTCTTTCATCCAAACAATATGTCATGGTGAGAAATCATGTGATATACTAGATAAGCAAAATGACCTCAGATTCAGGAACTCCTGGGTTCAAATCTTACCCCAAGCACTTACTAGCTGTATGACTCTGGACAAATCATGTAAACTCTCTCAGCCTCAGTTTCTTCATGTATAAAATGAGGATAAGAATAGTTCCCTGGGTCACAGAGTTGCTTTGGGGATCAAATGCGCTAATATCTTTACAGAACTATATAGATGTGACACAGTGGGGTTTTTTTTCCATTATTACAATTTGCTAATTATGGAGAGGAAAGTGGACCCGTGTCAATTTATTTGCATTCAATGAACTACAGAAGCTGGGCTCTTATGTGGGATCTCTGGGTTGGAAGGGACCCCAGGAGGCCATCCTATCCAAAATTGCGAGTTTCTTTCTTTCTTTCTTTCTTTCTTTTTTTGTGTGGGGCAACGGGGGTTAAGTGACCTGCCCAGGGTCAAACAGCTAGTAAATGTCAAGTGTCTGAGGCCAGATTTGAACTCAGGTCTTCCTGAATCCAGGGCCGGTGCTCTATCCACTGCACCACCTAGCTGCCCCTTTGAGTTTATTTCTTATATCAGTGTTTCCTGTTTTATCTCCTCAATGAAATTGTAAGTTGCCGGAAGGTCAGGACTCTAAGTGATCATTTGTTTTTTTGTAGAATAATAGTAGATTAAAAAAAAAAAGGAAAAAGAAAAAAAAGAAGAATAGTAAATAACAATCATGTAAACTTCCAAGGCTTAAAAGATACTTTAAATGAACTGCATGTGGTATCTCCTGGAGATGTAGACATGTGCTCTGGGCCCTTCCTAATGGGATGACACAGAGAATTCCAGAATACATGTAAAAGGGTACTAGATAAAGCACTTCTAGAAAAAACCTTAAGCTATTAGATAAATGTGACCTCTTCTATCCCTCTGAAGGCATATCCTTCCTTCCGTACTTGGAATCTTCTGATGCTCTACGGAGAGGAGTAAGGCAAGTCTTGTTTTGTCTTTGATTCCCAGCACCTAGTACATATAGTAGGTACTTAATAAATGATTGTTGATATTGTGCTGTAAGAAATGATGGGAAAAAAATAAAAAGAAATTATGGAGGGGCAGCTAAATGGCGCAGTGGATAGAGCACCGGCCCTGGATTCAAGAGTACCTGAGTTCAAATCTGGCCTCAGACACTTAACACTTACTAGCTGTGTGACCCTGGGCAAATCACTTAACCCCAATTGCCCCACCAAAAAAAAAAAGAAAGAAATGATGGAGATGGTTTCAGAGAGACCTGAGAAGATGTATATAAACTGATGCAAAGAGAAGCGAGCAGAACTATGAGAATAATTTATACAGTAACAATGTTGTGGGGCAGCTAGGTGGCGCAGTGGATAGAGCACTGGCTCTGGATTCAGGAGGACATGAGTTCAAATATGACCTCAGACACTTAAAACGCTTACTAGCTGTGTGACCCTGGGCAAGTCACTTAACCCCAACTGCCTCACCAAAAACCAAAACAAACAAAAAACCAATGGTGCAAAAAGACAAATTTGATGAGGTTTTTTTGTTTTGTTTTGTTTCACAACCTGACTGATGTGGAAATGTTTTGCATGACTGTACCTGTATGGCTTATATTGAATTGCTTGCAGTCTTAGGGGCTGGGGCGGGAGGAGAATTTAGAACACAAAGTTTTACAAATCAACGTTAAAAATTGTTTTTACATGTAATTTGGGTAAAAAAAAAATAAAATTCTAAATTCTAAGGAAAAAAAAGACAAGTTTTAAAGACAAGAATCCCAACATCAATTCCAGAGGAATCATGATGAAACATGATGCCCGCCTCCAGACAGAGAAGCATTGATGGGCTCAAAGGGCATACTGAGTGAGGCATATTGGGAGTGAGAGGATGAGGAACATAAATAAGGCAGGAATTTGTTTTGCTTGATTATTATTTGTAACAGGTTTTATTTTTCTTGTATTCTCAGCAGGGGGGGAGGGGGAAGGGGGATGTGAGAGGGAAAGAATTTGGCACTGAAAATAAAATCAAATTGAATTACAAAAATAAATGCTTGTCAATTGCCCATTGATTAGATCATTTCATGCTACAATGGGAAAAGCGCTGTGTTTGGAATTAGAAGATCGAGGTTTGAATTTTGGCTTTACTATTTACTACTTGTAACTTGTTACTGGTAAAACCATGAGCAAATCACTTAACTCCCAGGGGCCTCAGTTCATTCATCTGTAAAATGAAAGTCAAAGATCTACAGTTGGGAGGGACCTTGGAGGTCATCTAGTTCAATCCTCTAGTGGGAAATTCATCTTAAAACACCCCAAGAGAGATCAAGAGAGATGAAGTGTTTGGACCATGTGCTAGGCACTGTGTCAAGACCTGGGAACAGCAATATAAGGAAAAAGAAGGAAAAGCCTCAGGGAGATTACATTCTTTCAGGGCAATGGGGGTTAAGTAATTTGCCAAGGTCACACAGCTAGTATGTGTCAAGTGTCTGAGGCCAAATTTGAACTCAGGTCCTCCTGAATCTGGGACTGATACTTTATCCACTGAGCCACCTAGATTACATTCTAATGTCAAAAGTCCCTTTATGCTTCAATCTTAAGGGTCTCACAAAAATCCTGGGAGGAATGATACTATAAATACAGCTATCCCCACTAGTCAGAGGAGAAAACAAGAGTCTCAGAATGGGTAAATGACTTGCCCAGAGTCATACACAAACCTCAATAGTTAGCATATGAATCCACTCTCTATGTACCTAGTTATTTAGATCTTGTCTCCCTCCTAAGATCACTGGCTTTTTACCTTGCTTCTCATCCCCAACGATTAAGACAGTATCTGACCCATGCCAAGTGGCTGATTTGTTATTGTCGTTTAGTCATTTCAGTCATGGCCAACTCTTTGTGACCCCTTTTGGAGATGGGGCAGTTTCTTGGCAGAGATACTGGATCGGTTCGCCATTTCTTTCTCCAGTTCATTTAACAGATGAGGAAACTGAGACAAACAGGGTGAAACTAGGAAGTGTCTGAGGCCAGATTTGAACTCAGGAAGATGAGTCTTCCTGACTCCATTAAAACTTCCTAAACAGATGACACAGACCCTTCCAGCTTTAGGCTTACTTTCCTAAAAGCAGACACCTCCTTATTTCTACCTGCCTCCCCACAAAGGGGGTGACTTATCAAGACCAGCGCCATCCATACATTTCAGTCTAGGACCAGGAAGAGAGTGGCTCACGGCATTTGGGTTTAGTGTTGACTTCTAGGAGTGACAGCCAACTCTAAGAGTTTCTGATTTTGTGTCAAAGGTTGAGATTTTTTGGCTCCTCTTTGAAAAAACAAGCAAACCCAGCCCTTCACCCCAACTTTGCAAAAGAGGGAACTGGAACATGATCACCCCGCCCAGGCCCCAGCCAGAGATGACTTGCTCCAAAATGATTCTCTCTAGTTCTGAAATCTCTACCCTCGAGGCTTACCTGAAATCTAACAGCCTCTAAGCACTTATTTTTCTTAACCCCCCCCCCCCCAATGTTTGGTTACTATAGATGCTTTAGGAGAATTTCTATTACCTCTCACCGTGACACCAAGACTATCTAACCAGATGGTCTACCACTAACAGTAACTTATTAATTCTCAAATACTGCAGATGAGAAACTCATCATGACAGCATGCTACCCACACTTATTCAAATTTCTTGAGTATTTCATCGCACCCACATTTTAGCAAGTGAAATGAGCTATTAATAACTTAATAGTTGGCCGCGCCCTCCTCAAATTTTCCTAGAACTCTTCATCTTGATTTACTTTTTTTTTTTGGTCCTAATAACATTCTACCTCAGAATGGTGATACTGGTCCTAATCTGTGATTTTTGTCAGGGTATATGTGTGTATGTTTAAAATTATATTTTGTTTCATTTGATTGGCTAACAGCTGGATGGGGGAAGGGAATAAGCATTTATTAGGCACTTAGAGTATTTAAAATATATATATTTTGTTTCATGTGATTGGCTGATGGCTGGAAGGGGGATGGGAATAAGCATTTATTAAGCACCTACTGTATGTCATGTACTGTGCTTAGTGCTTTAAAATGTCTGAGGCAGGATGTGAATCCAGTCTTCCTGAGTCTAGCACCTTTATCTAATACTCCAAACCGCCTTGGTGTCAGATGTGCCCCTAAGGAAGAGGGACCTTCCTTAGGCGAAGTGACTTGTCCACAGTCACATAATCAGTAAGTGTCAAAGGCAGGACTTGAACCCAGAAGCCAGCTCTCTGTGGTGCTCACTAAAGTATGGTGTCAATCATCTTACCTCCTACTGCCCTTAATTACGTACCGAGATTTCCTATTTCTCCTGGGTCAAGCCTATAATTTTTAATTTTATAATTAATAAAACTTTCATTCATGGGTCTTCAGTGCGTTGTACACAATAAGTGCTTATTAAATATCAGCTGGATCATATTCGCAGAGTGCTTTAAGGTTTACAAAGTACATTGTTCTCTTGTTTGATCTTCGTAACTAGCTTGTAAGGGATCATTCCCATTTTACAGATGAGGAAACTGAAGCTTGGCGTCTTTAATGAATTACCAGTGAATATGTCAGGATTCACACCCAGGGCTTCTGACTTGAAATCCAGGGTCCCACACTGCTGAAAGAACCCTATCATCATAGGCCTCGTGTTGGCCTATATATCTCACAGGCTCACAGCTCGAGAGCTGGAAGGACCTCGTTCAAACCCCTCATTTAGAGAGAAGGAGGGAGGCCAAGGAAGGATAACGAACATGCTAAGGCACTGAGGATTGGAGGTGAGATCTGAACCCAAGTCGCTCACCCTGGAGGCGAGGTTCTTTCCATTGCCCCATGTTGCTTCCCTACTCATTGAGGTCCCTTCTAAATCTAAAAAGTCTATGATTCTACAGCATTATAATTTCAGTCAACATCGTGGTTAAATGCATGAGCACAAGACGAGTAAAATGCATTCCTTGTTATACTTATAGCCCTGGGGAGAATTGAGTCCTTCAACACTTTGTTTTTTGGCAAGGCAAGTAGGGTTAGGTGACTTGTCCAGGGTCACAAAGCTAGTGTTAAGTTTTGAGGATGAATTTGAACTCGGGTCTCCCTGACTCCAGGGCCAGTGCTCCACTGTGCCACCTGCCTGCCCCAACACATCTCTAATAAGAATATACACATTTCTCTTCATAGAATGTATGTTCCTTGGGGGCAGGGATTGTTCTATTTTTGTCTATAGAACAGTGCCTAGAACATAGTGAGGCCTTAATAAATGGTTATTGATTGAGTGACGTGAACTTCTTAATTGAGAACCTTGGGCCAAAAAAAGGCTGTCAATCAGTGTGCAAGTATTTATCTAGTACCTACTATGCATCAGGCACTGTGCTAAGAATTTTGTAAGTATCATCTCATTTGATCCTCACAACAACCCTGGCAGATAGATGCTGTTATTATCTCCATTTTATAGCTGAGGAAACTGAGGCAAACAGAGGTTAAGTAACTTGCTCAGGATCACACAGCTAGTAAGTGTCTGAGGTCAAATTTGAATTTAAGTCTTCCTGACTCCAGGTCCAGCGCTCCAGCCACTGAATCACCTCAATGAATACATTAAGATGAAGACCAGGGAGCAGCTGGTGGTGTAGTGGATAAAGCAGCAGCCCTGGATTCAGGAGGACCTGAGTTCAAATCCGGCCTCAGACACTTGACACTTACTAGCTGTGTGACCCTGAGCAAGTCACTTAACCCTCATTGCCCTGCCAAAAACAAACAAAAAAGATGAAGGCTAAATAAAGATCTGGAGAAACAGGTGCAACTCTTCACTTATTCTCATCTTCACTTTGCCTTCCCCCTCAGCTCTCCCTGCCCCACACTTAGATCCTGATCTGTGGAGGGGACCAAGGAGGTTCCAAGGGATTCTCCTGCACAACTTCTGGCAGAGGCTACTAAGCCAGAAAATGTTCAGAAATGGATCTGCAGCCCAGAGTCTGAGCATCAGCCTGACTAGGTTGGGCACCTGACTCCAGTTTCAGCACCCTTATCTAGTACTCCATGCCACCTCAGTGTCAGAGGGGCAGCAACCTGCCCGAGGACACACAGTCATTGAGTGTCAAAGGTGCCCAGCACCTGGTATGAGCCAGATGGTCAATTCTCCTTCCATCATGCCACGATACCTTTCAAATACAAGCACTGTTAACCCTCTTTTACAGATGAGAAAAGAGAGCCTCCAAGAGGACTTAACCAGTCACCTAGTAAACAGCAGCACCAGCACTGGAGCTGAGAACGTCTCACCCAGAATTCCATAAATATGCCATCCATTATACCATAAATGCCCCTCATTACTCTACACCACGTTGGCACAGAGCGATCTCAAACTGAATTTGATTTTCCTGTGTGTGTAGGAGGAGAAGCAAGAGAGACTAGTGTGAAAAATAGAGAGGAGGGAGTATCTAGGGAGAAGAGGGGGATAGATAGGGTCAAAGGCTGCAGAGAGGTCAAGACCTATGAGGATTGAGAAAGGTCACTGGATATGGCCGGCCATGCTGGCCTATTCCCAAACGAGGTGAAAGCACCTGCCCAAATGCAGTCAAGTCTGATGGAGGGTTTAAGAAATGCAGTTAATTATTATTGCTTCAATATTTTACGGATCTATAATTATATGTCGGCAAAGCCTCCATCAACACAGACTGTGACCTCTATAACTCAATAGGCAGTTTTCAAGAGTTGGCCATAGCCAACCTGGTGGCAGCCTCTGAACTTCGCTCTACTGGCCCTCAGATGACAGGCATAAAACTCACTGGGCCTACACTCACAGCTTCTTTAGCTCTACAGAGGAGATGGCCCAAGGGTGCAAATTTTAGCACATGGCTAATGCAAAAACTTGTGCTTGACTACAAATATTTGTTTCAAGAATTTTCTTTGCTTTTTTCTTTTTTTTTTCCCAATGGAGGGGAGGAAGGAAGAATAGAAAATAGATTTTCTTTCCTCAATGGAAAGGAGGGAGAAGGGACAAAGAACAGATTTTTGTTCACCGAAAAAATAATTAATGATATTTTTATAAAAGAACCCAGGCTGACTTTCACAGTGTATCACAATGTGCTATCAGAGTAGGACTTAAGTGGCATTTATAATTACTATTAATGCCAACCAGCATTGATATAGTCACGTTAGGGTTTGCAAAGATTTCTCAATAGCATGAGCCAAGCGAGGCAGAAAGAAAACAAACAAAAAACCCCAGCCATTCCTATTTTATCAACAAGGATATCATAGCTCAGAGAGATCAAGTAATTTGCCCAGGGTCACACAGCTAGTGGCAAATTGATTCCAAGTCCAATGCTCTTTCTACTATATTGTATTGCCTCACAAAGTACTTAGCTCAGAAATGAGTCGCATCCTTGGTTTTTTTTTAAACTCAAATCAGGGAGTATTTTTATTTATTGGTTAAAAGCTCATTGTGAAATCAATAAGGATATTAAAGCAGTTAATTTAATTGTCTTAGAACCCTCTATTTAACTCAAAGATGACCTTTAATTAAAAATTATTGTTTTTTAAGTGCTTAAGCAGGTCCATCTGGTCAATTACGAGCAGATCAGAGCAGCCTATTACAGTGGATACAATGCCAGATTTGGAGTCAAAAATTTGGGGTTTGAATCCTACCCCTCCTACTTACTACCTCAGTATAGCTGAAAACATACACATGTGCGCGCATATGCGCGTGCGCGCGCACACACACACACACACACACACACACACACACAAACCTTTCTAGACAAATTTAGGAGAATAATCTAAGGCAGGAAGGCAGAGTGAAAAGAGATTTCAACCAAGAACTAGGAGATCTGGGTTCTCATCTCAACTCTACCTAATGAACTGTGTGACACCGGCCCAGTTATTTCCCTTTTCTGGGCTTCAGCTACCTCACCTGTAAAAGGAAAAGATTGGAATAGAACATATTCAAGTCCCCCCTACCCTCCTCCAACTCCAAAATGATATGATTCTAAAGAAATGTCTATATTAGAAAAATGGAACACATGGAACGGGGTCATGGGGGTCCTTGATAGGTCCTTATTAAAGGCTCGTTATCAGTTTCAAGGAGAGCCCGGGTCCCATTGTATCCCCTGAAAGATAACAACATAAATGCTATAATAAAGATGACCATTTCCAGAAGGGCCGAGCCTAACCTCCAACATCAGTGCTAGAAAAATACACCACAGCGCATACCCAAACATAAACAGACGTGCACACTCAGATGGGCACATTATGGCTAAAAACAGGATGCAGTAAATGTCGCGTGGAGGAGCATGAGGAAATGCATGAATCAGAATTTTTTGTTTATACTTGAATTATGGAGGATAATCACTTCTGAACTCAAGAAAGCCTGATTCTTCATTGTGAGTACCAACACGTCCATGGTTCAGGGACCCATGATTATGCTGGGTTGAGTATTTTCTCTATGAGAATAGAGTAGAATCCCACAACAAATTCAGAATGGTCCAAAAAAGCTGTTGTGACCAGAAAATTCATTTTTCTTGTTCACTCATTTCAAATGTGTCTGACTCTTTGTGACCCCATTTGGGGTTTTCCTGGGAAAGATCCTGGAGTGGTTTGCCATTTCCTTCTTCAGCTCATTTTACAGATGAGGAAACTGAGGCAAACGGGGTGAAATGACTTGCCCAAGGTCATACAGCTAATAAGTGTCTGAAACCAGATTTGAACTCAGCAGGTGAGTCTTCCTGACTCCAGGCTAGGCACTCTATCCAATGCACCACCTAACTGCCCTGTGGGTATTTCTGACCTTAGTTATGACTGAAAACCAGGAGATCTGGGTTCTTGTCTTAACCCTTACTAGCTGTATGATGACCTTGGACAAGTTATTTAACTTCTGTTCTTCAGTTTCCTTTTCTGTAAAATAAAGAAATTGGATTAGATCATATTTAGGCCCTAACTCAGAGAGTCCTGGACTACTGGCTACTACTACTACTACTACTGACTACTGGCTGTGTGACATTGGGTGAATCAATTACCCCTCTCACTGTTATAGACAAAATTAACTCTAAGACTAAATTTCAGAGAAAGTGTCAACCTACATCGGTCAAGTGTTTCCTTCCCAAAGAATTTGCCATAACAGTGAAGTTACTGATTCAGTCCCTACATCATCAATATTATCCTCATTTTTCATCCCACTAATCTTTTTTTCTATGGAAGATTATTTTTATTCATCCAGAGATTGAGTTATCATTGACATTCTCTGCTAAGATCTTCTGACTCCCCATTTGAATATTTCATCCCACAATATCCTATATCATCTGGACTCTAGCCATTCCCTAGGTCAATGAAATTTCATATCTTATCCCAATGTAATCTCAAGTCCAGTCCATCTTCCTGCCCCTAGATCAATGACATTCCAGGTTCAGTCCCTAGTCCAATCTCTAAATTAACTCAGAAATTATATGATCCTATGAAAATAGCCTCTTTGGACTAGAGATGTCCAGTCAAATGCCACGCCTAGACTCAAAGCCTTTCTGGTCTGGGGGAGACTACTGACCAGCACTTTGCAGAGTGCCTGACACAGAGCAGACACTTAATAATTAACATTTGTTGATTGACTGACTGCTAGAATTTGCAATCTCTTGGCAGAGCCTTCAAAACCCCAGGGTCACCTGGTACAAAGATGAGTCATCAGAGAGGCTCAGAGGATCAGAGCCCATAAAAATCACCGGTTCTAGAGCCATGCAGAGGCCTCCTGGCACAGCCTTCTCATTTTACAGCCCAGAACCTGCAGTCCAGCAATGGGATATTGCTTGGCCAAGGCGGCACAGTTGGTAAGCAGCTGAGCTGTGTTTCTGACCCTGGTCTGGGACGTCAAATTCAGCAACCTTTCTTCTGTAGTCACTTCAATGGCTGAGCCTGGGCACTGAAACACAGCTATAATTAACTGATGGGCAACTGATGGTTTTTAGGAAGTTCAATTCAATCCAGTTGGGTTACACAAGCATTTATTACACCTACCGTGTACCCTGTGCATTACAGAGGAGAAAACAATTAGCTCTGTCAAAATATAAACAAATCTCTAACAAACGAATTTCCTGTTCCTTTCTCCTGTTCGTATCCTCAGCTCTTTGTCCTTGTTGACTTGTGAATTAATATCAGGGCCCCATTCTCAGAACTGGTGAGAGAAAAGCACTTGGCAATATTTGAAGTGCTTTATAGATAGGAATGGGCAGCTAGGTGGCACAGTGGGCTTGGAATCAGACTCATCTTCCTGAGTTCAAATCCAGCTTCAGACACTTCCTAGCTGTATGACCCTGGGCAAGTCACTTCACCCTGCTTGCCTCAGTTTCCTCATCTGTAAAATGAGCTGGAGAAGGAAATGGCAAATCAGCCCAGTATCTCTGCCAAGAAAATCCCAAATGGGGTCACAAAGAGTTGAACATGATAAACAACTGAACAACAACATAGACCCGAGTCACTGTTATTGTTAATTGTCTCTCTAGCCCCCAAAGTTTTATGTTATCAGCACGGCAGGAAAATATAGGGGGTTCACTGCCTGTATTTTTTTCTTGAATGTCTAAGCCTTGTTTGGATGAAGCAAAGAATTCTGTGACCCATCACTGACCACATAATGGTGATAGGATATATGATATGGATCTAAGAGCAGAACTGAAGGGAAGGAGATAAACTGAAAGAGATTTTTGCTTCCTTTTGCCTTACCACATGCTATCCAACATGCTCCTCTAAGAAGAGTCATGTGATTAAATCTGGACAGGGTGATTATGTCTTGTCTTCAATACCAGCCATCTAGTAAGTCAGAAGAGCATGAAGAGAATGCCTGAGGGCTCAACTCACTTAGCTTTTCTTTTCTTTCCTTCTCTTTTCTTTTCTTTTTACGCAATTTGGCTTAAGTGACTTGCCCAGGGTCACACAGCTAGTGCCAAGTGTCTGAGGCTGGATTTGAACTCATGTCCTCCTGAATCCAAGGCCAGTGCTTTATCCACTGCGCCACCTAGCTGCCCCTCACATAGCTTTTCTTAAAGCACAAATTAGGTAGATGAAGTCCCAGGCCTAGGATCACTTTCTACCATACTGATAGTTGGTATTAGTTCTTTCCCCATTTGGCAGGGAGACAGATATGGAAGATCTCTGAATAGTCATGAACATTCGAGAAGTCGTTTCACGCTAAGTATAATGACGAGAAAAAAAATATCAGGGAATGAGAATGGTCATAAATGGTTGCTAAGAGTTTCTCAGTCCTTGTGAAATGTCCCTCTCCTCCTTCATAGAGACACGGAATTCATCAACTGCATCCTAGGACTGGAAAATTTTTTTCCTGTAGACCAGGCTGTAGCTAACCCTTTCTTGCAACTCTCAGCAACCCTGGACACCAACACCTAAATGGAAGTTAATATCCTAGTAAGTCCCTAACTTAATGATTCACTTATGTTCCAAAAATTTCTCTGGAAACCAATCACTGGAATTTGGTATACATATTCCTAACAGAAACAATGTGATAAGTAGCGATTAAGTTCCTGAGTTCCTCCTTCCCAATAATGCACCTCCTTCTTTCTATAGAATCCATAAGGTGGTAGAAATACTCAAACTCAAATGGATATATTGCCTCATTTATCTAGATCCTCCCTGAAAGAGGTAGGTTTTGACTCATTGGTACCTGCCCATCCTATGTGCTCTGGGTAATAGAAATATAATACACATACATATATATTATTATACATAATCATGTATATAGATATGCTATATACACACATGTGTACATATATACACATGCATGCCTACATATACACGTATATGTTACAAGCATGTATAATGCACATCTAACATACACATATAGGTTATATTGCATATTTGTTGTTGTCCAGTCATTTTCAATCACATCAGACTCTCTGTGACTACATTTGGGATTTTCTAGGCAGAGATACTAGAGTGGTTTGCCATGCCCTTCTCCATCTCATTTGACAGATGGGGAAACTGAGGCAAACAGGGTGAAGTGACTTGCCCAGGGTCACACAGCTAGTGAATGTCTGAGGCCAAATTTGAACTCAGGTCTTCCTGCTTCCAGGCCTGGCACTCTATCCACTCCGCCACTTAGCTGTCCCATGTTGCATATATATATATACACACACACACACACACACACATACATACATATATATATATATACATACATACACAAACACATACACACACACACACACATATATATATATATACATACATATACATAATGTATCCTGGTCTGCAGAAAAAAATTACATACATATACACACATATATTTACACACATATAAATGAAAATTATTTTGAAAAGTACTGTTGTAAATATATGCTATTTAAGGCTAGCCTGAGAACATAATCACTCTTTATGACTTTGTTTCTATGAAAAGGTACCGTCTAATGCAAAAACAAAAAGGGGAAAGATGGCTACACCAAAAATATTTCTCTCACCACCCCATAAAACAATCAACGAGCATTTAACGAGTGTATACTACGTGCTAGACAATGTGTTAACTGCTAGAGATACCAGGAAAAAACGGACAGAATCCCCGCCCTTGAGGAATGTTCAAGGTTGTTGTGAGGATAAAAATGAGAAGAGACTTGTAAAGCACTGTGCTAACTTTAAAATACTATAGAGGTGCTGTGCTAGCCATCATTATTAATGATAAGAAGGTAGCATAATACAGGCATATCTATAAGTACATACATACATATGTACACACACACACATATCATCCAAAGGTAAGGGGGGCAGCACAAGCTGGAGAAACCTGGAAGGACCTCATGCACCCCACCACCACCACCACCACCACCACCACCCCCCTTCCCTCTCCCCCTCCCTCCCCCCCCCCTCTCTCTCAGAATGTGGCCCTCTAGTAAACATCATGAAGGATCCAGTGGCCACTGGAAATTGGAGAACATTTCTCACTCTCCAGGATTCTGGGGAGCCCACCCCAACCCTGGACTAGCACAAGGTATCATTCATGAATCAACTACGTTCATAAGGCAGGGAATGTCAATATCAGTCATGGAGTGTGGTGATTTGAACACCAGCAAGGCAGGGGTGACACAACATTGGATTTTCCCAAGAAGGGGGCGAGAAGGTTGTTTAGAAAACAGGAAGCTCTTGCATTTCAAACAAACATCTCAAATCTGAGGTAATACCAGAGGCTGACCACAGGACCAGCAATGGAATGTGTTTCAAACTTCAAGACTGTCAAACACTATTAGTCTTTCTGAAGTAAAAGCACCCGTCGTAACCAATTCAATGTACCGAGTTGGCCTTCCCAGGGAATGACTGTATTGCTTATTCCCACCCCACCCCCCAGGCATTGTCTTGGATTTGGACTGGTCTGAGCACATCCTCTTTTTCAGGTCCCCTTAGATGACTAACATGCTTTTCCAAGGCTGCTGGCCAGGACCAAGCCTATAATCTGTAACCATGGAGCAGACTGTTCAACATATTCAGTTCCCTGACAGCTGCATTAGCATCATTGGTAGGGTGTTCTAATCAACCGACCAAATCATCGACTTTAGGAGAGGGCGTCCCAAAAGTCTTAGTGTATGTTAGAGTTATTAAAGCATAAAACCTCACTAAGACTTTTGGGACACCCTCTATGGTCAGAATCACAGAGCTAGAGCTAGAAGGGACCGCACAGGCCACTTAAATCCAATGTTCTAGTTTTACAGATGGGGAAACTGAGGTCCACCGAGGTAAAGTGATTTGCCCAAGATCACACAAAGGAGTCCACATCCAGAATTAGAAGGGATCTCAGAGGACATCAAGTCCAAATAATTTATTTTACAGAGGAGGAAACTGAGGAGATTACATGCCTTGATCAGGGATGTCCCACAGGTAGTTAGTGATGGAGGCAGGATTTAAACAAATAATAGCTAGCCTAATGATAATAGGAAGCCTACTATGCGCCAGGCCCCATGCTGAGCTCTTACAAATACAATGACGCTGAGAGGGAGATGTTATTATGATTCCCACTTTGCAGTTGAGGAAACCGAGGCAGGCAGAGGTTAATGATACACCCAAGGTCACATGGCCAATAAGTGTCTGAGGCTGGATTTGAACGCAGATCTTTCTGAATCCAGGCCCAGTGCTCCATTGTGAACGTGGGTCCTCTGACTTCAGAGTCATCCATAACATACTATCTCTGACTTTTTTTTAATGGGTGATCCAATGGAATGCCTTTGTATCCCTAGTGCCCAACACAGCACTGGGGATGTAGCAGTCATTTAATAAAAGATGGTGAATTAAACTGAGAAGGATTTATCAAAAGGTCATCTAATTGTTTTTGAGCTCTACTTAACTCCAGCATGATTTTTAAAAAATAATGTAGTTCTTTGTTCAATATTTAAATTATAGATTTAGGACTAGAAAAGACTTTCAAGGCTGTCTAATCTAAACCCCTCATCTGTGCAGCAATGCTACACAGGTCAACATGATCAAGGCTAGGATCTGAACCCCTTTCCCTCTGAGTTCAAATCCAGTGATCTCTCCACTTTGCTACACCCACGGTCCTGCATTATCCCTTTTTGGGTACAAATGGACTTTCTACTGTTTCCATGAAAAAAGCTCCAAGCTACCTGTCACCATCTTATTAATATATATTTAAACCAAGCTTGATGGGCAGCTAGATGGTACAGTGGATAGAGTGCCAGACCTGGAGTCAAGAAAATTCATCTTCCCAAGTTCAAATCTGGCCTCAGACACTTACTAACTGTGTGACCCTGGGCAAGTCACTTCACCCTGTTTGCCTCCGGAGGTCTCCTCATCTGTAAAATAAGCTGGAAAAGGAAATGTCAAACCACTTCAGTATCTTTGCCAAGAAAACCCCAGATGGAGCCATGAAGAGTAGGACATGACTGAAAAGACTCAACAATAACAGACTAGACTGAAAAAAAAAAAAGCTTCAACAAACCAAGTTTCACTAAAAGTAAGAAAGGCATATAAAAGATATGGCAAGTATGGGCTTTGGCACAGGTTAAGTGGTCTATGGGACTGAGGATTAGTGGCAAAAAATAGCAAGAGTATTGGGTGGTAGCTAAAGATCAACAAACTTTAAGGCAAGGGAAACATGATATAGTCTGGACTCAGATGACCTGGTTCAAATCCCAGCTCTGTCACTTAATATCTGGTTAACTTTGGACAAGTTGATGAACTTTGATGTTCCTTGGTTTCCTCATGTGTAAAATGAAAGCCTTTGAGGTTTCCTCTAGCCCTAGATTTATGATCTTACATGTGATCTTAAATAAGTTACTTGAACTCTTTGTGCCTCAGTTTCTTTCCCTGTAAAATGAAGGGATTGGACTACGTGACCTCTAAACTCCCCTCTGAGTCTGTCTATGAGCCTATAAAGTTGACAGTGCATTCCCATATTCTCAAGTCTATTTAGGCAGGTCAACCCCCAGGGAAATGGCTTTTCCTGAAAGAGACTCAATGGAGATTTCTGATGCATCTCTTCAAGGAACCAGATGAGGGTTTGGACTTAAATCAGCTCACTTCTTGGGTATCTCAGCTTCTTCTTCCCCACCCCACTCATTTACACGAGAGCATCTTGTTTCCTTTTTTCCCTTAGGGGTCTTGATGCTCAGATGATAATCCAGGCACCAATTTGGATTAATGTTCCTATTTGTAAAAAGATTCCACTACATTTGGGCTGTATGTCTAGATAACTATTTTTTGAGCTGGGCTCCGTTTGAATTATTAATCTTTTTTTTCTGCCCACATGGAGAAGGGGGAGACCACTCTCTAGAGGAAAGCTGGTACTTTATATATGGGTCAGAAAACTGGATGTCACACACCAGAAAATATGTACCAAGGGTCCATAGCCAGGGCCTCCATCAGATAAGAACCTCTGGGCTCTACTTACTCAAGCTTGAAATGGAAACTCCAAAACTCAGAAAAGAAACTGCTATTTCCTGCTTGAATTTCATGGGCCTCCTCTAATCTAATTGCTCAAGTACAGCGGATGGTCCCGGAAGGAATCTGATAAGTGAATAGCAGGGAAGTAGGTGGAGTGGGGGCCAAAGGATTCTATGTTGAGAGGAATATCCAAAAACTTTGTCACCAAAAACCCCAAACAAACAAAAGGAAAGTAATAACAGTAGTCTCTTTCTTAGAGCCCAGAGCCTTGCTATGTTGAGTACACGCTAGGGAGTGTAACATCCCAAGGTCATTTGTTTAGATATCTGAAACGGATGTTTTACGTCTTAAGCAATATCTAAGGCCCCAAATAAGGCAAAAAATAGCAGTTTCTTCCAACTTCAAAGCTGGTAATGAGGCCAGTCCTTTAGAAGGACAGATGTCCTCCTCTATTCAGTATATGAAATAAGAATTCACAGTGATTGATTGGCCATCAAATTGAAGGAGTTTGTAGACAGAAAAGGGGAATGCCAACACTTATTTGAGTCATAAAAAAATAAAAATAAAACCTAGCTGGGAAAACTTGGAAAATCGGGTTTCAAACTTTGACTTTCTAACACAATCCTATACAATGAGGTTTTAAAAATATATACATTTGGGGGTGGCTAGGTGGTGCAGTGGATAAAGCACCAGCCCTGGATTCAGGAGTACCTGAGTTCAAATCCAGCCTCAGACACTTGACACTTACTAGCTGTGTGACCCTGGGCAAGTCACTTAACCCCCATTGCTCCGCAAAAAAACAAAAAACAAAAAACAAAAAAAAGGGGCAGCTAGATGGCGCAGTGGATAGAGCACCGGCCCTGGAGTCGGGAGTACCCGAGTTCAAATCCGGCCTCAGACACTTAACACTTACTAGCTGTGTGACCCTGAGCAAGTCACTTAACTCCAATTGCCTCACTAAAATATATATATATATATATATATGTATGTATGTGTGTGTGTGTGTGTGTATATATATATATATACATACATACATTTTTATTTATAGTTCCAATTGTTATCCCTCTTTCCCTCCCTCCCCTCACCCCTCCCTGAGGTGACAAACAATCAGATATATGTTATACATGTATGATTATGTAAAACGTGGCCATATTAGTTCTTTTGTAAAAGAAAATTTGATTAAAAGGGGAAAAATGAAAGAAAGTGAAAAATAGCCTGCTTCAGTCTGTGTTCCATCAATATCAGTTCTTTCTTTGGAGGTAGATAGTGTGTTTCATCAATAGTCCTTTGGGATTGTCTTGGATCACTATATTGTTGAGAATAGTTAAGTCATTCACAGTTCTTCATCAAACAATATTGCTGTCTCTGTGTACGATGTTCTCTTGGTTACAATGAGGATTTTTAAAGGGGATTTCAATATTGGCAAGAGGAAACAATACTGAACTCAGTATGGTGGGAGCTATGAATCCACATCCTTCCAATTACTACCTACATAAGTCATTTAACCTCCTTGGGCCTCAGTTTCCTGATCTGTAAAACAAGGGTACTGGACAACAGGGTCTCTAGGGTTTCCTTTGAAGGCTTCAGAGATGAGAGGACTAGCAAAGGCTCACCCTTAATTCAATGTCAAAATAATAGTTAGGTCCTCCCAGAGCCCAAAGGAACAGAAAAGTAGGCAAGATAATAGATGGAGACTTTAGAGGTAGCATGATGAAGACCCGCATTCAAATCCCAGTTGATAGTTATTTGATTTTAAACAAGTGTCTAACTCTCTGGTCCTTGGGCAAATCGCAAGGATTTATTACCTACTAAGTCATAAATGCATTACCTTTGTGATCTTCTACATCAGTGAAAGGCCTTCCCATATCAGGAGATCCCTATACTGATGACATCACAAGTACTTTGTACATTTGCATATGATCTGTTAAGGTAAGTTGGGTAATTCGGGGTCCAAAATACTAACATGTTTGTTGAGGAGGAAGAAGTTTGGGGCTTTGGTTAGCTAGAATATTCATCAACATGGAACAAATTCATCAAGCAACTGATCCATAACACCTCTTTACTTTTCTGCTATGTCCTATAATCTGATGGCTGAAGGGGAGCAACTAGGGGGTGCAGTGGACTAGGGAACTGTCCCTGGAGTCAGGAGGACCTGAGTTCAAATCTCACCACAGACACTTACTAGCTGTGTGACTCTGGGCAAATCACTTAACCCCAATTGCCTTGAAACATCCTGGGCCATTTCCAGTCATCCTGATCTGTATCTCACCACTGAACCCAAACGGCTCTGGAGGAGAGGGTGAAGTTGGTGACCTTGCACAGGCCTCCCTCACTTGAATCCAATTCGGTGCAAGTCATGACATCAGTCATGGTCCTCTTTGAGAATGGACAAACAACATAGATGGCTGAAGGAACCGGGAAAGATGGTTTTAGAGAAGAGAAGGCTCTGGGACCCATCCCAAGGCTGCAAAGTAGAACAAGGATTACAGTTTGGTCCCAGGAAGAAGAACTGGGAAAGATGGGTGGAAATTGTAAGGAGTTGCATAGATGTGAAGGTTGTCTCTCCCTAAAGGACAGAAGCCCTTTAAATGAACCCCAACTCCTAGAACAGTGCCCAACACATCATAAACACTTATTGATTGGTCAATGGAAGAGACAAGACTGACTTGATGTCAAGGAAAAACCCATCTTCTAGCAATTCTGAGTTCTCCCAGAAGGGTCATAGGAGGAGGTCTCCAAGTAGACAGATGCTAGGAGCCCATTAGGGTATGCTATTGGGGGGACTCCTTCAGCAATGGATAGGACTAGATAGCCATTCCAGCTGGGAAATCCTGTGGTTTCCTTGAAGAGACAGAAAGACACTGTCTTAATCTTTGTCTGCATGAGGCCAAGATCACCAGTTAAACGAATTCTATCCATAGAACTGGCTGGTAATCTTTGTATTGGGATCCAGTGATTTACCTGGATTACTTTGGGGTTTTTTGTTGTTTATTTTATTTTATTTTCCTGGATTATGTTGTAATGGGACCCACTGAGTTGGGCTGGGCAGGTAGGCATGGTTCCAGCAATTTCCCCCTTGCAGAAACTATAACTCTTGCCCTCCTCTTCTTATTCTTCCCTCCCCAAGAGACAACCTTGAAACTTATGTACGAAGGGGAGGGACTGGCTGAAGAGGAGATAGAGCCATTACCTTGGGACAATTGCCAGCATCCTTCCTTCTAAAGAAAAGGGAAACATCTTTGTCCAAGAGGCATCTCAATCACGGTCTTTACTGTATTTGCATGCCATGTGTGTTGTGTGTGGTGTGTTTGTGTGTGTGTGTGTGTGTGTGTGTGTGTGTGTGTGTGTGTGTGTCTGTGTATAGGGAGGGGGTAGGGATGGAATTCTGGGGAGGCACGATTGGTCTAGCTGATTCTGGTAATTGAGACGATTTGACAGTTTCTGATTCATGACTCGACCCACGTCACACTGGTACTAAGCGGGAGAGCCAAGACTTGACCCCAAGTACTTCCAGCACAATATCCACTGCACTACCCTGCCTCCCATGGGTTGTGATAGTTGGAATAGTTTTGTTATTTTGGAAAGGCAGCTTTAGTTATACAATCACCAGACTTGGAGCTGAAAGAAGCTTGGAGATGATCTATTCTGATCCCACTGCTTTATGGGTAAGGAAACTGAGGTCCCAAGAGGAGAAGCAACTTCTTCCAGATCAAACTGAAACAAACAGTGGAGATGAGATTTGAATCCAGGTCTGAACGAATGAACAAAAAAGCACTCATCTTTTGCCTCTTTTTTGTATCCCCAGTGCTTAGTGTTTGGCACACAGTAGGAGCTTAATAAATGTTTAATGATTGTCATTAAGTCATTTAAGTCATATCCACCTCTCTGTGACCCCATTTTGGCAAAGATCCTGAAGTGATTTGCCATTTTCTTCTTCAGCTCATTTGACAGATAAGGAAACTGAGTGACTCATTCAAATCAACAAACCAGGGGCAGCTAGGTGGCACAGTGGATAGAGCACTGGCCCTGGAGTCAGGAGTACCTGAGTTCAAATCCGGCCTCAGACACTTAACACTTACTAGCTGTGTGACCCTGGGCAAGTCACTTAAGCCCAATTGTCTCACTAAAAAAACAAAACAAAACAAATCAACAAACCAGGCACAGATCCCATCCCCACCTATCCCCCCAAAAGCCAACCCATTAACATGAGATTTGGAACTTGTCTGACATTTTTTAAAAATTCGTTCTCCCAAAAGTTGGCATTTTTGCTTCCACTTGCCAAATATAAATAAAACATTGTTGGAAAATTCTTTATACAAAACAAAATATCATTCTGCCTACGTGAAGGTTAGGAAAGCATGGTAGACAGGCCCATTAAGTGCCTTAGAATGAATTTCCAGGTAATCTGTTTGCATGTGGCAGTGGGTCGGGTACAGGACAAATAAGAGGTCACAAAGACAAGCGAAAACATTTAAGGAATTTTTAAAAGCTAAATCAATATGTGCTTATGGAAGTACACTCTGCTTACAATAAGGTCCTTTTTAAAAAAATCCATTCCATTAAAACATATGTTTACTAAGAGGGGCACTACTAATGGTATTTGTTCAAACTCAGAGGACATCAATTTACAAGACGATCTATGTAGAGAAGTAGTCTGAAAGGATGGCACAAGCCACTCTCTTCCCAACTGGATGGGCAACAGTGCCACAGGCAGGTAAAGGCAACCTGCACTGCTGGCAATGCCAGAAGACTTATGATGTAAAATACCCCTCCACATCCAGAAAAAGAACTATGGAATCAGAATGCAGACGGAAGCAGACCATTTTCACTTTCGTTGTTGCTTTTTTGTTATTGTTCTTGCTTAATCTTTCTTGCATTCTTTTTTTTTTCCTTTTTGTTCTGATACTTCTCTCACAATATGACTAATGTGGAAATATGTTTAACACAATTGTGAGGTATAGTCTATAGCAGATTGCTTCCTGGCCTTGGGAGTGGGAAGGGTGGGAGAAAAATTTGGAACTAAAAAAAAAAAAAAATACATGTAAATAAAAAAATACACGTAATTAGGGAAAATTTTTAAATAAAATAAAATTTTTTAAAAAATGTTTGGGGGCAGCTAGGTGGCACAGTGGATAGAGCACCGGCCCTGGAGTCAGGAGGACCCGAGTTCAAATCCGGCCTCAGACACTTAACACTTACTAGCTGTGTGTGTGACCCTGGGCAAGTCACTTAAACCCAATTGCTTCACTAAAAAAAAAAAAAAATGTTTGGGGATCTATCAGTAATGCCATGCTCTGACACTGGCCCAATATCCTAGAAGCCTATGCACACTGTTTCAATGCTTCATTGGGTACCACCACTCAGAGCTGTAACTGGTTTGAGACAATAGGGTTTTGCCACTGGGTGCTGACATACAGAGGGGATGACTTCCTTCTTGCTCCCTTGAGTATCTTTCATTTCTTGGTGTCTTGAGCTGGCCCATGTCACTGAATGAAGAAACTATCCTTAAAGTCCCATCACCACAGCAGTCTTCTACAAGTCCTACCTTCTTTCTTAACCTCCATGAGGACCAGGGCTAGACTTTCTGCTGGTGTGATTGCTCCCCAAGTCACAGTGGTCTCTGTACCACAGCTGCCTCCCCTTTAAGTTTTGTTTTGGTTTTGCTCCAAATGAAAGAATTACTTCTGATGGATCACAGAGTCATAGATTTGGAATGGGAAGAGACCTCAAAGGCCACCCAATCTAGTTCTCTCATTTTACAGATGAGGAAACTGAGGCAAGATGTGACTTGCCTGAGACCACAAAGGAGAGAGTTGAACCTTGGTTCTCTAGCTCCAGAGATAGTGCTGCTGTTGCTGTCTGAAAAGTCAAGAAAAATGGAGGAGGAATCTCTTCGCTCAAGGAATGTCCCTCCCAGCAGGAGCTAATCTGAGCACACATAACTTTTGTCTCAACAGCCTGGATTCACGGGGCTCAGACTCAGTCACACAGTGAACACCTGGGAAGAAGCTGATGAGAACGACATCTGCAGGAGGAGACAACCTGAATGCATCCAGCCCCTAATCCTGCTTCCCAGGATGGCAGCCCCAACGGTCCTTGAAACACCGAGCTGAATGTCTTCCTTCACCTTTCCTTATTAATGTCAAGTCTTCTTGTTTATGACCTTCTGATGTCCCTGTGTTTGCTTTCTGATTCTCCTCGGATGGCTGTTGACACTGCGGCTTATCTCGACTGCTGCCTGCTGACCCTTGGACTTTCAGCTTATCCTCTCGAGGTTGGTAAAATGAAAAGGGAGGCAGTGGGGGTCCTGACAGCAATAGTTCCCTGGGATATTTCTTCTTTCCCTTTTTCTCTCTGTACATCAGTCTCAATCACAAAGGCTAGCATCCTACCTGCTTCTAGACTATTAGCAGGCACAAAGGGATGCTCTGACTACAGTAGCTTACCAAACTCTACCAAAGAAAACCCTAAACCCTCTGTCCATTGCTAGGGGGCTTGGGATAGCGAGGGGGGCCCCAAAACACTGCAATTCTATAGGGGCCAAATTTGGAGTCTGAGCAAGGACCAGGCAAAGAACATAAGGGAAAATTACAAAGGCTGGCTCTTTCCTCTATGATATCCAGACACACAGTAGAGTCAGTAAGGATACATGTGAAATAAATCTTATTTTAGAAACAAGATATAATCTAGAGACAGCTAGTGGCATAATGGATAGAGTGTTGGGCCTAGAGTCAGGAAGACACGAGTTCAAATCCAGACTCAGACATTTATTAGCTGGGTGACCCTGGGTAAATTTATAACATCTACCTCAGTTTCCTCAACTGTAAAATGGAGATGACAGATGGAGTGAGATCATTGTAAGCACTTATCACAGTGTCTGGCATATAGTTAAGTGATATATAAATGTTAGTTATTATCACTATGGAACACTAGACCTGAGGTCAAGAAGACCCAAGTTAAAATGTGGCCTCAGACACTTCCCTAGCTATGTGACCCTGGACAAGTCACTTCACCTTTGCCTGACTCAGTTTTTTCATCTCTGAAATAGGAATAATAATACCACCAAACTCCCAGGGTTGTTATGAGTACAAAATGAGACGTCTGACACATAACAGGTACCATATAAATGCTAGCTAGCATCACCATCATTAACCTTTAAGTCCTATAGAGATGCTAGCTATGATTACTATTATTAATAAAAAAGACATCTATACATTTCACCAGTGTCATGACCCAAAAAGGGCTAAAAATCCCTATACTAGGGAAAACGATATGTGCATGAATGTCAATACAAAGTAATTCCAGTAGGGGTATACAAGAACAACTGAAGGAATTATATTAATACATAGCTTCAATTCTGGATTTGTGTGTATGTGGCAGGAAAGAACTAGAAATGGAATAGGTACCCATCAACTGGGGATTGGCTAATCGGACTTTTGTATATGGACGTAATGGAGGATTGCTGCACCATAGGAAATAATGAATATGAAAAATACATTGAAACTTGGGCAAATTTGTACAAATGGCTAGAGAGTATAATAAGAAGAAACAGGAAAGTAACATGAGCAATGACTACAATAATTTAAGTAATGACAACACAAAAAGGAAAGCTAAACTCTGAGTGACTGAAATGACTAACTGTGGTCCCAGAGAATAGATGATGAAATAACCTCCCTTCTCTGGATGGAGAGTAGAAAAATGACATGAGGGAGGATACAACAAATCCATAGTCAGACAGGGCTTCTCTACGGTTTATTTTGATTTAATTATTTATCTTTGATTTGAGGTAGGATTCCCTTCTGGGTTGGGGGGGCCATGGTCCATCCAAAAACAATAGTGATAAAAAAAATCACTCTTCTGAAGAAAGATTGAATAAAAACAAAGCCTTTAACCCATTCGTTGTTATCATTATTATTTCATAGGAGGCTATCACAAATAAAAACATATGCCAAAAGTTCAAAATTAAATGATAGGGGCAGCTAGATGGCACAGTGGCTAAAGCACCGGCCCTGGATTCAGGGGTACCTGAGTTCAAATCCGGCCTCAGACACTTGACACTTACTAGCTGTGTGACCCTGGGCAAGTCACTTAACCCCCATTGCCTCACTAAACAAACAAACAAACAAACAAACAGAATTAAATGATAAAGGAATTCTATCTATTAGATGATGAGCTCCTGGAGGTAGAGACTGTTTTTCACCTATTTTTTGTATCCCACAGTGGCTGGTGTCTAAGTATAGTAGGTGTTTAATAAATGCTTATATATTGATTGATTCCAAAACAGGTATCGAACATGAGGTCCATAATGCTCCCAAGTGCAGATGTAATTGGGAAATATTTTAACAAAATTAATATATAATTAATATATAATTAATTAATTAATATATAATAAAACCATTATATTTTAAAAGTAAGTCCATCTGTGGCCTCTAAAGATCCTTATGTGTGGTTTAGTGGTCCCCATTTCTATTTGAGTTTGACACCCCTCTTCAAAAGCAATCATTCATTTTTTAACTCAAGGTGCCCAAGGAATGGGAGGTAGGTTGTAATAATTAGGAATTAAATAGTCTTTCACGGGTTGACCTGGACACGTTGTTTCCATGGAAAAGTCCGTTAGGAGATCCAAGCAACGACCTTACTTGGAGGCTTCAGGAATGTGGCCTGATTGTAAGCCGGCAATAACAGCTCTTGGTGTAATGCCTTGCACTTAATAGATACTTAAAACATGGCTGTTGAACTGAATCTGAGCAATCTCTTTCCCAGAAGGATTATGTGTTTGAGAGATATCAGAAATCTGATCTAGGCAACAATAAGCAGTCTTGAACACTGGTGGCGAACTCTCAGCAGAGGGGTGGTGAACACTACAGGTGTGGAAGGAAGTCTACACTGTCAGGAATGGCATGTGTTTGCTTGGCTTAGAGTTCTAGGGATAGGAATTAGGATTTTTTTTTTAATAGCACTGATAATGATGGGGGAGGGAGGGAGAAAGGGGAGGGAAGGAGAGGAGAGAGGAAGGGAGGAAAAGAGAGAGGGAAAGAAGAAAGGAAAGGAGAAAGAGTAGGGAGAAAGGAAAAGAGAAATAGTGCTTGCTTATCTGTTTAAATCAGCTCATAAGACACTGAATTGGAAGAAACTCAGACTCAAGGCTCACAAATGCTGTATCCTTCTAGTAGAATGTAAGCGTTTTGAGGGCAAGGGCTTTTTTCATTGTCTTTGTATCCCCCAGAGCCTTGTTCAGAGTAAATGTCTAATAAATACTTGATGGATTAGATAGTACCTCTTGAAATGCAGGTAACCCCCCCCCACCTCCCCACACACACAGTTTCCACCCACAGGAACAAATCCTGCTAAAGTTGATTTTCGAGTTTCAATAATACAAATCTCAGACATTTCCATGCTTGTTGTTTACTTAATTGCTTTTATCTGTTTACATGGGATGCCCATTTTTCAAACCTGATCAAAAGCAAGCCTTCTTTCTCATTCTTCTTTCTAAACACGTAGGCTAGAACTACAAACCTCCTCCATCGAGAAAATAAATTATTTTTTCTAAATAAATCTGTGACATTTAAAATAAACACAGTGGGATGGCTCCTTGGTTCTAAGAAAACATCTCCTTTTGGAATACCTAATCTTGACTGGGCCTAGGAGCAGGGTCAGATGGAGAAATCTGGAAGCCAATAATGATCATAAGGGACAGGTTGGCAGGATGCTTAGAGCTGGGGCTCAGATATTCTCAAACCCAAGCCCTTCCTCAACCACACTTCCTAACTGCTCTTGTGGGCACCATCTTCCCAATCACTCAGCTTCACAACCTCAGTGTTATCCCTGGCCCCTCACTTACATGAAAGCCACATACACATCCCAGCTTTTTTCAAATCTGGTCAATTCTACCTTCCTAAAATCCCTGGAGTATGTTCCCTTCTCTCTGATCTGTGCACCAGCCTGGGGCAGGCCCTTATCACCTCATATTTGGACTATTGCATTCACCTGATGGTTGGTCTCACTGCCTCCTATTTCCCTCAACTCTAATCCATCCTTTCCACTCAGCTGCAAAATTGATTTTCTGAAAGTACAGGTCTGCAGGGGTGGCTAGGTGGCGCAGTGGATAAAGCACCAGCCCTGGATTCAGGAGTACCTGAGTTCAAATCCCGGCCTCAGACACTTGACACTTACTAGCTGTGTGACCCTGGGCAAGTCACTTAACCCCCATTGCCCCACCAAAAAAAAAAGAAAAAGAAAGTACAGGTCTGACCACGTCATCCCATCCCCAGCCCAGCCCACCTCACCTCAAACTCCAGTTTCTCCCTTACTCCCCAAAGGATCATGTTTGGCATTTAAAGTCTCCCAGGGTAAGTAAGGTCCCCTCCCACTGGCCTCCTTGCCACTCCTCACACTAGAGGCTCTGTCTCTGTGCCTTCACACTGGCTGGACAGCCTCCTTACTCCTTCTGCAGGAG
The DNA here is from genome assembly GCF_019393635.1 of Dromiciops gliroides. Taxonomy (NCBI): domain Eukaryota; kingdom Metazoa; phylum Chordata; class Mammalia; order Microbiotheria; family Microbiotheriidae; genus Dromiciops; species Dromiciops gliroides. The sequence goes on along the minus strand of NC_057865.1, from coordinate 270,848,604 downwards.
ATTACCAGATTCGTCCCGCTCCCTCCCCTTCCTCATCGCTAATGCCTTCATTCTGAGATCCCTTCTGCGTACTGTCTGTTGTAGATAGTTATTTCCAACTTGCTTCCTCCATCAGAACATAAGCTTTTTGAGGGAAAGTACTGTCCTTGCCTTTTGTACCCACAGTGTCTGGCACTGAATACAGGTGTAATGAGTGCTAAAGGACTTACTGAAATAGGAACACCCCCTTTCCCCCACCCCGTCACATTCCCCCCTGTCCAAATGCACCTAATATACTTACTCCCTGTCTAGGAGCTGACTCCAGCTTCAGGTCTCATATTTGGGATGTTTCATTTGGATCGCAACTGAGCTAAGTGACCCTTTACATTTAATATGGGGAAAGGGGTTATACTGGGAACATTTTGTGATAGTCAAAAGCTACAAAATCTAACTCCACTTTATTAAACCACTTAAAAACAATTAGACATAAAGAAGGTGAGGAGTAACCCTGCCCTTTGTCTCTGTTTTTAATCTAACCTAGTAACAAAAGGGGATGTTAAAAATAATTTGTTCCAACCCCTTTTGTCAGATGATTTAACCTACCTAAAGGTTCTCATTCATTCATATTCTCTCAACTCTCATTCGCTCCCTCACTCCTACCCCACCTCCACAGTCTCCCTGGTACTCCACCCCCACCTCTCTCCTCACCCCATCCCCATTACTTTCCCTCTAGCCTACCTTCATCTCTCTCTCTCTCTCTCTCTCTCTCTCTCTCTCTCTCTCTCTCACACACACACACACACACACACACACACTCTCTCTCAATAGAAAAACTAGTCTTTCTCAAACAACCCATCCACCAAGGTAGCCCTTTCTTAATTTTTTTTTCTTTTAAAGACAATCAGGACTACACTGGACATTTTGAAAACTCCTCTTAGGCCTATGGTCAGGAAAGGGAACCTTTTCCCTGAGGGGCATCATTACCAAATCATTTCTGCTGGAACAAAAGACCTCAAACAGGTCTTTCAGGGCTTTAAAAAAAAAAAGTTGTCTTCTCTCCCCCTGGGAAGATGGGGGACAGATTCAGTTCTTTTCAGGATCCACTAACAACAACAAAAAAATGCAAACTCCAGATGTGAGACCCCCTGAGATTGACTTCCCTGGGCCCCCTGATCCCCACCCCTGGGATGCAAACCCAGGCAAAAAAACAAAAAACAAAAACCCCAAAAACGAGCCACAAGGTGGAACGGATCCAAAAACTCGGCGCCAAGGTGCTTGGCGGGGCTGGCACAAATGAAATGCGTTTTCATGATCAGTTAATTTTTCAAACCCCGGTCTTGGGCGAGAGACACGAGCCGAGAAGAAGAAAATGTTCCTACCCAATTACAATTATTCATGAGAAGCTCTCAGGCTGGGCTCCTTTTCTCTGCCAATAGTTCTTGCTAACACAGCCCTGGGAGGAAGAACAGCCCCATGATAAGGGTAATTACTGGGATCCCTGAACCCCGGTTTCAACTTCTTGCAATAAACCTTAAGGATTCCTTCCTTTTTTGTTCATTTTTGACTTCTTGAACTATTTCTTGCTTTCCATTTTTGCCCACCCATCCTTCTCCCTCCAGGTCTTCTCTTTTTCTTTCTCAGCCTCCTCCCCACCTCTGGGTGCTTCCTCTTAAGCCTTGCATTTTTCTAGGTCCATTCGGCTTTATCTCCCTCTCCCCCACCCCCACCCCCACCCCACAACCTTTACAAACTTGAAAGCACCAAACTGACAGGGCTTGTGCCCCCCTCCCTTCCTTGTTTGAGCTATGTCAATGTCTTTACTCCTTGGTTCTATAGCTAGAGCTAGAGAACTGGGTTGCCATGGCAACGGCGGATCCAACCAGGCCAGTCCCAGCGATGCAAGGAACTGCCATGACAGGGGAAAGTAGCTACAAGTCGCCATGGCGCTCGGGTGGGCCCTAAAGACCGTCATCACTCAAGACAAAAGACACGCATCTCACGCCTAAGGACAGAGACAGGACGTCAGACCCATCCTGGGCCTAATCACAAGGTGACACCAGCAGTAGCAACATTACTCCCACAGAGCTAAAGGAATAAACTCAACGCTGATGATTTGTCTAAAATGTTCAAAAGTCTCTGTTCTTTTTCATTCTTTTTGAAGACTCTCCCTCTGTCCCCTCTCCCTCTTTCTCTCTTTCTCTCCTCCTCTCCCCCTCTCCTTCTCCCCCCTCTCTCTCCCCCCTCTTTCCCCCTCTCCCCCCTCTCTCTCTTCTTCTCTCCCCCCCTCCATATCTCTCTCTCCCCCCCTCCATATCTCTCTCCCCCCCTCCATATCTCTCTCCCCCCCTCCATATTTCTCTCTCTCTCTCTCTGAACCCTGATAATGGATCCAGAGTTGGGGAATGGCAGATACAAGGCCAGGTCCCCAAACCTCAGGGAGTCCAGGGCAGCCCAAGAGAAACCACATGGTGGAAATGCCATGGGTTATTAATGAGGTTTACATAAGGACAATTCAATCAGCCCTGGGAGTAGTATGTATTTATATTTATTCTTATTGAAATTATTCTGTATATGTTTCTGTGTGTTATATCCTTTATTAGAAGGTAAGCTTCTTGAAAGTAGGAATTGTTTCATCTTTTTTGTCATCCCAGCACCTAGTTCACAGTAGGTATTTAATAAATATCCATTGACTGAAGGTTATTGTTTTGGGATTTGAACCAACTAGGCAGCAAGCTGATACAGTAGAATAGACAGAGTGCTGGGCCTAGAGTCAGGAAGACCCAAATTCAAATCTGACCTTAGCTCAGTGATCCTTGGTGAGTCACTTAACCTCTGTCCACCTGTTTCCTCAACTGAAAATGAAGATAATAATAATAGCCCCTACCTCACATGGCTGTTGTGAGGATCAAATAAAACAGTAATTATAAAGTGCTTAGCACACTCCCTGGTACACAGTAGATGCTTAATAAATGTTTATTCCCTTCCTTTTCTCATTTCCAACCTGAGGCTAAGCTCTTCTACTCAACAGATGAGTGAGTGGATTAACTCCCCCAATAAAATGTAAAATCCTGGTTTACTATTTTTTTGGTCTTTGTAGCCTTATCCTAGAGCACAGTAAGTCACAGAAATGATTTAGTGAAAACTGATCTCAACTGACTACACTGCCCCAAACAAAATGTATCACACATCCCATCCAAACCATCCACAAGCACAGGAGAACTACCTAGCTCAAGCATCTCACTATCGGTCTAGACCATGACTCCTTCCCTATCCCCCATTCCTCATGTGTCACCATTATTCCCACGGGCATAAATGAATAAATTCAATGTTGATCATTTGTCTAAAATGGCCAAAGGTCTTTGTCTTCTCTCGTTCTTTTTAAAGACTCTTTTGCCCACCCCCACCCCCCTCAGCCTTGATGGGTTGATCTAGAGGAGAGAGGCAAAAACAAAGCCAGGTCTCAAAAACTCAGGCAGCCTTGAGTGTCCCGAGACAAACAACAGGGCAGAAATGACATTGATTATCATCATAAACAACTCCCATCCCTATTTGACTGTAAAGGGAGGGATTCATGTACTTATATCCCTAGTGCTTGGCAAATGACATACTTTCTACTGCCAGATTCTTGTTTTCTAAAATGAGTGGTGAGAAAGAATCCAGGAAATACCTTTGGAGAGAATGACACCAACCACAGTGGGGATCCATTGCTGTCAGACATGCCTTACAGGAATGATGGTTGTTGCAATTGGCCACTCGAATTCTTCTTATCTAGAAGTGAAGATGACGATAACTCAGAATCATAATCAAACATGGTGGCAAAAACTCACCAGCATGCCTGGTGTGGAACCTACGGAAGGAATATTAGTTTAACCTTTGAATTTCTCAGCAATCAGGAGGTATGTAGAGATATGTATCCCACCAGAGTCTTAACATCAAGTCCCCTGGTTTTTACCAGTGGTGGTCAATGGGAGTTTAGAAATCAATGCGGGGCAGCTAGGTGGCACAGTGGATAAAGCACCAGCCCTGGATTCAGGAGGACCTCGGTTCAAATCCGGCCTCAGACACTTGACACTTAACTAGCTGTATGACCTTGGGCAAGTCACTTAACCCTCATTGACCCACCAAAAAAGAGAAGAAGAAGTCAATGGGGGCAGTTAAGTGGCACACTGGATAAAGCACTGGCCCTGGATTCAGGAGGACCTGAGTTCAAATCTAGCCTCAGACACTTGACACTTACTAGCTGTGTGACCTTGGGCAAGTCACTTAACCCTCATTGCCCCACCAGAAAAAAAAGTCAATGGGGGGCAGCTAGGTGGCACAGTGGATAAAGCACTGGCCCTGGATTCAGGAGGACCTGAGTTCAAATCTAGCCTCAGATACCTGACACTTACTAGCTATGTGACCCTGGGCAAGTCACTTAACCTTCATTGCCCAGCAAAAAAAAAGGAAAAAAAGTCAATAGAAGTGATGTTGGGAGAACAAAAAAACCAAACAAACCAAAAAACAAAAACAGGAATGTTTGTGGTGTTATACTGCAGTGTGGGCCTTTGGAGGAGAACCACATACCAGACAGCCTCCACAGTAGTCTAAGCTATAGCCCTATTCCTTCATCTCTTTGCTCACGCCTCTCTGCTCCAACACTAGGCTGAAGTTAGAGATGGAAACAAGAAGAGCAGATAAAGAGAGGTGTACTTTATGGCTTCTGAGGTGCCCACCAAATCCAGGATTCTCTGATAAGGTTCTGATGGTCAGGTGGTTATCTCATCATGGAGCTACTGTGCCTTCTGTGACCTAGAGCCGGGAGCTCCAAGAACATTCCTACAAAGGATGCCACAGCAGTGAAAGTTTAAATGACTTGCCCAAGGTCCCACAAGTAGTAAGTGGCAGAGTGAGAATTTGAACTCGGGTCCAATAATTACAACTTCCTATTCTTTCCACTGTTATCAAGCTACCTCCTTAAATTTGTGTATGCAGAAGGGGGAGACTACTAAAATAACCAACTGACCTAACAGAAAAGTAAAACATGGCACACGTTTCATTTAAAAAGAAAGAAAGAAAGAGCTTGTATTTCAGCATGGTGCGTGAGTCTCTGGCTTGACATTAATCTCCAGTACCAAATTCACACGGAGGCCCCAAAGGGGGGATCACTAAATCCATGCAGCCATCCATCTCAGAGACAATAATAATAACAACAGTCGACATTTATAAAGCGCTTGAATATTCTTCAAAGCCCTTGACGAACATAATCTAATTTGATCACTGCCACCGCCACCACCCTGGGAGGTCGCAGTACAGGTATTATTAAAAGTGCTAAATCCAGCAAGAATGGCAAATTCAGTTACCCTCCTCATGCACCCATTTGCAAGCACACCCCCACCTTTGAAAACCCTGGCTTGGAAAATATAGCCAATAATAAAAATGTCTAAATAGGTAATATTTCCTAGTTACTTACTGACAGTAAGATTTTTAAATTCGATTCCCGTGAATTGGTACGGGCCTATTCAGAGTCTCCAAGCACTATTTAAACTGTGCAGTTCAAAGGGAACGCTTCGCGGCTGGAAAATGACATCAATTAAACAATTTTATTTAGAAGTCGGGAGCTCAGGTGGGTATTTCTACCTACCTCTTTCCCAGATGCTAGGTAGATGTAGGTATTATTCTCTGGGTCAGGAACAAGTTTGTGGAAAACAGGTGTTTCTTCTTTAATTTCATAGATAACTTCAGGGCAATTGGAAGTCAAATTCTCACCAAGAATAACCTATTTTTTTTAACAAGAGAAATAAGATTTCTATTAAATTCTTTGAACGGGAAGATGACAAAACCAGTGCTTGTAATCCTAAAACCACGATGCTCCTTTCAATTTCTGGCCATGCGCTCCAGTAATACAGTGCTTAAGCAGCTTTTTCATTTCTTGATTTTCAACAATGGTGGTGATAATAAGCAGAAGGGTCTTTTCGTGCTGTGGCCCTGAAATAACGCACGCCCATGTGCGCCACATCGGCTTTTTTAATGCCTTTTTTTGGGGGGGGGGGCATTTTTCCACTGGGAGGTTTCTTGTACACTATTCTGTATTCAGGCTTACCCTCAGGGTTCTCTATCTGGAGCAATGGATGACAGCTCATTAGCACCAGGCTGGAGAAGGACAGTCCTAGAGGATGGTCTTTGCTTCTTCAATTATTCTATATACATTTTTAATTTAAAAAAAAAAATTCGTTGATTTTTTAAAAAATACATATTTTTAAAATGCAAAGGGATGTGAAGTATAGATGAACATATGTGCATGTAGAGGCATAGATACTATACAATGATTATTTTTCTGGTCTAAAATTGGGATTTCACTAGCCTAGGCAACTAATGGGAAAGAGATCCCTTCTACCAAAGCAGATCAGTCAGTTAACAAGCACTGATTAGGGGGAAGCTAGGTGGCACAGTGGACTAGCCACCATTGTTGGGCATTGGGTTAAATTCACTACTCTTTAAAAAACAAAAAAAGAAAAGTGGGCAGCTAGGTGGTGCAGTAGATAAAGCACTGGCCCTGGATTCAGGAGGACCCGAGTTCAAATCCGGCCTCAGACACTTGACACTTACTAGTTGTGTGACCTTGGGCAAGTCACTTAACCCTCATTGCCCTGCAAAAAAAGAAAAGTGCCATAGAGAAAAATAAATAAATAAAAATAAATTTAAAAACAAAAAAACAAAAAAACAAGCATTGATTAACCACTTACTATGTGCCAGGCACTGTACTAGGTGTTGGAGTTGTGTAGACAAACATGAAGTTGTTTCTGCCCTCAAGGAGCTTACTTTTTACCAGAGGAAACAGCCATCAATGTAATTTTCCTCGACTGTAAGTCTGACTGTGTTAGTCACTATCGGCCAAAAAGCATTCATTAAGTGTTTACTATGGTCCAGGATGGGCAGCTAGGTGGTGTAACGGATAGGGTGCCAGGCCTGGAATCAGGAAGACTCATCTTCCTGAGTTCAAATCTGACTTCAGACATTTACTACCTGGGCAAGTCACTTCATCCTGTTTGCCTCGGTTTCCTCACCTGTAAAATGAACTGGAGAAGGAAATAGCAAACCAACCACTCCAGTGGCTTTGCCAAGAACTCAAGTTTTCCTGACTCCAGGCCTGGTGCTCTAACCACTGTACCATCCAGCTGCCCTAACTTTCAATTGTTGTTTCAATTAGAGGCTAGTAAAAAAAAATAAAGATGGAATTTTTCTCCATCCAAATTCATGGACCTCTTGAAATCTATTCACCTACAGCACCTGGAGAGTCTGTGGATCTGATACTAAGAACCCGTGCTTCAGAACATGACTTGGGGACAGATGGAAGTTTGTGACTTGCCCATGGTCACAAAGGGAAAGAGCTCAGGGGTCAAATTTGAATCTAGGTCTTTCTGATCTCAAGGCTAAATCTCTCTTATGCCATGCTTCTTCCTCCCCTCACTGTGTTTTGTGTGCGGAAACTCCCTCCCCTGATGCAAATTAGAAATTCTTCACTAACTTAAGTCTTAGAGAGTTGCATGGGGGCACTAAGAGGTATTAATCGATCTGTCTAAGGTAACACAGCAGTAACTATCAGGGGTGAAACTTGAACCCAGCTCTTCCTAATTCTGAGGTCAGTTCTCTATCCACTCTGCCACACACTGCTTTTCATAAATATCTTCCCCAATAATATTTGGGTACATCAGGAAAAAAAGAGACGGAGACTCAGTGCTTATAATCTTTTCCATACTCATTCTCCTAAATGTGCCTTGTAATTAGTCGTGGTGCTTGCATCTGCCATCGTCCTGTTGTCATTTGAGAAGCTGCTGCTTTCTCACTGGCTGTTGAACCATTTGGCTCCCATCGAAATATTCCCTTGGCTGACTCCTGCTCCCCAGAAGGGTCTGCCTCCTACCATCTTTCTTTCCCACAACCAATGACTAGGTTTCCTTGGTTAGTATTTGAAAAGAAACCAAATGGATGTGTTATTTGAAGCTCTCTGTTCCATTACCTGGTTCTCCTTCCAAATTCAATAGCAGGGCACCACACAAATCTCATTAACTCAGTACAAATATGCTACATCACCACCTCACAAAACAGGAAAGGAGATAGCATAGTAGAATACACGGTGTCTAGGAGTAATCTCGGTGTCCCTGGCAACTCAGACTATAAGTAGTGCCACTAAAAACGCCCAGTTTCCCTTCCTTACTTGTGTGACCTTGGAAAAGTCACAACAGCTTTGGGTCTCAGTTTGCTTATCAGTAACTAGATGGCTGACCTCTAAATTCCCTTCTAGTTCTCTAGTGATAGTTACAGACCTGGTGTTTCTATTCTGATAGAATCACACGCCCCACCCCCAAACCAAAAACCCAAACAAAACAGGAACAATTAGTAGTTAGGTTCCCAAAGGAAGAGGGAAAGCCCTGTGTGTCTCAGGATATATTAAAATATTCTATATTAAAGCCCTGGATACAATCAAGTAAGTGATATTTACAGATGAAATAGGCAGGCACTGACAGAAACATGGACTTGGGGATATTCTCCTTTTTTTCCATTTCTAATTCATAAGCTTGATTAATCAGCTGGGATTCAAATAGCTCCATGCAAGAGGAGCTATCATTATGGAAAATAGATGTTTAGGAGAACAGAGTGTCTGCCAGCCAAAAAAAAAAAAAAAAAAGGTTGAGAGAAAAATTCTCAAGTGCCGCTCAAGCTCTCTCTGTTGCTACGGACAGGAAAGAAAAGCAATGGATGCTTCTGAAATGAAACAGCCCAGGTAGAACCCACAATCATGTTTCTGAGTGATTCATGATACCAGAGGCATTGATCTGAAAGAATCCACCCCATTTTCTTTCTTCCTTTCTTTCTTTCTTTCTTTCTTTCTTTTTTTGGGGGGTGGGGGGTTGAGTTTAAAGAGACCTTGCTATCTACTGTGGAGCCAATTTTATTTTTTTAATTTATAATATTCACTCAGAAGGAACAACATTGATAGGAAAAGCAAAGTAGCACAATAAATAGAGAGCTGGCCTCAAAGCCCAGAAGATCCGAGTTGGAATCCTGCCTCTGTCACATGGTGGCCGTGACTCTGCCCCAAGCAACTATCTAACAAGACTATAGAAAGAGAAGAGGACCTGTGTTTGAATTTACTTGTGTTACCTTGGAAAAAGACACAACCCACTTTAGACCTCTCTCAATTTCCTCATCTCAGCCCCACGGGACCTAGGATCTTCGTGGTCAGTTCAGGTTAATGATGAATAGAGAAGCAGAAGACCCAGAATCCTCTCTGGGCTCTGGATTATTCACAGAAAATCACCCAGCTTTATGCCCAAATCACAGAGTGTATGGTAGGGTGTTGCCAACACCAAGGTCTTGTGACGTTTTTGGAATGAACTACACTATCTTCCTTGAAGCTTGTTTTGGTAACTGCAGCCATTATGTTTAACCTAGTGCATTTTGGAGCATGTTTTTAGCATTTTTGAATCTTAGTTCCTCAGTTGGGTTATGTAGACATAGACAGCTCCAGCTCCAGCTCCACCAAGGGCTTTATTTACTGCCCAAGGGATTCAAAGTAGATATAAGGAAGACTTTCTTAGTACTGTGGATTCTCATCTTATATGATGCTGTCTTACCTCTGACCACTCCAGCTGCCAATTGTAGCATAGACAAGATTCAGAGATGGAAGAAGGATTATTAGACCATAAGATCTAGAGTTGGAAGGGGCCTTTAAGGTCAACTATCTGACCTCCTTTTTTTTTTTTTTTTGCGCGGGGCAATGGGGGTTAAGTGACTTGCCCAGGGTCACACAGCTAGTAAGTGTCAAGTGTCTGAGGCCAGATTTGAACTCAGGTACTCCTGAATCCAGGGCCAGTGCTTTATCTACTGCGCCACCCAGCTGCCCCTCCCTCATTTTTCAAGTGCAGGGAGGCTAAACAACTTGCCTTAAGTCACGCAGGTCATAATCAATCAATTAAGCAAGCAACATTTATTAAGCACCTACTATGTGCCAGGCACTCTGCTAAGTGTTGGGGATACAAAAAGAGGTAAAAGAAAAGCACTTTAGGGCAGCTAGGTGGCACAATGGATAAAGAACCAGCCCTAGATTCGGGAGGACCTGAGTTCAAATCAGGCCTCAGATACTTGACACTGACTAGCTGTGTGACCCTGAGCAAGTCACTTAACCCTCATTGCCCCTGCAAAAAAAAATCATAATAATCTGCATATGTTTGTAATGTAAAATAAAATATCAATAAAAGATAAGCACTTCCCTCAAGGACCTTACAATGTAATATACAGAGCCAAGATTTTAATCCTGGTCCATTCAATTCAGAGCCACCATTCTCTCCACTGTACTGAATCCCACTCTCTCATATTCCTAAGGTGGAAAGCGAGGTCTAGAATGGTCAATGACTTGCCTAAGATCACATAGCAAGACAACTTGTGTGGGCCTCTCATGGAACTTTGCACCATGACACTCATCAAATGAGATGTTTGTAAAGTGCTTAGGACAGTTCCCAGCATTTAGAAGGGGCTCAATAAATGCTGACTCCTTTCCCTTCTCTCACCTTATTACAAACAGCTTGCATAGAAGACATTTGTGTGGTTCTCTCTGATCCCCTAATAAACCATAAACTCCTTGTAGGCTGGGATCACAGGATAATATTTGTAAAACGCTGAGCATTGGCACACAATAGGAACTATACAAATACTCCCTTTCCTTCTTTTTCCTTATCACATACAGTTTGTACAGAAGACACCTGCAGGTTTCTCTCATTTCCCCTAATTAACCATAACTCTTTGTGAGCAGGGATCATGGGATGTTATTTGTAAAGCACTTACCAAAGTCCCTGCCACATAGTAGGTGCTTAATAAGACTTTTTTCCATCCTTTGCAACACTGTATCCAACAGAGTGCAGTCTTTCATACTGTAGCAGCTGAATAAATGTTGAATGGAAGATCATACCATCTCCATTTCCAGAGATGTTAGTATTTCATTGTTTTCAGAATGAATGAATGAATGCTTACTAAGCACCTAAAAAGTGCTAGGCACTGGGGATGCCGAGACAAAAATGAAGCATTCTTTGCTCTCAAGCAGCTCTCCCACTATCCCAAACAACTCTTTTAGACTCTAAGTTAATGAAGAATTTCTGATTTTCATCAGTTCCCCACACCACGGTTTCCCATATCCATCTGAACACAGGCCCAAACCCCAAAACACATCGAGGTGAGGAGGAAGGATGGCATAAGAGATAGAGAATCAGTTTTGAGGGGGCAAACAGGAAGCCCATAAATGAATAAATCGATTGATCAATCCATGCAGTTGATTTAGAGGAACCCGGAAATCGCATTAGAAGGAAATGTTTCCCTCGCAATACTGTAATCCTGACCTTTTTTTTTTTTTTTCTCTCTCCAAGAAAGACTCACAGAGTTTGAACCTTTCTTCAAAGGAACTATCAGTTCTCCTGGTTGCCAACCTCAAAGTGGAAGAAGAAAGGAAGATGAAGGCAAAGGAAATCTAGGAAAAATTCCTTTGCACAGGTGGATTAGCCAGGTGGGAGCTCTGAAATGAACGTAGCTTGGGATGCTAGAAGAGGAAGGGACTGTCAGACACAGAGAAGTCTGAATTTCCCGCTAACGGCAGACAGCCTCAGCTGCGGACAGGGGCTTGGGTTGGATCCTGAAGCCACTCCACTTCCTCTAGAAAGAACCTCAAGATGAGCTCTAACCTAAATGCAGATAGGGCCGCCTCCACAAACAGAACGTTGATGCCAAGCTTTTCTTGATTAGGCTCAGATTTGGAGATCCAACTAACCCACACCTTTCTTTTACAGAGGTCATCTTGGATGTGTCACCACCCTGGGCCTCAGTTTCCCCATCTGTAAAATAAGGGGGTTGAATCATATGCCATCTAAAATCCCCTTTGGTTCTAGACCACGGGTTCTTAAACTGGGGTAAGACAGAGGTCTAAATGGTAAAAGTTGGTATCTGGAAAATGCTATTTGAAAATTTGCTCCTTGGTGCAGGGCCATTAACCTTGACCTTTCTTATTAGCATATGTAGAGGTCCCTGGATAGATTACAGGGTGTCCATGAACTTGAATGAGGGGAAATGACAACTTTCTTTTCTATAACCACTAACTTAACACTTCCTTCAATTATAAATAGCTAAACAAACATTATTCTGAGATTTCATCAGATTGCCAAAGGACCCCATGACACATAAAAAGGTTAAGAATTCCTTCTCTAGAGCTGGCTCCTATGGTCTCTTTCTACTTCACACATAAAAGAAATGAGTCCTAGATGAGTTAAATGATTTGTAATATACAGAATCTTGGACTTGGACTTAGGATGACCCGGGTTCAAATCTTACCCTAGATATTTACTGGATGTTTGATGCCGGACAAGTCACTAAACATTCTGGAACCCAGGTTGTCTTGACTTTTGTCTAGCCATCAGACTTGGATGACTCTGGAGAAGAGAGTGAGGTCTCATAGCTCTGCCTCCCTTAAATCCAATTCAAGTTCAAGTCAAGACTTCACCCTCATGATGTCATTGGTTCTCTTCCAGAATGAAGGACCAGGTGGAAGCTAGGTGGCGCAGTGGATAAAGAACTGGCCCTGGATTCAGGAGTACCCGAGTTCAAATGTGACATCAGACACTTGACACTTACTAGCTGTGTGACCCTGGGCAAGTCACAACCCTCATTGCCCCATAATAAGAATAAGAATAAGAATATTCAGAATAATAATCAGAATGAAGAATGAACAACAACAAAATCTATATGCTCAGAAGATCAAATCTTTGTTCCCTCAGTTATTTCATGATTCACCTGCCACACCTAGACCTGAATCCAAGTTCTCTTGAAATCAAAATCTAGCTGGGGGGACGGGATTTTTCTAATGATTTCCATTTCCACTGCCACATAGTCCCCTCTGGTAGGATCTCAACTCTTATGCTGACTTAAGAACGCCAAGACTGGTTTCATGAAAAGAAACCACCTTTGGTGAAAGTCTTAAACATCATCGAGTGAGGACTCCATGTCACATGGCATCAGAAGAGGGGAACTACCACCACAGGAATGTCACCTGGACAAGGAAGATAAGAAGGGAAAGTGGGGAAAATTTAAAAATGCTTTTCTTGGGGCAGCTAGGTGGTGCATAAAGCACCAGCCCTGGATTCAGGAGGACCTGAGTTCAAATCTGGCCTCAGACACTTGACACTTACTAGCTATGTGACCTTGGGCAAGTCACTTGACCCCCACTGCCTCACCAAAAAACCAAAAAAAATGCTTTTCTTTCTTCACTAATATCATTGGGAAGAGAGAGTTGAGAGGAAGCTATAATACTATACCACACCAACTCTCATTTCTTTTGCTTCACTCACTGGCCATCTCTTTCTGATCACTCTTCTAAGAGATACTGCTTATGGCCCTGACTCAAAAGAAGAGCCCATCACCATACTAGAAACATGTAATAGCTAAAGGGAACAAGATAATTGCACCCGAGTGTTGTGAGGATAACTCCTAGGGTTAGGCAGAAAAATATAGACAAAATATAAAGATTAAAGTAAATTCCACTCTGGTTGTTATCTTTTTTTTTTCTTTTAAACTCAAACTAATTTGAACCTCCAGGGAAAGAAGTGAGCTGAACATAAGGTTCTAGGTTTTGTGAAGAGTGGAGTGATGTAGAATCGATTTAAATTTGGGGAGCCCCTGAATGATCCTGAGTGAGAGTGAACCGGGGTCTAGGGGAAGGGAAGGTGGGGTTCGGAGAACTTCAGAGAACAATTTGCTATGAAGCCCACCTCTACAGGTGGATGCTCCAAATCAGCAGGTATTCCTGCCACCTCTCACCCTTGGGCCTACACCAATCCTGCCACCCCCAGATCTCAGGTCCTACTACTCTTGGCTTCATCACTAGCTTTCGGGGGATCTGAAGAATGGGAACTCCAGGTGAGGGGCAAAAATCGCTTCTGTCTTTGGGAATCCGGATTTCTCCAGCTTCTCCCATCCTTTCTTCAATGTTATAAAAGCCGATCAAGGGCAGATTTCCGCAGATTAGCAGCATTCAAGGCAGATCTTGGCAGATCTCTCGAGTGCTAAATAGTTTAGTATTCTGTCTTCATGCAGGAAGAAAAAAAAAAGTCTTCCTGAAATTGTGTTTAAATTTGCCCTAAGGACTGGATAAATCAAGGCAATAAATGGGGAAGGGAAGCTTGAGAGGTTTGCATAAATAACTGTACTATAATTGAGATTAGAATGATAGCTTACATTTCTAGACCACCAAACCCACAAACCCAGGTACAGCCAAGAGAACGTTAGCTCTGGAGTCAGAGGACCTGGGTTCAGATCTCACATCTAATTCTTACTCCCAGAATGACCTTGGATTAAGTCCTTCATCTTCCCTGTGTCCCCACTCCTCCCCCCAATCTACAAACTAAAAACTGCAGCTAGGTCCTGATTAGTTAGTACAAATAATGAATCCCCAACCAATCTCCTCATGTATTCGAATTTGTGTAATTTTTTGTTATAATTATATAAAAGGCGGCAGAGCGAATAGAACACCAGGCCTGAAGTCAGGAGGACATGAATTCAAATCCAGCCTCAGACACTTAGCTGTATGACTCGGGGCAAGTCATTTAACTCTGTTGGCCTCAGTTTCCTTATCTGTCAAATGAGCTGGAGAAGCAAATGGTCAAGTAGCTTTGCCAAGAAAACCCCAAATAGGGTCACGAAGAGTCGGAAATGACCCAATCACAACAACAACAACAATAGTTCCATAAAATAGGCATTAAGAATTCAAATAGGGGCAGCTAGGTGGCGCAGTGGATAGAGCACCGGCCCTGGAGTCAGGAGTACCTGAGTTCAAATCCGGCTCCAGACACTTAACACTTACTAGCTGTGTGACCCTGGGCAAGTCACTTGACCCCAATTGCCTCACAAAAAAAAAAAAAGAAGAATTCAAATAATGCATGTAACCACTCTAGGGGGAATTCTTTATTTGTGCTAATCAGGATCTAGCTAGAGATGACCTTGAGATCCCTTCTTGCCCGAAATTTATGATCCTAGGAGTAGAATCCAAGTCTCTCGATTCCAAATTCCACTCCAAGTTTTCTTTTCTTTTCCCTTCTTGTTATTCCTGTACCTTGACAGTCTTTTTTTACTTCAAGTAATAAAAGTAAGCCAGACATAGGAGAGAAAGAAAAAGGATAAGAAGGCAAGCTTCTCCAGCCCTTTAAGGGCATAAATCACTTTATATACACATATTGGCTCATCTGAACCTAACAACCCTAAGAAGCAGCATATGATTAGACCCATTTTATGGATGAGGATACTGATGCTCAAACTTAATGCTATAGAACTATCTCCCTGATGAACCATCACATAAGCATAACCCAGGCCCTGATACTAAATTACCACGTCCCCTGGGGTCAGTCACTTAATAGCTCTGTTTCCTCATGAAGGGAACTCACTAGATGGTGTAAAGAATTAATTATTATTTCCGCATGGTGCTCCACCCACTGGTTGTAGCCATTGCCATGACTCTGTCACCTCCACTCGCCCACGCCTACATGGACCTGGCAAAAGTATAATGATTGGAAGCCTAGTGAGGGCAGTCATGTGACTATCAGAGCAGCCATCCCATTGGCTGGGACTGTGTGGGGTGTTTCTAGGTTTGGGGGAGGAGAATTGGGCATTCTAGGTGGAAGCTGGAAAGTGACAGGCGTTCTGCTGCGTATTTTCAGCTGATTCCTGGGCGGTGGTATTTTTCAGGTATTATAATTTCCCTTTCCCCATTTTATTTCCTTTCCCTTGATCCTACTGATCCTGTTTGTGTTATTTTTTTTAAAAGTTCGTTCTTGTTAAAATAAATCTTGTTCTGTTTTGAGGGAGGCTGCCGGTTTCCTTCCTTGCCCCAATATTAGAGCAAGCCCCTTAGCTAGCACTCCCCAATTAAAAATTGGTCCCCACAATGGCAACTAAGGTCCCTTTCAGCTCTGACTCTATGACCCCACAAACTCAGTGATGTGGGCTGAGCAAATATTATTAAACCAGTTCTACAGAGATTAAGTGGCATAACTTGGGTCACAGAACACCTAGGATTTCAACCCAAGTCTCTGGACTCTCAAATTTAATTTTCTTCCCCATTCACAAAACTGCCCCCGTTTATCAGTACATAGGTTTATGGGAAATGGTTGGGGAGAAATAACTTCAAACTATTTAAATCAATATTTTGGTCAAAGTGACTGGATCAGAGATCGTAGACTTGAAGCCAGATAGGACCTCAGAGGCCAATCCAGTCCAACTCCATCCTTTTACAAATGAGGAAACTGAGGCCCACAGAGGTTAAGTCAGTCATGGGGAAAAAAAAATCACACAACCAGTAAGCAGCAGAGTTGGGATTTGAACCCAGGACAGGAGATGACCCCATAATCACACAGGTAGTAAAACCCCAGAACTGGGACTTGAAACCAGGTCCTCTGCCTTTGAAAACTGCTTGTGCTGGCAGCTAGGTGGTACAGTGGATAGAGCACCAACCTTGGAATCAAGAAGACCTGTGTTCAAATCAGACACTTGACACTAGCTGTGTGACCCTGGACAGGTCACTTAACCCCAAGTGCCTCGAAAATAAATGAGTGAATGAATGAATAAACAAATACATAAATAAATGGAACCTGCTTGTGTACAAAAATAAAACAAGTCCTCCTCTCAAAGATTTAAGTTCCAATGACCCTTCTCCTGCTTACTTAGCTGAGTAGGCTTCAACAAACCCTTTTTCTTCTTGAGCCTCAGTTTCCATTATTTTACATTTTTAATGGGGATGAGGGGTGGAGAGAAGATGTTTTCCCAGATCTAGATCCTAGGACCCCAGGTATACTCAGATCAAAAGCTGACTGAGTATAGAATTCACTAAAGCTTCTCCAAACTCGCCTGACTTTTATTTGCTATGCTAATAAGAAAGGTCAAGGTTAATGGGCCTGTGCCAGAAGAGCGAATTTCCTACATGGCATCAATTACCAGCTCTCACTATTTAGAAAAGGCTGCAGGGCCAGGCTTCGTTTGGACCTGGAAAGTGAATCACTTTTCAGAATGCAACAGCATCAGTTCAGAGACCTCTCTGCCCCACAGGATGGGTTTTACTGGTTAGTGAAGAAGAATTCAGAGGGTTTTCTCCCAAACACAGTCCAAAGCCTGACTCATGGCCCACGCAATGTGAATTCCTAAGAGCTGAATACAGTTTGGCCCCTCTTTTCTGCTGATCTCACTGGAGACACTGACAATTGAAAAATTATAGTGTGCATTCGTGTACAAAGAGGAAGTCAAAAAGGAAATAACCAGGAGAGAAGTAGACCAGACATGCAGTAAGGGGGCAGAGGATGGGGAGAACTCGTGGTACAAATCACCAGAACCAGAGTAGGTGGTGGAGAGATCTGGGTTCGTATCCCAGATCTGAAAAAGACCAGGTGTTTAACTGTGGAACTCACTTTTTTCATCCAATAATCTCACTTTGTGGGAATTCATGACAATGGCTACTTTAGAGGATTATAGCTACTCTAGGGCAGGGCTTCTAAAACTTTTCTCACTTGTGACCCCTTTTTGCCCAAGAAATTTTTACGCGACCCCAGGTATATGGGTATATAAAATAATTATACATAATCTTTGACTGTTGCCAAATTTTTCATGACCCCCAACATTCAATTACACAACCCCATATGGGATAGAGACCTGCAGTTTAAGAAGCTTTGTTCTAGGGGCAGCTAGGAGGTGCAGTGGATAGAGCACCAGCCCTGGAGTCAGGAGTACCTGAGTTCAAATCCGGCCTCAGACACTTAACACTCACTAGCTGTGTGACCCTGGGCAAGTCACTTAACCCCAATTGCCTCACTAAAAAAAAAAAAAAAAAAAAAAAGCTTTGTTCTAGGGGACCGTAGCTGTTGGGGGACAAAAGCTAGTTAACCCTGTCTTTCTTTGCCGCAGAGTTTCTCCATCCTTTGGTGGGGGGAGTTCCCCTGATATTCACAAATGCTTCCCATATTGTTTATTTAACATGAAAGGAAACAAATTATAGAATTTACAATACATGTGTATATAAGAAATTAAAGAGAATGATTAATTTCAAGAAGATAACAGATTTTTACCCAGTATTCCCTGCAACAAGCTTCTCACACCCCAGGTTGGGAATTTCCAACTTGGAGCATTAAGTAAACTCTTTGAGGAAGCTAGTTGGCTTAGTGGATAGAGCACCAGACCTGGAGTCAGGAAGACCTGATTTCAAATCCAGCGTCAAACACTTTACTAGCTGGGTGACCCTGGGCAAGTCACTTAACCTCTGTCTGCCTCAGCTTCCTCTACTATAGAACAGGAGTGATAATAGCACCTACTTCCCAGGGTTGTTGTAAGGATCAAATGAAACTATTTGTAAAGTGCTTGGCCTGGCACAAAGTAAGCACTATATAAATGCAAGCTATCATTATTGTTGTTGTTGTTGTTGTTGTTGTTGTTGTTGTTGTTGTTGTTGTTATTATTATTATTATTACTCATCCTCTGTTTCCCTCAGATTCCTTATCTGTAAAATGGAGAGAACAACACTTACTTCCCTAGGTTGTGATGAGGGTCTCAAGATACAATAACTGTAACCCAGATAGCATAGTGCCTGACAATTACTAGGCACTTTATAAATATTAGCTATTACTATTATTACTTAACCTCTGTCTGCCTCCATTTCCTCAACTGTAAAATGGGGATATTAATGGTATCTACCTCCCAAGGTTGTTGTAAGATCAAATGAGATCATTGTAAAGCTCTTAACACAGTGCTTGGCACATAGCGCTTTTTATTTATTTATTTTTCAAATAAACAAGTATTGATTGATTGATTTTTGTTTGTTTGGGTTTTTGCAGGGCAATGAGGGTTAAGTGACCTGTCCAGGGTCACACAGCTAGTAAATGTCAAGAGTATGAGGCTGAATTTGAACTCAGGCCCTCCTGAATCCAGGGCTGGTGCTTTTATCCACTGCACCACCTAGCTGCCCCCAGCACTTTTAAAATGTTAGCTACTGATGCAAAGTGAAATGAGGAGAACCAGGAAAACATTGTACACAGTAATAGCAATATTGTGTGATGATCAACTATGGATGACTTATCTCTTCTCAGCAATACAATGATCCAAGGCAATTACAAAGGACTCATGATAGAAAATGCTCTCCACATCCAGAGAAAGAATTGATGGAGTCTGAATGCAGATCAAAGCAGACTATTTTCACTTTCTTCATTCTGTTTTGTGGTTGTTTTTTCTTTTGGTCTTTTTCTTCTTACAAAACTGTGACTAATATGGAAATATGTTTTACATGATATATAACCTATAACAAATTGCTTACCACTTTAGGAATGGGGGGGAGGGAAGGAGGAAGACAAAAATTTGGAGCTCAAAATTTTCTAAAAATGAATGTTAGAAATCATCTTTACATATAATTGGGAAAAATACTATTTAAAATAAGTATTAGCTATTACTATTATTATGACTAAACTTTTCTTTACCTCAGTTTCCTCATCTGTAAAATGGGGATAATAATAGGAACTATTTTCCAGGGTTGGGGTAAGGATAAAAAGAGATAGATAGCAAATGTAAAGCTCTCAGCACAGTGCCTGGCACATAGCAAGCACTTTATTGATGTTAGTCAATGTTGTTCTGTTATTATCATAAGTGACTGTTTTACTTCTGTCTTTGTATTCCTAGTGCATAGCACACTGGCCTGAACATTGTAAGCACTTAATATTTTAATAATTTAGCTAAGTGATGGAACCACCTCTGCGAAACTGAGTGCCTTAGCCTAGCTGATCCTGAAGGCTTGTTCTATCTCTCAAACTGTAGTAGCCCCCTGAATTGTGTGTGTGTGTCTCTCTCTCTCTCTCTCTCTCTCTCTCTCTCTCTCTCTCTCACACACACACACACACACACACACACACACACACACACACACACACACACACTGACCAGTAATAAAGGCAGGACTGAGGCAAAGGGAAGACTCTTAATCTCTCACTAGGCTTCCTTTCTTTCCCTGATCCAGGTTTTAAAGATTTTGCTTATGGAGACAGTTGCCTTTCCCACCCACTTACAAGTGAAAAAGTCATCTGATATCTAAGTTTAATGCTTCAAAATCTAATGCTTTTAAGTGGTACCAAATTCTATCCAAGCTCTGTCACGTTTCCTATTAAAAGGGAAGTCAGAGTTTGGGGTTGGGAGAACAGAAGTTGGGTGAAACCACTGATCCAAAGAAGCAGTAACTCCCATATGGCCAAGTACAGACAGCTTTTTGATCATTTAGGGAACAACTATCCAATTTGTGGATAATCTAAAGTTTTCTTCTCTTTTTTCTCATCATTATTTCTATACCTTGAAGGTATTTTTTACTTCCAGTGATAAAAGTGAGAGTCAGAAGAAAGGAAGAAGGAGGACAAGAAGGTAAGTTCCAGTGGCCCCTTAAAGGGTACAAATTCCTTTATATACATATGTTAGCTCATTTCAGACTTACAACCCTAAAAGGCAGGAACTGCGGTATAATTAGACCCATTTTACAGATGAGGACACTGATGCTCAGAGATATTAAGTGACTTACTCATGATTACATAGTTTCTCCTTGCTACTAGTTTTGGTCAAATACTCTCTCCTTCCGCATCTCTGTCTCCTCAGATAAAATCCCACCTTCTAGAAGAAGGCTTTCCCAATTCCCCTTATTGCTAGTGCCTTCCCTCTGAGATTTCTTCCAATTTACTTTGTGTATATCTAATTCTTACATAGTTGTTTGTGTGTTCTCTTCCCCCATCAGAATTTGAGCTCCTTAAGATCAGGTACTATGTCTGTGTTTTCCTATGTGCTTAGCACAGTGCCTGGCATGTAATAAATCCTTAACAGAATACTTGTTGATTGACTGATGAGGGAAGTCCTGAGTTTGACCTCTAGAACCTAAGACCATCTCAGAATTGACAGAAAAATAAATGGGAGTAATTAATTTAATTGGGAATCATTAAATTAATTTCTCTACAGATTCACTGAATTTTTAGATTTGAAAAAAACACTGAAAGGACATCTACCTCAACCTTTATCCAAAATGTTAGTGCCAACTAGCCAACAAATGGTCATGGAGAATCTATATAGTTTCCAGGGAAGGGAAACTCACTCCCATTCCATTTTAGGTCACTTTTGAGATGTTCTTAGATTCTAGAGGTCAAAGACAGGACTTGACTCATCTGTCAACATTGCAGAGGACTTGAAAAAAAACCCGAGTCCCAGGACCCCTAGTCCCTCAAACCTCAGGAAGTCATTTCTCCATGCTCAGACAATTCCCTAAAATCCCTCGGGCTATTAGATAAAACCTTTTTTATGAGGCATCATCCTCCTAGAAATGATGGCTCCATAGGTTACCTAAGAAGAGGGGGAGGGGCACGGGGGAAGAGGGAGAATCTTGGTTTGGAATTAACATATTGGCTGTGCTTCTAGACTGCAGGGGTTCTAAACCTAAGTCCAGGTGTTTTATTGTTGGGGTTTTGTATTTTCACATGTTTCTGTATTTCGCTATAAATAGTTTCCTTTGTAAACCTATATATTTTATTTTTAAACAAAAAAAATCTATTTTAAATTTATTTTTGGCATTCATTTTTTAAAAAATTCTGAGTTCCTAATTCTCTCTCTCCCTCCAATCTGTCCCCCATCCCATTGAGAAGGCAAGCAATAGGATATCAGTTATACATATGAAATCATGCAAAATATATTGCTATGTAATCCTATATATTTTAAATATATATTCTGAGAAAGGGTCCAGAGGAATCAGAAAACTGCCAAAGAGATCCAAGACACAAGGCAAGGCAAGGCAAGGCAAACTTTTTTTTTTTTTTGCAGGGGGGGTGGGGCAGGGCAAGGGGGGGGAGGGTGAAGTGACTTGCCCAGGGTCACACGGCTGGTAAATGTCAAGTGTCTGAGGCCGCATTTGAACTCAGGTCCTCCTGAATCCATGGCTGGTGCTTTATCCACTGTGCCACCTAGCTGCCCCCAAGGCAAACATTAAATAAGTGCTTGCTCTAGACCTGAAGTCAGGAAGACTCACTTTCCCCGAGTTCAAATTTGGTCTTAGACACTTACTACCTGTGTGATCCTGGGCAAGTCACTTCACCCTGTTTGCCTCATCTGTAAAATGAGCTGGACAAAGAAATGACAAACCACTCCAGTGTCTTTGCCAGAAAAACCTTAAATGGGGTCATGAAGAGTCAGACAACTGAAAAAACAATTGAATAAAAATACACTAAAACCCAGGGAAACCAGTATAAGTAAAAATAAAGACAGTCCCTGCCCTCAAGGATCTTATATTCTAACGGGAAGATAACACATACAAGGAATCTGAAAAGTAAGAATTAGAGGTCTGGGGATGGGAATGAAGACCAACCCCCCCCAAAAAAACCAAAGATGAAGACTTCCTGTTCTACAAAGATTTCCATCACCGCAAAGGTTTGTGGACACAACTAACACAAAGAAGCCATGGGGACATATGTTCTCAAGGGAAAACTGTCTCTAGGAAGGACAAAGGGAAGCTGCTGCTCTGTCTCAAACAGCCATCCCTGTGCCCCAGCCACCATAACTTCATCAATCTCCTAACTTTGTGCCACCTGATTCATGCTTTGTCTCCTCTGCCCAGCTGTGAGACTATAAATTGGCCAGTCATGTCCCGACTGGGTAGGAGAGCAGGGCTAAGAGCCTGGCAGTGTCTGTGTGTGTCCATGGTCCAATTCTCCCCAGGTGCACAAAAGCAATAAACATGCCTTGGCTAAGCCAGGAAAAGACAGAGGACCGGGATCACATTTTCAACACCAATAACGTGTCCCTAATAGGATATCCTCAGTGATAGGAGCCCAAAGTGACTCCTGATATCATCCAGTGATAGGAGGGGGAGGGGTTTCGAGAGACCCCATCAGCCTGCCTCCTTTTACCACTCTCCTCTGTAGCATCACACAACTGTGTCCAAGTCCCATCTCTCTCACTACCCAGGAAAACTGAGAGTTGGAGCTCTCTGTATTACAATGATTTACTGTATTTCTAGCGGAGCATTTGTTAACTTCAAATTCAATTTTTAACAAGTGGATTGGCTTGGGGAAACTGTCAAAATGTTCTTCATTGGATTGTACCTCTAAAGCCCAGTAGGATTTATTTAAGAGTGCATTTAGGCAGCCCGGTAGCTGAGTGGATTCAGTGCTGAACTCCTGAGGAAGACTCCAAGTGTCTGCCTAAGACATTTCCTTGTCATGTGACCCTGGGCAAGTGACTTTCCTTCCCCCACCCAGCCTCGATTTTCTCACCTGTAAAATGGGAATAAACAGTAATACCTACCTCCCAGAGTTCTTGTGAGAACAAAATGAGGCGATATCTGTAAAGCATTTTGAAAGCCTTAAAGTTCGATATCATTGCTAGTTGTTTTTTATCATTACGATCTAGCCTAAACTCCTCTTTTTAGATCACCCAACTGATAACTGGAAGAAATAGGATTTGAGGGCAGCTAGGTGGTACAGTGGATAGAGCACTGGCCCTGGATTCAGGAGTACCTGAGTTCAAATCTGGCCTCAGACACTTAAAAAAACCTTACTAGCTGTGTGACCCTGGGCAAGTCACTTAACCCCAATTGCCTTACCAAAAAAAAAAAAAAAAAAAAGAAAGAAAGAAATAGGATTTGAAATTTGGTCTTCTGTGTGAGAAACAAATATTTCTCTCTTATATTTAATAACTAATTACCACATTAGGGCCAAGGTTTTTCCCCTTTTCTACTTGTTTCCCCAGAAACTGACCAGTGTGGAAAATTTCTCATCGAGATTTCCTAGGTCAAGATCTCATCAGGGAATAAAAGAAATTCTGTTTGGGCTAATGGGTGTATTTCTGCTCATTGTGTTTTCTCAGAAAGGTCCTGGGAAAATGTTGATCTCTCCCTATTATTATTATTATTATTATTATTATTATTTTTTAGTGAGGCAATTGGGGTTAAGTGACTTGCCCAGGGTCACACAGCTAGTAAGTGTCAAGTGTCTGAGGTCCGGATTTGAACTCAGGTCCTCCTGACTCCAGGGCCGGTGCTCTATCCACTGCACCTCCTAGCTGCCCCGATTTCTCCCTATTATTAAGACAGGTGACCTTTGACCAAGATTTGAGTGACCTAAGTCTGGTAGTACAAGATAGCCCACCTCCCATTTGATGAACCAATCAGAGGTGATTAGACATCCCTCAGGAATACTTCCTCTTCCAAGGGCATATAAACTGTGACCCACCACCACCACCAGGTGTCTTTGATCTAAGAGTGATGATCTTTTTAGTCAATAACCTGCTGGCCTTATTAATAAAATGATCAAATTACCCAGAACTTCTGTCTCTTGACTTTTTAATTGTCATATCTGACTCCATAGGGCAAGCTAGGTGGTGTAATGGATACAGCACTGGACCTGAAGTCAGGAAGACTCATTTCCTGAGTTCAAATCTGGCCTCAGTCACTTACTAGTTGCATAACCCTGGGCAAGTCACTACACCCTGTTTGCCTCCATTCTTTCATCTGTTAAAATGAGCTGGAAGAAGAAATGGCAAACCACTCCAATGGCTTTGCCAAGAAAAACCCAAATGGATTCACAAAGAGTTGGATGTGACTGAAAATGACTGAACAACACCTTCTGACTCCAAATCCCGTACTCTTTTCCCCTAGAACTATACTTCAAGAATCCTTAATTTTGCCAGTTTGGGGACATCCCCCACCAATGCCAATAGCAACCCTTTGTAGACAATATTGAGGGCTGTTGTGGCCAAAAGAAAAAAATCACATCAAATGGCTGTTCAATCTAGTCATGAGGCTCTCTGAACTCTGACAAGCTGGTTTCCTTCAGATGATAGACACACGCTGTCATGTGCTCCACATTCAAAGCCCTTCTAATGGGGCAGGACCTTGAAGAACTTGTGGTCTATGGGGAGAGCCTCAGAGTACTTAGAGTCTTCTCTAAATCATGAAGCATCAGAATTGAAGTTTGGTAATGGTGGGATATAGAGTTCTGGGTGTGAAATGACAATTCAGAGAGGGATGTTATCAAGAAACTAGATCATGAAGGCTTACTTTTTTTTTTTTTTTTTGCGGGGCAATGGAGGTTAAGTGACTTGCCCAGGGTCACACAGCTAGTAAGTGTCAAGTGTCTGAGGTCCGGATTTGAACTCAGGTACTCCTGAATCCAGGGCCGGTGCTTTATCCACTGCACCACCTAGCTGCCCCGAAGGCTTACATTTTAAAAGGCAGTTGTTGAGGAAGCCCATAGATGGTTTAAAGAGATTTCCTTTGCCCAGTTTCATGGGTCAAATTTGACCACAAATTGTTGTCACCTCCTTGGCACAGAGAGGTTTGAAAGGAATGAATTTATGATGCTGATGGTAACAATATCAATAATACCTGAAATTGACATAGTTTCTAGAAAGCACTTGTACAAACAAGAAACCACTAAGCCGCCCAAGAACACTGCTATTATCGACCCTATTTGATAGATGTTTAAACAAACTCAGAGAGGTTAAGTCACTTGGAAAGTATACTACATATGGATTCAGAAGCTCTGGGTTTGAATTCAACTCTGCCACATATTAGCTGTGTGACATCAGGTAAGTCACTTGACCTCTCTGGGTGTCAATTTCTCACCTGTGAAATAAGGAGACTGGATTACAAGATGACTCATAAGGTTGCTTCCAGGTCTAAATCTATGGTCTTATGATCTAATCTGACCTCTTCATTTTTACAGCAGGAGAAAAAAGAAGCTCAGAAGGGTTAGGTGATTTGCCTAAAGTCAGACAGCTACTAAGTTTGCAGAACCCGAATTTGAATCCAGAGCTTCTGACTCTGCATTTCTATATAAGAAACAAATTCCACCCATATTAATGAGCCTTCCTCAAAACAAACAAAAGAAAAATCAACAAATATTTCTTGAGAACCTCATAGGACCATCTCGGGCACTGAGAAATTATTGTGGATTGTCCTTTATTTTCAAAGAGGGCCAGTAAAAGATATAAAGATGAATGCAGCACCATTTCCATCATAGCTATTACCATGTAGTCTGGGGAGACAATTGTTTTTGTCTTCTGTAACAGCTTAAGGTGGTATGAGTCTAAAATGAGAGGCCCAGCCAGGAGAAAAATTGCAGGGCAGGAGCAATCACTTAGGGTTAGAGCTAGAAGGTGGGACTGGAAATGAACAGGTGAGATTTATTTAGAGGCAGAGAGGAGGAGGAAGGTAGCTCAAGTCACAAGAGCAAAGACAAAAACAAAAACAAGAACGAAGAAGGCTTCCCCAGATTCAGGAAAGAGCAAGAAACCAGTATGCTGGGAGCAGGGGGTTGACATAGCAGCGTATAAAAAATAAAGAATTTTAAAGTTAGAAGGGATATTGGAGATAAACTAAACCCCTAGTGTAGAGATAATCTAGGGCAGCTTCCTCACTCACCTAGATAAGGAAACTGAGTCTCAAAGAAGTAAAATGACTTCCCTGAGATCAACCAACTAGAACTTATAAAGAGGACTCTATGAAAAAAATTAGTTAGTTAACATGAATAAAGTATTTTTCAAGCCTTAAGGCAACCACATAAGTGGCTAGCAATGTACCAGACAGACAAACACTGTCCTAGGTGCTGAGCACACAGACAAAAACAGGAAAGGGTCCCTGCCCTCAAGGAACTTACATTCTACAGAAGTAGTAGATCAGTTTTGAAAACTGATATTCAAAACACTGAGTTAAATTCAGCAAGCATGGATTAAGCCTCAGTATTCAAGATATTACTTTAGGTGGTAGGGATAATGAATCCATAGCTCCAACTCTCTTAACTCCCATAATACTTACAGCCATTATATACCACTTTTCAATTGTCTTCTATGGGTTGGGGAGGCTAAGGAGAGATAAAGGCATAGATAAGCTTTGCCCTTAACAAGCTTAGAATCTAATGTTGGGGGAAGAAATAAGATGTGGCAACAGCCAAAGGAGAATTCTAAACTGTTACAAGTTTAGAGTAAACTAACAGCCTGCACTAAGAGACTTTAGGAGTATGGGCTAGAAGGCAACAAACCTAGTTTGCATTCCTAGTTTCTTATGCCACTGTGACTCACTTATAGTAGCTATGTGGTGTTTACTGATGATGCCATTACCAATTCTGACTATGGAAACAATGATGACTACACAATTATGGGCTAGTCAATCAACTTCTCAAACTTTTGTCACTAACTAAACATTACTTTTACACACACACACACACACACACACACACACATGCACAAACATGCATTGGTCAGTATCTCTGATTTCATCATTCCGGAGAACTTCACTATGGGTCCTGACTTCACTCATCTCTTACTTATTCTCTTAAGGAGTTGCCTTGGGCACCAAGAGACTAAGTGACTTCACCCATTTGGGACATGTGAAAGCTAGGACTTCTACCCCATGTCTTTCTGACTCTGAGGGTGGCCCTCTGTCTACCACACCATGTCTGCCACTCTATTTCCTTTCTCTACATTAAGGAAAAGATAAATCCATCAGAGTTGACATTAGGCAGAGCTTTGGAGACTCTGAGATCCATAAGAGCTTTTTGGTGTGTTTTAGGAAAAGGGGCTGTGAAATCCACCCTCCATGGGGAGAGAGTGGGCGGAAAAGAGGGATCACCTGATTCTTCTTCTCTTAAAGCCCTATAATCTAGCATCCCTATGAGGGAAAGATAATTCAGGTACATTATATGGCTCCATTATCCAGGAGATGAAAGGGAAAGGTTAAAAGACTTAGAAAATTGTGAGTCAGTGACAGAGTTGGGACTAGTCCCCCATTTACCTCACACAGGGATTGTGTGAGTAATGAAGTGAAAATATCTTAGAACTCCTCAGGGGAAAAGGCCCTGCCTTATTGCATACTTATTGGAGTTGGCACGTAGAGGTTCTTTGAACTTTTCCACTATTCTCGAAATGCTTTCTGTGTACTCTGGGAAATTGGCTTATTTTTGGAGAAGCAAGGATAATAATACTGTCCCCCACACCCCCCCCCCAAATAAAAAACCCACATCACAGTTAAATTAAGAGTCAATGGAATCATTACCAACCTTGAGTAACTGTCCATCTCCGGTTCCCAAGAACAGAACTGTCCTGTTCAGGACTACAGTACCATAAACAGATGTCAAATCCGAATGAATTAATGTCGAGGACTCAATTGGTTGGACTGCATTTGATTCTGTGTCTTTCCCCTATATACAGAGACATATTCAAAACAAAACAAAAAAACAAAAAACAAAAAAACAGCGTAAATTTCTAAATGTTATATTAATCAAACTTCCAAAATGCTACTCATCACTTCCCAGGAGGGCTCTCAATTCTTGGCAGCTTGCCCATTTTCCAGAAAGGAATATGAAAATGGTCATTGCAGTCCACTCTTCACCTACAAAAATCACCACACAGGCAAATCCTAAAGCAAACCATTTGTTTACTACTATATTAGCATGTATTGATTGCCAACAGTGGGAGAAGGGCCCATCCGCTTAACGATTCCAATGCCGGGATGAGAAGCCAAGTTCTACTTGACTGCCAGCAGAGAGAAAGAGGGGGAGAACACACAGCATTAAAATGGGAGGGAAGAAATTGAGTCCTTTCCTACTGCCAGCAGCTCTCAACTTCTCACTTCTTCTGTTTCCCAGTATTTGAGCTATGTGTTGGGGCTAGGGAGGTTAGGAGCTCCCTGACTCAATGAAGGGCTATTCCATGAGGTATGAGTTATTTTTTTAGAGTGTGATGGTAAAGGAAAGGAACAAATATTGATGGATTTAAGTGGGGTTTAGGGAGTATATTTAAAGAGAACTTTATGTAGATGTCAAGATAAGGAATAGATTGTAGTAATATTCATATGATCATAGAATTATCATCACCATCACTACTACCACCACCACCACTACTACCACTACTACTACTACCACTACCACCACCACCACCACCACTACCACCACCACCACCACTACTACCACTACTACCACTACCACCACCACCACAACCACTACCACTACTGCCACCACTACTACTACTTCTTTCATTTTGGTGGTCCTAATTTGTGATTCCATCTGTATAGAGAGCTCCCTAGCAGAGGACTCTTCCTACCAAGGCAGATAGGTAGCTATTCTGCAATTTGTAGTCTTAGAGAACCTGGAGCTCTGAAAGATTGTGAGCCACCCAGGGTCACACACAGCCATTATGTATTAGACATAGGACTTGAATCCAAATCATCCTATCTTGGAGGTCACATAACAATAATAAAAACAACAACATAAACAAATAAGAGCCAGATAGCAACCAGCCCCAGGACCATTTCTATATAAATTCAGTCAATGTCGGGTGAAGAGATAATCATAATAATGATTATAATATTCACTTTTATCCAGCTAAGTCCCAATTAGTGTGAATAAAGAAGCCTGAAGTGGTGGCATTATTCTAATTTGCATTGCATATTTCCATTGGGCAAAAACCAAGCACCACATTTTACATAATTAGAACTTCAAATAGTGTGAATTTGAATACATATGCCCACTTCAGGAGCTTCATTATTTCCATTAGTCTAGAACCCATAAGAAGTGCTTTACCTAAATTTGGAGCCATTTCCACTCCAAATGTCCACATGAACTATTTTTGTCCAACCTGTGGTAGAGCCTCCCAAGCTTGTATTGGTCTGATTGGCCACAGTCGGACACACTATACCTTGCCCTCAGAATAGGAAAGTCAGTTTGGTCTTCTTCAAGAACAGAAAGACAACAACCACCCAGATTTCTCAATTTGATACTCTTTATAATCATTCGAGGGAGGTGCTATTATTGTTCTTTAATTACAGATGAGGAAATAAGTCACACTGAGAAGAGGGAGCAGGGGCAGAATTTGAACCCAGGGCTCCAGACTCCAAACCCAGTCTTTTTTCTATAATACCAGGTTAATGGTGATGGGATGGTGTGAGCCTGTGGACAGTACAGTTTAGAAGAAAATAGAAACCATTATTACAAGCTGCTGGCATTTGGACATACTCAATATGAATATACCTAATATAATATTCAAATCTGTTTGCTTAATTTTTTTCAAAGTCACTCTTTAAAGTTAAACTAGATTATATGATTTTTTAAAAAGTCTTTAATATCACTTGCCAAAGTAATTAATGCCTGCTTTTGACTACAGGAAACTGAGTTTTTAGCAACACATCTCTGGGAGAGTAGATAGTCAACACAGTTGGAACCTTCCCTTTACGTCCCCAAATTCAGTTTCTAATTACACTAAAGTTGCCAGGAGTAGGTTTTAAGCCACCTGATGGGACCAGTTGATAGACTCTGGATCTTCTGACAACAACTAGTAAAACCTCCTTGGGGTTGGGGGGGGGGCAGATGGGGAAATGGGGTTAAACCTTACTCGCTGTACTTTGTTGTTACCAACACTGTTTATGTCTTTCAATTTCTGTCTTATTAAATATTCATTATTTTTAAACCCACTAAGTTTCATTAACACCTAAACTAAATGGATTCATGAACCAAATTGATTTTTTGAAGCCTTTAAAGTGTTGCCTATAATTCTTTGTTGAAGTTAGATTGGGGGGGGGGGGAGAAGAGAAAAGAAGAGAAGGAGGAAGAAAGAAGAAAGAGAAAGAATGAGGAAGAGAGGGAGAGAGAGAAAAAGAACAAAGAAAGAAGAGCAGAGGGAGAAGAAAAGGGATGGGGAATGGAGGAGGGAGAGAGGGAGAAGTGGAAGAGAGAAAGGAGAAGAAAAAGAGAGAAAGAAGAAGAGGTGAGAGAGGCAAAAAGAAAAGAAAAAGGGGAGAGAAAAAGAAAGAAGAAAAAAGGAGGAGAAAGAGAAGCAGAGATAAAAGAGGGTAAAAGAGAAAACGGGAAGGGAGATGAGAGGGATGATGAGATAGTGAAGGTTGGAGAAGGAGGGGAAGAAGAAGAAGAAAGGGGGAGATAAGATGGGGAAAGAGAGAAAAGGAGATAAGATAAGGGGAACTGAGCTGGGGAGTGAATAAAAGGGGCAATGAAATGGGGAGAGATAAAGGAGGAGAGGAAATGGGGGAGGGGGAGAAGCCAATGAGCAAGGAGCATTCCAATGGCCAAGATCACTTTTTCAAGTAGAAAAGGTTGGCTCATTTGCATAGAATCTGCTATAGTGAACTCCGTTTAGAAAGATTTCCAGAAAACACATTAGAGACTTTTTCCCCCTTTTAAAAAGATACTTTCTGTGCAATTGGAGATGAAGCACTGTCCTATTATAACTGAAATGTTTTAAAAAATCTCTGTAGGTCTGAGGTAAGGAACAAGAGATTCCTGTTGAGATAAGGCAGCCTCATGACTAGGAATGGTAAAAGAAAAGTCTTATGACCTTTACAATTT
The DNA here is from genome assembly GCF_019393635.1 of Dromiciops gliroides. Lineage (NCBI taxonomy): Eukaryota > Metazoa > Chordata > Mammalia > Microbiotheria > Microbiotheriidae > Dromiciops > Dromiciops gliroides. The sequence continues at coordinate 270,817,213 of NC_057865.1, read as the reverse complement.
AAAAAAAAAATCACTTTAAAATAGACCAGGATTGGTCTATTTATGATCATTATGAACTCATGATCCTCAGGCCATGGGCATTTTTTTTTTATTAAATATGCGAGCACCCCAGAGAGTCAAACATGTAGAATTAGACATGGTGTCTACCATCAGAAAGGCCAGTTTCTTTGTCTTCTTTTAAAGGGGCTTTTATATTCTTCTACCCAGAGGCATGGGGACAGGGGGGGTGGAAAAATGCTTAAGGATGCTGAGTGATCAATAGAGGTCTAAGAAATATGTATTTATAGGAAGACTTTATTGCCATGTGATGGGGTGCATGTGAAAAATGTCTTCTAATAAGAGAGAAGCCAGAGGCTAAATGGAGGGAAAAAAGTGGCATCAAAATTACCCTCTCACCCATCCTTATGTCCCCTCCTTTTGTATGTTTCTCAATAATTGTCGTTTCTAAAATAAGCCTGGGATCAATCAAAGTGTGCCATCCATTAAATCCAAGTTCATTATCAGTTGAGTAACAACAAAATAAGATTAGAGGATCTGAGATTTGGGACTGGAAAAGCCCTTAGAAGTCATTGAGTCCAATTCTCTTTATTTGGCAAATGAGGGGCAAGATTTGAACCAGATATTTCTATTTACTGCACCATGCTGCCTACAAGAGTCCACACCATCATGTCAACCTCAAATTGAAAAGGGACCACTAACCAACACATAAGGATCCCCGTGGACTACATATTGATTTAGAAAACCACACATGTTTATTCTCTTTTTTTATTAATACATCAATATATTAAAATCAGATCGGAACCACATGATTGGGGCCTCACCAGCCCTCCCTTTGACCCCTCCTCTCTCCATTAGTTAAAGACCAAGAGTCAGAAGCAGTTCAAATCCCTCCCAGCACCACAATGGACAATCAAATATGCCTCAGCCTCCAGCAGCATCCCTAAGTACAGAAACAGTGGCTCCCAGTTTAGTCTGGGAATTTACTACCTTTCCCCACCCCCTCCTCCATCTCCAAAAGGTTTCCAAAGGCACTGAAGGGAAATCTCTGGGAGATCAATCCCACTGGTAATATTCATTGGCACAGAGTATCAGGTGACACACACACTTCTCCCACTTTGTGCCTCCCTGTACGATTCACCATTTTCACTGTGAAAAAGTGACTTTTCCTTTAAAGTCACTTCAAGCCAGAACCTATAAAATTCAGATTCATGCCTCTCTGGTAATGTTGACGCTGCCCTGGCAATTCCAGCAGGTCCTCTTGCCATATGAAAAAGAAAATGCTCTTGAGATAAGAGAGGAGAGTAAGGAGAGTAAGCCCAATTGATGAGAATATAGGGTTTGAGGATTTAAAGTCCTTATCCTACATGAGGAAGAGGGGGGAAGGGAAGGAGAGACACCTGGCCAATGAAGGTCCTGTCCTGATGGCAAGCCCTTTGGTGAGGCTGCTTCCAGGACTGGGCCCTCAGTGGCTATTCCCAAGTGAGATGACCAGTCCAAGATCACATGGCTAACATTGGCAATTGACCAAGTCAGGAGGATTCAAACACAAATTTTCTAATGTCAGATTCAATGGCGTTGGAGTCAGAGGATCTTAGTTCAAATCCCAATGCCACATACAGTCTTGGATGAGTCAATCAAATTCTATGAGCCTCAGTTTCTTCATCTGTAAAATGAAGAGAGTTTAGATGAGATGACCTTTAAGGGCCCTCCCAGATTTGGATTTCTGATAATATGGTCATCCTGGTAAACCATATTGCCTCTCTTAGGGAAAAAAATACTTCCTTGATAAATCGACAGGTAAAAAATCTGAATACCCAGTTAAGCCTCTCAAACAACCAAGATCCTCTCCCTGTACCACCTTTCTGGGGATTAGAAAGATGTCAAGAGAAACAGGGACTGTTAGGTTCACACCCCCTCCCTCTCAACGTCTAATTTTGACTAATTAGGGTAGAAGTCTATTCATATGTCAGTCATTCAATAAACATGTGTTAAGTGTCTATGGTGTGTCAGGCACTGTGCTAAGTGTTGGGATAAAAAGAAAGGTAAAAGACAGTTCCTGCCATCTAGGAGCTTACAATTTAATGAGTGAGACAACATGGAAACCATTACGTTAAAAAAAACAACGCATTATATACAAGATAAATTGGAAGACACTCAGTTCTTGAGGAGGATCAGAAAAGACATACTGTAGAAGGTGGGATTGTAGCTGAGGAACGTGCGGAAGGAAAGAATTCCAAACATGTAAAGTATGAAAATGCACCCAGTCTAGAGATTGTGTTTCATGGGAGAGACCACAAGGAGAACAGTGCCAATGGGTCGCTCAATCAATAAACATTCATTAAGCATCTACTGTGTAATAGACACTGTGAGAAGTGATGGGGCAAAAAAAAGAGGCAAAAGATAATCCCTGCCCTCAAGAAGCTTACAATTTAATGGATCAGATATGACACGGGGATGGGGGTAGGGGGGTAAGGTGGAAGAAGACAGGAAAGGTGGACTGGGGTCAAGTTATAAAAGGCTTTGAACACTAAAGAGAGAATTTTATATTTGATCTGGAAGGCTAGAGAGAGTTTATTGAATCAGGGGAGGGTGTGTGTGTATGTGTGCGCATGTGTGCACGTGTGTGTATGTGTGCACGTGTATGAAAGGAAGGACAGACAGATAGACTTGTTAGTCCTGAACTTTCAGAAGATCACTTTGGCAGCTGAGTGAAAGATAGACTTGGGGGGGGGGGGGGGAGACTTGTGTCAGGGAGCCAAACAAGTAGATGATGACAACAGTCCAGGCATGGGGTCATGAGGGCCTTCACCACGGTGGGGTCAGAATAGGAGTGGGAGGCGGGGTGGGGGTGGGGGTGGTGCACATGCAATATTTCAAAGATAAAATCAATAGGACTTAACAGATTGGATATAGATAAGGAGGGGGTAGTGAGAGTGAGGAGTAGAGTATAACAACTCCTTTTTGAGCCTGAGGGATGGGAGGATGATGGTACCCTTCACAGTAACAGGAAAGTTAGGAAAAAGGGAGGGCTTGGAAGATAATGGGGATTCAGTTCTAGATATCTAGAGTTTAATATGTCTATGGGACATTTAGTTCAAGGTGTCCAATAGGCAGTTGTAGGCCAAAAAAGTCAAGATGAGGGATTAGAGGTCAGCAGAAGTTGTTATTATTGTTGTTGTTCTTGAAGAATGTTTCAGTCTTGTCTGACTCTCCATGACCCTTGGCAAAGATACTGGAGTAGTTTGCCATTTCCTTCTCCAGCTCATTAGACAGATGAAGAAACTGAGGCTGACAAGGTGAAGTGACTTGCTCAGGGTCACACAGCTAGTATCTGAAGTGAGATTTAAACTCAGGTTCTCCTGACTTCAAGGCCAGAGCTCTATCCACTGAACCATCTAGCTGCTCACCAGCAGAGCTTAGGGCTAGATAAGTAGATTTGAGAATCTGACACAGAGATGATAATTGAATCCCTGGGAACTGATAAAATCACCAGAGGAAACAGTATAGAGGGAGAAGAGAAGAGGGAGCTAGACAGGAAAGAGGGGGAAAGGGGGGGGGGAGATGAAGAAGGAAAAAATAGTCACCATTGTTGGGCATTGGGTTAAATTCACTACTCTTAAAAAAAAAAAGTGGGCAGCTAGGTGGCGCAGTAGATAAAGCACTGGCCCTGGATTCAGGAGGACCTGAGTTCAAATATGACCTCAGACATGACACTTACTAGCTGTATGACCCTGGGCAAGTCACTTAACCCTCATGGCCCTGCAAAAAAAGAAAAAAGAAAAATACAAATAAATAAATAAAAATAGATAGATAAATAGTTGTGGTTTTTTTAAGAAAAAAAATTTGCCACTCTTTTACTCACTGCCGGTGTGACCTTGAACCAGTCATTTACCCTTTCTAGGCTTGCTGTCTACATCTATATAATGAAAGAGTTTGACTGAACTGCCTTTGAGGTTCTTTCCAACTCTAAGAACCTCAACATATCCCTAAAAGATCATCTCCAGCTTTGTGGGGCTCAACGTTTTTTTGTCTGTTGGGTGGCATCCTGAAGGAAGGACTAGTGCTGCTCTATATGGCTCTGCCTGAAGATAAAAACAGTGCCTTTCAATTGGAAAGGTAACCAATCATGAGCAACAGTCAGTCAGTCAGTCAATCAACAAGCATTCATTAAGGGCTCCCTATGTGCTAGGCACCCAAACGATGGAGAGAGAAAAAGCAGAGAGTAGTAGGCTCAGACCTCAAGCAATCTTTAGGAGCCATGAATGGTGGATCAATCAAAGCTTGAAGCCCACTTGGGGTGCATGTGTCAGGGAGGGGGCTGAAAGGCAAGTTCAACAATAATGAGAGAGGGAGCTCTAGCCAGAAACTACTTTCTTTGCTTATTTCTGAAAAGAAAAGAAAAAAAAGGAAAAAACAAAGCAGGCTCCAGGGAGACCTTGAGCACAAAGGGAGACTTATCACCTGTGGAGTCGAGCTAAAAGGGCAAGAAGACCCCCTGTGTCCAAAGAATTATTCTTCCTCCCTTATGGCCTATTTTCCACCTAGCCCTTCTCTGCCCCCTTAGGACATAATCAGGAAGGCAGCTCTCAGCCTCCCCTTGCCAGTTTATTATGTATAATTTATTTCTGAATGCCAGTCTTTGCTTGGCCCTCAGTGCCTAACCAGGCTAATGTCTGGTAATGATGCTTTTGTCAGCTCTTCCTTGAGACACAAAATCCAATCTCAATTTGGCTCTTTTGAAACTTCTCCACATTTGAAGCATTCTCTGTTCTTTTGGAGGGCCCACTCTCCCCCTCTCCATCATATCTAACCACAAAGTTTCAGGGACACTGCAGCCAGATATGAGAGAGAGAGAGAGAGAGAGAGAGAATGAGAATTGTGTGCACGCGCCCCCGTACCTCAAGATCAAGAAAGAGCTATGAGAGCAGGCTGCACAAACTGGAGATTCTCAGTTTCTTGTGCAATCCTCTGAGTCCCACTGTGTATATGAAAGGGCTCATTTTAAATGATATTTGTTAAATCCAGAATTTTTTTTAAATGGGGCAAAAAAATCAAGATCAAGAAAAATCCAACTTGTAGAAAATTATTCCTTCATAGAAAACAGAAAGCTGATCACCGTATAGGGCTTCATGACCTTAGATGAGGCTCTGTACCTCAGTTTCCTCATCTGTAAAATGTGGGGGGAGAGCAAGCATCAATATATGACCTCTAAAGTTCTTTTTCAGGGGCAGCTAGGTGGAGCAGTGGATTAAGCACTGGCCCTGGATTCAGGAGGACCCGAGTTCAAATCAGGCCTTAGACACTTCACACTTACTAGCTGTGTGACCTTGGGCAAGTCACTTAATCCTCATTGCCCCGAAAAAAAAAATAAAATAAAGTCCTTTTTCAGTTCTGAATCTATGATCTTATAACCTGTAAAGTTGGAACAAATGGTGTAAAATTGGGGGTGGGTGGAGTGGAGGCTGGATAAAATAATCTCCAAGGATGCTTCTAGCTCCAACACTGTTCTAGGGAGAAGGCACACTCAGCTAAGGGCAACGGAAGGGGGAGAGGAAAAGAGGAAGAAAGATAATGAACAAGAGAGTTAGGAGGACGGGTGAAAGAGTATGTGGTGGGGGAGGGGAAGAGCTTATTTGGTATTTATCTGCGCTTTGTATTCTCTTATCTGTGTACCTAAATTCAATTCAATCTGATAAGCATTTAATAAGTTTCTAAGTGTTGGGGATACCAAGAAGCAAAAGACAGTCTCTTACCCCCAACTCAGGTCAGGGCAGCATGGTACTATGGAAAGGTTGATGGTTTTGAAGTGAAAAAAACAAAATTTAAATGCTTGGCTTTATTATCAGCATGGTAAGTAGTGCATGAGAGGCAGCTGGGTGACCCAGTGGATAGAGCCAATGGGTCTAGAGTCAGGAAGACCTCAGTTCAAATCTAGCATCAAACACTTACTAGCTCTGTGATCCTTGGCAAGTCATTCAACCTGTCTGCCTTAAGGAGAAGGAAATGGCAAACCTGTGCAGTATCCTTACCAAGAAAGTCCCGTGGACAGTACTGGTGTACTATTATCTGTAGGGTGGTGAAGAGTTGGTCATGACTGAACGACAAGTAGTTCACTGCTTCTAGAGACAGAAAAATCTGCATTCAAATCCTACTTCAGATGGTAGGCAAGTCAGGTAGTCACTCTGTGCCTCAGTTTCCTCATCTGTAAAATATGGGGCTTGAACTTGATGGCCTCTTCCAAGTCTAAATCTATGATCTTATGATCTATCTGACCCTGGAAAAATCAGTTAACCTCTTTCTGCCTTAGTGACTTTATCTGTGAAATGAGAGAATTAAAGTAGATGACCTTGAAGGTTCCTTAGAACCCTAAATCTATGGTTCTCTGATTGTTTTGTTCTCTGCTGTATAATCCTAAAGCCTACCATGGTTCCTTTAATACAACAGGACTTTGGGGGCAGCTAGGTGGCATAGTGGATAAAGTACTGGCCTTGGATTCAGGAGGACCCGAGTTCAAATCCGACCTCAGACACTTAACACTTACTAGCTGTGTGACCCTGGGAAAGTCACTTAACCCTCATTGCCTCGCAAAAAAAAAAAAAATACAATAAGACTTTAATCAATGCTTGTGGGGCAAAAGAAACAGAAAATATAATCAGCAAAGAAACACTGGGCTGAGAACCCAAGATTCTTTGCCACTGTGTCCTCACCACCCTACCCCTTCCCTCTTTTGGAAAAAGAGCCTAGAATGTTATTCCCTGAACCCAGCCACACCGTGCCCAATGTAGATGGCAGCTCCAGTGCCTTAGACTTTAGGTGAAGGGAACCAGCCACCAAACATTGAACCCTCCCAACCCCAGGACTCTCGGATGCTAAGGGAATACTCTGGGTCTTATTTTCCCTACCCAGAAAAGAATCTAACCGAAGCTCAATTTTATTTATCCTCTTGCTCTGAATCTCTTTCTTTGGCAGTTCGTTTTGAATCATTATTACCCTTTGCCTGAACTGGCTCAGGAGACATTTCCTCATTATTTCCCCCATTGTGTCCTCATGGGCCCAGCTCTTTGCTGATGCTACATTCCTTCAACTGAAATCACCATTCTTAGTTAAATAACGAGAGTTTGCCCTCTTGTTTTTGTTGTAGCTGAGGCTGGATTTTGTTTCTGCTCACTACCTAAGCAACTGGAAAGATGCAAGCCCCCCTGAAAAAGGAGGTGAGATCTTTTCCCATTCTCCCTGCCCCCAAGTTGCTAGTACATAGAAATGACTTTGTATTTATACTGCATATATTTTGTATTCACCTCTGTGTACACATATACATTCCTTGCCCCTCCTTCCCCCCATACTTTAAGCTCTTTGCTAGCGGGCAATGTTATGTTTCTGGTGCACTATGTTCAGTGCCCAGCACATAATAGGTGCTTAATCGATGCTAGTTGTCTTAAATCAAATAGAGGTTCCTTGAGGAAAGGGACTATTACATTCTTGTCTCTCTATCTCCAACACCTAGCATAGTGCCTAGTATATGGTAGGTGATTAATAGATGCTTGCTGAATGAGAAAGATGAAAAAAAGACCAACAATAACTCACATTTCTATCACACTTTATACTTCACAAAGCACATACATCATCTCATCTGATTCTTATCATATGCTCAAAAGACCATTGAATTGAAGACGGGTTCAAATCCCTCCTCTGATGACTGCATCATCTTGGATATGTCACTTAGCCCCTCCCTGGATCTCAGTTGCCTCATGTGTTAAGTAAGGGGGGATTGATCTCTTCTCTCAGAGAATTCATGAGAACCATGATCTCATGAACGACTTGGTGAAGAATATTATTGCCTCCATTCTAACACATGAGGAAACGGAGGCTTGGAGCCTTGGAGAGTTGAAATGACTTTGCCCATCATTATATGGTTGATAAATTTCAGGACCATGGACTCAAATCTTATGCCTACAAGTCCAGTGTTCTTTCTACTGCACAATGAAGCCCCCAGAGCTTCAAGAGCACCAGGATCAAATATGAGTTATGCATGGCAACAGCAAAATAACATTGACAACAACAACAGTAATAGCTAGCATTTAATTAAGGTAGTACTTTTTTTTTTTTTTTTTAGTGAGCCAGTTGGGGTTAAGTGACTTGCCCAGGGTCACACAGCTAGTAAGTGTTAAGTGTCTGAGGCCGGATTTGAACTCAGGTACTCCTGACTCGAGGGCCAGTGCTCTATCCACTGTGCCACCTAGCTGCCCCAAAGTAGTACTTTTAAAGAGACTATCGCAATTTATCTTCCAATGACTCTGTAAGAGAGGTGCTATAGCTACCTCCATTTTACTGACAAGCAAACTGTAGTTCATGAAAGGCAGCCTGGGTAGAGAGCTGACCTTGGAGGCGGGAAGACTGGAGTTCAAATCTCTGCTTGGGCAGACACATAGGGCCTTGGTGACTCCACGTCATTTCATTTCTCAGTGCTCTAGGAAGCTCTCTCAGACTAGTGGCCAGTCTGCACTGGTAGAAAAAGTTCCCTCCTCAGCTGTGATTGATCTAAATCAATGAAATCAGTTACAGTATAAAAAAATTACATTTTTTTCAAACTGAATTTCACAGAAATTCAGTCTAACAGCTAATAAATGTGTCTAAAGTGGGACTTGAACCCAGATAGGAATGAAAATTGGAAAGACCTTTGAAACCCGAGCTAAAAGTTTCCCAAGTAGGGGCAGTTAGGTAGTGCAGTGGACAGAGCACCAGCCCTGGAGTCAGGAGGACCTGAGTTCAAATCCAGCCTCAGACACTTACTAGCTGTGTGACCCTGGGCAGGTCACTTAACCCAGATTGCCTCCAAAAAAAAAAAAAAGATTCCCGAGTTCAACTCCTTATCGTGTGAATTTGGACAAAGTCATTTCACCCATCAGTGCCTCAGTGGCCTTCTCTGTAAAACCAGGAGGTTGAGCTGCATGACCTCCCACATCCCTTCCAGATCTAAGCTCCTAGTAACTGTTGTGCCCTACCCAACCACACTGAACTACCTTTCCAGTCTTCTTACATCGAATACCCTACCACATACTCTTTGATGCAGTGACACTGGCATCCTGTCTGTTCCCTGAAAAAAGACCCTATATCTCCTGCCATTTTCCCTGGCTGTCCCCAATGCCTGGAAGTCTCTCCCTCTTGATCTCTGCCTCCTGGATTTCCTGTCTCCCTTCAAGTCCCAGTTAAAAACTCAACTTTCTACAAGAGAAGTCTTTCTTCTTAATGAGGTGGGTGGGAAAAGGGGAAGAGAATTTGGGAATCAAAAAATGTTAAATCAATGTTAAAATTTTTTTTTACATGTAAAATAACTTTTTTTTTTAGTGAGGCAATTGGGGTTAAGTGACTTGCCCAGGGTCACACAGCTGGTAAGTGTTAAGTGTCTGAGGCAGGATTTGAACTCAGGTCCTCCTGACTCCAGGGCCGGTGCTCTATCCACTGCACCACTGAACTGCCCCAAATAACTTTTTTTTTTAAGAGAAGGCTTTCCAGATTCCCCGCCCCCCTTAATTCTAGGGCCTGCCCTCTGTTGATTATCATTAATTTATCCTGTATGTATCATGGTTATAGTTGATTACATGTTACCTCCCACAAGGATCAGGTTGGGAGAGCAGATACTATCTTTTGCCTTTCTTTGTATCTACAGAACTTAGCACAGGGCTTTGCATGTAGTAGGCACTTAAAAATATTTATTCACTGACCAATGATAAGTATACCAGAGCCATGCACAGGGCAATCATTAGGGAACCTACAGCAAATGCTTAGCAGGCACATTGGGGCAGGAAGGGAACTTCAACCTTCCTTCCTAAAGTCTTTCGTAACTGTTCTGCCTTATTGCCAACTCTCTATTTTACTAGGTTGCTATGAGACCCTAAACCTCCCGGGGGAAACATTTCATTTTAGGTCATGACCATTTGGAGGGTTACTTTAATTTGGAGGGGGTGGGTGGGCAATGAGGGTTAAGTGACTTGCCCAGGGTCACACAGCTAGTGTCTGAGACCGAATTTGAACTCAGGTCCTCCTGAATCCAGGGGCAGTGCTTTATCCACTGCACCACCTAGCTGCCCCTGTACTTTCATTTTTAATACATTTTTTGATGCTCTTTACTGTTATTATTAATCATTCCTTGCCCCCTTCAGACTGAAGCCTCCCTCATGAGAAAGGCAAAGCGGAAAAAAGTCTTCTGGAGTCACCAAAGTTTATTGATGTCCCTTTTAACATATGGCACCTGGAAGACCCCAATATTCCAGATGTGTCCTGGCCCTGGCCAAATGAAGTGGGACCCTTATGCATTTGCTGTAGGTTCCCTAATGACTGTCCTATCAGGACACTTGGCTTCTAATAATGCTGCCCAAGACTATGCTAGTGTTCTCAGCAGCTGTGACACATCCTCCTTGGCTTCCATAAAGCTTGTGAGCTACTAAAATGCCCATCAGCTGGGCGTTTAAAGCCCTTCCTAGCCTTCCTCCAGAGTCTAGCTTTCCAAACTACCATTCTTCTGCCTGTACTTTACAATCTGGCTAAACCAAGCTTCTTGTCATTCCAATAAATGATTTTTCATTCGTCTCCATTAAATTCCATTCACTTCAATCAATAAATGATTTTTCATTTATTTCCCATCTCTCTACCTTTGCCTAGGTGGTGTCCCATACCTAGAATGAACTCCTCCTCAACTTAAAATCTCTAGCTTCCTTCAAAACACAGCTCAAAGGCCCTCTCCTACAGGAAGTAGACCCTGATCCCCTCCATTTGCTATGCTCCCCTATTCCTATTCAATTCTCTACATACATGTAGTCTCCCTACCCATAGAATGTAAGCTCCTTGAGGGCAGGGACTGTTTACATTTTTGTCCCGGTATTGACATAATCCAGTAAGTTCCTGTCACACAGTAGGTACTTAATAGATACTTGGCTCTATGAATGAATGCCACGTTACAAGTAGGCAGCTTCTATTCCTCCTTAGTTATAAACAAAATCAACGTTTATGAAATCCCATCACCTCTTCCTAGAGTCCTTCCCTGATTTCCCCAGTTATTAGTGTTTCCCTTGCCATGTAATTACTTTGAGAATACATTGTATTTACTCTTTCATGTAAGAGTTGTTTGCTCCCAGTAAAATGTAACTTCCTTAAGTGATTTTCTTGTATTTGGAGCTCCATAGCCCAGCATGGTACCTAGTACATGGTAAATGACTAATACATGCTGGTTGATTGACTGATTGTTGGAAAGTAAAGGACTCCTCTGGGTCTTCCTAGTCTCTCGGCTTGTACAACTTTTTCCCTAACTCTACATTCATCCCTGTTAAATTTCATTTTCTGTGGGTTTCATCTGAAGAGCTTGTTAACCCAAACGAATCTGTAATTGGTAGTATGTGAGGGGAATGTATATGATGCATATGGAGACATGTATATGTACAGCATTAAATTCTTCAAAGATTTATGCTGCCACTGGCATTGGTGTTTCTACTGATTCAGATGGACTTTACAAGTTACTGTGGCAAAAAAAAAAAAAAAAAGGTCCATGGCCAATATATGGGTGATGAGGCCTCTCAACTAATTTAACAGGGCTGGTCTTCCAGCAAGGGCCAGTCAAGCCTTTCCTTCTTGGTAGCAGCTGCCAAAGCTTTTGTTCCCTTGCCTTTGCCTTATAGAGCCCAAGGATCATCACCTTTCGTGCCATGATGTGTGGAGGACACACAAATATACACATTTTCTCTCTCCTCTTTTCTCCTTCCCCCCCCCCCCCCGTCAGTCTCTGTCTCTGTCTTTGATGCACATAGTTAGATTATGAACTATAAGAGTGGAGGGAGTAACAGCATCACTAAGATTATGGATTCACTGAAGCAAGCTAGGACCACAGAGATCATCTTTTCCAACACCCTCATTTTATGGAGGGGGAAAGTGAGGCTGGGGGAGGTTAATGCCCAGAAAGCTTAAGAGACTTGTTCAAGATCACAAAGGCCATGTCAGAACTAAGATCTGAACCCAGGTCCTTGACTCTGGAGCCATAGTTCTTTCCACATACTTCTATCAAGAAGCCCCAGTATAGAATGGCAAATAATGGAAATGGAGCCAAAAGACACAGACAGATTACACTTTAGTCCTAGCTTACCAGCCACCTGACTTTAGAAAAACCATTTCATCTGAAAGGCAGTGTGTAAGTTGAGAGGATGGGAGTGGGAGTGGCAAAGAACAATAGATTTCGTCTATCACTAACTTTGGGCAAGTCACTTAATTTCTGTGCCCATTCTCCATTCAGATGCCAAACTGGGCATACAGATATGTATCCACCTATATGTAAATACATGTATATAGTATATATCCATGCATATAGAATCGTAACCCTAGAGCTGGAAGGGAGCTTTCAAAGGTTCAGAGATGGAGAACTGGAAGAACTCGGAGGTCATCTAGTTTTACAGATGGGGAAACTGAGGCCCCAAGAGGGGAGGTAATTTACAAAAGATCATAGAAGGTAATAAGACACTGTGGTCCTCTGACTCCAAATCCAGCCCCCTTTCACTCCATGACCTGTCACCTTGTCAGAAATGTGAACAATCTTGGCAAAGCTAAGATCCCTGCTCTGAGAATACAGGACTTAACAAAAGCTCTGGGAAAGTGGATGAGATGATGTATGTGGTGTTTTTAGTTTACATCATCTCATTACAAGCCTCAGAACAGTAGCTCTAAGTTCCCCAAGGGAGGGACAGTTTCTTTTTATTGTTATAATCCCTTTCCTATCCCTAAATGAAATTCTCAGCCAGTAATAGGAAGAGAGATCTTAGAGCTGGAAGGACCTCAGAGGTCATAGAGTACCATCCCCTCATTTCCCAGATGAGGAAACTGAGGGTCAGACAGGTTAAGAGTGACTTTCCCAAGGAGGTAGCTGAGCTGAAACTTGAACTCAGGTCCTGTGATTTCAAGTCTAGCACTCATTTGCCTCCCCAGCATGAATAATCTCCATCAGAGACTAAGACAGACCCAAAGAAAGTCAAGAAATACGCTGGTACCATCATCCTCATGGAAACCGGTGATAGGCTATCTTCAAGGACTCTGAAAAAAAAAAAAAACCACAGCCTTGTACATGGGTAGCCTGTGGACCCTGGTATTTGAGATGGAGGATCCTTGGTCCACATTCAAGGAATTACATTTCCCAAGCATTCGTGGAGTATCCACTCTGTGTACCAGGACTAGGCTCAGAGGATGTAAAGACAAAAAAGAAAGCAGAGAGCTCACATTTTGCTGGAAATGGGGCGGGGGATGTATACTTAAGAAGTTGATACAAAATGTATACCTGAGTATGGGCATTGAAGGAAACTAGCAGGTTCCAAATTCTGGAGGTCAAGAGGGAGGAGAAAGAAAGAGAGGGAGGGAGGAATGGAGAGAAAACAAGAGGGGAATTAAAAAGGGGGGGAGGAGAAGGGGGACAGAGAGCGGAGAGAAGGGGAGAGGAAACAAGAGGGAGGTAAAAGGGGGGAGGAGAGGGGAAAGATGGGGGAGAGGAAGGGAGGGGGGAGATGGGGACAGAGAAGAAGAGAGCAAGTGCATTCCAGACATAGTAGACAGTAGTACAGTGATCCAGAGGCGGGAAGTAGGACTGGGTTCCCTGAAAGCAGTACAGTTGGCCAATGAATTCTCAGTATTAGTTAGACTTGAGATAAAGAAACCAAAAAACAAAACAAAAAAAACACAACCCCAACAGCCAAATCTGTCATAGACTATGGTTTGGGGAAGATGGAAAAAGCAAGATAGGTATCAAGGGCACAAGAAAGAACCCAAGTAAATCTCCTCACTCCTTGCCAATGAATTACTGTTCTGATTACAATCCCTGTTCTGAAGACAGATCGCTGCTGGAATCTGTTTAGCTTCCATCTATCATGCTTCAAGCCCCATGCTTGAGCCACCTAGTAATTAAAATTGCTTTCCCCAAATGTGCTGGAACAGGAAAATAAAAGCCAGGACAAATTAGATAAAAAACGTCACTTGCTAGAGTAACAGGTACCTTAAAAGGGGGGGGGGGCTTCCATTACAGTGGGCCTTGTGCTAGTCCCACCCAAACCTACATCCTGCTTTTTTTTTTTTCCTTAAACATGTTCGGTGTTTCCATGTGTGCTAGACATCACCTTCTTCAGGAAAATCACCACTTTTCATTCAAATTCCTCTGGAAATTCAATTCCATTAAGGCTTTTTAAGCCAACTTATCAGTGAGAAATTTACCTAAATGAATATTTAAAAAAAAATCCTCCGCCCCCACCTGTGCAGCTGTTGGATGCTATTGTTTGAATGAGAGTACATTACTTAACTTGGATGACAGGCTCACAGGGTGGGGGGGGGCGGGGAACCTATCTTTCATACAAGAGCCCTCCGATGGGGAAGTGTTCAACAAATAATAACAGCAACAGGCTGAGGCAAGAAGCCTGGAGGAATCTATTTCAACAATTTCCCCCCTCCCCCAATTCAGATTTTAACCAGCATTTGGGAAAGTCGTCCTGATTTCTGGTGCAGTTTCAGAAGAATGACCCTCTAGTTTCATCAATGGGCATTTATTAATCAACTACTATGTGCTGGGGGGGGGGGGAGGATTCAAAGACAAAATGAAATTTTTTAAAAATCCAGAGAATGTATAGAGGTAAGTGGCTTCACCTTCCTACTCCCACCCATCTCTCCCCCACCCTACCCTTTAAACAGGGACACCTGACAGCCCAAGTTTGGCTTTTTTTTGTTTTGTTTTTTGTTTTAATTATTTCAAGAGCATCCAAGACACCTGCTAAGTCTGGAAGGGCACTAAGGAAGTCATCTAGAACCCAGTGGGTGGGAAGATGCAGCCAGGAGAAATGTTTTGGCTCCACAAGTCTACACAGCTGTCAGATGGCAAGAATTGGACGTCCAAAGTTGTAATCTGCTGGGGGCTTTCTAAGCTGCTATGTAATTAACCCTAGAGACCAAGTCTGCCTGAGCCTTGATATCAAGCAATATTTTAAGGGCCTCGAATCATCAGACAGAAATAGACAAGCAGATCTTTTGCCAACCTAGACAGCATGAAGACCTAATACGGCATTCACTATTAATTATGCTTGTGAAACCAAGACATGGCCATTTAGAGCCCAATGCACGTACTTAATTAGAAGCAAAAAAACCCAAAAAACATAAAACTCCAACAATCCAGTAACTAAGTGGAGGGGGCTACATGCCTCAGAATAGTGGCTGACAGACATCAGGGGACCTATAGTTCTTATTCTGATACTTACTAAGCATGCAGAGTTATCAAGATATTCGAGTTTGATCTCTCTGTGCCTCAGTTTCCTCCATGAGGAAAATAGGGTTAAATATCACATGCTACTAGTTTATAGGCTCATGGACCAGAAGCTTAGAGGGATCTCAGAGATCCCTTATTTTATAAGGTAAATGAGGAAACCCTGGGTCACACAGGTAGTAATTATATCCTGAGGTGGGATTTGAACCCACGTCCTCTGTCCCCAGAACCAGTATTCTTTCCATTGTATCCCCTGACAAAGAACAATCCCTCAAAAAAAAAAAAAGCCAATCAATTCTATACCCTGGCAAAACAAGGAAAGTAGGTTCAGAGATTAAGAGTACCTTAGCTACTCCAACTTCATCAATTTCCATGTGAGGAACCCGAGCTTGCCCCAAATCACAGGTAAAGTCAGTGGCAAAACTATGCTTTGAAGTCGGGTGTTCTGACACTAAACCCAGACATCTTTCCAGTATCAACAAGACACATACTTGGAAGATTTTCGAGCTGGGATGGATCTTTTGAGATCAAGCAGTGTCCCAGTGCCCTTTTACAGATGGGGAGACTCAGGAGTGGATGGAGGGTAGATATTTTCAAATAGAGCAGTTTCCCTTCCAACCCCCCCCCCCTGCTCCCCCCCCTTCCAGATTTATTTTCTACCAAAACAATGGGAACACCTGTAGCCTTCCAATTCTGGTCTTTGATTTCTGGCCAGTTATATAAGAGCATCAGCTCTCAGCATGCTACCCTCTCAGGATCTGTCGGCTGAGGAGATAAAGCCAGCTGGTTGTGGACAAAAACACCGTGCTACCCTGGAAGGTTCCAGTAATCCCCATCCACCAGCAGCTCTTGAACTGCTACTCAATTTCCCCAGTCAAAAGAAATGCCAATCTTGAGAGCTGAAGGCAGCGTCTACATTTGGAGCCCAAGGCTGAATCAGTCTCGATCTGTATTTTGCCACAAGGGTAGTCCCTGGGAGACATCAGTCTTCAAACCGGGGACTCGAGATACACATGTTGCAGTACGCCCCCTTTTTCTCTTACTCTCTTCACCCACAAGGCCAACCCGAGGCTGCCCCCCAGCTAGGGGGCCCCACTGCCTCTGGCATCCCCAAACTACTAAGAAATACTGACACCGAGTGTCCCCTTGAGTCTCCCGTCTACTGGAGGAGGTGAGGGGGCCCCTCTGAGGGCATTAACCTCTTCCTTGTCACCCCCCCCCTTTCGCAGTCCCATTAGGGTAAGCGATCGGAGGAGGTTCAGCACCCGACTGGAACTTTTCAGTCCTAATGTCCCTGGGGCCAAAAAGGGGATCTAACTATTCCCCAGGGACCAAAGCGGTATAATAAGTAGGACCAGCGGTCCCCACAGGGCTTGGGCGTGACATGCATGCCATTTGCTTCCACAGCCCTCCCACCCTAGGGCAGTGTTCCGGTAACTGGTCCGAAGCGAAGGGGAAAGGAGAGGGATGGAAGCTTTGACGCCGGAGGGAGAAAAGAATCACCAGCATCAAACCCCGTTTCCCTTCTCAAAAAGACAGCAGGGTCCACATATAAAAGGGGCGGGGGTGGGGGGTGGGAGAAGGTGAGGTTAGAAAAATAGGTAGGAAGGGTGTGCCCTCCTCTCTCACTCTCAGAACTGGAGAAAGCCATCCTCAGGCAGGCATTACAGCCAGCTCCCAATGCAAGGGAAATGCAATCGGGCAGGATCTCCTAGGATTTCTGATCCCAAGCTGTCTATTCGTTACCCCACCTTTTTTTTCTTTTTAAAGCCCCTGTAGACCTCTCTTGAGGATGGGCATGGAGCCCTTGGAAAGGTAGCCCTGACTGGCAGGCGGGCAGGCAGAGGGGGTGGATGCAGAAATCTGGTGGCTAGTTGTTTTCAATTAAAGTCTCCCTCTCCCTCGCTGGCTCGCGCACACGCGCACTCGCGCACCCCGGCACCAAGGCTCGCGCCCGCCCGCCCGCCCGCCAGCCAGCCCCGGACTTACACAGTTCTGGTTGTCCGAGGTTTGGAAGTCCGAGCTGCAGGTCCGCGCCCTCGCCTGGATCTCGCTCATCCGGAAGAGGCAGAGCGCCGTGGTGGCCGGCGAACGCCGGGTGCCGGGGTCCGGGCCGACGGCGGCGCTGAAGACCCCGGCCCAGAGGCCGAGGGGCTCCAGCAGGCTGGACGAGAGCAGCAGGCGGCGGCCGTCGGGGTGGCCCCGGCTGCAGTTGAGGGCCACCTGGCCCTGGAAGTCCACGCGGGTGCTCTGCGCGATGCGGGCCATGGCGGGCGCGCGGGGGGCGGCGCCGCTAGTGTAGTTGTAGGGGTAGTAGGGGAAATAGACGCTGCCGTTCCAGAGGAAGGCGTCCACGAAGTGCAGGGTGCCGGCCCCCGCCTGCAGCTTCAGTCGCCCGTCCTCCTCGGTGAACAGCTTCTCCGTGTCCTGCAGCGTGATGGCCATGTCCAGGTCCGACGCCGCCGGGCCGCACTTGCTGAGCGCCTCGGACTCGGGCAGCACGAAGGTGGCCGCCACAGCCAGGTACCAGCGCCCGTCCTCAGGCGCCTGGTACACCACGCCGGCCGTCGAGCCCCGCGGGTGGCACGACACCACCTCGGGGCTGCTGAGCAGCTCGCTGAGGTTGAGGCTAGCCAGCTGCCGCACCTCGCAGCCGCCGCTGTTGAAGGTCCAGCCGGTGAGCAGCAGTCCGCGGTCCCGGCCGGGGCCGACGCCGGCGCCCGCCCCCTCGCGGTAGGGCAGCAGCAGCTTGCTGAAGCTGCTGGCCGGTCCGGGCCGCGCGGGGGGCGCCAGCGCCACGGGCTCGGAGCAGTTGCCCTGCTGGCCCTTGTGCAGGCGGGAGAGCGGCTTCTGGAGCGTGTGGTCCAGCTGATGCAGGCAGCTGCCGCTGGCCACGAACACGCCGTCCTTGCGGCTGGCCGCCAGGGCCCCGATGGCTTGCTCCGAGCGCCACGGGGGCGCTCCCTCCGGCGCGGCCAGGGCGGGCGCCCGTGGGGCTAGCAGCAGCGCGGCCAGCGGCAGCAACAGGGGCAGGGGCAGGGGCGGCAGGGGCCGGGCGGCCGGGCGGCGGGGGCGCGCCGGCCCCTTCCTCCCGGAGACCTCCATGGGGCTTGGGCGGCCCCCGGGCGGTGGCGGCGGTGGAGACGGCTCAAGTGCGCGCGGGGGGCGGCGGGGGCGGCGGGGGCGGCGGCGGCTCCAGCTCCTGTGGCCGCCCCATGCTCGCGTCTCGCCGGGGAGGAGGAGGAGAAGCGGCGGCGGCGGCGGCTCGGGAGCCCGTGCAGGCAGCTTCGGCGGCAGCAGCAACACTAACCGTGCGCGCTCCCCTTTGGTTCCCTCCTCTCTCTCCTTAGCTGTAGAGTTCCTCTTTTCAGCGCTGGCGCTCGGAGGGAGGAGGAGGAGGAGGAGAAGAAGGAGGAGGAGGAGGAGGAGGAGAAGGAGGGGAGGGGAAGGGAGGGGAAGGGTGGAGGGGAGAGAGGCCCGCGGGGAGGGGTGGGCTGGAGAGGTTTGGAGCGGTCGCGCACTTTACGGAGCCATTGTGAAAGTGGGATGCCCCCGGCCCCCTTCCCCATCCTCTTCCTCCTCCCTCCCAGCTCCACGCCCATCGCCCTCCCCTCTTGATTCGGCGAGATAGGGAGGGGGAGGTCTAGTGATTTGGGTTACTGTGTAGGTGGCCTCTTTCATCTTTTCATAACAAAGCTGAGCTGTGGCTGCCGCTGCTGCTGCTGCCGCTGCTTCCTCGGTTGCTGCTGCCGCTGCCGCCGCGGTCGCTTCTACTTCACACGCCCCGGGGCTCCCGGCTCATAGCCCGGGCATCCGCGGTGATTCGTTCGCAGCTTGTCAACCCGCTCGCTGCCCTTTCCCAACGCCCCGGTTTTGTTTCCGAGAGGAGCAAGGCCATGAAGAGGGAGCGGGGAGGGGGGTGGGGTGTAAGGAGGGAGGGTACCCGGCCGGAGGGCTCAGATAGGGCTCCAGCCACGAAGAAGGACACAAGGGTGGCTGACAGGTGTGGTGAGGGAGGCAGCAGGAAGCAGGCGATCTGGAGAGCTGGGAGGCTCTGGGAGCGGGAGACGACTGCAATGGAGCAGGCACAGGCTTTCCTGCGTTTCTGGGGAGGAAGGTTGCTGAAGTCAGGCAACCGGGGAAGAAGCGGGAATGGGGAGGAGGGATGCCTTCTTCCCTTAGCTCTGGGTCCCATACTCTGGAAGGGAACTCCACTCATTATCCCATCCTTTTGTGAAGGACCGCCTTGGACCGAGACCCCCAGCAAAAGAAAAGAGCCCGTCATTCTCTTAGCAACACAGCTTCTTCCTGTTAAACATCAATCCCACCTGCTACATTTTCAGATGATTTCCTCTCCTGCCCTCTTAGTGATCCCAGACCACCACCCACATTTTTCTTTTCAAAAGTGTTAGAGATGCCTTTGGTCTTTCCATCACAGACTCGGTTTTTGTAACAGTAAAACAGCTAAGCAAAATCAACCAACACGGTCTCTGAGTGTGATATGGTATGAAACATTCTCCATCCATAGGCCCCCACCTCCTGATCAAGAAGAGGGAAGTAAAGTATTAGACTTGGGGAAGACATGAGTTTAAATCCCATCTCAGACACTTCCATAGCTGTGTGACCCTGGGCAAGCCACTTAATGGACCTCAGCCTCAGTTTCCTTATCGGTAAAGTGGGATTAATAAAGACACCTACCTCAATGGATTGTTGTAAGGATCCAATGAATACATACATATGTAGGTAAAGCACTTTGCAAACCTTTAAGGCCTGAGTAAATGCTACCCAGGGCCACGATTAGTCATTACAGTTAATGCCTGCTGGCACAGTAAGAGTCTGGTTTTGAACCCAGGTCATCCTGATTCCAGTTCCAGGACTCTGTTTACCATTTAAAGTTAAGGTCCCTCGGGGACTGGAAAACCCTGGTGATGAATTGGCTTATACTATAGTCCTCTGACTAGATGGAATCAAAGAACTATCCTTGAAAAGTTCTGGTTAATCTATATCTATCAATGTCACTTTCTTTTACACACATCATCCAGGGTCTATTGTACTCCAGATTCTGCTTACTTCATTCTGCATCAGTTCATACAGTTCTTCCCAAGATTTTCTGAATTCCTCGATATTTTTTGAGTTACAACAATTACATTCATATTACAATTTGAAGTACAACAATTACATTCACCACAGTGTATTCAGCTGCTCCCCACCCACATATTGGAAAGTGCCCTATTACCCTATCCTTTTTTGTCTGGGATACTTAGCCCCATTTCACAGAATCATAGATGATTGGAGCTGAAAGAGACCTTTGACATCATGTAATCAAGGGCTTTCATGTTACAGGTGATGAAATTGGAGAAATTACTTGTGTATAGTCACACTACAAACCAGTGGAAAAGTCAGCCTAGGGTTCTTTCCACTGAACCTCAAACTTCCTTTTGCTAGCCTATTTCCCATCAGGTTAATTATTTTCATAGGTTTTCTTTCACCTGACCACCCCTGCCCCAAGATGTCATCTTGCCCAAATGGTGAGGAAAGTGATGAATTATACAGTTCCAAAGGCCACCAGGAGCTAGCTTCCTGAGCCTATTAAATCAGCTTCATGCCAGGTAACCAGCATCAGTTAATGATGATTCCTCAGGAGGGGGCCTGGCAGGGGGGCATGCAAACGTCTAGCTGCTGCTTCTGTAACCAATAGCACCCTTGCCCACCCCCACTCCCCAGCTGAGTAGAAAAGCCAATTGGTACCTACCAGGCAATGAGCACCACCAGGGGAGGCTTCAGGGCCCGAAGACATCCTGGAGAGGATCAACTTCATTCCAGGCTCATTTCCATTTCATTCATTCAAACGTCTCTCTCTCTCTCTCTCTCTCTCTCTCTCTCTCTCTCTCTCTCTCTCTCTCTCTCTCTCTCTCCCCTCCCCCTGCCTCTCCCTCTCTCCCCCTTCCCCATTTGTTCCTTCTTTCCTTTTCCTCTCTCTGTATGTCCATCTCCTTTCCCCTCAACTTCTTCCCCTCTCTCTCCCCTTTTCTGCTCTCTCTTTTCTCCTTCCTTTCCATCTTACGCCTCCCCCCTCACCTTTCCTCTCTCTTGTGTCTGTCTATCTGTCTCTTTCTCCTTGCATGGGCAAACCCAAGCCTTAAATCCAAATATGCTTGCTGAGGGAATGGATGCCCCCTACCACACTGACTCTTAAGCTTTCAGAGTCATGAATCCCTTTGTCAGCTTAGTGAAGTTGATTGACATCCTCTCAAAACAGTGGGATTTGTTTTTGTTTTTTTTCAGGACAATGAGGGCTAAGTGACTTGCCCAGGGTCACTCAGCTAGTAAGTGTCAAGTGTCTTAGGCTGGATTTGAACTCAGGTCCTCCTGAATCCAGGGCCAGTACTTTACTCACTGTGCCACCTAGCTGCCCCCTACAAGTGTTTTTAAATGTATAATAAAATACATAGAATTACAAAGGAAACCAATTATATCGAGTCAGTCATCAACATATTAATTTTTAAAAATCATCAACCAAGTCCATAGACCTAAGGTTAAAACCACTGCTCCAGACTGATGTTCCCCTGGTCCTGCTCTGGTGGGAGGGAGAAGAGATTCTGGGTCAAATATCCATAAAAATGGACATTTTTAGTGCTTTAATAATAATAACTATAGCTAACCTGTATATAGCACTTGCTACATTCCAGGCACTGTGCTAAGAACTTTACAATTATCATCTTATTTGATTCTCACAGCAACCCTGGGAAGTAGGTACAGATGTACAGATGAGGAAATTGAGGCAAATGGTAAGTGTTTCAGGCCAGATTTGAACTCACAAAGATGAGCCTTCCTGACTCCAGGCCCAGGGGATCTATCTGCATTGACACCTGGCTGCCTGGTTTTCCAAAGCTCTTTACATATATTGTCACATTTGAACAACAATCCAGGGAGGTAGATACTGTAGGAATTACTATCTCGATTTTACCTATACGAAAACCCATGGAGCTGTAGAGCAATTAAGTGGTTTGCCCATAGTCCTGTAGCTCATAAGTGTCAGAAGCTGGTTTTGAAACAATGTCATCTTAACTCGGGTCCCATTCTCTCACCACTTCACCACACAGCTTCAGTGTCCTCCCTGATCTAAACCTCGGAGAGATATGGAACTGGTTGAAAAACCATACTCAAAGAGAACTGGTTGAGGGCTTGAAGTCAGCCTAGAATGGCAGCCTCACCATAAACAGCAGGCATTTAAACGCCTTCTATGGACAACTGTAGGCATGGGAGATAAAAGGCAAGTTCTGGTCCTCAAGGTGCTTATATTCTATTACGCTCAGATAAACCAATATGAAGTCATTCAGGAGTGAAGGGAGAGAATGAACCAATGGGAGGATCAGAAAGGTGCCAAAGCCTCAAAGGAAGTTGGGGATTGTAAAAGAAAGAGCTAAGAATGGCATGCATGGGGAATAGCCCGTGGATTCGAAGGTATGGTGACAGGAGATGGAACCTAATTTTATGGGAAATAGCCAGGAAACAACCTCTGCTAAAATGCTAAGAGCTTCCATCCTCAGTTTTGTTCAACATGGATTTTTGTTTTTGTTTTTGTTTTTTGGGGCTATGGGGATTAAGTGACTTGCCCAGGGTCACACAGCTAGTAAGTGTCAAGTGTCTAAGGCCGTATTTGAACTCAGGTACTCCTGAATCCAAGGCTGGTGCTTTATCCACTGTGCCACCTAGCTGCCCCCTCAACATGTTTTTAAAAGCAATGACTTGGGGCCTGGTAAATGTTTGTGGAAGTCTAAATAAAATAGCTGACATCCTTATCAGATTTCAGGTAGACAAGTAACCGGGAAATTAGAAGGCAAAATTGATTTCATAAAGGTCTCAACATATTGTAGCAATGGCTTGAATCTAAATTAAATGTAATAGGAATAAATGCCATCCCGCCTAAGCATAGGTTAAAAGAAAATCATCCACAGAGGCAAAGAATGGGGACAATGGGATCTAATAGCAGTTCATATTGAAAAAAAAAGCTTAGGGATTTTAGTCAGTGGTAAGCTTGAGTTAGGGGCAGTTATGGGGCATAGTGGATATAGTACTGCCCTCTGGAGGACCTGAGTTTAAATACAGCCTCAAGGGGCACCTAGGTGGCTCAGTGGATAAAGCGCTGGCTCTGGATTCAGGAGGACCTGAGTTCAAATCCAGCCTTGGACTCTTGACACTTACTAGCTGTGTGACCCTGGGCAAGTCACTTAACCCTCATTGCCCTGCAAAAAAAAAATACAGCCTCAAACACTAAACTGTGACTTTGGGCAATTCACTTCACCCTCTTTGCCTCAGTTTCCCCATCTATCAAATGAGCTGGAGAAGGAAATGGCAAACCACTCCAGTATCTTTGCCAAGAAGACTTGAATGTGACTAAAAGGACTCACACAACTTTAGATTTGGGAAGGAATTCAAAGTCCAAACCAAAACCAGAATTCCCTCTACCATATGCTGGACAGCAGGCCATCTAGCCTTTGCTCAAAGACTTCCAGGGGTATGGGAACCCACCACCTCCCAGACAGCCCATTCCACTTTTGGATCCCTCTAATTAGCCTCTTTACAATTCTCCATTGCTCCTGGTTCAGCCCTCTGGGCCCATACTGAAAAATCAAATCCTCTTCTAATTGTCGTCCCTTCATATACTTTAAAATAGCCGTCATGTAGTCAGTCCATTGAGTCTTCTCTACTACTCACCTGTTCTTTCAACTGATCCTTGTATAGCATCAATTCAAGGTCTTTTACCATCTTGGTCACCCCCCTCTGTGCACCATCTAAGCCATCCACACATGGGATTCCCAAGTGCTCTGTTTTCTAGACCCAACCGTTTTTATTTTCCCAAATCAGAGGAGTTCAGGTAATACCATTTCAAAAATAGCGTTGTCTTTTTATAGTCAGTACTTATGATAAAGGCCTCATTTCTAAAATATATCAAGAACTAATTCAAATTTATAAGAATCCAAGTCATTCCCCAATTGAGAAATGGTCAAAGGATATGAACATGCAGTTTTCTGATGAAGAAATTAAAGCTATCTATTGCCATATGAAAAAATGCTCTAAATCACTATTGATTAGAGAGATGCAAATTAAAACAACTCTGAGGTATCACCTAACACCTATCAGATTGGCTAATATGACAAAAAAAGGAAAATAATAAATGTTGGAGAAGTGTGGAAAAATTGGAACACTAATGCATTGTTGGCGGAACTGTGAACTGATCCAACCATTCTGGAGAACAGTTTGGAACTATGCCCAAAGGGCTATAAAGCTTTGTATGCCCTTTGACTCAGCAATACCACTATTAGGTATTTTCCCCAAAGAGATCATAAAAAAGGGAAAAGGACCCCACATGTACAAAAATATTTATAGCTGCTCTTTTTGTGGTGGCAAGGAATTGGAAATTGAGGCGTTGCCCAACAAATGAGGAATGGCTTAAACAAGCTGTGGTATATGAATGTAATGGAATAATATTGTGATGTAAGAAATGATGAACAGGCAAATTTCAGAGAAACCTGGAAGGACTTGCATGAACTGATGATGAGTGAGATGAGCAGAACCAAGAGAACACTGTACACAGTATCAACAACATTGTATATTGATTAACTGTGATAGACTTGATTCTTCTCAGCAATACAATGGTCCAAGGTAGTTCCAAAGGACTCATGATGGAAAATACTCTCCAAATCCAGAAAAAAAAAGAACTGTTGAATCTGGATACAGATTGAACCATACTATTTCTCTTGTTTTTGTTTTTGTTGTTTTTCTTTTTTGAGGTTTTGCCTTTTTGCTCTGATTCTTCTCTCATAACATGACTAATGTAGAAATATGTTTAATGTGATTGTACATATATAACCTATATATCAGATTACTTGCTGTCTTGGGGAGGGGGGAGGGAAAAAATTGAAACTAGAAAGCTTATAAAAACAAATGTTGAAAACTATCTCTAAATGTAACTGAAAAATAATAAAATATTTATATGGAAAAAAAGAAAAAATAGCATTGTCTTCAAGGATGAAGTGCTGGTCAATAACCAACATCTGGATTATCATGTTCATAGGACCATGCATTTAGAGTTGGAAAGAACCTTGGAAATGGGGGTGGGATTTGATCTTCTTGCGGGTCATTTTGTGTCCGTTGCAGCCCATGAAAGCCATCTAAGAATGTTTTATAATGCACACATGAAATATGTAGAATCACAAAGGAAATCAATTATATTAAAATACAATGATCAAATTATATATATATACTTATTTATTTATTTATTTTAGTGAGGTAATTGGGGTTAAGTGACTTACCCAGCTTCACACAGCTAGTAAGTGTTAAGTGTCTGAGGCCGGATTTGCACTCAGGTACTCCTGACTCCAAGGGCTAGAGCTCTATTCACTGCGCCACCTAGCCGCCCCTATCTACATATTTAAAAGTTCACAAACTCCAGGTTTAGAACTCCTGAAGTCCAATACCCTTGTCTTCCTGATGAGAAAAGTGACACCCAGAGAAGGGACATGACTTGTCTAAAGTCATGAGTATTAAGTAGGCAAATAAGGCTTGAAGCCAAGGGCCTTCAATTTCAACCCTTGCACTCTTCCCTAAGCTACTTGTATCAGTCAAGTAAACAAGCATTTGGGAGCAGCTAGGTGGTGCTGCAGTGGATAAAGCACTATCCCTGGATTCAGGAGAACCTGAGTTCAAATCTGGCCTTAGACACTTGAGACTTACTAGCTGTATGACCCTGGGCAAGTCATTTAACCCTCATTGCCCCACAAAAAATAAAGAAAAAGAAAATGGATAATGCTCTTTCTGTCCCACCAGATGCCAAACAAAACCTCCAAAGTGTTGAAATCATGGCTGAGGAGGTCTTGGTGCTGAGTTGGGGCCAGGGCAGGAGAGGAAGGCCTTATTTAGCCCAGTGTTACTATTTATCATGAGATCTCCATTCTAATTTGGATTTTACCTCTGAGCCATTCATAGACCATAGGCAAATGAGTTTCCTTATCTGCCAACTAGTCGTATAGCTTCCTTCCTTTTTTCCCCCCTTCACAGAAAACTTCGAAAAAAAGTATGAGCTTTTGGAAGAAGAATCACCAAGAGAAACCCCACCAGCCCGCACAACACCTGTCACAAAGGAGCAGGAATCCTTTTGCCCAATTTTCACTGTGAGTGATGAATTGGATGCAATAATCTCCACTGGCTGTTACTTAACCACTGTGGTGGCATTGTTATATGCTGGGAAACAACAGCTAAATTCCTTTTGGGGGAGAGTTGCACTTCTCCGGCAACTAAATAATTCCTTTAAATCCTATGAAACAGCTACAATGTGTAAGCAGACCATCTTGGGAGCTATTTGGATTAAACACACTCCATAGTACAGGATTATTATTACTCCACACTTCATCGCCACCTCATTTTAAAAACAATATCCGAAAAATGCTGCCAGCCCAAAGCACCAGGGTTTTTTGTTTGGTTGGCTTTGTTTTTTTACTGACTGTAGTATGACATCCTCCCTACCCTCATGCTGTGTGCCCTGATTTTGATAACAACATAATATTTTATCTGGTTTTTACTCATTTTAAAGGTGCATCTTCTTGGCTCTGAGGCCAGCTTTCTATCTACTAAAGCCCTCAGGCCCTAACTAGGTTCTAGCCATTGTACTAACCTGTCCTTTCTGTCTGGGCAGCCCTATAAGACTCTGAGTTGCAGAAAAGGTGATGGCCTGCATTGCATTAATTAAAAGAGTTTCCTCATCAGGAAGTTAAGAATCAATGAAATCTCAGGTCTAGTTGTATCAGGGCTCTATGCCTAGAGTGTGTCCTTCTCAGGGAACTGTGAATCCTAGGATTTTTGTTGTTAAGTTGTTTTCAGTCATGTCTGACTCTTCATGATCTCATTTGGGATTTTCTTGGCAGAGATACTGGAGTGCTTTGCCATTTCCTTCTCCAGTTCATTGTACGAATGAGGAACTGAGGCAAATGGGGTTAAGTGACTTGCCCAGGGTCACATATCTAGTAAGTGTCTGAGGCTGAATTTGAACTTAGGTCCTAATTCCAGTTCCTCATCTGTCAAATGAGCCGGAGAAGGGAATGGCCCACCTCTTCAGTATCTCTGCCAAGAAAACCCTAAACAGGGGCATGGAGAATCTGATGCAACTGAGCATCTATTCTCTGTGCCACCTAGCTGCCTTCCAGAAGAGCTTAGGGCTAGATAAATAGATTTGAGAATCATGGGCATAGAGCTTAAGATTGAATCTCCATTCAGTCATTTTCCAGTTGTGTCTCACTCTTTGTGACCCCATTTGGGGTTTTCTTGGCAAAGATACCAGAGTAGTCTGCCATTTCCTTCTCCAGCTCATTTGACAGATGAGGAAACTGAGACGAACAGGGTGAAGTGACTTGCCCAGGATCACACAGCTAATGAGTGTCTGAGGCCAGCTTTGAACTCAAGATGGGTCTTGCTACCCCAAAAGCTGGAATGACTAGACAGTTGGTTTTTTTCAGGAAGAAAAGGACAATTGGATGAATTTAACTGTACCAGTATACATCCTTATCTACCTCTAGTGTATGCAAGCATTTATATCCGTTTCTAATTTTCCTGTGTACTCAAGCTCCATCTTCAGGATTCAAGTTTACATATGAAAAATTATGAATGTGAAAAGCTAGAATCAAAGTGAGATCATCATTTAAAAATATGATCCCTACTAATTTCCCAAAGGTTACATCAGCACTGAGGTCCATCAGGCATTAGAGAATCTTACATCCCTCCCCCACCGGGCCTGCACCAGGCAGGAGAGAGAAGGGCCCCTCTCTTTGGTTGTTACTTATAGCACATTCAGAACTTCCTGGAGCACCGCTGGCTGGAGCCCAAGAAGAATGGTATAGATTTATCCTCCAAACACAGTCCTGCTACCACGGAAACAGGCGGTTCACTCTCAATCTGAGCAGTTTTATCTTCAGTGTACACAGGATGAGAAAATCTTCAGGATAAGGACATATCAATTCTCTTAAGAGGATGAAGACAACCTGGGTTCACCAGATTGTCTACAATCATACTCAGCTGGGATAGACTGAACTTAGGACATACAATGGTTTCCTGATGAGGTCCAAAACAGTGAGAAATGTTTGCCTTGTGGCCGGTCAGTCAAAAATGGGGACCACTGGCTCTTCATTGTGGTATAACAGAACTTGAAGGGACCTTTTGGTGTTTTCTCAATTTTTCCCTTCCATATATCAACAGTTTAATTTACATTTATCCCACGCAGTAAGTATCTCAGGCCTTCCTGACTCCAGACTCAGTGCTCTATCTTAGTCTACATACACTTATAAATGTATGTTTTATGTCTTCCAGATACAATGTAAATGCACATGTATATCCTATATCAAATTGCTTGCTTTGTCAGTGAGGGAGAAGGGGAGGGAGAGAATTTGGAACTTAAAATTTATTTTAAATGAAGGTTAAAATTATTTTTACATGTAATTGGAAAAAATAATTTTTAAAAAAAGCAAACACAATGTAAATTCCTGGGTGGCAAGGATGGTGGTCTTTATATCCCCTGTACCTAGCCCATAATAGATGTTCAACAAATGAATGTTAATTAATTGACTTATAGCTAGTATTTTTAATAGTTAGTGTTTATATGGTGTTTTGAGGTTTGCAAAAACCTTCACATATATCATCTCATTTGATCCTCACAATGACCCAGGTAGGTGCTGTTATTTTCATTTTACAAATAGGGAAACTGAGGCAAACAGAAGTTAAGTGACTTGCCCAGGGTCACATAGCCAGTGTCTAAGGTCCAACTTAAATCCAGGCCTTCGTGACTTTCCAGCATATATATGTTATTTCAGTTGTCAAGAAGTACCTTTTAAAAGTCTCATTGAAAAAAAAGTCTCAACGATTGATTTAGCATTGTATTTTACTTTGTATCTTTGTTGTAAATACAAACCACATTGTCTTTTACATTGTATGCATGTTAGATGTACAAGTTACCTTGTCTTTTACTTTGTATGTATTTTATATGTATTTATTTGTCATATGTTTCCCTCTGATAAAATGCAAGTTCTTAGAGGGAAGGGACAGTCTCAATTTTTGTCTGTGTTCTTGAGGGTTGTCTTTGTGTATACTGGTCCAATGTGGGCGTGTTCTAATATAATGCTAGTTGTATAGTAGGTTCATAACAAATGCCTACTGATTGGTTGATTGATGTACTTTCTGGGCCTCTTGAAACTTCCTTCTCTGACTATGCAGTGACTGTATTGAAACTCCTTCCATTTCTACAACATTGCTCCAATCCATGTGTTTCTCTTTATTCCTGTGGCATCAAAACCCTAATTTAGACTCTAACCGTCTTTTCTTGACTGACAGGAAAAAGAAATTGGCCAACCCCCTCCCTCCATTTGAGTTAGCTGATGAGAGAAAGATGATTGAAAGTAGATAAGATGGAAAAATCATTCAATAAATTTGAGTAGATGCTGAGACAGGTTGAACACAAGGCAATCAGCTTCAAAAATCAAAAACTGCATTTTTGACATGTCCAAATTAATTCAGTGCTTCTTTCTCTCCACCCACCCAAGATAGGACTGAATCATTTTTTGACACATTTATTCTTAGAGGAAAAAAAACACATACCTGTAATTTCGGTTCTGCTGAGTAGGGGGTCACCTGGAGTGAAGCACCTCTCCTGTCAATGCCCTCAATGGTTCAGTGGTCATATCTAACATGATAACAGAAAGGTTTCCCCAAGTGATGATTCGCTCTATTCATAGTCACTCACATTTGAGTTCTAAGTTATTTAAATAAGCATCTGCTATGTGTCAGGCACTGTGATGAGTCCTGTGAATACAAAAAAAAAAAAAAGAAAAATAATTCCCTGACTACAAGAAGCTTACAATCTAATGGGGAAAATGACATGCAAACAACTACATGCATACAAAGTATATGCTTGATGAATTAGAGGCACTCAGAGGGAAGGCAGTAGCAGCGTGTGAAACTGGGAAGTGTCTCCCATGGGAGATGGGATTTGAGCTAAAAGCCAGGATGTGGAGAGTCCTGACTGTGTATAGACTTCTCCCAAACACCAATGTTCTTCCCCCAATTGGCTGTGAATGGTGGGATGCCATAATCTCTGAAGAATCAAAAATTCAGTAAGAAATAAGTGCTTGTCATCTTGTAGGATGGGAGTTAAAGGGGCATGGTATAAGAAAGCAGAAACTCTTTGCTATTAGAACAACCATTTTCTTCTTCAGCCTGAAAAAAGAGACTTAGCTCAGCTTTCTGGGAGGATGCTGTAGCTTGTTAGTTTATCCGTGTAGGTTGCTGAGCCCTGTAGCATTCCAAAAGTCTCATGGAGATAGACAGCACTGTACAAATTAGCTCTCTAAGGCCAGACTTTCCAGGCAGGGTATATAGTGTCAAGTTGGAGTCGCTGATTCTGTTCTCTCCAACTGTACCAAAATTATTATCTCCTTGGAAACTGAAAACCTGAAGAACAGCAAACCAGTAGCATTGCCAAATCAGGGGAGAAAAATAAGGTGGATTGGGTCACAGGAGGCGGTAACAGCACCTTTTCTGCCAACTTGCATTTAGGACATTCACAGAAGCAGCCAAAGAAGTCCTGTTATTTGTTTTGTCACTCAAGAGTCAGTGTGAGACAATGGAAAGAACGCTGGGTTTTGAATTAGAGTCCTGAGTTCAAATTTCATCTCTGCTACTTATGACCTGTATGACTTTGGGCAAATTACCTCATCCCTTTGGACCTTAGTTTCCTCATTTGTAAAATGAGGAGGTTGGAGTACATGGCCCTTAAGGTTCCTCTTCAAAAATGAAGGAAAAACAACCACATGAGTGTATTAAGGAGACCTCCATATCATCTCTTCTGGTCCTGGGGAGACTGTCAAACTTATGGGAAGGAAGTCATCTTTTAAAGAAACCTACATGTATATTTCTGTCAGAGCATCAGCTTTGCTTGGATTCCATGAAACTCCAAAGTTATCTCTATTTCAGAAGAAAGGAGCTAGAAGCAATCAGGGTAAAGGTAGGTAGGCAGGTAAATAGACATAGAGAGATGGATGGATAGAGAAACAGAGATAAATGATAGGTAGGTTGAGATAGATAAATGGATGACTAGATAAAAGGAGATAATAGAGAGAGACAGAGACAGAGACAGGCAGATAGATAAATGGAATATTTATTAAGCTCTTCCTAGGTGCCAGATAGTATGCTAAGCACTGGGGACACAAATACAAGTAAGCAAGACTAATAAAGGAAGACAACTCATAGAGGGAAGCTGGAAACAGGGTCAGGTAGAAGGCATGGGAGAGTATAAAGAAGGTGGCATGGCTGGAAGTGTCCAAGAAGTGCTGTGGAAGCCTAAATGGAAGATAAATCCCAAACAGGCCTATCAAAGCCCAGGATTGGTTGAGTCCAATATCCCACTGGGAATGGAGTGGATGTAATGGCAGGAGTGGAGACAACAGGTCTGGAGATGTCCAGGAAGTATATAAACCACCTTTTCCACTCTTTTCCGGTCCCTTCAGATTGATTGTAGTGCTGTGGGGAAAGTGCTGGATTTGCCTTCCCCACAGGGTGTCTCCCACACCTGGAATGTGTTCCCTTCTCCCCTCCACCTCTTAGAATTCCTCCTTTCCTTCAAACTTGAGCCTAAATACCACCTTCTACATGAAGCCCTTTCTGATTCCCCACCATGTTCTAATTAACTTGAATTTATTTTATATATGCTTATAGATGTACACATTATCACCCGATAAGGGCTTTGACAGAGGGTGCTATTTCATTTTTTTATATGTGTCCTCAGCATGTAGCACAGTGCCCACCACATAGTAGGTGCTTAATACATGCTTGTTGACTGATTAATTGACCTGGGTTCAAATCCTGCCTCTTCCATTTACTACCTCAGTTTCTTCTTCTATAAAATGAGGGGGTTGAAAGTCTCTTCAGCTGCTTTCTATCTTAAAATCAATGATCCCATAACCTCTGTAGGTCTCTTTATCCTCTTCTCTAAAATGAGGGGTTTGATCTACATAACCTCTGAGGTCCCTTCTCGCTAGAAGCACATGCTTTTCTTCCTGCTTGTCTTATCATTCATTCTTCCTCTATAAAGAGGTTTCCCTCTTTAGTAGATAGTGTGAGGCTCAAATGAGATAATATCTATAAAGGGCTTTGCTGTTTTAGGGCCATAAAATGCATAAATGTCTATTGTTGTCATGATTTTTAGTATATATCCTACCTCTCACCCCAGTGAGATTCCCTGTCAAAGTATTCCCAGGCCCCATCTCTCTAGCTAACTGGCTCCTGGAAGATAGGCGTAAATACCTTAAAAAACGAAAACTGCCAGAACCCAGGGACCCTGAATTAATAATGACTCCTGTTCTTTAACTGAATAGTAGCAGATAAGATAAAGAAATGGATAACTCCAAGGTTGCTCAGTACATCAGCTCCTTTTTGATGTAGTCTCAGCTGACAATATAGTAGACGGACTCTGGGCAGTCCCACATACTGGGACTGGCTCTTCCTTGCCTTATTCAACTGTGTTCTGCCCCCATAGAACTAATCCATTGAAATGGCCCAGAGAGAAGTGCCTTCAATCCTGGAGGTTGTTCTGCTGCCACATTTAGGAAATACCCATGCAACGTGAGATATGAGGGAACTTCTGAGGTAATCTCATCCAAAGCCCTCATAGTATGTGACATCAGAAGCAAAATTATTTGCCCAAAGTCTTGAACAGCTGGTTCAGAGCAAAGTTCATACTTGAATCTGTTACCAGACCTTCAGTTTAATGATCCTGTAAGAGTCACATCACTTCGTCAATCACTAAAATCATTCAATTTGATAAACATTTACTAAACAACTACTATGTGACTGGAGAAGGGGATGGCAAACTACTCCCGGTATCTTTGCCAAGAAAACACCAAGTAGGGTCATAAAGAATCTGGCACAACCATACAATAGCAACAGTAACAGCAACAAATGTGTCAGGCACAGTGTAAAGTGACGGGGATACAAATAGGAAAAGAGTGACAGTCCCTGCCCTTGAGGAGTTCACAATGGAATGGAAGAAGACAAGACACAAAAGGAAGCTGAAAAGTGGGAGCTTTGGTATGGGAACCTGGCTCCCTGGGAGGGGGCATGATGTTCTGTGCAGGGCTGCTGATGGGAATTGAAGACTTAATTTGCAAAGTCCTGAGCCTTTGGGAGGAATTTATTACTCCACTCTCTATCCCTCCTATCAGAGGGGAGAAGCAACTGAGGAAATTGAGAAGATGCTGAACTAAAAAAAAAAAAAATGAGTCAATCTGCATGGTGATGAGATTTCAGGTGATCAGCTTATCTTGGTAGAAAGAAATCAGCATTCACACACCCCCTTTGCAGGAAAGGAACTCAAGGACTGAAGGTCCACACAGTGTGTTTTTTAATTTGTCTTCAATCAATGTTGTGTTGATGTTCCTTTAAAGGTTGTTTTATTTTTATAGACATTGTAATTTTATATAATCACACAATCTTATGTCTTCTTAAAAATAATAAACATTTTTAAAGTTTTGAGTTCCAAATTCTATTGCCTTCTTCCCTCCCTCCCCTTCACCTCAGTGAGGTCGTAAGCAATCAGATATAGGTTATACAAGTGCAATTATGTAAAACATGACCATATTAGTCATTTTGTATAAGAAAACTTGAATAAAAGAAAAAATGGAAGAAAGTAAAAAACAGTACGTTTCACTCTGTGTTCAATCAATATCAGTTCTTTCTTTCTTTCTTTCTTTCTTTCTTTCTTTCTTTCTTTCTTTTTGCGGGGCAATGAGGGTTAAGTGACTTGCCCAGGGTCACACAGGTAGTACATATTAGTTCTTTCTTTCAAGATGGATAGTATGCTTCATCACTAGTCCTTTGGGATTGTCTCGGATCATTGTATTGCTGAGAATAGTTAAGTCATTCACAGTTCTTCATCAAACAATATTGCTGTCACTGTGCACAATGTTCTCCTGGTTCTGCTCCCTTTACTATACATCAGTTCATACAAATCTTTCCAGGCCTTTCTGACATCATTCTGCTTGTCATTTCTTTTTCTACAGGTTTAGGAACCTTTTTTTTGTGGGGCAATGAAGGTTAAAAGACTTGCCCAAGCTGCTTGTCATTTCTTATAGCACAATAATATTCCACAGTTTGTTTAGCCATTCCCCAATCGATGGACATTCCTTTGATTTCCAATTCTTAGCCACTACAAAAAGCATTGCTATGAATATTTTTGTACAAATAGGTATTTTTCTCTTTTGGGGGATGTCTTTGGGATAGAAACCTAGCAGTGGTATTGCTGGACCAAAGGGTATGCATAGTTTTATAGCCCATTGGGCATAGTTCCAAATTGCTCTCTTCTTTTTTTCTGTTTGCATCACTTTGATTTCAAAGACCTCCCACAACTCTTCCCCTATTCAGAGAGCCAGTCACTGTGACAAAACATTGAAAAGAAAGAGGATAGAAAACCTTACCAACACATCCCAATTGCTTATGATACTGATCAGAATTCTGATGACTTACAATGTAGTTTTCATTATTGTGGTTACTGGGCAAATTGTTCTCTGGGTTCTACTTGCTTCACTCTATGTCAGTTCATAGACAAGTCTTCAGAAGTTTCTCTGAAGTCTTCATATTCATTATTTCTTTTCTTTCTGAAGTTTCTTTTCATTTCTTTTTTGAAATAACAAGCAGCTGTTTTCTTTCCCTCCCATAACTGAACAATAAATGAACAAGCCAACATGGTCAAGGGAAACAAATTACCTCATTGTTCATATCTGTATTGTTCTGTATCCTGAGTCCATAATCTCTGTGCCAGGAGATGGGGAACATGTTTCATCTTTGATCCTCTGGAATCATGGTTCGTCATCATATTGATCAGTTTTCCAGTTGTATTCCTCTATAATATTTTTGTTACTTTATAGAGTATTTTCCTGGTTCTATTCATTTCACTTTACATAGTCCATAGAGGTCTCCCCAGGTTTCTCATATGCATTATTTCTTTTTTTTTCTTTTTTTTTTCTGGTGGGGCAATGGGGGTTGTGACTTGCCCAGGGTCACACAGCTAGTAAGTGTCAAGTGTCTGACGCTGGATTTGAACTCAGGTCCTCCTGAATCCAGGGCTGGTGCTTTTCCCACTGTGCCACCTAACTGCCCCCAACATTTGTTTTTTTTTTTTATAAGATTTCTAGTTTCAAATTTTTCTCCCTCCCTGCCCTTCTTTCCCCCCTCCCCAAGACAGCAAGTAATCTGATATAGGTTATATATGTACGATCACATTAAACATATTCCTTCATTAGTCATGTTATGAGAGAAGAATCAGAGCAAAAAGGAAACACCTCAAAAAAGAAAAATAACAACAACAAAAAACAATAGAAATAGTATGGTTCGATCTGCATCGAGATTCAATAGTTCTTTTTCTTTTTTTTCTGGCTTTGGAGAGTATTTTCCATCATGAGTCCTTTGGAACTATCTTGGACCATTTTATTGCTGAGAAGAATCAAGTCTATCGCAATTGATCAACACACAATGTTGTTAATACTGTGTAGTGTTCTCCTGGGTCTGATCATCTCACTCAGCATCAGTTCATGTAAGTCCTTCTAGGTTTCTCTGAAATTTGCCTGCTCATCATTTCTTACAGCACAATAGTATTCCATTACATTCATATACCACAACTTGTTCAGCCATTCCTCAATTAATGGGCAACCCCTCAATTTCCAATTCCTTGCCACCAACAAAAAGAACAGCTATACATATTTTTGTACACATGGATCTTTCCCCCTTTTTTATGATCTCTTTGGGAAAAAGACCTAATAGTGGCATTGCTGGGTCAAAGGGTATGCACAGCTTTATAGCCCTTTAGGCATAGTTCCAAACTGCTCCCCAGAATGGTTGGATAAGTTCACAGCTCCACCAACAATATATACATTATTTCTTATGGCACAAAAATTTTCCTCACTGTTCTCCCAAATGGCTACCATTTTGTTTCCAATTCTTTGCTACTACAAGTGCCACTATGCAAATTTCTTATATATATAAAAAAACAGGGGCGGCTACATGGCTCAGTGGATAGAGCACGGGCCCTGGAGTCAGGAGTACCTGAGTTCAAATCCAGCCTCAGACACTTAACACTTACTAGCTGTGTGACCCTGGGCAAGTCACTTAACCCCAGTTGCCTCACTTTAAAAAAAAAATTAAAAAAAACCCAAAAACCAAAAAACAAACCAACCCTTTTTCCTTTCCTTTTGACCTCCTTAAGCATTTACATAAAGCTTTAAGCTTTGCAAAACACTTCACAAATCTTATCTTATCTGATCTTCGAAACAACCTCCGGAGGTAGGTACTATTATTATCTCTATTTTTGTTTTCAGTCACTTTTCAGTCATGTCCAACTCTTTGTGGCCTCATTTAGGGTTTTCTTGGCAGAAGGACTGAAGTGGTTTTCCATTTCCTTCACCAGCTCATTTTACAGATGAGGAAACTGAGGCAAACAAGGTGAATTGACTTTTCTAGGGTCATACAGCCAGTAAGTGTCTGAGGCCAGATCTGAACTCACGGAGATGTCTTCCTGACTCCAGGCCTTACATTCTATCCACTGTGACATCTGGCTTCCCCAATCTCTATTTTACCAATGAAGAAATTGAGACAGACAGAGATTGACTTGCCCAGGGTCACACAGCTCATAAGTGCCTGAGGCAGGATTTGAACTTAGATCTTCTTGACTTCAGGACCAGACTCTATCCACTGTGTCACCTAGCTCAGAATATAACCATTGGTAGTTATATCTCTGGATCAAAGACTTATCTAGTATGATTCCATATCATTTTTCAGAAATGTTGTCCCAGTTCACAGCCTTACTAACAGTGCATTTGTGTGTCCATCTCCCATTAGCCTCTCTAACAATTCCCATTTTCATCATTTGCTATCTTTGTCAATCTGATAGGGTCCACACAGTGTTGACATCCTCAATATCATGAATCACTTTTTTTTTTTAAAGCAGTATAACTATGGAAGGAGCATCTATACATTTATCTACCCTTTTGCCCTTTCCCTTTAATCCCTTCAGTTTATTTTCTCTCTGCTTACATGTCATTCATCCTTTTTTCCTCCACTAGAAATTGACCTTATTTGTAGCATTTTCAACTCTTGCTTTACCAGAGGAAGAATCTGAAATTCACAAAATTTTTCGAGCTGGCAATGTCTGGGCTCCGCTCCTCCATTGATGGAAAAATCTGTAATGCCACCAGGCAAAATAAAACTCTGGTTTTGGCTCCAAAAATGTGGTTCCCTGAAATCTCTTTATGGAGAAAGCATCACTGTGATTCTCTTAGCATAGGCTTTCCTACATGATGTCCCATTCCACACCTCAGGAAGCAGGATCCTTCTTAGGTAATTTTAAAAATCTATACTCAAGTTTGGCAGAAATTGCCAGGTCAGGGATTGCTAGGGGAGTTGTGAGTGGTCTAGTAGGTGCATGTTCAGAATCCTGTTTTAGAGTTTGGAAAATTGATCACTCCCCGACAATGGTATAGCATGGATTTGGGGCCAGCCAACTCTGAGGTCATATTAGATGGCCCCTGAACTTATTCTGTCCCACTCTGAGATTTTGTGATTCAGTGATCTGGAAGTGTCTTTTCTTTTCTTTTTTAAATTTAAATTTTAAATGTCTAAGTTTTCTCAATTACATGTAAAGATATTTTTTGAGTTCCAAATTTTTTCCCACCCTCCCTTCCCTCCCCCCTCCCAAAGCCAACAAGCAATTTGATATAGATTATACATTACTATCATTTTAAACATATTTTTACATTAATCAGGAGAAAAGGAAAAAAAACACAGAAAAGAATAAACAAGAACAATAACAAAAAAGCAACAATAAAAGCGAAAATAGTCTGCTTCAGTCTGCATTCAGACTCCATAGTTCTTTTTCTGAATGTGGAGAGCATTTTCCACCTTAAGTCTTTTGGCCTTGTCTTAGATCATTGTATTGCTGAGAAGAGTTAAGTCATCATCACACAATGTTGTTGATATTGTGTACAATGTTCTCTTGGTTCTGCTCATTTCACTCAGCATCAATTCATGTAAGTCTTTGGGAAGTTTATTTTCAAACAGAAGTTAGAAAAAAGAACATACTCTCTTTTCCAACTTGGTCATTTCTACCCAGGACTGTGAGCTAAGGCAGAATGTTCTGCAGATGCTAGAGATTTTACTTTTGCTCATTCTTGCAGAAACAGGATTATTAAAAAAAAAAAAAAAGTAAAATAGAGAAAAGATTTGCTTGCTTCCTCACACCTCTGACCCTGTTAGGCCCCAGGTCTGGAACTTTCAGCTGCTCCCTAATGCCTCCAGGGCAAAATTCAAACTTAACACTGATATATAAACCTAGTCCTCAGAGTCTAAAGCAATGATTGATCTTACCAGACCCTGTTGCCTCTATGGGCCTTCTGCTATACAAAACCTTTCCCTATTCCCCCAGTTGATCCATTGGATGGGAAATAAAATTGTTCCTTCTTTCTTTTCACTAACCTCTAACTGAAATTTGGAATTTTCTTCAATTGTGACCTATATTAATAATTGAATCCAAATTCCTGGACCCTCTGAAATTTATCTACAGGCCCATGAGCCCCAGGTTAAGAATCCCTGCCCCAAGAGAGTGGAAACTCCTTGAGGGCAGGGCTATTTCATTTTTACCTTTGCATATATACTGAGCAATTAGTACAGTGCCTTTTACCTAGTAAGCACTTAATAAAGGAATGCTTTTTAAATAGATAGATGGATGAATAAAATTAATCTTTCATCCCTCTCTCTTTTTCTCCACTTAAAAGCATCCTGAATTTTCTTAGATCCTCCACAACTCAAGAAATATTGCTGTGGAAGATACCGAAATGAAAAGTGAATTCTCCAAAGTCTATTTTTTTTTTAGTGAGCACTTATTTTTTTTGTCATGATGTGCTTTCTATGGTTTAATCATCTGACCGTACCAATTTGAAACTTGATTCCCCTCATTTATTGAATATTTTAATGGTGATTAAATATTTACACTGTCAAGATTCTTTTTTTTTTCTCCATGAAGGCAGTGAATTTGGAACAGCCAGAGGCTTTAATAGGGAGGAAAAGGGATGTATTTCCTTCCTTGCTATAGCAAAAGACATTTTTTTGGTTCTTTTATAATAAATGTTCTCTTGATGTTTCTAAAAATATCACTGTCACTTCTAAATGACTACTCTATCCCCACGCCAAATAGATCCCTTTCTTTTCAAAAAGAAGATTGGTTAAGACAAACAAACCAATGTACTGGCTACAGCCAATACTGAATGCCATCTACTGCAGCTATGATGCATATGGATGAGGATTATAGACACTCTGAACCAATGAAGACAAGTGACTTTCATCTTCACTTTGATGTGGGATGGGTTTAATTGATCAAATTGATTGTGAGGCATCCCAAAGAATTACAAGATTCAGTGACTCAGTTTCCCAAGTTTTATGGCAATACTGAGAGTGAACACAGGGAAAGTGCTATGGAGGTGTCTCAAATAGGGAAAGGAAAGACAGTTATATTTATAGTATGGATAAACTGATTGTCAGTATCATTATAATAATCTCCGCCTTACAGTAGAGGGCCCATCCTAATTTGGAGTTCCTGGGGTCCTAAACCAACCCCTGAGGCTGGTACCTTTTTCCGTGGAGGTGTGTTTTGGGGGTTTACACATCATAAAGTGAATCTGGAGACAAACTTGGCCTTTTCTGCTCATGTTACCTCAACTTGCCAAGGTCAGAATGTCCCTGTATGTTTCAATCCCAGGCCTAGTTTCTGGGTATTAACATTTATCAGTTAGGATTTCTATAGCCTGTTTCTATGTCTTTGTTATAGTTAAGGTCTCTAAGACCTGCCTCTTTATGTTCTTTTTATGAGTGGTGATTAACGTGGGTAACAAAAACCTAGGCCCTGACTTGTATTAAAGAAGGCCCAAGTCTTAAGTTATCCATTAGTCCCTTTCGGAGCTGGGGTCTGAATCCCTCTTAGAGCTCAGATATAAATTAGAGCTCAGGTCTTAAGTTTTTTTGTTAATCCTTTTTTTTTCTTTTTTGCCTCCTACATCAGGTTCTTCAAAGTCTAAATAAGTTACCCCATGGATCAGAGGTTCTCTATTTTTCGGTCTTGTTTTTGTTTCCATTATTGTGGTCATTAGAGAAATTAGTCTCTTAGTTCTGTCTATTTTGCTCTGTATTTATTCAAGCAAGTCTTCCCAAGTTTCTCTGACTTCTTCATATTCATTATTTCTTAGTTTTCAATATTGTTCCATTACATTCATATATCTCTTTGTCCAGTTATTTCCCAACGGCTTGGCCATCACTTAGTCTCTAGTTCTTTGCAACCACAAAAAAGTGTTGCTATAAATATTTTTGTATATATGAGGTCTTTCCCTGAGCCAAACACATATTTCCTAGTCTCTTCTCTAAGAACAGAAAACATAAATATTTTTTAAAAGGTAGCTGAGAAGAAATCCTTAGCAGATCATTTCCCCTGACCTAAGCCTTGGGAGTACCCAAGGACTTCAGTCAGAGCTGGTCATGGGTATGTGTGTGATGAGAACAAACAAGTTGAAAGTCCATTTTGGGGGTTCCATACTGTATGTAGCCTCATCCCCAATCACCATCTACCCATACCCCTAGGATCAAGCCCTCACTCCCCAGATGGTTTCATTCAAAGAATTCTCACTTTAGATTATATCCTCTTAGGTCCTGCTTTCTTAACTCTTTCCCCTCTCCCCTACTTAGAAAACCAGATTTACATGCATTTTCTATTGTTTGTTTTTTTGAGGGGCAATGAGGGTTAAGTGACTCGCCCAGGGTCACACAGCTAGTAAGTATCAAGGGTCTGAGGCTGGATTTGAACTCAGGTCCTCCTGAATCCAGGGCCGGTGCTCTATCCACTGCGCCATCTAACTGCCCCTTACATGCATTTTCTTATTTAAGCCACACCTTATTCTTGGCTGGTAGGTACTTCTGGCTTCATCCCCATTTTATAGATGAGTAAACTGAGACCCAGAAAAGTTAAGCAATTTGCTCTAGGACTAGAGCTTGTAAATGGGAGAAATGGTTATTTCTCTTTCATGTTAAGAACCAATTATCCACCAGCCCTAGATTCAGGAGGACCTGAGTTCAAATCTGGCCTCAGGCACTTGACACTTACTAGCTGTGTGACCTTGGGCAAGTTGCTTAACCCTCATTGCCCTGCAAAAATAATAAAAAAAAATTAATTATTAAAAAAAAAAAGAACCAATTATCGAATCAGGACAAAGGGTTTTCCCCTTTTCTACTTCCTCATTCAGAAATCAGTCCCTGTAGGTTATTCAGGAAGCCTTTCAAGTGCAGGGCTGATAATGAGAGGGAAAACTCAGATCTGTTCAAAGGGTAAAGACATTTTAGTTTAGGTGAACTGATGGATTCGGTCCCATTGTGTTTTACTCAGACAGGTCTGGGAACATGTGGATTCTCCCTTTTGTCTAGATTACCCTAGACAGGGTGATGTGGATGTGGATAAGTCTCTTTGACCAAGACTGAAT
Organism: Dromiciops gliroides; assembly: GCF_019393635.1. Taxonomy (NCBI): domain Eukaryota; kingdom Metazoa; phylum Chordata; class Mammalia; order Microbiotheria; family Microbiotheriidae; genus Dromiciops; species Dromiciops gliroides. Next base: position 270,775,342 of record NC_057865.1, on the reverse strand, counting down.
GATCAGAGTCAAGGAGACCTCCTTACAATAAGCCTACTTTGGAGGCAGCTGGGTGGCTCAGTGGATAAAGCACCAGTCCTGGATTCAGGAGGACCTGAGTTCAAATCCAGCCTCAGACACTTGACACTTACTAGCTGTGTGACCTTGGGCAAGTCACTTCACCCTCATTGCCCCGCAAAAAAAAAAAAAAAAAAAGAATAAGCCCACTTCTCATTATAATATTAATTCTCTAACCAATCAGAATTGATTGCCACCCTCAGGAACACCCATTCTTCCAAGGGCATATAAGTGTTGAGTGTATTCCATGAGGGGTATCTGATATTAGAAAGTACTACTGATCCCTTTTATTAATTATAGGCTAGCATGATTAATAAAATAATTAATTACCCAGAAACCCTGTCTCCTGAACTTTTTATACACCACAGAAGTATTGGAGGCAAAATTTAAGTACAGGTCTTCTTGCATCAAGGTTAGGTCAAGTCACCTCTCTGGTTATCAGTGTCCTCATCTGTAAAATGAGGAAGTTGAATTTGAGGTCCCATCCAGCTTTTAATGGATGATTCTGTGATCCCACAATCCTATGACTAAGGTTTCTTACAGCTCTCAATCCATCTCTCAAATCTCCATTGAAAATCCATATTAGCGATATAACCAGCCCTGGGCTTGTGACTTCCTGCTATTTCTCAAGGTGTCCCAAAAGATGTCATAACATTCTAAGTTTTCAAAATAAAATAATTTAAAATTCATTTAGCTTCAAATTTAATTTTAAAAACGAATGCTTGGCACAAAGCACTTTTACCAGGAGAGGAAGATACCATTCAATTAAACATTTAATTAACACCCACTGTGTGCAAGGCTCTGGAGATACAAAGACAAAACCAAGGTAGTCTCTATTTTCGTGGAGCTTAATGGAAGCAATGCTTCATGTGCCCAGATAATCAAATATAAGATAATTGGAGGGGGAAAGAAACACTAACAACAGAAAAAGTTTTGAATTGGAAGTGACATTTGAACTGAGCTTTCAAGTAATCTAGGAAGTCTAAAAGGTAAAGGGGAGAGGGAAGGGCATTATGGGCATGAAGTGCAGCCTTTGCAAAGGTATGCACTTTGCAAGTGCAGCCTTTGCAAAGGTATTTGTGCAAGAGATGTGTGAGGGAAAAATTCATCCTCTTCTCAATAATTCTCAGGAACTCAGCAGCGAGGTGACAAAGGCTTTATTTTCTTCTCATGAGAAGGAGGCACCCTAGTGTGCAGCTAGTGGGTACCCAGAAAGGGGGCTCGCAGGCCCTGTTTTATACCCTAGTCCCTAACGAGAATGGACCTTCCCCTTTTTCATCACTGGTCAGGGTTACAATCTACGCGCAAAAACTAGCTAATCGGAACACAGTATTCCCACCCCTCTTCCTTGTATGGGCATAACTCAGGAGTGGACCTTATACTTCCTTATATGGACAGAACTCTGGAGAGGACCTAATTGAGACCAGGGCTCCTTGAACCATGTGACCTTGGTAACCTGAGGGGGAGGAGGGGATCTGAGACCTTTGTCCTACAAACAGGTCAGGGAAGTATGACTGACTGTTATATCCACATTGAGAGGAGACAACTACCCATTTCTCACAAGATGGAATACCAATCTTGGGGAATAGCAAATAGTCTAGTTGAGTTGGGAGTTTTAGTGTATGAAGAAGGACCATGAAATCAAATGATAGGTATCCTAATTTCAACAATGTTGACCTACCCGATAACTTCCTCATCTTCTCTGTTATTTTAATATAGTTCTTTTTTAAAAAATAGTATTTTATTTTTCCAATTACATGTGAAGAGGCACTGTGCTGGGTCTGGAGATACAGACACAAAAATAAACCAGTTTGTGCCCTCATGGAAAGGATTAGATTGTTATAAATAAGCCCTAAATTTCGGTAGTTGTTTTACTTTCTAAAACATTATGAAAAACACTAAGTGTCACCTGATAGACCTGTAAACCAGTCGAGGATTTGTAGGATTTTCAAGCAGGGAGTAGAATACAGCAGTGCCCTAGTCTATCCTAGGTCTTTATCAGTCAGTCAATAGTGTCCCCCCTGCACCCTGCACCCAGCACCAGCCTTTCTCTCTACTCATCTAATCTTCCTCCTACCCCATTATCCCCTTCATCATCATCCTCTTCCTCTTCCCCCTCCAAGTCTTTCTGCATTCCTCAGAAAATCTTTGATGTCAACACTCTTTCCCACCTTTCCCATTCCAACCTCGGGGGACCCAACCTCTAAGCTCTGAGAAAAAGAAGAAAAACTCTTCTTTCAAGACATATTAGAGGGCAGCTAGGTGGTGCAGTGGCTAGAGCACCGGCCCTGCAGTCAGGAGGACCTGAGTTCAAATCCGACCTCAGACACTTAACATTTACTAGCTGTGTGACCTTAGGCAAGCCACTTAACCCCAATTGCCTCACAAAAAAAAGAAAAAAGAAAAGACAAGACATATTAGAGATCTGCTCAATGTGGCTAGTTTGGGAAGAGAGAGAGAGCTAGATAAACAGCTGGAAGAGATTTTTCGAGACCAACCAGACCAGTTCTTTTTTTTTTTTTTTGGTGGGGCAATGGGGGTTAAGTGACTTGCCCAGGGTCACACAGCTAGTAAGTGTCAAGTGTCTGAAGCTGGATTTGAACTCAGGTACTCCTGAATCCAGGGCCGGTGCCTTATCCACTGCGCCACCTAGCTGCCCCCTTAACCAGACCAGTTCTTAATCTTTTTTGTGTGTTATGGACTCCTTTGGCAATCTGGTGAAATCTCTGTATCCCTTCACAGAATCATGTTTTTAAATACAAAAAAAAAAATGATTACAAAGGAAGCCAAGGGTAAATTTTCAAAAATGATGTCATTTTTCCCCAACCAAAGTCAGAGACCACCTAAAATCTATTTCTCCCCTCTCCCCCCTGCCCAGAGTTCATGGAACCCAGGTTTTAACAGTCCAACCCCTTCACTTTGTAAATTAAGAAACTGAGGCCCAAGGAGGTAGAGGGACTTATCCGAGGTCACACAGGTAGTAAGTGGAAGAAATTGGATTTGATCCAGGTGTTATGATTCTAAATCCAGTGCTTTTTTTGCTCTTACTGTCTACAATATGTTGCTATGTACTAATGAAAGGTCATGGCTATTTACTCTTTTAGAGTGGCAATATGGTACAGTGAGAAGCATGCTGGATTTAGAGTTAACAGATCTGGTTTCAGATATGGGCTCTTCTGCCTGGGTAACCCTGGACAGGTCATTTAAACTCTTGGGCCTCAGTTTCCCTTCCATAAAATGAAGGAGTTGGATTAGATGGCATTTGAGTCCCTTCTACTCTTGATCTATGGTAGTTATAGGCTGGAGAAGGAAATGGCAGACCATTCCAGTATCTCTGCCAAGAAAATCCCAAATGGGGTCATGGGGATTTGGACATGATTGAAATGACTGAACGACAACAACACAGTTACATGGTCTTAGAGCAGTTTTAAGCTTGAACAGCCTAAAAGTGCACTAAGACCTTCGGGATACCTTGTATAGCACGAATCTGTTTTTTTGTGTGGGACACTAGAGAAAGTAAGAATAAGAGAAAGAGAAACATCATAGGGAGCAAAACTGAAAGAAGGAACCAAAATATAGATTCAAAAGTAGATTCATGGGAGTCTTGTGAATTTTGGACACAGCGAAATAGGCATCAGAAAGGACAAATCTTCCAGCTAAGTGTGGATCTGTTTTGAACTTGATTTGAACTTCAATATGCGACAGCTAGATGGCACAGTAGATAGAGAGCTGGCTCTGGAATCAGAAAGACCTGAGTTCAAATCTAGCCTCGGATATTTACTAGCTGTGTGACCCTGGGCAAGTCACTTAACCCTGTTTGCCTCAGTCTCCTCATCTGTAAATTGAGCTGGAGAAGGAAATGATTTAATGTTCTTTTTGAGGGAACAGAAGGAGAGCTCAGGCAGCTTGCTGCTTCCTCTCCGCCATCTTGGCTCCGCCCCCCGAGAAGGAAATGACAAACCACTCAAGTATCTCTGGAAAGAAAACCCCCAAATGGGGTCATGGAAAGTTGGACAAGACTAGTGGACTAAACAACAACAAAGCAGTGAACTTAGGAATCGTGTTGTCTCCGGTTACTGAAGAGGGTTGATGTGTCAGAGCTGAATACCAGAAGGGGTGTTAGAATTTGGAAAGAGAACAGAAGCAAAGTTGGATCTGTCAAAAAGAGATGGAGAAAGAATTTTGGAGTTAGATTAATGACATTTGAGTGCTCATCTCTGTCGGCTTGTTGGCAAGAACATATAAAGAGGAGAGTTTATAGTCAGAAAAAACAAGGAGGTTATAAATGTTGGAAGTAAATAGAAGGTATGAAGCGAGAAGGCAGATGGTAGATTGAGAATGTTCCTTTTATGTAATAAAAGAACCTTTACTTTTAAAATATTAAATGCCAATGTAGCCTTCTTTAAACACATACACAGACACACATCTAGTATAAGACAATTCAGACTTATAAAACAGATAAATTAGGAAGTGATTATTAAAGAGAAGATTCTCTTCTCTAGAAAATAATTTGTGCTATTTTGGTTATGCAGAGTTGGTTTGGATCTGTGATTTCATCATTGTTGGGAATTGCCAGTGTGGAAGCATTTTCTACCAATACAGATTGGTGACACATCTGTAACTTATAGCGTCAGACCCTATGTAACCTAAAGGACTGAAAGGTTAAGTGATTTGCCCATGGTCACATGGTTAGTCTTTGTTAGATGTAGGATTTGAATCCAGGTCTTTCTGACTCTCCCTGTCGCTTCTCTCATTTGCACCACTGGATTCCTTAAATAGTATGCTCTCCTTTTTATATGTGCAGTCTCTGGGACCCCACTTTCCCAGGTGGGCCTGTAAAAATGTTACCCTCAAGTATGAGGAAAGCTGTGGATCAGCACCCACCAAAAACCATAGCTCAGAGCCCCTTCTGATGTGTATGCTTTTACAATTAGACTATGAACTCCCAGAGAGCAGGGACTGTCTTTTGTCTTTCTTTAGGTCCATGCTACTTAGCACAGTGCCTGGCACATTGTAAGTTTGTTTTATTTTTGGGAGGCAATCAGGATTAAGTGACTAGCCCAGGGTCATACAGCTCGTAAGTGTCTGATGCCTTAAGTTCTTAGTAAATCTCTGTTGCCTTACTGATCACCAGCCATCCAAGGACACATTTGTTTAAAATGGCATTTAATCGAACAGCATAGTAAATAAGTTGACAAGAAATCATTCCCCCATGAACACATTGGGCACTTTCCTGTTGGGGAGGGAAATAGGAAAATAAACATTTATATAGCACCACTATGTGAGAGGAATTGTGCTAAATGCTTTTTATTAATATTATCTCCTTTTAAATTCACAGCAACCCTGGGAGGTAGATACTGATATTATCCCCGCTTTATGGTTGAGGAAACTTAGGAAAACAGAGGTTAAGTGTTTTTCCCAGGGTTATTGTGAGAAAATGGGTAGTTGTCTCCTCTGGATGAGGATATAATAGTCAATCATACTCCTCCTGACCTGTTTGTAGGACAAAGGTCTCTTCCTCCTCAGGCTAACAAAATCTTATGGTTCAAGGAGCCCTGGTCTCAATAAGGTCCCCGAGTTGTGTCCATATAAGGAAGTATAAGGTCCACTCCTGAGTTATGCCCATACAAGGAAGAGGGGTGGGAATACTGTGTTCCGATTAGCTAGTTTTTGCACGTAGATTGTAACCCTTGAGTAATCAGACCAATGATGAAAAGGGGGAGGGTCCATTCATGTTAGGGACTAAGGTATAAAACAGGACCTTCAACCCCCCTTTCTTTGCACCCACTAGCTGCATACTAGAGTGCCTCCTTCTCACAAGAAGGAAATAAAAGAGCCTTTGTCACAGCGCTGCTGAGTTCCTGAGAATTATTGAGAAGAGGATTGTTTTCCCTTGCAGTTATCCAGCTAGTAAGTACCTGAGGCCAGATGGAACTCAGGTCTTCCGGATTCTAGTACCATGGTTTTATCCACTGTGCCTAGCTGCCTCTGCAAGTTACAGAAACACAAAAAGAGAATTTACATGATCAGAGAACATAAATGGAAAACACATATCAGGAGCCCAAGGGGCCAGTACATATGTGTGTGTGTGTATATGAAGGAGAAACACACAGGGACATGTGTAATCAGAGTTCAAACAAGGTTAAAATAACTCACACTTCTGTTGCAGCACAGCTGTAGGTGTCCTCTGGGGATATCATTGTGTTACTCTCCATTATTCTATGCAGGGGATGTCATCTTCATTGGGTGCATCATTATTTTTGGTTTCATGTCTCTTGACCTGCTCTTTACTAACATTTGTGGGGGTTTTAAGTACTTAGCTTCTCTAGGATCAGCTGTTGCTACCTATTACTATATACAGCGGTGTAGTGGCTAAAAAGCCTCTCTCTGACAGGGAGAAACACATCCCTTTGAATGCAGAGCCACAGCTGTGAGCCACTAGGCAGCCAGTGAATGTCTGCAGAATACCCTAGGTGACATCAAATATTTTCTTTCTTTTTAAAAAATAACTTTATAGCCCTTGGTCTCCAGGCTGACTTGGGCTAAGAAAATTTCTCCTAGCTCCTGTTAAATACTGAATTGTGACCCCATGATCTCAAATTCCACTTTGGGGATTCTGCCCAAAAATGCATCAAAGGACCGTTGTGTGATAAATGTTGGAGAAGATGTGGGAGAATTGGAACACTAATGTACTATTGGTGGAGTTGTGAACTGATCCAATCATTCTGGAGAGCAATTTGGAACCATGCCCCAAAGGCTATAAAACTGTGCATATACCCAGTAATAGCACTACTAGGTCTACATCCCAAAGAGATCATAAAAAAGGGGGAAAGACCCACATGTACAAAAATATTTATAGTTGTTCTTTTTGTGGTGGCAAAATTGGAAATTGAGAGGATGCCCATCAATTGGGGAATGGCTAAACAAGTTGTGGTATATGAATGCAATGGAATGCTATTATGCTATAAGAAATGGTGAGCAGGCAGATTTCAGAAAAACCTGGAAAGACTTACATTAATTGATGCTGAATGAAATGAGCAGAACCAAGAGAACATTGTACATAGTATCAACAACATTGTGTGATGATCGACTATGATAGACTTAGCTCTTCTCGGCAATATAATGATCCAAGTCAATGTCAAAAGACTCATGATGTTCTCCATATCCAGAAAAAAAGAATTATGGAGTTGAATGCATATTGAAGCATACTATTTTAATTTTTGTTGTTGTTGTTTCTTCTTTCTTGTGTTTTTTTCTTTTGTTCTCGTACAACATGACTAATGTGGAAACATGTTTAACATGATTGTAATGTATAACCTATATCAGATTGCTTGCTGGCTTTGAGAGGGGAAGGGAAGGGAAGGTGGGAGAAAAATTTGGAACTCAAAATCTTACAAAAATGAATGTTGAAAACTATCTTTACATGTAATTGGAAAAAATAAAATACTATTAATGTCAAAAAGACAAAAAGAACCCTGGTGGAGGCTGAAATGCAGAGGCTCCCAAGATTTTGTTTGATTGTCATGCAAACAAAACCAGAGGTCAGAAGAAAGACTAGGTGAAGAAGGCAAGGCAAAATATAATTCAGTTTGCAAAAATTCAGTTTACACAAACTTTATTAGGAACACATATTAATAATAGTTTACATTTATAGAGTGATTTATAGTCTTCAAAGAACCATCACATACATTACCTCAATTGATCTTTACCCTGCAGTATAGGAAAGTCAGGTATTATATCTCCTTTGTGAAAGAGAAAATTATTTGGAATGGGGAGCAACCAGGATGGCAAAAGAACTTTAAGTTCTTGCTAAAATTGTTGCTTTTCAAGGATATAGCTTATCTGGCAATTAGATTTCAAGCATCTTAAAGGAATTTCTTTATCTCTCTCTCTCTCTCTCTCTCTGGGGCAATGAGGGTTAAGTGACTTGCCCAGGGTCACACAGCTAGTAAAGTGTCAAGTGTCTGAGACCAAATTTGAACTCAGGTTCTCCTGAATCCAGGGCTGGTGCTTTATCCATCAGACCACCTAGCTGCCCCCTCCTTTGTATCTCTTTATAACTTTAGCACCTAGCAGGGTGGATTGTACTTAGCAGATTCTCAATCAATATTGTTGATCAACCAATTAGTCAACAATCATTTAGTAAATACCTACTATGTGCACTGACTTGTAGAGAATTTAAATTAATTCCCAGGTATTTTTAGTTGACTTTTATTGAGTTGAAGGGGAAGATGAATCAGCTGGTAAAAGGATATTAGGTTCAATTTATCATTTATCATAAATCTAGACATTCTAAGGACCTTGGAGGTCATCAAGTTCAACCCTCTCATGAAGAAATGGAGGTCCTAAGTGTTGAGAAGGCTTGCTCAAGGCCATACAGATAGTCCGGTGACTCAGAATTCAAGATCCCAAATCTTGGATCCAATGTTCACTTTACCAGGAAATAAGAGAGAGAAAAGACATCTATACTGACTAAATTAAAGTGGATTGAAAAAGAGGCTATCTCACAAACCACAATGATCACTTCTTTATTTTAGGGCACTTAGTGCCTGTACCACCATTCGAAACACATTATCATCATCACAAAGTGCTGAATTTGGAATCAGGGGACCTGAGGATAAAGCCAAGCTCTGCTTCTAAAGCCCAGGACTTGCGTGACTTGGCAAGGTAATCAGCATATTTGGGCTTCAGTTTCCTCACCTGTAAAATGAGGGATTTGGGCCAGACGACCTCTTAAAATCTCTTCTTTCTCTTATTCTATGATTCTATCATGATCGTGATAATAATGACAAATGACTTAACTATGATTAAAATGTATATCACATAGGGTTAATGGCTAGTCATGTGGGAGGTGGGAGCAGGCTGCGACTTATGACCAATTAGGAACTTTGAAGAAGACCAGGAATGAAAAAGACAATAAAGGAATTGTATAATTACAAGAGGGAATGGGCTGGTCATGTGGTGAAGTGCAGTGATGCCAGGAAGATGGTAAATTACCCTGGTATCCTTGAAATAGCAGAAGAAGGGGCAGCTAGGTGGTGCAGTGGATAGAGCATTGGCCCTGGAGTCAGGAGTACCTGAGTTCAAATCCGGCCTCAGACACTTAACACTTACTAGCTGTGTGACCCTGGGCAAGTCACTTAACCCCAATTGCCTCACTAAAAAAAAAAAAAAGAAAGAAATAGCAGAAGAAATTGAGGAAGACCTCTAGCATCCTGGGTGGACCCCCTGTAGAACTTGAGGCAGAGTGTGGACATGGGTCATATAATCATACTTCTAGAAATGAAAGACCTCAAGGACTTCTAATCCAACCCCTTCATAGATGAGGAGACTGAGGCCTGGAACAGTGAAATGACTTTTTCAAGATCACATATACTGACACCAAATGTCCAAGCAAGAATGGGTAGTATGTTGAAGAAAACATTTAAATAATTGAGCTCAGAGATCCATTTGAGAATCAAGTAGGAGCTGACATTTATATATTGTGCTCTAAGCTTTACATCATCGCATTTGATCTGTTTTTGTGAGGCAATTGGGGTTAAGTGACTTGCCCAGGGTCACACAGCTAGTAAGTGTCAAGTGTCTGAGGCTGCATTTGAACTCAGGTTCTCCTGAATCCAGGGCCAGTGCTCTATCCACTGAGCCACCTAGCTACCCCCTATCTCATTTGATCTGCATAACCACCTTGTAAGGTTGGTGTTATTGCACTCCCATTATTATCATTATCATCATCATTCCTACTTCTGAGGAAACCGAGTCTCAGAAAAATTAAGTGAATTGCCTTGGGTAATACAGCTGGTCAGTCAACTAGCATTTATTAAGCATCAACTGTATGCTGGTCATTGTCCTAAGTGATGGGGATCCAAAGAAAGTAAAAGATAGGAACCCACAGTCTTATGGAGGAGACAATATGCAAGAACTACATATCCACAACAGACAGTGTGGTGTTTAAAAAGGTTCAAGAGACAGAATTTCTGGGTAATTTAATCATTTGATTAAGAAGGCCAGCATTTTAATAAAAGGATGGCCGTTTTGCCATCTCTCTCTTAGACCAAAGACAAACAAGTCAGTAGGCTCAAGGCTTATATGTCCTTTCTGGAGAGGAGTGTTCAAAAAGATGGCAATCGACTCTGATTGGTTAACAATTCATGAGAGAAATACAGAAATATGTTTAATGTTATTATATATATAATATATATATATAAAATATATAAAACCTATATCAGATTACCAGCTGTCTAGGTGAGGAGGGGAGGGAGGGAGAAAAATTGGAAATCTTATATAAACAAATGTTGAAAACTGGAAAAAAAACCAATTAATGAGAGAGGGCAGCTAGGTGGTACAGTGGATAGAGCATTAGCCCTGGAGTCAGGAGGACCTGAGTTCAAATCCGGCCTCAGACACTTAACACTTAACTAGCTGTGTGACCCTGGGCAAGTCACTTAACCCCAATTGCCTCGCCAAAAAAGGAAGGAAGGAAGGAAGGAAGAAAGAAAAACAATTAATGAGAGAATGAATATTAAAAAGAGAGACTGGACCTGAGCTTTGATTATGCCCTTTAGTTCTTAAATCCCCCCCCCCCCCCAGCTTTGGGCATCTATTCAAAGAATTTGTGCCTCACACTAATTCCTGAGCAGAATACAATGACTGCCCTACCTGGGTGGTGTCTAGATTGAGGAGAAGGTTAGCGCAACTTCAGAGACTGAACTTTTAAAATCAGGACTTTTGAAAAAAAGAGGTGGGGAGTTACTCTGGATCTTCCCAAATCATTGGTTATTAACAATCATTTCTTTCAACAGGATAAATTGGAGATGAGCAACAGAAGGGCACTAGCATTAAGGGAGGTCGGGAAAGGCTTCTTTTTTTTTTTATGAGGCAATTGGGGTCAAGTGACTTGCCCAGGGTCACACAGCTAGTAAGTGTTAAGTGTCTGAGGCCGGATCCGAACCCAGGTACTCCTGACTCCAGGGCCGGCGCTCTATCCACTGCGCCACCTAGCTGCCCGGGAAAGGCTTCTTACAGAAGGTAGGGTTTTAGCTGAGACTTGAAGCCAGGAGGCAGAGTGAAGGAAGAAAAGAGTTCCAAGCATGGCGGAGGGGGATTGGGGGAGAAGCAATTGCAAATGATTCCAGAACTTCTTGCAGCTGGGATTCAAACCCACCTCTTCCTGTTAGGAATTGTATTGTGCCTTAGTGATCATATGGGTGCCGTAGAGCTATTTAAAATTAAACTTCGTGAAAATGAAAAGAGTTTAGATTCAGAGATTTCATTTCCCCTCCAAATATGCAAAGTCCGTGGCTAAAAATGAGTACCTTTTTCTTTCCTTCAGCAGTAAGTTTAAATGTTATTTATGAGACTTTTCAACCAAGACAGTTATTTCATCTATGGCTCAAAATGGGGCGAGAATTCAAACAATCAACTCCCTCCCACGCCTTGGGCATCATCTTCTCTTCTGCTGGGTAAATCAGGCAGGTTTTTGGATTCTGTGACCAGACCATGTAATAGATAGTTGAGCAGCCAGTGGACGATTTTCACGCCCCTGATCTCGAAGGGCCCCTTCTGGCTCTAAGATTTGTGAATTCTAAGACTCAAGTGACTTCGAAATTGAGTTCCTGGGCCCTGGCTGTTTTGCCATACATTATGTTTCCCCCCAGTGGCTATAGAGGGTAGTTGAAAGAAAGGAATCCTCTTGCCTCTTGGTAGAGGGGAGGTCATGGGTACAGTACCGAAGAGCCCTAAACCCCTTTCCTCCCCTAGAATCTATTCCCCAAAAGTTAGAAGTGTGTCACTGATTAATAAAGGTTTGATTAACACTCATCTTTCTGTCTGGCATCCTTGTTAATTAAGGTCCCTGCTGAAGGCCTTTGCAAATACAGCATGAAATTGCTTTCTGCAGAGACAATGGCAATAATAAATGACCCCCTTTTAAAAAACCACAAGCGTCTAATTTCCATAAGATATTCCCCCTCCCCCCAGTAGAGTTCTCATTTGAACACATTTGGGTCTAAAATGACATAACTCCTTTGTCCAAATCTACCACTCAGAAATGACTTCAGAGGACCTATGAATAAAAAACTAGAGACAGTCTGCCTTCTGGAGTATGCACCTTTATATTTCCTAAATCTTTTTTTTTTTTTTGGCGGGGTAATGAGGGTTAAGTGACTTGCCCAGGGTCACAAAGCTAGTAAGTGTCAAGTGTCTGAGGTCAGATTTGAACTCAGGTCCTCCTGAATCCAGGGCCAGTGCTTTATCCACTGTGCCACTTAGCTGCCCCTCCTAAATCTTTTTAATACCAATATTCTTCTTGGTGTGTGGCTGCAATGTACAAACATGCAGAGATGTCCGAAGAAGACAGAATATCTTAGAAAAATGCAATGGAGAAGGGTATGGTGGATGTGAGAAGGACCCATAACCAAGGAGGACTTTCAAAGAAGAATGAGAATGAAAGAATTCACTAGAGAGATGTAAGCTAGGAAGAGAAGATGAGCTGGAGAAGGAAGTGACACACCACTTCAATATCTTTGCCCAGAAAACCCTAAATGGGGTCATGAAGAGGCCATGGTGAGGGCTAGTCTAAGTGCTCTGCAAGAGTGGGAGGGTGACCTTTAGCATATTGGATGGCTTTCCTATGGTTAACTTATGGGAGGAGATGACCAGGAGCAGCAAAGGTTGGGCAGGTACAGAGGAGTGGCACTCTGCATCAGTGAAGGGTTCGAAGTTACATTTGTAGATTTCCTAAATTACTTGGATAGATGGCCAGTTTGTGCTTGTCGTTGATCCCCCTATTTGTCTCTGTCATGCAATGTGCAAGGTCAACTCTCAAAAAGTCATTTCATGCAGACTGAAGCATACTATTTTCACTTTTGTTGTTGTTTTATTGTTGTTGTTTATTTGTTCTTGAGTGTTTTTTTTCCTTTTGCTCTGATTCTTCTCTTACAACATGAGTAATGTGGAAATATGTTTAATGTGATTGTAATGTATAACCTATATCAGATTGCTTGCTGGCTTTGGGAAGGTGGAGAGGAGGAAGGGTGGGAGAAAAATTTGGAACTCAAAAAATATCTTTACATGTAATTGGAAAAACATTAAAAAAAAATAAAATCAAATGGGGCAGCTAGGTGGCGCAGTGGATAGAGCACCAGCCCTGGAGTCAGGAGGACCTGAGTTCAAATCTGGCCTCAGACACTTAACACTTACTAGCTGTGTGACCCTGGGCAAGTCACTTAACCCCAATTGCCTCACTAAAAAAAAATCAAATTAAATTTTTAAAAAAGTCATTCCATGGATAATGCTGATGATAGGAAAGTCAAGGTAGAAATTAGTACCCTTAGCAACATCATCCTCATCTATAGAAGAATAGACAGGCCTCAATGAGGTAGCATAGGCAAAGTGCTTTGCAAAATTTAAAACACTATATAAATGCTATCATTGTTATTATTATCAATAAATATTTATTGAGCATTGACTAATAATAATAATAGGTGACATTTGTAAAATGCTTTAAAAGTTTGCAAAACACATTACATATAATCATCTTATTTGAGGCTCACAACAATCCTGATAGATAATTCCTACTGATACCTCTATTTTTAAAAGGCAGAAACAGACTCAGTGAAGTTAAACAATTTTTTCACAATCACACAGCTAGAGAGTATCAGAGATGGAATCCAAACCCCAATCTACCTAGCCCAGCAATCAACACACAACATCAACTGCCTCTATTTTGAGCATTTAATGAATCAGTCAGCAAGCATTTTTGGGGGGGGCAGGGCAATGAGGGTTAAGTGACTTGCCCAGAGTCATACAGCTAGTGCCAAGTGTCTGAGTCCAGATTTGAACTCAGGTCCTCCTGAATCCACGGCCAGTGCTTTATCTACTGCACCACCTAACTGCCCCAGAAAGCACTTATTAATCACCTACTGTGTGCTAGACATTCTGTCAGGTCTGGAGATACAAAGACAAAACTGAAATAGTCTCTGCCCTCTGGGAGATTATATTCTTTTGAGGAACTTTTAGGGATAAAAGATCCATCAGTATAATATAGATCCCTGATTATAAGGAGCTTATGATACAAGAGAGAAGCCACATCCATATGAAGTTCTGTCATTTTCAGCGATGACCCTATATGGGGTTTTCTTGGCAAAGATACTGGAGTGGTTTGCCATTTCCTTGTCCGGCTCATTTTAGATATGAGGAGACAAAGGCAAACAGGGTTAAGTGACTTGTCCAGGGTCCACAGAGAGTAAATGTCTGTTGCTGGATTTGAACTCAGGAAGATGAGTCTTCCTGACTCCAGGCCCAGCGCTCTGTGCACCCTATGGTGCCACCTTGCTTCCCCGTATGAAAGAGTAGGTCAAAGTGGAATGGGCGGGAGGTAGTGAGTTCCTCCTTGTTGGAAGACATTAAGCCATGGATGGGGCATCACTTGTAGGGAGGATGCAGAAGGAATCAGAGACAGATTGGTCTAATTGACTTCCAAGGACCCTTTCAATTGAAGTTTCAGGATTCCAAAGACTAAGTTCTCAAGAAGGCATGCCACGTGGGAAAAGGATTTAGGTATTTTTCTGCTTCACCCCAGAGGACAGAAGTAGGAACACAGGGTGGAAGTTGTAGAGAGGCAGATTTTGCCTCATTATGAAAAATTTTCTAATGATGAAAGCTATCTAGAAATGGAGTAGGCTACCTTGGGAGGTAGCTAATGGTTTTCCCAATTACTGGGCATCTTTAAGCAAATGCTGATGACTCAGCAAGTATGTTGTAGACGGGAGCCTTGTTCTGGTGTGTCTGACTGGATGACCTCTGTGGGTTCTTTCCATTCTGATATTGGAGGAGTCTGTGATAATTACTAAATGCCAAATGACTGGCATAAACAGCAACCATCCAAGACATCGTGAGGAGCAAGAAAATTGGGACAAGGAAGGCAAAATAGTAAAAAAAATTACAATTACAAATATGATTTGAATCAATAGGGAATGTTTAATTTCTTTTATTTTTGAAAAGTCTCTTATCCTTATTGTTGCATCACTTTCATTTCCAAATGTCTTCCTCTTCACTCCCTTGTTCAATGAGGCATCCCTTGTAACAATGATTAAAAAGAAAGAAAAATTCAGAAAAAACTGAGCAAACCATTAGCTTTGTCTGACAGTATGTGCAATATCTGATATCCATTGTTTGCCACATTTGCAGTAAAGGGAAGGAAGTGCTTTCACAACTTTCCCCTGAAGAAATAGTTGAGACACAGAGCTATCCATTCTCTGTGATGTTTTTGAATGTAGTCTTGGTAAGAATAATACTGTGCAGAGACTTTGTCAAGTCTGAGTCCTTTCTCCCAAAGGACCAAGGTAGGATAGAGGAGAATGTGCCCCTCAGGTATTGGGGGGAAATATGTGTCTTTTGGTTCTTGTTCTTATCTTTGAAATAAATAACTCTGTGCAAAACAAAACAAAACAAACAAAAAACCCAACAACCAATTAAACAAAAACCAAAAAACTCCAAAAAAACCCCAGCACCCCTCTTCTCTGGGGCTAATGTGTCATGATAAAGTAGATTTTTTTGTTATTCTTTTCATTTATATTATTGAAGTTATTGTGCATATTATTCCCCTAATAGTTTCAACCCAAAATTTTTCAGCAACTAAAAAAATTTGACTATATGAATTTTAATCTCTTTACTGGGTTCTTTGCCTACCATCTGGTGGACCTAACAAGGGACCACCAAACAGATAGATAGAAAAAAGAGCAGGGGAAACAAAGGGATTCCTTTACCACCTTGTACCTGTAACAAAGGTGTGGAACCTGGGGCTTTGCACAAAGGTACCGTAATTTACAGGATGCCTAACAATACCATCAAGGAGCATGCTTACTTCTCCTTCTCCCATCTGAATCGATAAGATCCTTCCTAATCAGCCATGTCCTTGGTAGTAGTAGAATGATTCTACTAATAATAGCATTTACATAGTGCTTTAAGACTGGCAAAGAGCTTTGTAAATATTAACTGTATTTATTTTTATAATTTTATATTTTGTATTTTTATCAAATTTATATTTGATCATCACAACAACCCTAGGAAGTAGGTACTATTATTATCCACAATTTACAGCTTTTAAAAAAATGAGGGAGACAGAAGTTAAATGACTTGCCCAGGGTTGTGCAGCTAGTGTCTGAGACTGGATTTAAACTCAGGTCTTCCTGACTCCAAATCCTATGCTTCCTTCTCTGTACCACCTAGCTAGTGATAATAGCCTTTCCCTCAGAAGCTGCCTTCCAGGTTCCTTCCCCATATCCTTCCTCCATCTCAACCCTATCCCCCTTTTCCCCCCAGCACAAAATGTCCCGGTTTTGACACTGGATAATCCACAAACCAGAAAATCAGCTCTTGAATAATGGAGAGTTGCTTCTGTATTCACTAGCAATTTAAAAGCCAAAGGATTTCTAGTTTTCTGGTGCAGATGCATCATCCCTATCTGGGTCTAGAAAAATAATGTGCTGCTGGAAAATGAGATCTTAATGAGAAACAAGGAAAAGCAGAGTAAGATAAATTATACTGATAATTTATACCCACCCTTCCCTGCTTGGTCACTATTTTTGCAAGAGTAGCAACACTTTGGCTTTTTCTTTTAAAAATCCCCCAGTCCCTAGGAAAGAACTAGGGTTACCATGTGCTCTTTCCCAGCCCAGATGTTCTCTTCCACCTAATCAAGTAATTGCATCAGTCAGTACTCAGCTCTTTTTATGAGGGTGAAAAGAAAAAAGAAAAAAAGAAAAAGGCACTGGACCAGACTGTGTGGGTCTAAAAGGGCCTTTATTGAATCCCTTTCCAATAGGTCCCCTCAGAAGATATGTCTGTAATGGGGATATTATTGTGTTCTCTGTGAACTCGGATCGATGCTGAGTCTTTTACGTCCTCTTGACTCGCAAAATGCAGACATTTCAGAAAGGAACAATGAAATGACTTAGGAAAAGAAGATCCAAAGCAGATGCAAAGGAGGTTGAAATGTCCATCTCCCAGCAGGAAATCAAGTTTCTCTTTGCTCTCAGACTAATAATATCTGTACTTAGCAAAAAGGAAATAACCCCCATGTTTTCCCATTTTCTCTTGGTGGTGGCTGGAGAGCCAGCCTTGGGGCCAAGGAGATGTGGATTCAAGTCATGCCTTTTATACATTGTGGCTGCATGACTCTTAGGAAGCTGTTTAACCTCTGGCTGATGGGCCATTGCCAGTCATCCCTACCCTTGTCTTGCCATTGGACTCGGATGACTCAGGAGGAGAGAATGAGGCTGATGACTTTGCACAGCCCCACCTCACTTTAATCCAATTCACTCATGAGTCAAGACATCATCTTTGTGATGACATTGCTCCTCTTTGAGATGATGAATGAAGAGCAATGGCCTCTCACTGCCCCCAAGTAACTCTCTAAGACAAGAGTCTTTATCATTTATCACAGGGGTTCTGTTATATTAAAAACATTTTTGATGAATATATTTCAATA
Source organism: Dromiciops gliroides (assembly GCF_019393635.1). NCBI lineage: Eukaryota > Metazoa > Chordata > Mammalia > Microbiotheria > Microbiotheriidae > Dromiciops > Dromiciops gliroides. The sequence goes on along the minus strand of NC_057865.1, from coordinate 270,757,797 downwards.
TAATTGGTTTCCTTTGTAATCCCACATATTTTATTTTATGCATTTAAAAACTTTTGAGGCGGGGAGGCAATCAGGGTTAAGTGACTTGCCAGGGTCACATAGCTAGTAAGTGTCTGAGGTCGGATTTGAACTCAGGTCCTCCTGACTCCAGGGCTGGTGCTCTATCCAACTGTGCCACCTAGCTGCCTCCTTATATTTTTGTTTAGGGAAAAGTTATACTTTCCCCCTCCCCCCTTTGGTTTTCTATGTTGGTACTTGTCAAAAGGGGGAGAGTAGAATGGTAAGGAACACACATTAATTAAAAGCCTATAATGTTAGGCATTTTACAAATATTACCTCATTTGATCTTCACAAGAACCTTGGGAGGTAGGTATTATTATTATTCCCATTTTACTGTTGAGGAAACTGAGGCAGACAGCAGTTAAATGATTTGCCCATTGTCACACAGCTGGTAGGGGTCTGAGGCTAGATTTGAACTCAGGACTCTTCCTGGCTCCATGCCCAGTGATCTATCCACTGTACTACATAGCTTCTAGGAAGGGGAAATATCCCCAACTGATAATAGGATCATAGATTTACCTCAGAGGCAATCTAGACCAATCCTTCCTTCCTTCCTTCCTTCCTTCCTTCCTTCCTTCCTTCCTTTCTTTTATTTTTGGTGAGGCAATTGCGGTTAAGTGACTTGCCCAGGGGCAAACAGCTAGAAAGTGTCACGGGTCTGAGGTTGGATTTGAACTCAGGTCCTCCTGAATCCAGGGCTGGTGCTCTATCCACTGTGCAACCTAGCTGCCCCCCAATCCTTTCATTTTATGGATGAACTGGAGGCCTGGAGAGCTTAAATAACTTACCTCAAGTCACACAGGTACTAAGTGGCGGATAAGGACAAACCCATTTCTTCATACTCTAAAAATGTCCCTCTTTCCCAGTCTTGGAAAGAAAACAACCAGTGTTTATTAAATGCCTCCTATGAGCAGAGTGCCCTGGTCAGTGACATACAAAGTTTTGTTTGTTGTTTGTTTAAAAAAAAACACAATCAATCCCTAGTCTCATGGGGCTTGTGTTCTTGTGAGATGGGCACAAAATGGAACTACAGGAGGAAATGGGGCTGGATCACATGGTGTCTTCATTGGTCACAAGCTGTCCCCATAGTTTTAATACAAATGTTATTCTCCAAAGGATCAGCTTTGTAGGGCAAGGGAGGCATCATGGGGAAGCCTGCATTGGACTTGGGGAGGCCAAAGCATAGTAGCAATAGAGCTAGCTCTCTATAAGGTGGCCAGGTAGTACAGTGGTTTGAACTCAGTCAGGAAGACCTGCAGTCAGGAAGACCTAAGTTCAAATCCAACCTCAGACACTAGCCGTATTATGCAAAGGAGGTTGATTCTATGTAAGTCACTTAATCAATGCCTGCCTCAGTTTCCAAAATGGTGAAATAGGAATGATAGCAGCACCTACTTCTCAGGGTTACTATGAGAATCAAATGCCATCATATTTGTTAAAGTGCTCCACAAACCTCAATTTGAGTTATAGTTACTGCTATTATTATTACATTAACAATGTGACCTAACAGCAAGAAGCAGCATAAGGGCTATCACTGAGGAAATGTAAAACTGCAAAAGGAGGCAGGTCAGTTATGTTGCAAGGGCAAGGGATAACATATGTTATCACCGTATGTTACACTAGGGATTTACTGGTACCCAGGAAATGTTTTTTTTTTTTAAAGAAAAAGACTTAGAGGAAGTCATATGACACACTGGATAGAGACCATCAATGTGCTGGGCACACAGTAAGTGTTTAATAAAGGCTTGTTGATTGATTGACTAATTGATGAACTGGGTAGATCCCCTGTGGAAATCTATGGGAGACCATGGGTAAGAATCACAGGAGATGAGAAGTTATGAATGAGTTTTGATCTGTACCAGGGGAGAGAGTAATTACATCTAGGAGACTGTAGATTCATTAAAGCATTAAATCAACCAACCAACCCAATCAACCAACCAATAAGCATTTATTAAGCAACTACTGTGGGCCTGAGAGCTGAGTTTGGTAGACAGGGTGTATGATACCTACCACTCAATTTTCACTTGTGGCTCCAAAAAGCTATAGCATGTACAGTAGCCACATCCTGGTAAACTGTCTTGTCAGATGGGCTAAACCAAGTGGCCTAAACAAGGTTGAAGATAATGAACAGACCGTAAGCTCCTCAGTGAGTCAAGGGGATGTGAAGACATTCCCTGTTGGAATGGGTGGATGAGAACAACTTGTTCCAATGGCCATGAAGGTGGCCGAGGCAGGAGCTGTGGTCAGACATCAAAGTCATCTGCTACATTCCAGGCTGTGACCAGGCAACCTGACTTTTGTTCTGCCACTGAACTCCAGTGACTCTAGAGGAGAGAGTGAGGCTGATGACTTTATGCAACTCTGCCTCGCTTCAATCTAATTCACTGGCAAAACAAGGCCTCACTCTTCCAAACCAAAGGACAAACAACAACAGCTGTGAGCCCAGCACTGTGCTGAGCCACAAGGTTTCAAAGACGAAAACTAAACAATCACTTCACTCAAAGAGTTTATACTCATTTGGCAAACAAAATGAAAATGGATATTAAGTACAAACAAAATGTCAAGATAGGTTTGTTGTTCAGTTGTGTCTGACTCTTCATGATCCCATTTAGGGTTTTCTTGGCAAAGATATTGGAATGCTTCACCATTTCCTTCTCCAGCTCATTTTTTCAGATGAGGAAATTGAGGCAAACAGAGTTAAGTGACTTGCCCAGGGTCAAAAAGCTAGTAACCATCTAAGGTCAGATTTGAACTCAGGAAGATGAGTCTTCCTGACTCTAGGTCTGATATTCTATTCACTGAGCCACTTAGCTGCCTCAGGATAGGTTTAGACAGGGCTTCTTTGGGGGGGTGGGGTGGGCAATGAGGATTAAGTGCCTTGCCCAGGGTCACACAGCCAGCAAGTGACAAGTGTCTGAGGCCGGATTTGAACTCAGGTCCTCCTGAATCCTGTGCGTTATCTACTGTGCCACCTAGCTGCCCTGTTCTTTGCAATTTTGCTGTCTGTTCTATTCTTATTTGGGAGAGAGCAGTTGGATTGAGACTATAAGAGGTGATGACTTGGAGGTACAGGATATTCTAACACAAATGTTACTCTGATGAAGAGTGTGGGTCGAAGAACATCAGCTTCTCCAAAGTGGAGAAGAGCTGGATTTAGGGTCAGAAGAGACCTGGGGTCTGATCCCTGCTCTGTTGGAATCTTAGGCAAGTTACCTCACTTCTCTTTCTTCATAAAGAGAATATTTCCTCATCTTGAAGAAATTAACACTTGTAACTCCTCCCTCATCAGATCATAGATTTTAAAGCTGGAAGGGACCTCAGGCATCATCTCTTCTGCCTCCCCTCATTTTACTTCTGAGACCCAGAGAAGGAAAAGGACTTACCCAAAGTCAAACAGGTAGTAGAAATCATCAGAGGATCCAGGAATCCACTCCAGGTCCCCTGATTCCTGACTGAAAGATCCTGCTACATGCACAAAGACTCGAAGCAGTTTGTAAACTCGAAAGCCCTATAGAGGTCAGAGTTATGTTGGCTTTGCAGAGGCTTTGGACACGTATGTGCTGTACATATCAATGAGGTTAGGAACACACAACTAGAGGCAATAACTTGGGGTAGTCCAGGGAAATCAAACTCAAATAGAAAGAGATTCTTGCCAGTGGCACATTGACTTCAAAAAGCACAAATCAGCATTGTCTGCGTTGTATTGGATTTTTATTTATTATATTAAACATTTCCCAGCGTCATTTTTTTAATTTAATTTTTTTTTTAATTTTAGCAGGGCAATGGGGGTTAAGTGACTTGCCCAGGGTCACACAGCTAGTAAGTGTCTGAGGCCGGATTTGAACTCAGGTACTCCTGAATCCAGGGCCGGCGCTTTATCCACTGGGCCACTTAGCTGCCCCACCCAGTGTCATTTTAATCTGCTTGGGGGCCCAGTTCTCTGAAACCATACATTATACTGAGTTGAGGAGGCTGAGACATTGCCAATTTGCATGGGTAAAGGGAGTATGTTCACTTGGAATTCCCCATTCGGTTAAAATCACTTCTGATATTTAAACAAAACAAAACAAAAAAACCTAAACTAAAAAAAAATGTTGGGGTGGGGCATTGTTTTGGAACATTTCATATAATGTCAGATTTTTAAAAAAATAAAATGATTGTGTTTGATGAATTTTTTCCTCTTCTTTTTTTTTCCTTCCAAATTCTTTGTTATAAGGGATGGCATTCTGGGAAGGGGAGGAGGTAGGATATATGGGGAAATCTAAGCAACAAAAGATATCAATAAAATCTATTTTTTAAAAAAAGAACACAAGTGATGGGGTTGGTACAGGGCTAGTGGAAAGGGGTGGGGGGATGGGGAGATGTGAGATTCAAATGGGAGCTGCTTAATCAGGTAGGCTCCAGTGATAGCTAGGACAGATTGTGCCTTAAGGTTTGCGCCTGTAAGGTATTGTTATCTTTTGTTTTTATTCTTACTTTATTTTCTTTCCTTTAGATTTGTGGTTTCAATGGGACTTAGAGCTGCTGGTTAGTAAATTCATTCTACCAAAGCAGATCCTTTGCTAACTCTTCAATTTCTAGTCTTAGAGCATTACCTGGGGTCACTGGGAAGTTAAGTGACTTGCATAGGGTCACACTACTAGTAAGTGTCAAAGGTGGGTTTTGAATTTAGGTCTTCCAGACCAAGAAACCCAAGCTCAAGGGGGCAGCTAGGTGGCACAGTGGATAAAACACTGGCCCTGGATTCAGGAGGACCTGAGTTCAAATCCAAAGCAAACAATTAACAAAACAAAAAACACAAACAAACAAAAAGAAACCCAAGCTCTAGCCAGTATTCTACACCTCCTCTGTTTTAGAGATAACTCTTGGCAAGTCACCCAACCTCTCCAAAATGAGACTCAGAGATTTGAAACTAGGTCTCTGTGCCTCTCCCATTGCCTCTCACGTTAGTGAGGGTTGTCCTATAGAAGGGGTCACTTCAGATTTTCATCAGTGACATGAGTGGTGGATTAGAAAAGTGTGCACCCCAAATTTGCAAAAGGTGCAAAGCGGATGGTGGGCTAGGGCTGCCCTTTTGGCTGGGTTCTAATGCAGAATGACAGGGTTGATTGGAGAGGGAAGGTCAGAAACATCAGGACTAAGGTCAGTGTCAGCAGAGACCGGTCCAGGGTAGTGTATTTCAGAGGAATAAGGAAGGACACAAGTATCAGATGTCTGCAGACAAAGCCAGAAGAAAAGAGAACTTGGGTCATAGTGGATGGCATGATGTGTAACCAAGCACAGAGAGCTGTAGTTTTACAAACCCAAACATGAGGGGGGGCAGAGTCAGCAAGGAGCACACTGAGCCTGGAGTAACTACAAAGGCTTCTCAGCACTAGATATAAAGCCTCTTTATATATGGAGGTGATGCGCATGATCGGACTGTCAATGGGCAATGTGCTCAGAAATGGGACTTGCTCAGGAGTCTGATACTCATCAATAAATCAACAAAGATTTATTAAGTACCAACTGTATACCTGGCACTCTTCTAGACCCTGGGGATACAAATACAACAGTGAAACAGCCCCTACCCCCAAGGGCAAGGAGCTTACATTCTATTTGGGACATTAAATGATTAAATGTAGAACAATAAGGGTAATTTGGGGAGGGAAGTCACAAACAGCCAGAGAGGGGAGATCAGAAAGGTTTCAGGTAGAAGATGGAGCCCAAACAGAATCTTCAAGGAAATAAGGGATTCTTTGAGTTGTATGTGAAGGGGGAGTGTATCCCAGAAACGGAGATGGTAAAGGGAGAGATGTGTATGAGGAACATCAAGAAAGTCAGAGGGGCTGGACCACAGAGTGGGATGGCATCGGGAAGACAGAGGTTGTGAAGGGCTTGAAAAGACAACCAAATGAGCATTTATTTTACCCTATAGGGAGCCACCGGAGTTTATTGTTTATTGAGTCAAAGAGTGATGTGGTCAGATCAGCATTTAAGGAAGAGCACTTTGGTAGCCTGGTGGGGAATGAAGTGGAGTGGCAAGGAGACCAATTATAAGGCAAATAGCCCAGGAGAAAGAGAGAGAGAGAGAGAAAGAGAGAGACAGAGACAGAGACAGACAGATAGAGACAGAGACAGATAGAGACAGAGAGAAAGAGACAGAGAGAGACAGAGACAGAGAGGCAGAGAGACAGAGAGACAGAGACAGACAGAGACACAGAGATAGAGACAGAGAAAGAGACAGACACAGAGAGACAGAGACAGACAGAGAGACAGAGACAGACAGAGATGATCAATGCCTGATCTGGGGTGGTGGCTGTGAGGATGTTTCTACATTCTAGGGGTCCACAAAAGAGAGAGGTTAGTAGAGAAAGGGACAGTTCTGAGATACCCAGTCAATTCGAGGCAATGGGGTATGGCAGAAGGGTACTAGACTTAAGAGTCAGGGAGTCAGCTCTGGCACATGCTAGCTGCCTGGCATGGGGAAAGTCAACTGCCCTCCTTGAGCCTGGGGAGGTAGAGAATTTAAACACACAGGGTGAAGGGTGCTGAATCTCTGCTGTCCAATTGCGTGTCCCTACACCCAACAGTCCATGTAGAACACCAAAACCAATTTGGAACTCCATAATTTGAGAGGATAGTAGGATTGCCATTTTATTTTATTTTATTTTTTCCTTAGGGTAATGAGGGTTAAGTGACTTGCCCAGGGTCACACAGCTAGTAAATGTTAAGTGTCTGAGGCCAGATTTGAACTCAGGTCCTCCTGAATCCAGGGCCAGTGCTCTATCCACTGAGCCATCTAGCTGCCAAGATGACCATTTTAGAGTTAGAAGGGACCTCAGAGACCATCTGATCCATCTTCAATTCACAGATGAGGAAATGGAGGCCCTTTAAGTGATTTGCTCAAGGTGACCTGGAGTGGGTGGCTTCCTAAGGTGGTAGAATTTGAAATATCCCCTTCCTCACCAGTCTTCACTACCATGTTTATAGCAGACAGTAATTCCACAATTAGAAACCAATATATTCGAATCTAAAGCTTTGTCTTTTGTTAACATGCAGATACCCCTAGGAGAGGTGAAGTTCAGGCTTATCTTATCAGTCAGAGGCAGCAAAGAAGTTTCTTCTTGTTTAGTTGTTTAGTCCTGCCTGACTTTCTTGGCAGAGATACTGGAGTGGTTTGCCATTTCCTCGTCCAGCTCATTTTACAGATGGGGAAACTGAGGCCAACAGGGTGAAGTGACTTGCCCAGAGTCACACAGCTGGTAAGTGTCTGAAGTCAGGACTTGAACTCAGGAAGAGAAGTCTTCCTGACTCCAGGCCTGGCACTCTATCGCCACCTAGCGGCCCCAGCTATGAAGGAACAAAACTACAGGGCTGGGAATTAGGAGACCTAAATTCTAGTCCCATTTCTACAACTAACAAGTACGGTGTGATTCCTGACTTTCTCTGGGCCTCAACTTCCTGATCTGTAAAATGATGACATTGTCCATGTGGCTTTGTGGAGTTCCCCAGGGGTCCAGCCATAAGGATCTCTGTTGAGCTGTGCTTCAGCCAGGCTACTTCCTCTAATCTGATTCCAGCCTACAAGAAAGGTCCTGAAGAGGAAGCAGTTGTATTTGCTGCATCTTGTGTTTGGGAAGTCCAGAGATATCAAGTCAATGTTTACTCCCTCCCTTATAGACCACACCCTTTAAGAGAGAGCAGCCTTTCTCCAAAGACAATCTAAGTTTCTCTTGATATATAGTCTGTGGGGACTTAAAGATTTAAATTCTCATTTCCCACAATGCAAACAACCTCTTTGTTATAGGAGAATTATGATGCCTGCATTGACAGCCCTTCTCAACCTTTCTCCTCCTCACCCACTGTCTTAGTTCTCCTTTACTTGACTCAGAAGGGTCAAGAGGACCACACCCCCAACACTCTCCAATCCAGCTATGTTGGTCCAGGAATATCCCGTGAACAGGACACTCCATTTCCCAAACTTCATGACAGTGTGCTAGCCCCTCATGTCTTGCCCATTGGTTTCCCTGGCTTTCCTTAAGTCTCAGCTAAAATCCCATTTTATGAAGGTTTTTGCTGATCCCACCTGCCCCTCCATGATTATCTTTCATTTGGCATGTCTATATTTTTTTGCAGGTACTTGGTAATGTTCATGTTATTTCCTCTACTGGAATACAAGCCTTGAGGTTTGTGGTCAGGTTTTGTTGCTGCTGTTCTTGTAGTCTTTCTTTACATTCCCAGAAATTAGCACAGTGGGAGGAAAGAGGTGAGGGAAAGGAAGAAGCATTTTATCATTCCAATTTTAGTATATGTGCTGCTGAATCGAGCACAGGAACAAGCGTTTTAAAGCACCTACTTTGTGCCAGGCACTATTAAGTCAGTGCTATTATTATCCCTCTTCTATTAGAGTTGAGGAAACTGAGACAAACAGAGACCAAGTGACTTATCCAGGGCCATCCAGCTGTTGTTTGTCCTTAGTTTTCTTTTTTAGTTCCAAAATTTGGGGCAGCTAGGTGGCACAGTGGAGCCTCAGACACTTAACACTAGCTGTGTGACCCTGGGCAAGTCACTTAACCTTCATTGCCCTACAAAAACAAAACAACACAACACAAAACAAAACAAAAACCCTACTTATTTAGTTCCAAATTTTTCTCCCTCCCTCCCTTCCCTTCCCCCTCCCCAAAACAGAAAGCAATCTGATATAGGTTATATATGTACAATCACATTAAACATATTTCTGGATTAGTCATATTGTGAAAGAAGAATCAGAACACAAGGGAAAAACCTCAAAAAAGAGAAAAAAACCAGTCCAAAAGTAGAAACAGTATGATTCAATCTGCATTCAGAATCTGCATTTTTTTCTTTTTCTTTTCTTTCTTTCTTTTTTTTTTTGCAGGGCAGTGAGGGTTAAGTGACTTGCCCAGGGTCACACAGCTAGTGCCAAGTGTCTGAGGCTGGATTTGAACTCAGGTCCTCCTGAATCCAGGGCCGGTGCTTTATCCACTGTGCCATCTAGCTGCCTCCTAGAATCCACAGTTCTTTTTTTCTGGATGTGGAGAACATTTTCCATCATGAGTTCTTTGTCATTGTCTTGGATCATTGCACTACTGAGAAGAGCCAGGTCTATCACAGTTGATCATCATACAATGTTGCTGTTACTGTGTACAATGTTCAACTGGTTCTGCTCACTTCACTCAGCATCAGTCCACGTAAGTCTTTCCAGGTTGTCCTTAGTTTCCAAAGAGGACCAATGAATAGTGGGGCGGTCTTGACTTGGGAACAAGTTGGATTTAAGTGAGATAGAGTTACAAAAAGTTGTCAGCTTCACTCTCTCTTCCAAAGCCATCGAGGTCCAGTAGGAAGATGAAAGTCAAGATGACTGATGATGGCTCAGGATGTGGTAGATGGCCTTGGTGTCTTCCACACCTGACCAAACTCTAAGTGCTCCATTGAACCTGCTTCAGCTGCCTTCATGGCTGTTGAAGCAAATTGCTGTCATCCCCCCATTCCACTGGGGGAAGCCTTCACATACTTGGGGTAGACATCCCCCTAATTCAGGGTCGGAGGCCTATTGGTTACCCTCAACATTGGTTTAGCCTGTCTGCCAAGAAGGTTTTCTGACCCTGGGCCCAGGCTCTGTTCACTGTGGTGCCACTTGCCTGTTTAGAGTATGCAATTCAGAAATGCTTGTTGACTGAATGTTCAAGAGAAACTTATGTCAGGATGTATCTCAAAGCATTTCTGATCCAGGCCCATGATTTCTCTTTGTGTGAGGAAACTCTACCCATGCACACCCACAGCTCTGTAACTTACGGTCTCAGAGAGCTGCTTGGGGCATCAAGATGGTATGTTAAATGTCCAGGGCTATGCAACCACTATATATAAGAGGCAGTATTTGAAAACAGGTCTTGACTTCAAAGCAAGGCCCTCTATCCACTATGCTACACTGTTTCTCATCTGACTATAGACCTTGTAAAAATTTACATATATTCTATGTCTAGTGTTCACTATAGACTAATAATCAATGCTGGAATTCTTATAAAGCATTCTATAAATGTTATTTCATTTTAGCCTCACAGCAACTCTTTGAGGTAGCTACTGCAGTTATTGCTCTATCCATTTTTATGGATGAAGAAACTGAGGCTCAGAGAGCTTAAGTGACTTGTCCACAGTCACATAGCTACTGGGTCTTAGAGGTAGAAATTGAATCCATGTCCCTCTAGGCTCCAGGTTCAGCACTAGTGAATCAGCAATGGGATATAACAGCTTACACACATACACATACACATACATACTATATATATATATATATGTATGTATATACACACGTACTATATATGTGTATATACACACGTGTATGTCTATGTGTATGGGTGAGAGAGACAGAGAGAGGGATGGATTTGAGGCAGAGAGGTGTAGCTTCCAAGAAAAAGGAGGTGATGCTCACCCTGTCCTCTGCCCTGATTAGACCACATCTAAGTGTTGTGCTTCATTGGCCACTCTAGTTTTAGGAGGACATAGATTGATAAACTGAAGACTATCCAGGGTAAAGCAACACAGCTGGTGAACCACGGCCTTGAGTTCACAAGGGATGTTTACTCTGGAGAAGAGCAGATTGGAGGAAGTGGGGTAGGGCATGTTAACCATCTATGAACCTGAAGAGTTATCTCCAGGAAGAGAGATTAGATTTATTCCACTTGACCGCAGCTGGCTGGGTGAAAGCTATATAAAGAGAGAGATGAAGGCTTGGTGTCAGGAAAAACTAAGTATAAGCCGAGCTCAGACTGGCATTATGTGATTTGTTGTCATTCTAGTCTGGGAGGAGACAGGATGTATCATCCCATTCCATGGCTGCATCAGAATGAGAGCTGTCCATATACAGGGTGAACTACTTTGAGAGGTGGTGAGGTCCCCTCAATGGAGATCTTCAAAGGCTAGATGACCATTTTATTGGGCATATTGTAGCGAGGATTCTTATTCATGTGGGAGCTAGACCTGATGACCACTGGGGTCCCTCCCAACTTCAAAATACTATGATTTGGTGATTTTATGATCAATCAATCAACAAGCACCATTAAGTACTTTCTATGTGCTAGGCAATGTACTTAGGGCTGGAGAGACAGAGAAAATGGAAAACCAGGCTCTGAACTCATCATCATCAACACTTGGCATTAGCTGCCTCCTATATCCATACATTTAGGGGAGTATTTCTATCATTTAATGTGAATGAAGGAGGGGAAGAATGAAATTGCTACATTGTTGCACTATTGATTGTATGATTGTGCTGATTCCACTCCTTCACTTCACAGTACCTCCATACCTCTCCCATGTCTTTGTGTATGTTGTTTTCCTAGTTCTGCTAACTTCACTCTGCATCAGTTCATATAGATCTTCCTCTGCTTGTCTCAATTCTTCATCTTCATTGTTTCTTATAGGGCAACAAAATTCTGTTACAACTATGTACTACAGTTTGTTTATCCATTTTCCCATGAGTGAGTGTGTACTTTGTTTCTAATTCTTTGCTACCGGAATGCACTACTATGAGTATTTCAGTGAAGATGGGGTGTTTCTTTTTGTACTTGATATTCTTGGGAATATATGCCTAGATGTAGTATCTCTGGGTTAAAGTATACGTCCACATTGCCTTTGAAAATTAAACTACGCAATATGTAGAAAGCAGTGCCTCTGGAGTCAGAGATCCTAGCTGCAAATCCTACTTCTAATATTTTGATTCTGTGTGACCTTGGGCAAGTCATTGAACACAATCAGGTCTCAATTTTCTCAATTATAAAATAAAGGGATTGGACTCGATGGCAGCCATGGTTTCTTTTAGAGTTACCATTTTAAAACGAAAGTGATATAAAGACAGACTATATCAATAAAAACTAAAAGAAAACACCCCAAAGTCAAAATGTCCAATCTCAAATGGGTGTTTTGGCTTACACGGAATATAAAGTATTCCATTGGCACTAACACGTCTCTGATACTTTTCTGCCTCCTCGATTCCTTTTTGGGTCCTTTTCTTCTCAAGAACTCAACATCTTCTAGCCAAGAAAACTCCAAACAAGCAAATAAAACGCATGTAAGCCCAACTGTCATGTTCTTGGAAACAAATATATCTGTGCTCAAGCAAGCTTTCATTTGTCCAGAGTTACCTAGCTGAAAGGGAAGCTGCCCACACTATTACACTGGTGTGAAAATATTTTGAGCTCTGCCTACTCCCTCTCCATTTTTAGAGTGGTTCTGATGAAGACAAGCAGGCGTGCATGAGCACACGGGGAAAATGTCATGAATGGCTGAGTCCAGGCATCTGTTTACAACCATAGTTCTGGTCTCTGGGAGCTAGGCCACCAGATCAAAGACTTCACAGCTAGAAGGGACCTTAAGAGGTCAGCTAGTCCAATCCCTTCTTTTTATGGAGGAGGAGACTGAGCTCTGGAGAGGTCATGGGATCACAGAATCACAGGTCCAAAATGGAAGGGATGTTAGATACCAATGAACTCGCCCTCCCTCCCCCATTTAACAGGACTGATGAGTAAACTGTGGGTGAGAGAGACTTGTCCAAAGTCTCCTACTGGCAGAGATGATGGTTATATTTTGATGGCCTGGTTTTGTGGGCTGCTTTGTATGCAATAGGAGATATGTTTCTTTATTGGCTACAAGAAGGCTGAGAACGATGTTGCGTAAGGGCTTTTTGTGAGAGATCCTTGGAGTAAGAAGAGGCAGACATGTAGGGGAAGCTGGTTCCTCAATATTTCCCTGATTTCTGGCCCTTATCCCTGGAATCTGTTAGAATAAACCTCCTAGGGTGAGATCATGCCCTTGGATCTGGTTTGAGCTAAGACATTTTTTTTATTCCCAGTTGAAAAGCTCATTTACTCTTGTTCATTTTCTGGTATATTCTAATCTATAGAATTTCTCCAGTTATTATTTGATGTTTTGCTTAGGTAAATGGGTTTACTTGCTATTCACTATTTGTGGAGGTCTTTTGTATAGCCAGTGTTTGATGAGAAGGAGCTAAGCTGGTGGGTATAAACCGAGGGACACCCTTACCCTTAAAAGTAACAAGGGTGGGAGGCAGCTGGGTGGCACAGTGGATAAAGCACTTGCCCTGGATTCAGCAGGATCTGAGCTCAAATCTGACCTCAGACACTTGACACTTACTAGCTGTGTGATCCTGGGCAAGTCACTTAACCCTCATTGCCCCACCAAAAACAAAAACAAAAACAAACAAAAAAAGCAACAAGGGAAGTAGCTTATCTTCTGAATCCAGACCCCATCCTTAGACCAGAGACATATGAAACTGACAAATAGTGACAATTCTAACCCGGTAACCTTCATGGAGACTGGAGAATAGTCACCAGCCTCAGTGGTGCTCCTGGGGCCAGCTTGCTCATTCTCTCTAGCTAGCATGCTAGTGATACAGCCATGGATGGCCCTTTGCATGGTGGTGCTGTGAATAAAGCATTGAGCTCAGAGTCAGGAAGATCTGAGTTCAAATCTGGTCTCAACTACTTGCTAGCTGTGTGAAACTGAGTAAGTCATTTAACCTCATTTTGCCTCAATTTCCCTAACTATAAAATGGGGATAATAACAGCACCTACCTCCCAGACTTGTTGTGAGGATCAAATGACATAATATTTGTAATGTACTTAGAGATAGTGCCTGAAACCATAGTAGACTCATATAAATGCTAGTTGTCATTGTTATAATCATCTTCCCCAAAGAGACTGGCCAGGACTCAAAACATGTTTATCCATGCCTGGATGACATGGATAAGGCCATGTCTACAAATTTAGATGACTCACATGGACATACCCACATTTCATTTCTGTATACTCTGTATGCATATGTAACACACATATATTTATGTATGTGTATCTGTATATATGCAGATCTATATACTTATATACATTCACGATACACATATATACACACACGATATACACATATACATACAATCTATCATCTATCTACCTATCTGTCTGTACATCCATCCATCCCTCTATCCCTCCCTCCACCCCTTCATCCCTCCATCCATCCCTCCCTTCACCCTTCCATCCCTCCATCCCCCCATCCATCCATCCCTCCATCCATCCCCCCATCCATCCATCCCTCCATCCATCCCCCCATCCATCCATCCCTCCATCTCTCCATCCCTCCATCCATCCCCCCATCCATCCCTCCCTCCCTCCATCCATCCATCCATCCATTCATCCCTCCATACCTCCCTCACTCCATCCATCCATTCATCCCTCCATCCATCCATCCCCCCATCCATCCCTCCATCCATCCCTCCCTCCCTCCATCCATCCATTCATCCCTCCATCCATCCATCCCCCCATCCATCCCTCCATCCATCCATCCCTCCCTCCCTCCATCCATCCCTCTATCCCTCCATCCCTCCATCCCTCCCTCCATCCATCCATTCATCCATCCATACCTTGAATGTGCTTAGCTCTTTGGGGTTTCTTTTTGTCATTAGAATGTGAGTAGCTTGAGGGCAGGGCCTGTTTTTGCCTTTCTTTGAATGACTGGTTCATTGAGCACATTGCCTGGCACATATTAAGTCTGTAATAAATGCCTGATGACTGACTGATTGACTTAAACAGCAACCACACCAGTACAAGCTGAATCTCCCACTTCGTAAGGCCCTTCTTGCATCCCATAGGAACCACCTCCACTGCCTCTTTCCTGACATTACAGTACCACAGGTCTGCATGGCTAGTATGCTAAGAGTTTTCTAGGCACGAGAATGAAAAGTATTCCATTTGACATTCACCCTTTCAGTGGTATTTTTTTAAACTTCTTGTTGTTCAGACTTGTAAATTCATCCAGTAAGGGAACTTTAAATGAGGAAATCTCTATTGATGCTGGTTGGGTAACTGACAGTTCTGCTATTTATAATTGCCTGGGGCACTGAAAGGAAGAAAACAAACATTTATTAAGCACCTACTATGCACCACAGATTGTAAAGGAACAACTTTATACATTCAACCTTATTTGATTCTAACAACAACCCTGGGAGGTTGATGCTATTTTATCTTCATTTTAGAGATAAGGAAACTGAGGCAAACAATAGTTAATGGATTTTCCAGGATCACACAGCTAGTAAGTGTCTAAGGCAGGATTTGGACTCAGGTCTTCTAATTTCCAGGAAGATACCAGGTCTTCTTGACTTTCAGGCTGGCCATCCGTTTACTATGACATGCTTTTAAAATGTACTTTATAGTTTTCCATTCAATTGGCACAGTCTTGACTGGATCTCTGTCTACTTACTAGGGGATTGCCTCTCTTTAAACTTCTTTTTAGGGACCAATTTAGATCACTTTATCTTTGGCTGAATCTGAAACAGACCCTCAAACTTAACTGCTCACCCTAAATCCTAGCTCTCATTTAAACCAATCATTTCTTTTTTCTTTTTTTCTTTTTTGCAGGGCAATTGGGGTTAAGTGACTTGCCCAGGGTCACACAGCTAGTAAGTGTCAAGTGTCTGAGGCCAAATTTGAACTCAGGTCCTTCTGATTCCAGGGCCGGTGCTCTATCCACTGCTCCACCTAGCTCCCCCAAACCAATCATTTCTTGTGGGCATAAGAGGCAGCATGGTACAATGGAAAGAATGCTGGCTTTAGAGCCAAAGGACCTGGGTTCTAATCCTGCTTCTAGTGTGTATTAGTTGTGTGACCATGGGCAAATTGCTTAACTTCTCTGACCCTCAGTTTCCTTATCTATAAAATGAGGAGGGAAGGTTGGACTACATTTTCTCAAAGGGAGCAGCTAGATGGTGCAGTGGATAGAGCACTGGCCCTGGATTCAGGTGGACCTGAGTTCAAATTTGACCTCAGACACTTAACAATTACTAGCTGTGTGACCCTGGGGCAAGTCACTTAACCCCAATTGCCTCACCAAAAAAAAAAAAAAAAAGAAAGACTAAATTTTCTCAAAGCTCCTCTCTAGCTTTAAATCTGCGATCCCATGGATTTCCTTGTTCTCTCAGTCAGGAACAATTACAAGGTGCCCAAACTGAGGCAAACAGGGTGAAGTGACTTGGCCAGGGTCACATAGCTAGTAAGTGTCTGGAGGCTGGATTTGAACTTAAATCTTCCTGACTCCATGCTGGTGCTCTATTCACTGAGCCACTTAGTAGCCCTTATTATGGTAGGTACAGGCATTATTTCCTTTTTTTTTTTTTTTTTTTTTTTTGCAGATGTGAAAATTAAGGCTCAGACTTTGACTTGCCCAAGGTCACTCGGCTAGTAATCCAGGTCTCTCCTAACTGTCTAGCTGTTCATTTGCTCTTTTGGTCCCTTCCAATCCTGTAATTCTTTGATTCTAGGATCTCATATCCAGGAGACTGATTTTTTCCCCACCAAATAACCCAATTGAGAGGCAGTGTGCCATAGTGGTTAAAGAGCCAAAGAAATCGTAGAAAAGTAAAAAGGACCCACATGTACAAAAATATTTCTAGCAGCTCTCTATGTGGTAGCAAAGAGTTGGAAATCAAGGGGATTCCCTTCAGTTGGGGAAAGGCTGAACAAGTTGTGGTATATGAATGTAATGGAATACTATTATACTGTAAAAACGATGAGCGGGTAGATTTCAGAGAAACCTGGAAACACTTAACTGGACTGATGCTGAGTGAAGTGAGCAGAACCAGAAGAACATTATACACAGTAACAGCAACAATTGTGTGATGATCAACTGTGATAGACTTGGCTCTTCTCAGCAGTGCAATGATCCAAGATAATTCCAAAGAACTCACAGTAGAAAATGTTCTCCACATCCAGAAAAAAGAACTGTGGATTCTGAATGCAGATTGTACCATACGGTGTCTACTTTTTGGCTGTTTTTTTTTTTCTTTTTTTCGGTTTTCCCCTTGTGTTCTGATTCTTCTTTCACAATATGACTAATATGGAAATATGTTTAATGTGATTGTACATATATAACTTATATCAGATTGCTTTCTGTCTTGGGGAAGGGGGGAGGGAAAGGAGGGAGGGAGAAAAATTTGGAACTCAAAATCTTATGAAAACAAATGTTGAAAACCATCTTTACATGTAACTGGAAAATAATAAAATACTTTTATGATAAAAAAAATAAAGAGCCAGCCCTAGAGTAGGGAAGACCAGAGTTCAAGTTTCGCCTTTCACCTTTACTGGCTTTGTGACCCTAGGCAAGTCACTTAACTTCTGAGTGTCCCCCTCCCCAACTTGTTAAGACTTTGGACTTTTGTTGTTGGAGGGAATCTCTTTATTTGGAACTCTCTATACGAGGAAATCACAAATTTGGCCCAGCTTTATGCAGGGAATGGTAAACTAGTTTGTTGATCTTTGAGACAACTGGGGATGGGAGCCATCAATGTACAATTACTAGCCGTAATGGGGAAGACCCAGGTGAAACTTCTTGAGTCCATGCTGCGCATAGTAATCAATGTTCCCCTGGGGGCCTTGTCAATTTTTAAGCACATGATGCCTATAAGGCCAAAGAATGATTAACTAGGTTTAGGATTGACTAAGCGTCATTAACTGAACTTGCACCCCTCTCAGAAAACCCCAGGAGAATCCATTCTCAAAGGATTAGGCCTGGCCTGGCTCTCTGGTAAACCATTGGTGCCAATGGTGAATGCTCGTTGTCTCCTTCCTTCCCTATCCTCCCCACTTCCTGCCCCCACCCTCGCTGTACCCCAATGAGAGCCCGTTTTCTCCCCCAAGCAGCCCTTCTGGCCTGAAGTCATGCAAGCATCCTCATTATTTTTACCTCTTATTTCTTCTGTCATTGAAGACCAATGTATTAAGAACAGCAAACACTGGGGTGGCTAGGTGGCACAGTGGATAAAACACCGGCCCTGGATTCAGGAGGACCAGAGTTCAAATCCGACCTCAGACACTTGACACTTACTAGCTGTGTGACCCTGGGCAAGTCACTCAACCCCCATTGCCCTGCAAAAAAAAAAAAAAAAACAAACAAAACAGCAAACACCTACTTAAATGTGTGTTATATATAAGGTTTGATACTAGGTGAGAAGAGGCAAAGATGGAAAAAATCAGAATGGATTAGGCTTTGCTTTCAAGGGCCTCATGAACCTCTTTACCCAGTATCTCTGGTAGGGAGTGGGAGCCCTCAAGTAGTTTTCTTCCTTTTGACTTAAATGCACAACTGCGATCCCTTAGGGATCATAGTGACTTGGGCCTTAGGATAAAGCAGAAGTTTCACCAGTGAGAAGCAAAACCAGAGATGACCAGATAACAGGACAGACACACAGAGGAATCAAGGGACTATTAAACTTTAGATTGACCAACTGGATAACCTAAGAAGAAAGGGGAGATAAAACTCTGTAGCAGGAAAATCAATTAAGGCATGGCTCCTGCCTTGGCAGGAGCCAAGAGACAGATAACCCCAAAGGTCAGGACCATTGTTTCAAAAATATCCACCTCGACTCTCAGGAACATGACAAGCACCCAAGCTTTCCCCACTCCACCCCAAAAGGGAACTTTTCAGTTTTCAAGTGGACACCCCATCTATCCTCTATGAAAGCTTTTGCCTTCCTTCTGTTCTGGGAGGAGGAACATGTTTCTAAGCCCTTCTCCCTGAGGGGTGAAGTCTTTGACTTCCCACCGGGTCACTTTCCCCTAGCGCTAAAGACCACTTTAATTCTAATTGGACTGTGAGTGAGAGCGTAATTCTTTATTGGGGAATATCTAAGAACCACCACCGCCCCTCTCCCCACCACACACAATAGGATTTTAAGTTACTTAACCCTCTAAGATCTCAGAAGCCAACTAAAGCTAGGGAAGGCTGTCAGTCAGTTAACAAGCATTTGCCAAGAGTTTATGTGCCAGGTCCTGTGTGTTAACCCAAACTTGCATGATTAGCCAATAGGCATCCACCCTTTCTTTAGTCATGATCTAAAATGCTGCTGGTCCCTTGAGGATGTTCTTTCTTATTTGCTGTGTTCTTGGATTCTGATCAGCTACAGAAGTCACCAAAGGATCTGGAGGTTTTTTTATGTGGTTAGATTAAAAGGAGGGTTACAGAATATCACCAGCTGTGAGCACTAGAGATAGAAAGAGAGGCAAAAGCAAGGAGCGAGGGTGACGATACATAGAACATTGGTACAGCTAAGATGGAAAGTCATCGCATAGGGGAAGAGTATCAGGTGTGTAAGGAGGAGAGAGGTAAGGATGCCTCCTGAGTCTTGATGGGAAGCAGAGCTACTGGGAGGCAGTGGGGAGGAGGGCGAGGATTCCAGGCATGGGGGAGAGCCAATGCAAAGGGAGGAATATGAGGATTGGGCGCCATATGTTAGAACCAGCAAATAGGTCAATGTGGATGGATCACAAAGGGTGTGGTAGAGAGTATCGTGGAAGGAAGAGCCAAGTCATGAAGGGCTTTAAGTGCCAAAGGGGATGCTGCCCTCATTCACTGGATAAACAAAAAAGGTGCATGGGCTGGCAAAGCTCTTTACATATGTTATTTCGTTTGACCTTCACAACAACTCTGTAAGGTAGGGGCTATTATTATCCCATTTAAATAATAATAATAATAATAAAAATAATGCACCTACTGTGTGCTAGGCACTGTGCTAAACACTTTATCATTATTATCTCTTTTGATCCTCACAACCACCTGGAGGTAGGGTATAATATCTCCATTTAATTAATATTAATATTTAATTAATATTAGTAATAATAACTAGCATTCATATAGCACCTACTATGTGCTAGGTACTTTATAATTATTATCTCTTTTGATTCTCAAGACCACCTGGAGGTAGGGGATATCTCCATGTGATGATGATGATAGCTTATGTTCATATCTATATAATGTACCATGCACCATGTTGAACACTTTATAATTACTATCTCATTTGTTCTTCACAACTACCTTTGAGGTAGGGGCTATTATTATCTCTATTTTCATAATAACTGCTAACATTTATGTAGCACCTACTATGTGTCAGGAACTGTGCTAAGCTCTTTATAATTGTGATGTCTTTTGATCCTCACAACCACCTGGAGGTAGGGGCTACTATTACCCCCATTTTATAGATGTGGAAACTGAGGCTGAGAGAGGTCCTGCCATGGGTTCTACAGCTAGTGTCTGAATCTGGATTTGAATTCAGGTCTTCCAGACTCTTAAGTCTGGTATTCTATTCAGGTAGGTGCTGATTTGAACCTAGGTAGGATCCCAGAACCAGTGCTACCACTGTATCACACTGCCTTTGTCTGTGAATTAATTGGATACAAATATATGCTAATAGCAATTATGTTTTTCTTTTAGCTTCTAATTGGCTATGTTCTAATAATAACAGCTCACATTTTACATCATACTTTCAGGTTTGCAAAGTGCTTCACATACATTATATAACTTGTTTACTAATTTTCAGTTGTGTCCAACTATTTGTGACCCCTTTTGGCATTTTCTTGGCAAAGATCCTGGAGTGTTTTGCCGTTTCTTTCTGCACCTCATTTGACAGATGAGGAAACTGAGGCAAATAGGGTAAAGTGACTTTCCCAGGGTCACACAGCTAGTGAGTGTCTGAGGCTGGATTTGAACTTGGGGAGATGAGTTTTCCTGACTCTAGGCATTGGCACACTATCCACTGTACCACCTAGCTGCCTCTTAATTAATCAACTGGTCTTCACTAAAGCCCTGTGAGGTAGATAGTAGATTATTCTCATTTTGTAGATGAAGAAATTGAGGTTAAGTGATTTACTCAAGGTCATCAAGCTAGTATATTTCTGAAGTGGGATTTGAATTTAGATATTTGAAATTCTAAGTCGATCAACCAGCAAGTATTTATTGAGCAACTACAATGTCCCCTACAATGTGGTAGGGACTGGAGACCCGGGGGTGAAGAATGAAACAATCTTTGTATGCACTAAACTATATTGATTTACTTGGACCAATTAATTTCTACTTCTTCCTTCATACATGACCATGCCAGTCCTATCTGGCACTTAAGTGGAACAGTAGATATAGCTCTCAACCTGGAGTTAGGAAGACCCGAGTTTAAATCTGGCCTTAGACACAAACTAGCTGTGTGACCCTGGGCAAGTCACTTGGCTCTGTTTGTCTCAGTTTCCTCAATGGGAAAATGGAATGCAGATAATAATAACACCATAATAACACCTACCTCCCAGGGTTGTTGTGAGGACCAAATGAGATAATTAAAAAAAAATAATAGAGTGCCTGGCACATAAGAAGTGTCTGATGGGGGCAGCTAGGTGGTGCAGTGGATAGAGCACCGGCCCTGAAATCAGAAGGACCTGAGTTCAAATCCGGCCTCAGACACTTGACACTGGCTGTGTGACCCTAGGCAAGTCACTTAATCCCCGTTGCCCTGCCCCCGCCCAAAAAAAAGGTGTCTGATAAATGCTTGTCTCCTTACCATCTCTCATTATGGCTCTTGAGATGTTTTATTATTCCTACTTTCCCACCAGAAATTATTTTGTACCTATTATAATTTTATATTTTATAATTAAATATTTTGTATTTGTATGTGAGGATAGCCAGGAAGTACAGTGCATAGTACTGGACCTAGAGTCAGGAGAACCTGAGTTCAAATCCAGCCTCCAACACTCACTGGTTGTGTGACCCTGGGCAAGTCACTTAACCCTGCCTGCCTCAGTTTCCTCATCTGTCAAATGACCTGGAGAAGAAAATGGCAACCCCCTCCAGTGCCTTTGCCAAGAAAACCCCAAATGGGGTCATGAAGAGTTGGACATGACTAAAAAGACTGAGCGACAACAACAATTTATATGTGAACATATTTTCACTCTCCCTCTCTTCCCCCCACAGAGGCTTTTCAAAGGCAGGGACTATTTTGTTTCATAATTGTATGCCCAGTGCCTAGCGCTGGGGAGTAGGGCCTTAACCAATGCTTGTTAAGTTGAATTTTTTTGGGGGTGGGGCAATGAAGGTTAAGTGACTTGCCCAGGGTCACACAGATAGTAACTGTCAAGTGTCTGAGGCCGGATTTGAACTCAGGTACTCCCGAATCCAGGGCCAGTGCTTTATCCACTGCGCCCCCTAGCTGCCCCCAGTTGAATTGTTAAGAAGTGCTCCTGCTAGTTCTCCTTGCCTTATATGTATTAAGAAAAATTCTGCTGATTAGGGCATTCTGGTCAGAATCTCCCTTTGCCCTTTCCTTCACCTTCCTCTAGCTCTTCATCTTTCTTCCAACTTCATCTATTTCATTGAATTCTTGGGTCCACATGACCTTGGAGACTAGCCCTAATCTTTCTGAGCCTCTGAGTAGGCTTCTTTGGTCATGCTTCCTTGGGTCTATCACTCTTCTTCCTTCTCTTGTCACTTGGAAATCCCATCACTCAGGCCCCAGTGTAACCAGAAATCAGAAGAACTGATACTTTAAGACTTTTATACATTTTGCTGATGCATTTTTGTTTTGATTTTGAATTTTTATTGATAGTCTTTGTTTTTACATCAATCTATCAACAAAGATTTATTAAGAGCTTGCTCTGTAGCAAGAACTATGCTGGTTTCTGGGGAATAGATCCCTCCCTCCTCCTGTACTCATCGAACCATCCTTGGCCAGAAAGAATTAAAAAGAGAGGTGGAAAAAGTTCTGCAGAAACTAACCAACATATTAATTTAGTCTATCTATATATGTGATAATCCACACCCACTTTCCACCTCCTCCCTCCATGTCTCTAATGAAGGGAAGGAAATGGAAGCTTTTGCTTTTAGTCATAATCATTTCTGCATAGAGCCTCGTTTTCAGCAATGAACCCTCTCTTGTAACAAAGACAGATAAATAAAACCACTCTCTTCCAAAACCAAAGGAGGTGGTAACTTCCTCTGCCAGTCTATGCCACTCTTGTACCCAAATGGAGGTATGTTTCAATATCTTTTTTCTAGGACCAACTAACCAATCAATTGATCAATGAATCAACAAGTCACTTCTTATGTTCCTGGTACTTGCCAGGCATTGTCCTGGGTGCTGGTGAGATAGGGACAGAAATGAAACTGTCCCTGCCTTCAAGGAGCTTATTCTAAGAAATCACACACACACACACACACACACACACACATTTCTGTCTCTCTCTGTCTCTGTCTCTGTCTCTCTCCTCTTTCCTTTTCTCTCTCCTTCCATGCACTGATAAGACAAATCGAGCTGGCTTTAATCTAGTACTTTAAGTTTTACAAATCACTTTCCATACAAGATTTCCAAGGCTCTGCTGATAAATGTTTAACACCTGGCTCTGGCTGGGAGGAGTGGGCATGTGCACATGCTGCCCTTTGAAGTCTCAGCTGCATCATTACCATTTTCTTCCTCACTTTCTTAAGTCTAGACAATCAATAAAGCAATCAATGAAGCCCTGGACTTTCTTCACTCTTAAAATGAGGAGGTTGGAGGAGAGAATTTCTAAGATTCCTTCTATCTCTCACCCTATACATCCAGGAAAGCAACTTGCAATTTCCCAAGATTCAGTCTGGTCCATTCTCTTCTTTTCTCTATTGTTTTCTTTATTTCGGGCAGCTCAATGAATAGAGTGCTGGGTGTGTAGTCAGAAAGTGTTGTGTTCAAATCCTGCTTTGAACACTGTGTAATTCTGGGTGAGTAGTCACTCAACCTCTATCTGCCTCAGTTTGCTCATATGTAAACTGAGCATAATAATAGTAGCTACATCACAGGATTGTTGTGAAGAACAAATGAAATGATATTATAATGTGCATTGCAAGCCTTAAAGTGCTATGTGAATGCTAATTGTTATTATTAGTTTATTTGTATTCCCAGCACTAACTGCTTAGTACAGTGGCCAGCACATACTAAATGCTTAATAAATGCTTGTGCGCTCTCTCTCTCTCTTCTTTCTTTTTCTCCCTTCCTTCCTTCCTTCTCTCTCTATTTTCTCTTTCTTTCTCTTTCTCTCTCTCTGTCTCTGTTTCACTCTCTCTCAATAGAAGGACTAAGTGGAAGGTGACTCAATGAATATAGTGCTGGGTTGGGAGTTAGGAGGCTACTGTATTTTTTGCACCCCATCTCAGAAAATTTACTAGTTTGGTGACCCTGGGAAAGTCACTTAATTTCTCTCAGTTCCTTTTGCCAAACCCAGTAAAATGAATCAATAACTTCTTCTTCTTCTTCTTCTTCTTCTTCTTCTTCTTCTTCTTCTTCTTCTTCTTCTTCTTCTTCTTCTTCTTCTTCTTCTTCTTCTTCTTCTTCTTCTCTTTTGGGTGGGGCAATGAGGGTTAAGTGACTTGCCTAGGGTTACACAGCTAGTAAGTGTCAATTGTTTGAGGTCAGATTTGAACTCAGGTCCTCCTGACTCCAGGGCCTGTGCTTTATCCACTGCACCACCTAGCTGCCCTACAAATCAATAACTTCTAAGGGCCCGCCTAACTCTAAATCTCTGATCCTATGACCATGCCCAGTTCCATGTCCATGTCCAAGCAGTGTCTGTCAAGTTATATACACATATTCACATACATGAGTGTATATATGCACACACATATGTATGTATGCATGCACACAGTTATGTTTCTATACATACATGCATGCATGTATAGAAACTAACCTGGGGTTTCCCTACTGGGGTCCATGGAGTTCCCACCAGACATCCTTGACTCCATTATTCACACCAAGCATTGTCAATTTGATCTAGATTTAGTTCCAGCAATGTGCACTTGTTGTTAATGTTTCACCCTAATATCTATTACAATTTTTCAAATATATGTAGATGCTGCCATGATAAATAAAATACATATTCATTTAAAATGTTACTGAATTTTTAGTAGCCTTTTGTCATTTTGCATTTTCTCAGTCAGTGTTGACTAAGGGTATAACTACTATTTTGTGGGGATTTGCAATTATTATTATTATTTTTTTGCTTTGAAAATGAGTCTTCAGGGGCAGCTAGGTGGTCCAGTGGATAAAACACTGGCCTTGGAGTCAGGAGGACCTGAGTTCAAATCTTGCTTCAAACACTCACTAGCTGTGTGACCCTAGACAAGTCACTTAACCCCAATTGTCTTTCCCCCCATCCTAAAAAAGAAAAGAAAATGAGTCTTCATACTAGAAATGGCTAGGAATACATTGGACTCAATCAGTAGGTTGCCTAGCCAGTTGCATATTATAAAACGGGCAATACGTATTCATCATCTACTTGTTTATATGTAATTTTTCCTCTGGATCTGTGATTTCAGGTGACTCCCAGTGAGGACACTGCCTCCACCAATGCAGATGGGCACCTTCTGTACAACTTACAGTCTTAGAGAGTTAATACACTGCCGCTAAGTGATGTACCCAGGGTCCTATAGCCAGTAGGTTTCAGAGATAGGACGTTAACCTATTTCTTTTCCCAAGGCTCTAGGTCTATGCCCCTTGAGTATATATTTAAAAAGAAAAAGGAGATTCAGTGGATAGAGTGCTGGACCTGGAGTTAGGAAGACCTGAGTTCAAATTTGGCCCCATGTACGCACTAGCTATGTGACCCTGGGCAACTTACTCTGTCTCAGTTTCCTCCTCTGTAAAATGAGGATAATGATTAGCAACCTACCTCCCAGGGTGGCTGAGAGAATCAAATAAAAGAATAGTTGTAGATTGCTTTGCAAATGGTTAACCCTGGGTAAATGCTAGCCGCTGCTGCCACCACCACCATCATCATTAATTGTCATCATAGCTACTACTACAACTAGGACAGCATTATCAAGACTGTTTCCTCAGTATAACAGAACATCATCATCTTGTAGCTTGTAAAATATCTTCCTAGGGGGCTAGGCTGACCACATCCTCTTCCAGAACCTCCCTTATCTGACACACTGTCTTACAGACTATCCTTTATGACTCTTCAAAGTCCAAACTGACTGTTTCCCGGCCAATTCTGTAATGCTCTGATATGTAGGAATGGAGTTAGTCCCAGGAGTAACTCACAGATTGTAAGAATCTGAGTCAATACAGCTTATAGAAATAAGCTTCTAGCTTATCAAGGGATTTTTAAAAAATACTCTGCCAGTCAAGGGGATGGCAACATAGAATTGGAGGGATGTCACAGGGAGGACTCACTGTACTCAGGTGCTATCTAGCTGTGGAATTTGTGGGTGGTTAGTAACTACCCCCTTTCCCCCCCTGTCTCTGCAACCTGGGGAATAATTGTGGGCAGAGGATGGATGAGTACAAAATATGTTTTGGTCTGATTGCTGTGGAGAAGGAAGGACCTCTACTGACTCCTCATAGGGATAGTTTTAGTCAGGAGAAGCAGTCTGTGACCACGTAGTGATTGTAGGGCAAGATTTCATTTTAATTTACTTATTTTGTCAGTGTTTCATAGATATGTATCTATTACAGCAGTACATACATACTCATATATGTAGATGTACAGTTATCCCTTCCATATCTTGGGGGTTAGGGGCTGGTGGCCCTCTTCCCCCCATATGGAAAATCCACATAAAATTTTTTGGTCTCCTTTCCAAACAGAGAAGTCTGATACTTTTTCTTTTATAGGGTGTTTACAGTACATTATTAAATTATATTATAAAATCTGGCATAAATATTTGGTCCTAGACTCTTTGTTATCTGCTGGTCTTCGTATGTCATCTGTGGATTCTGCAAAACTCACCCCCAAAATTCCCATTTAATTTCTTATGCCAACCCACAATATATCAAAACCTTGATGGGGAAAGTTACGATGGGTAAGGGATAACTGTATATGTGTGTGTTTGTGTGTGTATGTATATAAAATATATATATATTCACATGTATATAGAAATATATATGTGGGCATATATGTTTCTATCTGTCTATCTATTTACCTACTTATCTATCTACTTATCTATCCATCTATCTATCTACCTACTTATCTACCTACCTGCCTATCTATCTATCTATCTATCTATCTATCTATCTATCTATCTATCTATCTATCTATCTATCTATCTATCTATCTATCTATCTATATCTATCTATCTATCTATCTATCTATCTATCTATCTATCTATCTATCTATCTATCTATCTATCTATCTATCTATCTATCCTTATACCACTTTTCCTTTTCCTGTTTTACCAGGTGCACTATGACAAAGGAGAGCATTTAAGCAAAACCCACCAACAAAACAATTTTGTTTGACAATGTATGCCACATTTTGTATCCCTAGTCCCTCACTTCTAAGAGCCTTCAGTGAAATAGTGGGAGGTATGACTCAGAAGTAAGTCTCACCTTGTAGAACTGATTCACCTAGGTCTGCAACAGGAATAAAGATTGACTTATCTATGATACTTATCCTGGAGAAACTATTAATGATTTCAGAAATAAGTGTGATTAAATGGATCCCCAAACCCAAAGTTTGGGAAGATGAGTGGGCTGAGTTGCTTTTGGGAAATGACATCATTATTTTAATAACAAAGGCACATTAAAAATACTGATATTCTTCCTATGTTATTGTATATTATTGTATGGGTTTGAGTTATGGCATGCCACGGTCTCCAAGGAATGGAAGCTGAGGTTTATGTAAAGGACAATGAAGAGATACAGGGTAGATAGGAAGAGGTTGCAACACATCGTAAACAAGGAATTGCTTAGGATAAGTAGAATAAACTTTTCCCGCTTTCAACCGCTTTTCACCTGAGAAATTTTTCAGTGACCCCAGTTATATAAGTATATAAAATAGGTATGTGTAATTTTTTACTGTTGCCAAATTGTTTGTGACCCCTCACATTCAGTTACGTGATTCCGTATGGAATCTTGACTCACAGTTTAAGAAGCTAAGGAATAAAGGATCGCATCAAGGAAATATTACAGTGGGGACAAAAGGGTCTGATCTCAGCATGGTAGTGTAGAAAGAGTGTTGGAGTCTCTGGGTTCAAATCCTACCTCTAAAGCTATTATTACCTCTGTGACTTTGGGCAAGTCATCTACCCTCCCCGGACCTTAGTTTCTCCATCTGTAAAATGAGGGAGATGTACTAGATGGCTTTTGAGGTCCACTCCAACTCTAAATGTCTAATTTTATGTGGCAAGAGCAAAGGATAACCCAATAGATAGTCCAGTACACCATGGATAACCTTGGGATGCCAAGCAATACGGAGGAAGGTCCCCTAGTCCATTAGGTGGACCTTCTGTGATGAATTTAGGATGAGGTGAATGAGATGTCCAAATTCCTCAGTGAGGGCAGTTTGGGATGGGCTGAACTCTTGAGGATAGTTTGGGATGGTCTGAAATTGTTATGATTGGAGGCAACAGCTACATTGATGAGATCCCTGTACCATTGGAATATTTGTGTATTTGGGACTAGAGAGATGAGATAAAACTAGGGCAGGGAAATGAAGGGAGAAAGACAGTATTCAACAACCATTCATTCATTCATTCATCCATACATTTAACACATAAAATTTAGAAACTTCCTTGTGAAGGGTGGGCAAGATGAATAATGCCCAGACTTCCCGAGGGGAAGTGAAGGCCAGGTCCATCTTTCATTAAAGCCACCAGGAAGGTCTGCTTTGGAAGAAACTCTGCTTATCTTCAGTATTTCATGTGCCTCATTATCTCCCTACTGCTAAAAACAATTTGCATGAAAACAATTAGAATCCTCGTTTGCATGAGTTCATTGGCTCCTGCTGCTTTCTTTCTCACTGGAGCAGACACTTTCTCCAGAGTCTATGGAGTAATCACCAACCCCTGCCTTGGAAGTGATTAGGAAACCAGCAAGCAGAGGATTCGGTCTCTGGCATAGTGGGAACAGGAGGGAACGTCTCACAAATTTCCCATTTCCCTATAAACAGGCTGAGGATTAAAACCAAGGGGAGAAGATCCCCTTAGGATGATGTCAGTCCCCCATAGAATAGTTCTAAATGATTTTAAGTTTCCAGAGAGGTGTTAGTTGATTCTATAGAAGTGGATTTCTCTTCTCAGTCACACACACACACACACACACACACACACACACACACACACACACACACACACACACAGGTACACACAAACTGTGGATGTTACATGTAAAATGTAGAGGAAATAATTATCCTTGCTCTGAATACCTTAAGATCTTCAGGAAAAAACAAATAGGTATCTCCCAAAGACTGTTGCTGGACCACCCTCTGACAGTAATAATCACAATAATAATGATGATGCAATTTAATTCAAAAAACATTTAGGAAGTGATGACTATGTGGCAGGCCCTCTGCTGGAGATATAAAAGGGGAAAAAGAAACCCTGTAAGTTTTTGCCTTCAGAGAGTTTACAGTCCTTTGGGGGAAATACATATCAATCAGTCAACCGTCATTTGCTAAGCCTATTAATGAACCATTTTACTATGTTCCAGGCAATGTGCTGAGTTGTAAGCTGGGGCTTCAAAGAAAGACAAAAACAGTTCCTATTCTCAAGGGGTTTTATATTCACTTCAAGGGATATAACATTATACATAGCTAAGTAAATATAAATTAATTTTGGGGTGAGACTAGTAACAACTGGGGGGAGGGGAAGGATCAGAGGAAACTTCATGT
Organism: Dromiciops gliroides; assembly: GCF_019393635.1. Lineage (NCBI taxonomy): Eukaryota > Metazoa > Chordata > Mammalia > Microbiotheria > Microbiotheriidae > Dromiciops > Dromiciops gliroides. The sequence continues at coordinate 270,728,293 of NC_057865.1, read as the reverse complement.
TGGAGGTGGTCCTTTAAGGAAGTTAGGGGTCCCAAGAGCTGGAGGTGAGGAGGGAAAGTTTTCCAGTTATAAATGAGAGTCTGTTCAAAGGTCCAGAGGCAAGAGATGGAATGTCATCATCGTTGTCCTCACCACCACCATCATCATCCATCACTAGCACTTATATAGGGCATTTCTATGCTGCTTTAGAAGATCTCATCTTTTTGTCATGATCCTAAAAGTCAGGTGCAATTATTATCTCCATTTTAAATATGAGGAAACTGAGGTTGGCTCAAAGGTTAAGCGATGTGCCCTATATACCTGCCTAGTAGGTATATGGGGCTGGATTTGTTGTTTTCCAGACTGCAGGTCTGGCATTTTAACCACTGCGCCACCTAGTAGCTTATATGAGAAATAGCAAATGGGACAGCTTGAGGCGGGGTATAATGTTAAATGTTAAAAATAAATTGGAGGGGGCAGCTAGATGGTGCAGTGGTTAAAGCACCGGCCCTAGATTCAGGAGGACCTGAGTTCAAATCCGGCCTCAGACGCTTTACACTTACTAGCTGTGTGACCCTGGGCAAGTCACTTAACCCCCATTGCCTAAAAAAAAAAAAAAAAAATGGAGGGGCAGGTAGGTGGCTCAGTGGATAAAGCACAGGCCCTGGATTCAGGAGGACCTGAGTTCAAATCCGGCCTCAGACACTTGACACTTACTAGCTGTGTGACCCTGGGCAAGTCACTTAACCCTCATTGCCCTGCCCCCCAAAAAAAATAAATTGGAGGGGGCGCAGCTCGGTGATGCAGTGGATAGAGCACTGGCCCTGGAATCAGGAGGACCTGAGTTCAAATCCGGCCTCAGACACTTGACACTTACTAGCTGTGTGACCCTGGGCAAGTCACTTAACCCCAATTGCCTCACCAAAAAATTAAAAATTAAAAAAAAATGAAGGGGGCAGCTAGGTGGAGTAGTAGATAAAGCACTGGCCCTGGATTCAGGAGGGCCTGAGATCAAATCTGGCCTCAGACACTTAACACTTACTAGCTTTATAACCCTGGGCAAGTCACTTAACCCTCATCCCCCCCCCCAATAAATAAAAATAAATTGGAGGGGGTAGCTAGGTGGCACAGCAGATAAAGCACTGACCCTGGATTCAGGAGGAACTGAGTTCAAATCTGACCTCAGACATTTGCCATTTACTAGCTGTGTGACCCTGAGCAAGTCACTTAACTCTTGTTGCCCTGCAAAAAAACAACAAAATAAAATTAATTGGATCCATATTGGGAAGGGCTTTAAATGCCAATGGAGAAGTTTGCACTTTATCCTAGTGGCAATAGGGAACCATAGAAGCTTCTTGAAGAGGGGAGTGGCATGGTGAAGACATATGTTTTAGAAATAACCATTTGGCAACTGTGTGGAGAATGGATTGGAGCTAGGAGAGACTAGATGCTGAAGACTAATTAATAGACTAGGAGGGAGGAGATAAAGACCCACCCTAAGGTGATGTGATGTCTGTATAAATCAAGTAAAGGGGAGTGGAGTGAGATACTATGGAGTTAGAAACACAAGATCTGACAACTGATGGGATATGGAGGATGAGGGAAGAGTCTGTAACTTGGGTTACAAAACTTCTGTTGTTTAGACTTTTTTTTTTCAGTTTTTCAGTCATGTTGGCTCTTGGTGACCCCATTTGGGGTTTTCTTGGCAAAGGTTACTGGAGGGGTTTGCCATTTTCTTCTCCAACTCATTGTACAGATGAGGAAATGGAGGCAGACAGGGTTAAGTGACTTACCCAGGGTCACACAGCTAGTAAGTATCTGAGGCCAGATTTGAACTCAGGAAGGTGAGTCTTCCTAAACTCAGGCTGGATACTCTATGATGGAAGGATAGTAGTATCCAAAACAGAAAAACTAAAGTTAGGAAGCTACTGACCCATGATCAGTAGTGTCATTGATCTAGAACTGGAAGGAAACTCAGAGGCTGTCGAATCTAATTCCTTCATTTTACAGTTGGGAAACTGAAGCCTAGGGAGGTTAAGTGAATTGCCCCCAATTATATGGTGTGAACTGGGTTTATTTAGCCCTAGGAGGGATGATACATTTGTCCAGGATACACCCTCGTTTTCTCCCCCAGGACCCCTCATGACCAAGGGCAGGCACTCATAAGAGAGTTGGGATCCATGTAAGAGCAAAGCCACTGGGATCCATTGGGAAGCCAATCCATGCTCTTAGCACCAATAGCCCCAGTGGGTCTCACAAGCCTGAGATCAGTGTGTGAAAAGGAAGGCAGAGGAAGCGGGGGAGGGCCTTCTTCCAGCTTCCTCTGCTTCCCTCTCAGGAGGCAGAGATCGCAGCAGCGAGTCTTCTTGTCAGGACAGTGACAGAAGTGAGTTAGGAAGGGTAGGAGGCCTTCTATTAGCTCAGAAAGAACCCTCGTTTCCAGATGAAATGAGTAAAAATGCAGGGGCTTGTCTGGTGGCAGATCAACTTCTAACAGCTTGTCCTCATCCATTATTCATGAGAACAGGAAGACAAGTCTGATCATATCAGGATGCTGCACTGTCCAGCAAATTTAATGACAGTTGCTCGAGGGCATTTTAATTCCCGCAAAAAAAATTTTCCATTTTTGCCCATTTGTGGTCCAGAGGTTTAAAAAAAAAAATGACCCCCTCCCCCCCACTACTCCATGTGAGGAATCAGGGTGAAATTTTGAATTTCCTCCCAGTGAGATTTAAGAGCAGCAGGTCTTCTTCCCTAGTCTATACTCTGTGGACTCCTGGCATTGTCACGGGACCTCCTGATATAACCTTAAGGACCCTTGGACTTTGCCATTTGCTTTGCTGCTGATTCCTTAGAACTTCTGGGTCTTCCCATCTACCCTGGAGCTGAATTTCCTTTTCTATGTTGTTTCCCCCCATTAGAGTATGAGCTCTTTAAAGGGGAGGGCACTTTCACTTTTTCTATTTGTATCACCAGCCCAGAGCATAGTGCTTGACCCATAGTGTCTAATAAATGCCTCTTCATCAAATAATTAATTAATTAATTCTCAAGGACAGCTCCCTCCTCCCCCAAATCATCTCTTCCATTCTTAATTTTTTTGGGGGGGCGGGTCAATGGGGGTTAAGTGACTTGCCCAGGGTCACACAGCTAGTAAATGTCAAGTGTCTGAGGCTGGATTTGAACTCAGGTCCTCCTGAATCCAGGGGCTGTGCTTTATCCACTGCATCACCTAGCTGCCCCACCCCATTCTTAATTTTTTGTTGAGAAGTTCTTATCCTTCATCCTCCATTCTGGAAGAGGACCAATGACATTAGGAGGAAGATGTCTTGAATTACAAATGAATTGGATTTAAGTGAGCCAGAGCTGTGCAAAGTCATCAGCCTCACTCCTCCAGAGTCATTTGGAGTCCAGTGGCAAGACAGAGGTCAGGGTGAGGAGTTAATGCCAGTTGGAATAGTCATAGATTTTCAAGCCAGTCCCTATTGTCATTCCAATCACTCCAAAAATTTAGAAAAATATATGGGATGTTCTTGTAGGTTTCAGGAGATTTCATTGTGTTACCAACTCCTAATCTTTTCAAGTCTTGAGAGTCATTTATTTTCCAACAGCAAAAAATGGTTGTCTACTGCTATGTAGACACTTTATTTTTGACCAGTCGCTGAAATCCCCAAATTCATCCCATCTCCAAATCCTTCTGTCTTGCTGTCAGACAAGTAAAGAGGCTGGTACCTTTTAATGCAGGGAGAGAAAGCCATGAAAGGTTGTTGTCTGAGCTTCTTAAGGTTGAAGTCAAAGGCTTGGGGAAGGAGACATAACTCTTCCTGACATAGGGAAACCTTTCTGAGCCCTTCCTGACCTCTTGAACATAAAATGTCTTGTTTTTAGGAATAGTTGGGCCAATGGCCCCTGACCTTATTTCAAGTGTAGAACATTTGTGATTTCATTTATTGGAGTTGGTGATTCCATTGTAGATAGTGGCCTTGAATTATTATTTTGAAAAAAAAATCCATTCCCCAGGGGCCCTTGTGGTAATGAACCTGTTTGAGATTGACTAGGCTCATTTAAATGGTCCTTGAACTGGGAGGAGCATTGTTCTGCATGGCTGCTCAGAGGCGTGCTCCATTGGCACTGAAAACCAAAAGCCCAAATCCTCTTATTAACTGTACCCCTGGGCAAATCACTGGCTGCTGTGTGACCCTGGGAAGGTCATGTTACCTCTTAATCAGTGACTCAGGTTTAAGTTTTAAGTAACTCCATGTTTAAGCTATAGAAAAGGTGCTGACCTGCTTTAGTAGAGGGCACGTCGTAATCTAGGAGCTTAAATCACAGGTCCGGTCACTATCCCAAAGTCTAACATGAATATTAACTATTAGGAATTATAGAATTATATAATAATTAGGTGAATATTATATGATAGCCACTTTGTATAATAATAGGGTTTATTATGTATAATTAAATATTATGCAGTCATGTAATAGTCATATGCTCTATTTATATAATTATCAATAATAATATAAATTATATATGATCATATAAATACATAAAACAGAATATAAATAATATATTATATATAAGTTAAACATAAATAATATAAGTATACACATAATAGTATTTTATAATACATATAATATAGCTATATATCATTGTATAATAGTATATATTATATGGCATGATTATATAACTATATTCTATTATGTAAATATTAGTTATTATTATTATTAACAATCCACAGAGGAAAAACTAAGTGAATGAGAAGTGTTCATTGCCCAAATTTCTTTGACATGCATTCAGAAGAGCAATCCATTAAGTTAGCCCATTAGCACATATATCTTGGAAGTGTTATCATTTTTGTTATATTAGCATAACTCAGTCTCAAACACTGAATATCTGTCCAGTTATTTATGTTGTTTTTCATTTCTTCATTTCTTTTCTTTCTTTTTTTCTTTCTCTTTTTCTCTTCCTTCCTTCCTTCCTTCTTTCTTTTTTTTGCAGAGCAATGAGGGTTAAGTGACTTGCTCAGGGTTACACAGCTAGTGTCAAGTATCTGAAGTCAGATTTGAACTCAGTTCTTTCAGCAGCAACTTGACACAAAAACCCTATCTGTTTAAAACCAGGATCCTCCTTCTGCTCCTATATGCCTACAAAAAAACAGACTGGAATGATTCCTACAAAATCCAAATTACAGGTGACCCAAAAGGCACTGAAGAGATTCCTGGTAGGTATCTTGCAACAGATTATCAAAGATGACTTTCATGCAAGAGGAGTTTTAAAAGATACAAAGTAATATATGATGGGAAAAGGAGGTGGGATGATCATACGACAAGGGGAAGGTCTAATGAACCAATGGAATCCCATTCATTGTATTGGTATCCTGAGGAAGGCTTTTGGGACTTTGTTCAGAACTTCTCTGGAAGATTTGTGGGAGGGCCTGAACCAAAATCCTACAGAATGAGAAGATGTGGCTGAGTTATGATTTACATCAGGCGAAAGAGGAAATAAGTATTTATTAAGTACTACTATTTTCCAGGCACTATGCTAAGTGCTTTACAAATATTAACTGATTTGACCCTCATAACAACTCAGGGAGGTGGGTGCTATTGTTATCTTTATTTTACGGATGAAGAAACTGAGGCAGACAGAGATGAAGTGACTTGCCCAGGGTCACATAGCTTGTAAGTGTCTGAGGCTGGAGTTGAACTCTAGTTTTTCTTGACTCCAGGCCCAGTGCTGTATCCACTGAACCACCTGGATGTGTCAGATAGATAAAACCACAGATGTGAACAAAGATCAAAGTAAAGTCTTTAGACATGTGATAATGTGTTGAAATCAAAGCCCATTTCAAAGTGGGAAAATGCACAAAGTTGAAACAGTGAATATGTTATAAATGCACAGTCTCTAACTTGCAACCATAACCTTGCCATAACCTCGCTGATGAAGTTATGGTTATAAAAGGAAAGTCTCTCTCTGTCTCCTCAGGTCCAGGATATTGCCGCAGTCTCCTAATTGGCCTCCCTGCTTCTTCTCTTTCCCCCACCACAATCCACATGGAGGCCAAGTTAATATTCTCCCAGCACCCGTCTGCCTGTGACACTCAAGAAGCTATAGTAACTCCCTATTGCCTCTGGGGTAGGATGAAAACACTTATTGGACATTTAAAGTCCTTCACAATCTGGTCCCCAGTGATATTAATACTCTTTCCTCTAGTCCTACTGGCCTCCTCTCTCCTCTTTCTATCCTTCTACACAGGCCTGGAATGCTCTTCTACCTGACCTCCATCTCCTGGAATCTTCACTTCCTTCAAGGCTAAGTTCCAGTGTTGACTGATAGACAGAGTCTTTCCTTACCCACCTGTCTTCTGGTTGATACTAACTCCCATTCTTCCAAATTATTATTATTATTTGTGTGTATGTGTGTGTGTGTGTGGGCAATGAGGGTTAAGTGACTTGCCCAGGGTCACACAGCTAGTGTCAAGTGTCTGAGGCCAGATTTGAACTCAGGTCCTTCTGAATCCAGGGCCGGTGCTTTATCCACTGGGCCACCTAGCTGCCCCCCAAAATTATTTTAATCATCTATAGGTTATAGATGATTAAAATAATACATAGCATACCATATTATAGAATATATATACATTGATAACATGTTATATTATTACCATACTATTATATTACATATACTATTATATCTTGCATAATAATATTATACACATATGTATATATACATATCATACACACAGTGTTATTATATAATATAAACATGTGCATACAGTATATATGTATACATATTCATACACATATCCATATATTATATGCACATACAATACACATATACATACTATATATACATATACATTGTGTGTTTGTATGAATAATATCTACTTAGCTGTGGTCTTGTTTCTACCCACTAGAACATAAACTTCTTGAGAGAAAAGACAGATATAGTTTTGTCTCTGTCTCTTCAGAGCTTAGCACGGCACCTGGGACATAGCAGGCATTTAAGAAAGACTTGTTGACTTGAATGAAATCAGAGAATCTGCCTATATAGACTAACTTTTTAGAACCCAAAGTTGACACCAGTCAATTCTGTCCTTCTCCCTGGAATTTCATTGAGTTTTAATGAATTTTTCATCAACTTATTAATTAAACAAACCTTGCCTTATATTTTATAATTAAGTTCCGATGTGACCCTCAAGATTTTAAATTTGAGCTCCATGTTAATTTTTCAATGAGAAATGCTGAAATTTTTATGCTTTCCTTCCTGGTGAGAGAATGAATATAAATGATGTTTGTCAGAAAGATTGAGTGTCTCGCACTCTGAAGATACAAGCTGATAGATTATTAGTCGTGAGATTTCAAACTCATTTTCTTGATGCTATAATCAATCGCTGACATTCTGTTTTCCCAGAAGCCTGTTTTTCAGGCTCATTTGGTAGGCTAGTCACCAAATGTTAACCCAAACTTGCATGATTAGCCAATAGGCATCTACCCTTTCTTTAGTCATGATCTAAAATGCTGCTGGTCCCTTGGGGATGTTCTTATTTGCTGTGTTCTTGGATTCTGATCAGCTACAGAATTCACCAAAGGATCTGGAGGTTTTTTTATGTGGTTAGATTAAAAGGAGGGTTACAGAATATTACCAGCTGTGAGCGGCACCCAAAAAGTGACAGAAAAGACATCATAGCAGTGCCTGAAAAGTTGCTTTTATGTTAATGATCACATTCAAAACTCACAAAAATCTTGTGAAGCTCATATACACACATAGGCATATATGTATGTCATCAAACCCCAAGGTCATAGATTTAGAGTTGGAAGGGACATTAGAGGCCATTGGGTTGAGCTCCTTCATATCACAGAGAGGGGCAAGAAAGGCTCAGAAAGTGAAGTGACTTGCCTAGGGTCACATAACTAAGTGTCAGGCATGAATTATTACCTTCATTTTTATAGATGAGGAAATTGAAGCTCAGAGAGGTTGACTAGCCCAGGGTCACACAGCTAAGTAAATATCACAGTCAGTATCTGAAATTGACTCTTCCCAAATCCATGCCCAATATACTTTTTACTATGTACTAGATTCTGTATACATTCACATCTTCTGACTCAAAGTCCAGAGCTCTATCCATTGAGCAACCTAGTCAATCCAGATGTTGGCTATAGTACTGGGGGCCATCTTGATCATCCATTCCACAGTCCATCTAGTTCCCTGGATCATCAACTCAGGGCTGTCTTTCTGAGTCCAGCTCCAGCACTCATCTAGATACTAGTTTCTTAAACTATGGGTTGTGATCCCATATGGGGTCACATAACTGAATGTGGGGGTCTTGAAAAACTTGGCAATAGTAAAAGGTTAAGAAGCTTTGTTATAGGGACAGCTAGGTGGCACAGTGGAAAGAGCATTGGCCCCGGATTCAGGAGTACCTGAGTTCAAATCTGGCCTCAGACGCTAGACAGTTACTAGCTGTGTGACCCCAGGCAAGTCACTTAACCCCAACTGCCTCACCAAAAAAAAAAAAAAAGAAGAAGAAGTTTTGTTATATACCTATATAGCCGGGGGGGGGTCACGTAAAAATTTCTCTAGCAAAAAGGGGTCATGAGTGGAAGAAATTAAGAAGCACTCATCTAGATATCCCACTGGGGGTAATACTTGCTTTAAGTGCTCGAGTCAGCCTCAGTTTAGGTGGAGGGTAAGAGGGACTTATGGGAGAAATGTGTGCTCAGCATTTACCTCCTTGGAGGCTTCTGGGTAGTACAGTGGATAGGGTGCTGGCTCTGGAAGCCAGGAAGAACCAAGTTCAAATCTGACCTCAGATGCTATTGCTTTATGACCCTGGCCAAGTCACTGAATCTCTTTCTGCCTTAGTATCATCATGAGAATAATTTTGACCTTAAGAATCCCTTGAAATGGTCTCTGAGATACCCAGGGGTCTTTAGATCACACTTTGAAAACTGCTGATCTAAATCTTCCTCTTAGGGAGCACTTACTGAAGGACAGACCCAAGGATGAGAAGGTATGGATGGGTTGTGTTCTCCATTGAAGGCAGAGCCAACAACATCACTCATCAATGGAAGTATTGACATTTGCTGAAAAATAGAACAGTAGCAGATCATTACAATTCTTTTTGTACTTGATCAAGGACACAGAGACTTTGACTTAAAAAAAATGACTAATTTGAATAGAGAGCTGCCCTTGGGAGTCAGGAAGAGCTGGGCTTAAGCTTCACCTGTGAATCATCTTGGCAACTAGGTACAAATAAAATATAGAATGATAAATTGGAGATAATCAACAGTGGGAGGGGGCTCTCATTTTAGGAAAGGCTTCTTGCAGAAGGTGGAAATTTAGGTGAAATTTAAAATGAAACAAGGGAAGTATAAATTACAGATGAAATGGCCATCTTCATTACTGGATAGAGTTTTCACACTGGGAGTTCCTTATGGTAATGACATTATTGATGTAGATTCAAACGACTCCCCCATCAGCCCACCTCTTCACCCCCAACCCACCCCCGAACCCCGAACCCACCCCTTCACTCACAGCCCACCTCCCTCATCCACCAACCTACCCCTTCACCTACCTACCATCAGCACAAAACAACTTGACCTGGATGAGTTCAGCCACTAGGTGTCGCTACCGATTCAGTTAAGACAGCATGATCTTTGAAAAAAGTTACCACTTTCAAATTTCTAAATACTATATGCTGAAAGGAGGTCTATTTTGAGCCTCTACACCCATCTTCCCTTCCTACGCATTTCACACTCCTAACTGCTTTTCCACATCTGTTTTTCCCACGCTTTCTCCTTGACTGTAGCCAATGGTTCTGAGGCAATTGGTAAATTGTCCTGGCTACAAAATTCTCCATTCCTATCAATAGAAACACCCCCTTTCCTGTCACCCCAGCGGTGCACAGCATCTTGAATCTCCAACATCTTTGAACCTCAGTTGGTCCCACTGCCCTCTTGTCTATTTAAAGTGCTAGTTCTGGACTTGGAGGATCCGATATAAAACCCAGTGTACAGTATAGTGCCTGGCAAACATTGTTGTTGATTGATTGATTAAGACTTAATGTCTGTGTGGCCTTGAGTAAGTCACATCATTTCCCAAGGCCTCAGTTTCCTCATCTGTAAAACAAGTGTGCTGAACCAGATGGTTCCTCCGGTCCTGTCCAACTCTAGATCTATGATCCTAAGATAATAATAATTGTATCCCAGTTATTCTCCTTGGCTCTTTGTGGTTCTCAGAATTGTAAGGGTCTTCAAGGATCCTCTAGTCGAACTAAAACCTGAATGTCTATCCTCAACATCTCCAACAAATGGTCTTTCAGTCTATACTTTAAGACCTCTGGGGAGGGGGAAGTCAACAACTCCTAGATCAGGAGTGCTTAACCTTTTTCTTTTGATCACAGATCCCTCTGGGAGTGTCTGGTGAAGCCCCTGAACCCCTTCTAACATTCATGTTTTTAAAATGAATAAAATAAAATACTTAGGATTATAAAGCAAATCAATTATATAGAAATCAATTTATAAAAATGTATTTTTTTAAAAACCAACATCATGGACATTAGGTTAATTATCTCTACTCCAGAGGCATTCCATTGCAGTTTTTGGACAGCTTTTATAAATTTTTTTTCTCACCTCAAGATAAAATTGGTTTCTTTTCCATTTCTTCTCATTGCTTCTAATTCAGTCCTTTGGGTCAAACATACCAAGTCTATTCTCTCTTCCAAGTGACAGCTCTATAAATGCTTGAGACAGTGACCTTCTTCCCTTTCCCCCTCAAGTGGACAGTGGCCAATGAGCTGATTTGTTTTTCTTGACTTGTATTTGTTTCAAGAATTTTGTTTCTCTTTCTTTTCTAGTCAAAATATTCTCTGTTCTTTCAACTGTTCCATCAAGTTCTTTCACCATCCTTTCACTTTCCAACGCTTTCATTTTACTGATGGGGAAATTGAGGGAGGCCCAGTGGTTTTCCCAAGGTCTCATGAGTAATGAAGAATTTGGAGACAGGTTTTCAGCTTCCAAATCTTGTTACTCTACTGTATCTTTCTACTTTAATTCTACACCAAGGAAATATTCTACCGTCAAGAAAACTCAAGAAATTGTTAATTCAGGAATCCCCCAATAAATTCAGTCAGACTGTGTACCCTGTAGTTAGCTGGGCTTGCTATTTTCTATCTCTTATTCACTTTTGGGGGTGGGTGGGGGATGAAGAGAGCGTGAGCTCATAGAGAATGAACTTTGTTGTTGTTCAGTCATTTTCAGTCGTATCTGATTCTTCTGATTCCATCTGTGTTTTTTTGTTTTTGTTTTTGGCAAAGATACTGGAGTGGTTTTCCATTTCTTTCTCCAGCTCATTTTATAGTTGAGGAAACTGAGGCAAATAGAGTTAAGTGACTGCTCAGACTCATACTGATAGTAAGTGTCTGAGGCCAGATTTAAAGTCACGAAGATGAGTCTTCCTGATTCTAGTCCTGGCAATCTGTCCACTCTGTCACCTGGCTGCCCTGCGGATGGGCTTATATCCTTTTTTGGAGGAGGGGATGAGACTGAGTGGGAAGGAAGAAAAGGAATCTCTTTCTGCCTCAGTGAGCTTTCACAAACAATTACTGTATACCACATGTAAATGATAGTCCTTTCATTCACTTTGCTCTCCAGGAGGGAGAGCCGGGAGCCAGCAGCTGGATAAAAACATGGATGACTGTAGGATCCAGACTAGGAAGAATAATTTAGTTCAACTCAATCCCCTCACTTAATTTTGTTTCATCTTTATTTTTAAAAATTGTTTTAAATTTTATTTCATTCGAAAATAGTGTTTTAATTTATCCAGTTACATGTAAAGACAATTTTTTACCACTCAATTTTGATAAAATTTTGAGTTCCAAATTTTCTCCCTCTTTTCCTCCCCTCCCCTCCCTAAGATGGTATGAAATTTGATATAGGTTATGTATGTGCGATCATGAAAAACCTATTTCCATATTAGTCATGGTGTGAAAGAAGAAACAGTCTGCAAAACAATTACAGATTGCAAAAGGAAAAAAAATAAAGTGACAATACCATGTTTTGATCTACATTCAGTTCTTTCTCTAGATGCCTTCACTTAATTTAAAAAAAAATTTTTCCTAGGAACAAAAATCTATCCCTCCCCCGCCTCCAACCTTTGGAAAAGAAAAGAAAAGCCAAACCTTTCTAACAAGCATAGTCAAGCAAAACAAATCCAAATTGGCCATGTGCAAAAATGTCTGTCTCATTTTACACTTGGAATCCATTGCTTCTCTGCCAGAAGGTGGGTAGCATGCATCATCACCTCTTCTCTGCCATTATTTTTGATCATCTCAATGATTGGAATCCTTGAATCTTTCAGAGTTGCCTTCACAGCATTATTGTTATAATAGAAAGTGTTTTGATTCTGCTCATTTTACTCAACATCAAGTTGTACAAATCTTCCCCTCCCTTTACAGAAGAGGAATTCGAGCCTCAGAAAGAGGAACTCCTTCGTCTAAGGTCCTACGGATGATGGGAGAGCCGGAATTCAAACTCTGGTCCTCTTTCCATCACCCCACCCACTTCTCTCTGATCCACTGAGCACCTGGTGCCTCAATCCCATCTTTCCAAAGGGCAGGTCTTTGACTGTGTGGTCTTGTCTCCATCTTGAAAGATGCTGCTGTCAATATTTGTTATCAACCTCTCTTGATGTGTCTAGAGAGCTGGACAAGTGGCTCCATGGTGTGTTCCCATGGAGGCTGCGGTCAGGTCCTTAGGCTTTGTCTGTCCTCATTAAAGTGCCTGCTGAATCAGGAATCTTCATACTTCCCTCCTCCCAGCAGAGGGCAGCCGTCCATCACAACAGCCAACCCTACTCCCATCTTTGCTCCCAAACCAGGAGTCCACTTCCCTGATGATGCTCATGGTACTACTTGGTGCCCAACACTGTGCCAGGCACAGAAGAGATACTAGATGAATGCTTATTTGGGCCATTGGTCTGGTGGTCATTGGGGGTAACCTGTGCTCTTCTGTCCTGTGTTTTTGACCTTTCTTCTCTTGGATAGGGGGTGAGAGTTGAAAGCCAGGAAGCCTGGGTTCAAATCCCCAGATATGTGACCCTGGGCAACCTACTTGACTGTATGAGCATTTCAGTTTCCTCATCTGTAAAATGGGAATAATAATTGTACCAACCTTACAGAGCCATTGGGAGAATGAAATGAGACTTGGCAAAAATTAAAGTGTTACATCAATGTCAGCTTTCATCATCTCATTCTCTTATTTTTGAATAAGTAAAATATTATTGTTATTATTAGGATCAAATGAGATAATATGGACAAAGTACTTGGCAAAACTTGAAGTGCTACATAAATATCATCTTCAGGGGCAGCTAGGTGGTTCAGTGGATAAAACACTGGCCCTGGATTCAGGAGGACCTGAATTCAAAGCCAGCCTCAGACACTTGACATTTACTAGCTATGTGACCCTGGGCAAGTCACTTAACCCTCATTGCCCTGCAAAAACCAGAAACCAAAATAAATATCATCTTCATCTTGCCTTTATCATTTTTTCAGTGAGATTCAGGTAGATTTAGAGGAGTGCCAGGACAATTCACTATTCTGCTATTCTCTTATATTCAGTGTTCTTTGGTCTGTCAAACAGATGGATAAACTACCTGCTTTTTGTAGTTTAATCAGAGTATAAGGAAGCTGATAGTATGGTGATAGAGTTCTGCACCCAGAGTCCATGAGACCTAAATTTAAATATGGTCTCAGACACTACCTATATGATTGTGGACAAGTCACTTAACTTCTGTTTGCCTCAGTTTCTTCAGCTATAAAGTGAAGATAATAACAGTGCCTACCTCCTAGGCTTGTGGCAAAGATCAAATGAGATTTTTGTAAAATGCTTAGCACAGTGCCTGGCATATAGTAGGTGCTATAAAATTCTAGCCAATATTATTACTAGTATGCAATTGCACCCTTAGTACCAAGGTAGTGGTGACAGGATGTTGCGGGATGATATGCATCTCATCCTGTGCCCACATGATTCTGATCTCCTTGATCAGATCTCCATATCTTAAAAACCTTTCATATATATAGTTTAGAGATTATGAGTATTTGGGAAGGGTTGTGGTGATATCTCTTAAAACATTGTCCTTAAGTATTTATGAATCAATGTTATATCTGTATGATTGTGGGGAAGCAGGTCGATCTATAATAGGGATCTGGTTCCAGTATGGTTTGTTGGTTGTATCAAACAACCTCAAAGATTTTTTGCGTATTTTTTTTTTGTTTTTTGGGGCAATGAGGGTTAAGTGACTTGCCCAAGGTCCTAGCTGCCACCTCAAAGTTATTTTGAGGTCTGTATGTCTAGTGTGGGGATTCACCATCTTTCAGTCCATGGAAGATAGGTTGTGATACAGAATTCTAGCTACCAGGTCATATCTCACTAATGTTTGATAAGCTTTGGAAGACTGCTGAGCATTTCCTTGAATAATCCTCATTGATCATTAAAATCTCCATTCCTTAAGTACAAACCTGTAATTTCCTGCAGTTATGACCTATAGTGAATGGTCATCATAAACCTTTTGTTTCAATAAACAAATGCTTGTGACTCAGTCATTTATTCAGTGCTTTTATGTCAACATATTATGAACAGTCTGAGTTCGTGGGGATGTTGCCCACAGAGGGCCTTTTGCTTCTACTCTTTGATCTTAGCCCATTCTGTAGGCTCCATTGGGTGGTAAGCTGCTTTTGGCTATATTTGACAAATCCAATGGTCTGTAGCTATTATCGGTCTCCATTATTTCTGGGTGAAATAGTCTCTGCCTTTTTTTTTTAACCAGACCTGGGATTTTGACAGCATAGGGAACTCATGGTGAGGACCTCCCTTTGCCAAGGCATATCTGCAATCATTTTTCCACTTTGAGTCTTAGAGACTTGCCTGGGCCACTAAGTTAGGTGACTTACCCAGGGTCACATAGTCAATATGAGATAGAATTTGAATGTACATCCAACCCCTCTCTCCTTTTCAGTGGGGAAGAATTAATCTTTGTTCAATTGCATTACCACCACCACCACCATTATTATCATTCCCCTTCCTCTCTAGCCTGGAGTCCCACCAGTGGTATTTATGGTTATCAGCACTCACTACCCTGCCTATCACTGATTTTCCCAGTCCATTACTTGACTATCCAGCAGGAGAACTCAGGGGCCATACGACAAGTGGGGGTTAAATATTTCAACTCTAATATGATGATAAAACTATGACAGGTGTGCCTTGCCTTAAGAAGATTTTACATATGGAATTTTAAACTTGGAGGGGAAGAAGATAGTCTATAGGCTTTAGTGTTTAGAATCAGAGGCCTTGGGTTTAAATCCTGGATCTGACACCATGGACAAATTACTTTAAATTTCTGGGTCTTGGGGGCAGCCAAGTGGCACAGTAGATAAAGCACTGGCCCTGGATCCAGGAGGACCTGAATTCAAATCTGGCCTCAGACACTTAACACTTACTGGCTGTGTGACCCTGGCCAAGTCACTTAACCCTCATTGCCCCCCCCCCAAATATTTCTGGGTCTCAGTGTCCTTATCATACAAAATATTAAAGTTGTCAAGGTGACCTTAGAGATCACTTCTAGCTCTAAGTCTTTGATCCTCTGAGGTATGATTAACATTACAAATACATTTATTGTTGAGTTCCTTCAACTCTCAAGTTTCTTCTAGTCCTTAAAAAAATAATGTTATTGACAGGTTTTATTTTTATGTCATGGAGATTTTCCAGTGTAGCCCTCTCCACTCCCTTCCAGAGAGCTAGATTTTCTATCCATTGGATTGTAAGCTTCTTGAGGGCAGGCATTGTCTTTGGCCTTTTTGTTTTCTATCCTCAGCTCTTAGACCAGTGCCTGGCACATAGTAGGTGCTTTTAATAAATGTTTATAATATAGACAAAAATTTAAAGTTTACCAAAACTAACCAATACATTGAAAAAGTTTGATATTATAGGCCGCTTTTCATACCCATAACCCCCATGTCTGCAGAAAAGGTTGAGCGAGGGGCCTTCTCATATTTCTTTATTCAAGCTAGGTTGCTTCCCTGGGCCTCTGTGAAATGTGTGTGGGGGGGTGAGTTTGGTGGTGTCTAAAATCCCATTTGTATCCAAATTTATGATCCTACTTTTCATCTATCTTGCCCCACTTTGGGTCCAGCTCTCTTTCTTCTCCCTCTGGGCAGACCTCTCCTGACCTGATGCAAGCTAATGAAACCATGGCCTATGGCCAGGAGCTGGTGTCTGACTACATCTCCCTGGAGTGAGGTAACTGGAGTCAGAATCACTTTGGAGTCTACTACCTAAACACCAGCCATAATCACCACTGGGGGCAAAACATTGAATTTTTTAATGTCTGAAGATTTGGCATGATAAAATGTGTGTTACAAATTCATCCAGAGACTTGAAGAACTTGAAGGAGGCATTCCAGGATATTTCCTCATTATGATTATCTACAAACATTTATTGAGTGCTTTACTGCTAATGAGGAGGGCATTGAATTAAGCAATGGAAGGGTCTTTCCCTTGAAGGGCTTTTAATAGAGTTGAGGAGATGGGATGGATAAGGAAAAAGAATAACAATACAAGATCCTTAAGGATCAAATGTGGCTGGTGTTGGAAGGTAGTGTTGTATAATGGAAAGAAGGCTGAACTTGGAGTCACAGGACTTGAGCTTGAAATCTGACTCTGACACTAGCTGAGGCAGTGTGGTGTAGTGGATAAAAGGCCTGGATTGGAAGCCTTTCTCAAACTCTTGCTCAGGATCTTCTTCCAGTTGGTGAATGAATACCTCCCTAGAACCTCCATTTGAGGAAATCCCCATACCCACCATGTTCCCTTTAAACCTGGCTCAACCTCTGGTTCTATGAATGATATTTTCACCATACTTCCCTTTTCACTCCCTTTTATGTGTTGTCTCCCCATATTAAAGTGTCAGCTCCTTGAGGGCAGGCACTGGGTTTTTTTTGCTTGTATTTTTTAGTTCTAGGGCTTAACAGAGAGTCTATAAAAATAGGTGCTTAATAAATGCTCTATCTATCTATCTATCTATCTATCTATCTATCTATCTATCTCTTAGCTGTGTGACCTTTGGTAAGTCACTTAATCTCTTGGGCCTCATTTTCCTTGATTATAAAATGAGGTTAGATCAGATGAAGTTTAAGGTCTTTTCTAGTTCTAGATTTATGATCCTTTGATCTGTGTGACAGGGCAAATTGGTTAAATTCCATGGGCCTCAGCTTTCTCATCTGTAAAATGAGGAGACTGGATAAGATGATTCCCTTGGGTCTCTTCCAGCCATAAATCTACGATCTTAATAGAAAGATCATTCTGGATTTGGATTCAGAAGACTCACGTTCAAATCTCTACCTTGCTACTTATTAGCTGTGTGATTCTGGGCAAGTGTATTGACTTCTCTGAGCCCCACTTTCCTTATCTGTAAAGGGGGATAATAATAACACCTGCTTCCCAAGGTTATTGTTGTTGTTGTTGTTGTTGTTTTTTAGTGAGGCATTTGGGGTTAAGTGACTTGCCCAGGGTTACACAGCTAGTAAGTGTTAAGTGTCTGAGGCCAGATTTGAACTCAGGTACTCCTGACTTGAGGGCCGGTACTCTATCCACTGTGCCACCTAGTTGCCCCCCAAGGTTATTGTGAGGATCCAATGAGACAGTGTATGTAAAGTGCTAGATAAATGCCAGCCATTACTAGTGTTATTGATAATCTGTGTGACTTTGCACAAATCATTTCACTTTGTGGAACCTCAATATCAATAAAAGGAGGAGTCAGACTAAATGACCTCTCAGGTCCCTATCCAGTTCCAAATCTTAGAACTGAATGACTGATAAAGACATCAAGCAAATTAAAAGGAGGAGGAGGATTGGGGAAGAAGCTAAATGGAAGAGGTCATAGGATCATAAATCTAGAGATGGAAGGGATCTCAGAGACCATTAAGTCAAACCCCCCTCATTTTACAGATGAAGAAACCGAGGCCTGATGAAACTAAGTGACTTAGGTCAGTTCAAGCTAAGTTCAAGGTCACCCAAATGATATTAGAGGTGAAAACTGAACCTAGGGCTTCTGACTCTAGCTCCAGGGATCTTTCCACTGTTTTCTCATGCTCTGACATCTCTTCCATCCTTCTAGCTCTATGATTCATGATCTCATTATGGGAAATAGAGTTGTGGGGCCTCCACACAGGTTTGGCTTTATGACTGAACTGAAATCTGTGTGGTTATGGTTTGGGGAGAATGGAAAGGTCACCTATCCCATAAACTCTCCTTCTTAGTTATGTCTCTAATATGGAACCCCATAATTAGAGTTTCATTCCTTTAGCTTGAGGCTTTAATTATTTTAATTTTGTTAATTAGTTAATATTAATATTTATCTATCCCTGGGAGAGGCAAAAAACCACATCAACCATTAGTAGTCATTTCTGTTTGAATGTGAACAAGTCTAGCAGGCTTCTTTTTACCTCTTATCCTTCTTTCTTTTTTCTTTTTTCCTTTTGTGTCAAAGTCACTTTCTCTGACAATTATACCATTGGTATGCATAAGGCATGCCTATGAATAACGCCTTTCCTTGTGACAAGTTTTTTCCAGTGGATTTTTTTTTCCCATTTGGCCAGTTGTAGTTTTTAAGGAATTGTTTTCTTCAGTCATTTTTTGTTCTTCCTTTTCCAAGCTGTTGACTTTTTTTTCATAATTCTCTTGTATAACTCTCATTTCTTTTCCCAATTTTTCTTCTACCTCTCTTATTTATGTTCAAAATCCTTTTTGAGCTCTTCCAAGAAGGCTTTTTGGTCTTGAGACTAATTCATCTTCCCCTTTGAGGCTTTTCATGTAGGCATTTTGACACTGTTGTTCTCTTCTGAGTTTGTGTTTTGGTCTTCCCTGTCTCCATAGTAGCTTTCTATGATCAGGGTTCTTTTCTGCTTCTAATTTTTAGATTTTTTTTGGTGACTTTTAAAGTTGAGCTCTGCTCCTAAGGGCACAGGGAACACTGTTCCAAGCTTCTTGTGCAAGGGGTCTGATCACTGGCTTTCTGCACCTGGGCCTCAGGGGCTCCCTGCTTGCTCACTGCACTGGGGTGGCCCAGCCTAGATTTGCCTATTGTGTGTGGGTTTTCACAGTTTTCTGTTTGCTTTATGCTGTGTGTGTGTGTGTGTGTGTGTGTGTGTGTGTGTGTGGCAATTGGGGTTGAGTGACTTGCCCAGGGTCACACAGCTAGTAAGTGTTAAGTGTCTGAGGCTGGATTTGAACTCAGGTCCTCCTGAATCCAGGGTTTATCCACTTTATCCACTGTGCCACCTAGCTGCCCTGCTGTTTGCTGTATGCACTGGGGCTGGAAGCCTCACAGCGGGTCTTCTGTGATACTATCCTGTTGAGCCAGGCTGGAGGGTTCTCAGCTGCTGATTTCTGCTGTGGCTAAGAGCCTCCCATTGGCTGAGCAGATATGATCTGTGCTGGTCTGTACTCCCCTTTTACCCAAATGAGACAGGCATTTTCTGAAGTCCTTCTAAGTTCTCTTAAGCTGAAGGATTGTTTCATTCCAGGTTTTTGTAGATTCTGTAGCTCCAGAATCTGTTTAGAGACTTGATTTAACCTTGTTTCCAAAGGAGACTGGAGAGAGCTCAGGCAATTTCCTGGCTTTTCCCCCATCATCTTGGCTCCACCCTTCCTTGTAACAAGTAAATCTACTTGAATAAAACCAATCCACATGTTGGGCATGTCTGAAGACGCTTATCAATTTCTTTCCAGAGAACATGTTTTGATAGGAGAGGCCATGAGGATGGTGGACTTCTGAGGGGAGATATTTATTTATTGGGGGGCAACCACAGACAAGGGCAAATGACTCCATGAAAGTTTTTTGCCTTCATAATTTTGCATAGAATTAGCCCTGAGTAGCTGGTCAGACCAAAATGAGCTTGGAATGCTCTACCAGAGGTCAGGCACAAGTAATCCATATGAATTAATAAATGTTATTGAATGAATGAATGGATTGATGAATGATTATATCATTTGATCCTCAAAACAACCCAGGGGGGGTGTAGGTGCTTTTATTATCCCCATTTTACAGATGAGGAAACTAAGGCAGAGAGGTTAAGTGACTTGTCCAGGGTATTATAATTAGTGTCTGAGACCAAATTTCAACTTAGATCTTCCTGTCTCCAGGCCCAGTACTCTATCCACTGTGTCAGCTAAATAAAAGATGAAGAAGAAAGCCTCGAGCCCATTGGGTAGATCCTTAGTTTCCTCATCAGTAAAAAGATGAGACTGGGCCAGATGGCTTCTGGGGCCCCTTCCATCGCTACATTTATGGTCCTATGTGTGACCTTGCAGCTACCACACCTTTTTGGGTGTTTCTTCATCTGTCAAATGAAGGAATTGTACTAGATGGCTTCTGAGTCTTCTCCCAGCTCTAGCTCCGTGATCCTAGGATCCCACATTAGGAGTTTAAAAGGCCCTTTTTGTTCCTGTAACCTTGGCTCCTATAAAGCAATGAGACAATGTGTGAGCATCAGCACTTTGCTGAGGAAGATGCAAAATATTTATTGCTCATGAATCCTTATGAAGAGATAAATCTTTTGCTTCGCTTAAGGGTTTGTCACATGAATAACTTTTTAACCAAAGATAAATATTTACAAACAGGGCTTGTCAAGGGTTGTGATTGGGGAGGTCCCTCCCCCCACCCCCCACCATTAGCCTGCTATAATACATGAAATTCCAGAAATTAAAAGTTACTCCTTTGTGGCAAGGCATTTTTGATTCAGAAATTACCTGTTAGAATTGCAAATTTGTTGGGGGTTGGGAGAGGAGTACATCATCTCAATCTATTAGCATGGCTGAATTGATCAGATGGCCTAAGAGTCCTGTAGAATATGACCTCAAAGATTTGTGGTTTCATACATAGCCATCTTTTTTCTGCACGTCTTTCTATAGGGAAACATTCATGTTTGCTGATGCATATTAAATTCCTAATAAGGGGACAGGGATAGACTGAACTGTGATTTCAGGAATCTCTCTACTAGGGCAGGTAGGTACCTTCTCTGGAATGTATAATCTTAGAGAAATGTCTAGAGTATTGTGAAGTTATAACTTGCCTAGAGTCAATACATGCTAGCGTGTATCAGGAATTAAATACGCATTTCGCTGGATCCAATAGCAGCTCTCTAGCCCCTAAGCCCTGCTGCTTCTACTTAATAATAATAAAAGGAAAGATAATGAATTAGTCAATAAAATTGGTGAATACTAATCATTTTAATTTATATATCATGCAATAATATTTCATTCATAAAAAGGAAAAATTTGAATGAAAAATCACGTAAGTTCCTTAAAGCCAGACTTACACTTTTGTCTCGATATCTCTAGTTCTTACTAATACAATGCCTGGCACACAGTCAGCACTTAGAGAATGTTGATTGGTTGATGATTGATTTCCTTGCACTCTGGGAATGTTACAAAGGACAGGTGCATTTTTGCACTGAATTGGGATTGTCAAGGGAGTGAAGTCTGGAACAAGGGGCAGAAGAGAGAATGGCAGGTTTTAGTTTTCTGCTGAGGGCAGCCTCAGGGGATTGAGCACTTGGGTGTATAATTGTGTTGGAGTATGCGTGTGTGATGGGTCTGCTAAAACAAGGCAAATATAATGAATGAGAAGTATATGTGTGCATGTTTGGCTGGGGTGAGGTGGGGATTAAGGATTTAGGGTACTTAGTCCTAAAGAAAAATTAGACCTCCCTGACAATTGGGGACTAGTTCTGTTTGCATATACAAACAATGCATTAAAAAAAATAGGATTGGGGCAGCTAGGTGGTGCAGTAGATAGAGCACCGGCCCTGGATTCAGGAGGACCTGAGTTCAAATCTGACCTCAGACACTTGACACTTACTAGCTGTGTGACCCTGGGCAAGTCACTTAACCCCAATTGCCTCACCAAAAAAAAAATAGGATCATTAATTCAGAGTTGGAGGGGACATGTGGGCTGTCTAATCCAACTCCCCCATTTGACAGAGGCTCAGAGAGGTTAAGTGATGGATCAAGATCATACAGGTAACAAGTGGAAGAAATAGCATTTGAACCCAGGTATCCTCACTTTCCACTCTTTTTTGAGTGGGGCAATGAGGGTTAAGTGACTTGCCCAGGGTCACACAGCTAGTAAGTGTCAAGTTGAACCCAGGTATCCTAACGCCAAATCCAGGACTCACAAAGGCAGGATGAGTCTTATCTAAAATCTGTATTACTCAGTGCTTAGTACTTAATAGTTGCTTAATGGATACTTTCTGAAATGATGAAAAAATTGCCTGTCTTCCATTTTCAGGGTGCCCATCTACCTCCACCCACCCTTCTCTCCTGCTGACAGAACCCTGGCTTTCCTTCCAAAGACTTTTCAGCAGGGATACCTACCTAATTCTCCCCCAGGGATAAAGATTATTTTCCTGATTTTATCAAAGAGGAAAAATGAAGCAATTGAAAGCTTAAGTAACAAGTTTGGACAGTAAGTCAAGGGTAAAGTTTGCAATAATAGTAATTATAATAGCAACTCACATTTTTAATAGTTTAATACATTTTTATATTATTTTTATGGTAGTGGATAGAGTTCTGGACTTGGAGTCAAGATTCCAAATCCTACTTTGTGACTCATTTACCTGAGATCAAGAAAAAAAAGAAACAGAATAGAAACAGAAGAAACAGAGGTGTCATACATTCACAGACACATGGGGGTAGGTAGGGGAAAGAGGCCCCCAGCCATTCTTGCCTGTTTTATAGGCAAGATACCTCTTTTATTTATCATAATAGTATTTTATTATTTTCCAGTTACATGTAAAGATAGTTTTCAACAGTTGTTTTCCTAAGATTTTTATTTCCAATTTTTCTCCTTCCCCCTTCCTTCCCCCGCTCCCCAAGACAGAAAGCAATCTGATATGTTATATATGTACTATCACATTAAACATATTTCTGCATTAGTTATATTGTGAAAGAAGAATCAGAACCTGAGGGAAAAACCTCAAAAAAGAAAAAAAAAGAAAAAGTAGAAACAGTATGGTTCAATCTGTATTCAGAATCCAGTTTTTTTTTCTGGATGTGGAGAACATTTTCTATCATGAGTTCTTTGAAATTGTCTTGGACCATTGCACTGCTGAGAAGAGCCAAGTCTATCACAGTTGATCATCGCATAATGTTGCTGTTACTATGTACAATGTTCTTTTGGTTCTGCTTACTTCACTCAGTCCATTTAAGTCTTTCCAGGTTTTTTCTGAAATCTGCCTGCTCATCATTTCTTACAGCACAATAGTATTCTATTACATTCATATACCACAACTTGTTCAGCCATTCCCCAATTGATGGACATTCCCTCAATTTCCAATTCTTTGCCACCACAAAGAGAGCTGCTATAAATATTTTTGTATATATGGGTCCTTTCCCCTTTTTCATGATTTCTTTGGGATACAGACCTAGTAGTGGTATTACTGGGTCAAAGGATATAAACAGTCCCATAGCCCTTTGGGCATAGTTCCAGATTGCTCTCCAGAATGGTTGGATCAGTTCATAACCACCAACAATGCATTAGTGTTCCAATTTTTCCACAGCTTCTCCAACATTTATTATTATACTTTTTTGTCATATTAGCTAATCTTATAGGTATGAGGTGATACCTCGGAGTTATTTTAATTTGCATCTCTAATCAATAGTGATTTAGAACATTTTTTCATATGGCAATAGATAGCCTTGATTTCTTCATCTGAAAACTGCCTGTTCATATCCTTTGACCATTTCTCAATTGGGGGAATGACTTGCATTCTTTTTTTTTTTTTTTTTAGTGAGGCAATTGGGGTTAAGTGACTTGCCCAGGGTCACACAGCTAATAAGTGTTAAGTGTCTGAGGCCAGATTTGAACTCAGGTACTTCTGACTCCAGGGTCGGTGCTCTATCCAGTGTGCCACCTAGCTGTCCCGACTTGCATTCTTATAAATTTGATTTAGTTCCCTATATATTTTGGAAATGAGGCCTTTATCAGAAACACTGGCTGTAAAAATCGTTTCCCAGATTTTTGCTTCCCTTCTAATTTTGGCTGCATTGCTTCTGTTTGTACAAAAACTTTAAAAATTTAATATAATCAAAATCATCCATTTTGCATTTCATAATATCCTTTATCTTTTGCTTGGTCATAAATTGTTTTGCTCTCCATAGGTCTGAGAGGTAAACTATTCATTCCTCATCTAATTTACCTATGGTATCACCCTTTATGTGTAAATCATGTACCCATTTTGACCTTATTTTGGTATATGGTGTAAGATGTTGGTCTATGCCTAGTTTCTGCCATATTATCTTCCAGTTTTCCCCGCAGTTTTTGTCAAATACTGAGTTCCTATCCCAGAAGCTGGAGTCTTTGGGTTTATCAAACAGTAGATTACTATCGTAATTAACTACTGTGTTTCTTGTGCCTAACCTATTCCATTGAGCCACCACTGTGAAGACAACTCTTACAGAAAAGGAGCATTTGTTCCAACCTTTTGTATGTATGCTTGGTTCAGGATTAATCGCCAATCATGAGACCATCATGCAGTAAACTGACAGGAAACAGTAAGATGATAACCATGAATCTTCTGAATTAGGGAGGCAAAGGGCCCTTCCATCATACATTTCTGGAAGCAGACTCGGGCACAATATCATGGGGATACTTTTTATACTATTAGGACTGGGCTTCAGTGACCAGTACTTCCTTTATATGTATAGTATGCTTGGCATATTTTGACAAGCCAACTTTTATTATGTTTAATACCATTACCCACTGTGTGGGTGATGCCCTGAAGGACAGCCCTGGAATCTTGAAAGGAGAGGTGATTCTTTTTTTTTTTCCAGGGCAATGGGGGTTAAGTGACTTGCCCAGGGTCACACAGCTAGTAAGTGTCAAATGTCTGAGGCCGGATTTGAACTCAGGTACTCCTGAATCCAGGGTCGGTGCTTTATCCACTGCACCACCTAGCTGCCCCCGAGAGGTGTTTCTTTTTTTTTTTTTTTTTTTTGCAGGCAATGGGGGTTAAGTGACTTGCCCAGGGTCACACAGCTAGTAAGTGTCAAGTGTCTGAGGCTGGATTTGAACTCAGGTACTCCTGAATTCAGGGCCAGTGCTTTAACCACTGCGCCATCTAGCTGCCCCCTGAGAGGTGTTTCTTAATAGAGAATTGTATGAGGGGAGAGGGAACTTCTTCAGAAATGGTTGGAAGGCACACTTTGGAGAAGAAATTTGGAGGAAAGGTAATCTTGATTTTTTGAATTGCTACTGGGAGTTCTTGGGGCCCCAGACATGTAGGGGAGCCAGTCTACCAAAATGGCACATGACTTCCAATGCTCCCAACCTTAGAGACTGCTGGGAGCAGAATTCCCTGGTGTGATTGTTCTCTCTCTTCTAGTTTGAGCTGAGATCTTATCTCATTCCCTAGCAAAGAGGTCCCTTACTCTGGTGTATCCTTTGTTCTATGCTAATCTGTAAGACATTCTTGGCTTTCTGGATATTATTTACCTTTATAAAGAGGTTTACTAGTTATTCTCTCATCATCTGTGTAGCTAGTTTGATGGGAGAGAGGGGACCAAGCTGGCTAGTGTATATAAGCTAAGTGTTACACTCCTTTGAGAGTATCCAGGGAAAAAATATTGAACCTCTGAACTCCTTGAAGTATGTGCTCCTAGATTTCCAATATTTGAGGTATGGGGGATTGATAGAATTCTAGCCCAATGTCCCTCTTGAAGAAAGGAGATTGGAGGAAAGATTTCAGGGCCTCAGTGGTCTCGAATCCTGTCTCTTCCTTTCCTGCTAAGTTTTAGGCAGAGACCATGACTTTCCTCTTGCTCCTTACAAAGGTAGAAACCACCCTCCATTTAGGGGCATTGGACAGATCTCCAAATCAGATATCTATCCATGCAACATATGAGTGAACCATATCTTTATATAGAAAAAACAACCAACCACGATCTACTTCAATTCGGTTTGCAAAGCACTTCCCACATTTTATGTTTTTGCCAAAGCAGAGTACTCTGTCTTCCCTATTCTGGTCCTGCCTTTTCTTTTTGCTGCATCTTTCCTCATGCCATCACTCACTCTTGGGATAGGACCAACTGTGGACTGTTGAAATATCTCCCTTTAAGGCCCAACTCAAATACCTCCATGAAGTCTCCTTGCCCCGCCCGAGCCCTGGCGGAAAGTCTCATCCTCTCAAATTCCTCATGGTGTTATGCGAAGCTTACTTTTGCCCCTAACATACTGTGCCTCCTATCATACTCATACTTGCGTATGATTCGTATTGTTTACTCCCTCCTATCCCCCAAACCCTCAATCTATTTGCTCAGTGAGGTCAGGAGCTATGGGTGATTATTGTTTTTCGTATTTTTATCCCCAACACCCAGCACGGTGCCTTGTATATAGTAGGTACTTAATATATGCCCGTTTTATTAAATAAATGCTCTTTTTAAAAAATGATCTCAATTGAAAGAGAAGTTAGGACCTTTGACTTCAACTGTATCCTTTTCCTATATGAATTCAGAAGTGCAGCAGCAAGAGGGTAGACATTACCTTTGGATCTGCTTTCTCTGGGCAGAATGAGAATATAAAATGAGATCTCTCTTGTCCCTTCCTACTGCATTCCAAATAAAAAGAAAAGTTTGAATGTAGATCCTGTCACTTAGTACCTCTGTGACCTTGGGCAAATCACATTCTCTCTCTCAGGCTTCAGTTACCTGAGCTGTAGAATGGACCAGGTGATCTCCAAAGTCTTTCCTAGCTTTCAAACCCTACGATTCCAGAATCTAGAAGAAAGTCTGTAGATAGAGCTGTAACTGGGGGGAGGTCAGTAGGGACTTGTCCCAGGGCAGAAAATTTAGAACATGCCACAGCATGATCCAGGGCATGTGCTTTCTCCTTTACTTATCCCTGTCCTTAGAAGTGGCTTTATCTGATTTCTCCACTGTTAGCAGCTTAGAAATCTACAATCAGTATTTTCATTCCTCTCTCACTTTCTAACACTGGCTAGTCTAAGAGCCTAGAAACAATGAAACATTGGGTCCCTGGGCAGGACTGAGCTGGTAAATATTTAGCAACAACCAGCTTTCCAAAATCCATGTGTGTGTGTGTGTGTGTGTGTGTGTGTGTGTGTGTGTGTGTATTTACATGTAACAAGAATATATTTTATATGTAATACGTACCCATGCAACATATGTTTTGTTGTTGTTTAGTCATTTCAGTTGTATCTAACTCTTTGTGATCCCATTTGGGGTTTTCATGGCAAAGATACTGGCGTGGTTCACTATTTCCCTCTCCAGCTCATTTTTCAGATGAAGAAACGGAGGCAAACAGGGTGAAGTGCCTTGTCTAGGGTCACCCATGTAGTGTCTGAGTCTAGATTTGAACTCAGGTCTTTCTGACTCCAGGTCTGACACTTTATCCACTGAGTCACCTACCTGCCCTTCATATGGAACATATGAATGAACCATAACTTTGTAGGTAAATCGCAATCACATATCCATATCTATATATCACATATATCTATATCTCTATACATATGATACTTTTTTTTTGGTGAGGCAATTAGGGTTAAGTGACTTGCCCAGGGTCACACAGCTAGTAAGTGTTAAGTATCTGAGGCCAGATTTGAACTCAGGTCCTCCTGACTTCAGGGCCTGTACTCCATCCACTACACCACCTAGCTGCCCCATATGATATACTTTTAAGTTTAATCTCCATTGACATTTTCTCCATAAGTTTTTTTGGTAGACAATCAACAAAACAAAAACTCAAGCTTTGATTTGTAGCATTTGCTGATTTTTGGAGGTATAAATGCTCACATTAAACATTTAATAATTGTCTCTTGCTAGCCCACACAAGCTGTCTCCAGCTTACTCCTCATCTAGAAACAGCCTTATGCCATCCCCTTAGTGGTAGATCCCCAGGTGAACCCCTCTCCCTCATCTGCTTTCCCTAGCACAAAAATTGCTAGCTATACTTCCCCCTTTAAGAGAAGAGACACGGGACATCTAGGTGGCACAGTGGATAAAACACTGGCCCTGGATTCAGGAGGACCTGAGTTCAAATCCAGCCTCAGACACTTAACACTTACTAGCTGTGTGACCCTGGGCAAGTCACTTAACCCCAATTGCTTCACCTCAAAAAAGAGAAGAGACGTAATTCTTATCAAGGCATTGAATTTGCTGATCAATTGTGTTTTTTTTTTTTTTTACTGCAATAATTCCAGAAGAAGCATTTGCCTCTTTGTTTTGACCATTCACAGACTTGGGAAAGCTCAGTATATGGTATATGGTATATGGCCTATGCCTCAGATAAGCAATAGAACTGTGGTGTTTACATAAACTTCTGAAACCCCACTCAGCCTTCCAGGCTCAGACACACATGCACATTCACTCATAGCCCCATCATGATAAAAATAACATTCCAAGTGATGGGAGGGAGCCTTGAATCATACTTCCACTGAGTCAGTCGCAGGTTTTCTTTCATTTCCCATAAAATGTTATCATTTGGGTGAATATAAAAATGATTTCCAGGTAACTGCAAAAGCTAGAGGAACTTAGAGAGTCATTCCCATAAGCTTCTGGCATCACTGGGCATTTGAAAGGGGATAGGTCAGTTCTGAGGGCAGCTAGTTGGCACAGCAGATAGAATGCCAGGCCTGGAGTCAGAGAGAACTGAATTCAAATTTGGCCTCAGCTACTTCCTAGCTGTGTGACTCTGGGCAAGTCATTTGACCTTGTATACCTCACTTTCCTCATCTGTCCAATGAGCTGGAGAAGGAAATGGCAAATCACTCCAGTATCTTTGCCAAGTTTTAAAACCCTGAAGGGGGTCACTTTGAAAACAAATGACTAAGTAACAGCAACAGCAACAAAACCTAAGTGTTTATACCAGAGGTGTCAAACTGGAGGCCAGCAAACTCCAGAAGATTAAAATATAATTGGGAAATGTTGACCAAAATAAATAAAAATAAAATAAACATAGATAATGTTAATTTATGGTTTTCTGAGGCCAAAGGGATCCCTTTCTAGTTGACTTTGACACTGCTGATTTACCTGTTATTTCTCCCTTTAGAATGTGAGTTTCTTGAGAGGAGGGACCATGTTTTAAAACCTTTCTTTGTATCCCCAACATACAATAATGCTTGTTGAATGACTGACTGACCTCACTGGGTAATTGTCCACTGGGTAATATCCTTCCATCTTTTCCACAAAAATAGCATGGGTGACTGCACAAAATGCTTTGCTAAAATCTAGGTGTTGTTTGTCCTTTCTTTTTGAAGAGGATCAATGGCATCATAGGGTGATGCCTTGATGTGTGCTTGAATTGGATTTAACTGAGGCAGAGTTGCACAATGTGATCAGCCTCACTCTTTCTTCCAGAGTCATCAAAATCCAGTGGCAAGACAAAAGTCAGGATGACTGGGGATGGTCAGGATGAAGTGGGTGAGCTTGGCGTCTTTGACGTCTGACCAAGCTCTCAGTGTTTCACCCTGCCTTGCTTCAGCCATCTTCATGGCCATTGGAACAAATTGTTCTCATCCACCCATTTCACTGCAGAAGTCTTCACATGCTTGGGGTAGGCATCCCCCTAACTCACCCACAGATTTGAGAACTGACAGTTACTCTCACTGTGGTTTGGCCCATCTGCCCAGATTATTTCACCTGGGTGTGGTAGCTGCACTTGTTGTAGCTTCTTGGAGCCACAGGTGAGAGTTGAGTACCAGGTGGACACTAAAGTGGATGAGCAGCCCTCACACCAGAAGTTCTAGTCCTCTCATCAACATTCCTCTCATTATCGGTCTATTAACCTTGTCACGGGTGCCCACGAGGTCACTGGTCCTGGCTGAATCCACATTACACATTTTGCTCAGCACCTCAACACAAAATCCTTTCATAATGCATTCTAGACTTTTGCCAACGATGGAGCTCTCTGACTCAATTTTCCAACTCTGCTTCTCACTTTTGAAAGTTGGGACAACATTGCCTAGCCCAGCAGTGCCTCTCCCATGATTCTTCAAAGATCACACATAGTGGGTGCACCATCACAATCTTACAGTACTCTGGAATACACTTTATCTAAGGCTCATCAAGGGCTCTCTTAGAACCTCCTCACTTATGTTGGTCTCAACTCCTTGTTAACCATCTGTGTTCTGACCTTTCAAATCCAAAGCTCATTATCCTTGGCAGAGAAAACAAGTAAAATAAGACATTAGTCGCTCTTTTCTTTTCAATGTCCATCCAGAACAGCCTGAGTGGTGAGCTGTCAGAGGATTTGATTAAAGCTTGAAGGTCACTTGTCCAACTCTATTTTATGAAAAAGGAAAATGAAGGCCAGAGAAATTAAGTTATTTTCCCAGAGTTGCCTATATTGTCAGAATTCACATCCAGGTCCCCTGAATTCAAATCTGATACCTCTTCCAGTATTTCTTCTTCTTCTTTTTTTTGTTAGGGCAATGAGGGTTAAGTGACTTGCCCAGGGTCACACAGATAGTAAGTGTCAAGCATCTGAGGTCATATTTGAACTCAGGTCCTTCTGAATCCAGGGCACTGGATTCAGTGCTTTATCCACTGTTCCACCTCACTGCCTCCAGTATTTCTTCTTTGATCCTCCTTTTTCCTATACAACAGCTAAAAAACAAACCAAACCCAAACCCAAACTCTCTTTCTTGTCTTCAGTCTTCTTTGACCTGCCTCATTTCATGCAGAACTTTAGCAGTTTTGATGCTATTCTTTTAGGATGATTCCATGCTTTTGTTTTCATGCCTTCATACTTGCCCTTGCTTCCATATTCTGTGCAAGTCTCTTAAACATTTACATTTATTGGAGAGTTCCTTATGTATCCACATTGTCCCTTAGGCACCTATCCTGTTTCCTCCACATCAGAAGTGTTTCTGTCTGTCATTAGAATCTCATTCTTGAGAGCCTCCCACTGAAAAGCATGTGGTGCAGTGGATGGGGGCACTTCACTTGGAGTCAGATAATAGTTATGTGACTGCAGGCAAGTCACTTAACTGCTCCGTGCTTCAGTTTCCTTATTTGTAAAAAAAATAAGGGATTGGACTGGATAGCTTCTAAAATAACTTTCAACTCTAAATCTCTAATGCTTTGCTCCCTTCTAGACTGACTTGCCTCATAGAAATTTAGGTTATGGTATCCTATCTAGCCTTCCTCTTAACCTTTGGAAATTGGCTCTCTCCAAATCTAGAATATGTCTCTGACTATGCCTGGCTTTCTTAACCTTCTCTGTGAGATCAGATCACTACACTTCACAGACTCATAGAATCTTAGAACTGGGAAGAACTTCAAGGGTCATTTAGTTGGACCTACACATATCCAAGAATCCCTTCTCCAATATCTTCAACTTTCATTTGAAGACCTCTACTGAAAAGGAAGGAGTCTTTTGAGGCAGCCTCACACACCTTTGGACTGTTCTAAAAGTAAGGATGATTCTTCTGATACCGAGTCGAAATTGTCTCCCTAGCAAACTTCCATTCCCTAATCCTCCATCTGCCTTCTGAAATGAAACAGAACAAGTCCAGTCCATTTGCCACATAGCAATCCTTGAAATTCTCTAATGCAGCTGTCCTTTCCCATCTCTACTCCCCCAAATTGTGTCCCCCCCTCCTTGTTTAGCTGGGGTGCCAGAAATTCTCATGTTACTCATTCCTTTGAGTTGATGCACTGAAAACTTCTGTTTATAAATATGATCAGGGAGGAATAACACATGGAGTCTATCAACAGCCTTTCACATCTTAGTACTAAGTCATTTTAACTGCTTTCAGAAGAGTAGCACCCTACGGGCTTGGGGCAGAGGATGGGTACATTTTTCATAGGATGATAGTATCTTAAGAGTTGTAAGGGATCTCAGAGAACATCTGGGTCAAACTGATGTGTGAAATCCCTCTAGATGAGTGGGTCTTCACCTCTTTTTGGGGTCATGGAACCTTTTGGTAGTCTGGTCAGCCCCTTCTCAGAGTGATGTTTTTAAACACATAAAATCAAATACAAAGAGAACCAATTATACTGAAATATAATTGTGTGTGTGTGTGTGTGTGTGTGTGTGTGTAAGTAAATCCATCTATTTTCTATCACACAAGTTGATAGCTGGCAGCGTAAGAACTCAAACCCTAGAGTTTCCCCTAAAATGGTTATCTCCTCGATGACCTATAGTATTGGGGAAATCATAGTCTTCTGAGGCAGCAGCCCATTCTATTTTTGGACAGCTCTAATCATTGGGTAGTTCTATTCTGCCAAAAATGTTCTATTCTATTTTGCCAAAAATCTGCTTCTCTGCAACTTCCACACATTCATTCTAGTCCTGCCCTTTGGGTTGAGCGGAATGAATCTAACCCCCTTTATTCAGGACAACCATTCTAGTACCTGGAGAAAGCTACTGCTGTCCTCACAAAGTCCTTTCTTCTCCAGGCTCAGGTTCCCTCATGATCCCAGTTACAATGACTTTGTACTTTTCAGTTTGCCCATGTTTTTCCTGATGTATAGTGCTCAGAATCACACGTGGCATACTTCATCTCCTGTCATAGTCAATAAACATTTATTGAACACCTACTATGTTCTGGGCACTACACTAAACACCGGGGATACAAACTCACAGTCTAATCAAATCTTTATACCTTTTACTGTACCTGTATAATCTGTACCTTTTACTGGCTGTGACCTATGCTTGGAATGTGCTTCCTCTTGACCTCAGTTTTTTTTTTTTTAATTTCTGTCTTCCTTTGAAACTTAGCTCAAACACTAGCTTCTACATGAAGCTTCAGCTAACTAATGCACTCCTCCCAAAACTACCATTATAGTTTTACTACTCATTCGTGTCATTTTGTATGTTGTTGTTGTTGTTGTTGTTCAGTTGTTTTAGTCGTGTCTGACTCTCTGTGATGCCATTTGGGTGTTTCTTGGCAAAGATACCAGAACGGTTTGCCATTTCCTTCTCCAGCTTATTTGACAGATGAGGAAACTGAGGCAAACAGGGTTAAGTGACTTGCACAGGGTCACACAGCTAGTGTCTGAGGCCAGATTTGAAGTCAGGAAGATGAGTCTTCCTGATTCCAACTTCAGTGCTCCATCCACTGTACCACTTTTAGTGGACTGGAAACTCAATTTACATCAACCATGAGGTATGAGAGCTAAAACAGCTAATGCAATTTTTGACTGTGTAAAGAAAGACCTGTTGTTCACAATGGAGAGAAAATGCAACATACTGGATAGAGAGCTGGCTTCAACAGCAGTCTTGCCTCTGACACATACTGATTATATGACCCTGGATAAGTCATTTAACTTCTTGAAACAGTAGACAACTCTCAAAGACTAAGTTGCAAAGAAGGTGCCTACTATCATTGACAGAGGAAGCTTCCTTATCTGGGAGTTGTCTATGCTGAGGAAATCACAAGTCCAATCCCTATCCCCACTGTCATTATCACAAGAGATGATAGTACCTAGTTAGAAGAGCCACCAATCAATAAGCATTTATTGAGTGCTTAGCTGAGGACACATAGAAAGCAAAAACAATCTCTGTCCTATTGGGGCATGACAATGATTGAACAATAGCAATAAAACCCTGAGATCTTTTTTCACATTAGTTGTGGTCCTATTCAGGCTTTCCTTATTTTGTATTTATATAGTCAATGTTTTGAACCTTAGCATAGGAAGTTGCCACCATACCTAATATATTTTCTCTTCATAGATTCAGTTAATCCCATCACCTTTTGTTTTGCCCTCCATAGCAATGGAAGGCAGCCATTTCTTGCCTGTATTGCCCCATTTGACACTTAATTAATTTCAATGGAATTTGCTATTGTATTGTATTTTGCTATAACATCAGTCTTTCCTTTCCAAAGAGAATGTCAATTTCTTGAACCCTGGATCTATGTCACATACTCTTTTGGGGTCTCCACTTTTCACCCAGAATGCAGCAGGTATTCCTTAAATACTACTTGGATCTTTGATTCACATCCTTTTGTGAGGCAGGCTCATGAAGATGGGGCTTGGTGTATTCATAGACACCCTTTCTGTGCGGGTGTTTTTCTGAAATGTGATTAAACGAATGAAAACTGTTTTAGAAAGAGAGGAATGGACAGGCTCATATCAGATTCAACACATCTTGCTGAAATCATCTGGAATTATGATTGTAGGTAGCTTGGCTCACTCTCTTCTGGGGTCTTTCCTTTGCTCCTAGAGAGGGCTTAGGAAAATTGCAAGCTGGCCCCAAGGGTAGAGTCTAAACATTGAGAAAGAAAATATAGTTTATGTGACTTGAATAATTTCTCTCTATCTCTCCACTTGCAGTGACTAAGGAGAGATAATTGCGGAACTTTTAAAGCAATTTTGTTAGCCCCCTTAAGGTATTATCCCTTGGGGGAGGAACATTGAACCCTAATGCTTAAAAACTAAGAAAGGTAATTAGGGTTTGAAAGAGGTCTGTTGTTGTTCAGTGGTTTTCCAGTTGTGTCCAACTCTCTGTGACTCCATTTGGGGTTTTTTTGGCAAAGATACTGGAGTGGTTTGCCATTTTCTTCTCCAACTCATTTTACAGATGAGGAAACTGAGTTAAACAGGATTAAGTGGCTTGCCCAGGGTTAAGTGTCTGAGGTCAGATTTGAACTCAGGTCCACTGCACCACCTAGCTGCCCCCAACACTCTTGACTATAATTTACTCAGAATCACAGAAACTAAGAATTGTCAGAAAATTTGGAGGTCAGCTAGTCCAACCCTGTTTCCTCCATTAAATTATAAACTCTTTAAGCAGAGGAACTCCCCTCCTCCCCCCACCTTTTCTCTTGCTTTTCTTCTTATCCCTAGCACAAGTACCTGGTGCATAGTAGGTGCTTGTCAACTGACCATCTAAAACCAGAGAAGGCTTTCTAAGGTCCTGTCTCTCATTCAGGCTCCTCCATTGGTTCATTGGTTGTCCCATTCTCTTTCTAAAGTTTTCTTCTAATGTATTGTGCTTGGCACTCAGTACTTATTTAATAAATGCTTTCCCCCCCCATTCATTTGTATGTGTGTTGTTTGGGAACTGGTGGTTGCCCACTGGTCTGTTCTCAGGTTTCTAGGTAGGAGCTTGAGTTAAGGGAAGGAGATAAACACCCAAAAGATAGAGATGGCTGAGGGCCTCTGAGTTCAAATCTTTCACTGAAGTTTGCTTGCTTTCATGACCTTGGGCAAATCACTTAATTTCTCTGTTTCCTAAGGAGCCTCAGTTTCCTACTCTGTAAAATGAGGAGATCAGGGGTTCTTAACTAGATTCTGTACATCTGTTTTTAAATATGATATGATATAGGTCTGGCCTAACTCAGAGGTTTTCTCCTTGAGAAGCTAAACTGAAGGATGGACACTCCTAAGAAGTAGGGGGAGATCAGAGGAGCCTGGGACAGAGATAGCTCCAGAAGTCAGGACTGCCAGCCCTCATTCAAGTCTCTCTCATCGCACTGGGAGGTAAGCCCATTGGGCATGACTGCCACCTGAGTTATGCCAGGGGACAGAGATACCACCACTCCTGATTCAAGCCTTTCCCATCCCACCCCTCATTCAAGCTTTCCCCACCCCAACGGGAACTTTCCATCGTCAGATGGTCACCCCATCTATTCCCCACCATCCATCCTCTATAAAGGCTTTGACCTCCCTTCCAGTGGAGGAGAAAAGTGCCTCAAAGAATCAGGTCTCTAAATCACCTCCTCCCCTTGAGGTGAAGTCTTGACTTCCCTTTTGGTCACTTTCTCTAAGCACCCAAATAAAAGACCATTTTATTCTAATTGGATTGTGTGTGAGAGTGGGGCAATGAGGGTTAAGTGACTTGCCCAGGGTCACACAGCTAGTAAGTGTCAAGTGTCTGAGGTTGGATTTGAACTCAGGTCCTCCTGCATCCAGGGCCAGTGCTTTATCCACTGTGCCACCTAGCTGCTCCCACCCCCACCCCCAGAACTGTAATTATTTAAAGAGGAATACCTAAGGACCTCCACACCACCTATTTAATACATATAAATATATATTAAAATGTATTTTTATAACTATTTCAATATTGCTTTCCTTGTAATCCTCTGTATTTTTGTTTTATGAATCTAAAAGCATTATTCTGAGCAGAGGTCCCGAGGTGGACTGCCTCTCCTAGCTGGGCACATCTGGTCCCAGGAAGGGATCATAAACATCTCTTTGCAATTTCCAGAGGAGTAATTAAAAGGGCTTCACAACAGAATGGGAAAGAACAGTTCCTTATAGAATTTCCAACATTTCCATGAATCTTTTCATGGAAAAGATTCCAATTTAAAACAAATATTATGCGTGAGGGAGAGATGAACTTTATGCAAAACACAGTGAGTTCTTTGGAAGCAGTTGAAGTGAAGATACTATCATTATTATTCTGCCTGAGGGTATTTGCATACAATTCTTGTTGGCTCCCTTGGGACCCGGCTCTTGTTTACATTACTGACAGCCCAGACTCCTCTGTGAGGGAAATAAAGGCTCTACGCTGGGCGGGGGCCAGCCCACTGAGGTAATGTCATGTCCTTTCCCAGGTCTTGGAGGATTTTTATCCTGCTTAGTATCCATTCTGCATTAAGTGCTTAAGTGGTTGAAATGATATAATTTATAGTGGTTAGAAGGAGCATGTCCGATGAACCTTAATGAAAGACAGGGACTTAGAAATCTTTCACTGTTTTTCCATGGTCAGTTAACAAGCACCTACTATGTGCTGGAGATAAGAAAAAAAAAAGCAAGGGGAAAAAAGAGGGGGGGTTGGTTCCTGCTGTGCTTAATGGCTTTACAATTTAATGGGCAGACAACATACAAATAATTATATACGGATGAGATATCCATGCCAATTGAAGAAAGAGAGGAGGGGGGGCAACTAGGTGGCCCAGTGGATAAAGCACTGGCCTTGGATTCAGGAGGACCTGAGTTCAAATCCAGCCTCAGACACTTGACACTTACTAGCTGTGTGACCCTGGCCAAGTCACGTAACTCCAATTGCCTCACCCCCCCACCCTCCAGAGAGAGAGAGAGAGAGAGAGAGAGAGAGAGAGAGAGAGAGAGAGGAGGGTGGTGGGGCGTGGACTAGGACCAGGGGAAAACTTCTTGCAGAAGTTAGGATCTGAGCTGAGTCTTGAAGGAAGCCAGTAAACATGAGATATTGTAAAAATAGCCAAGGAGAGGGCTGGATATGAGAACAGGGATACTCTTTGGTTGGTTTCATGCCAGACTCATTATCCCTGGGAGGATATCTTTCCAAAAGATACCCCAGTGGTGATGGGCTGGCCTCATGGGGCTGGGAAGAGAAGGTGATCATCAAGCTTGGGAGATCTGTATGTCTAAAGCCAGTGGAAATTAATTTATTGATTATTAGCTAGTCTAATTAATAAATTATTAATTTATACTCCAATAAAAACCAATGGAAAAGTCCTAACTGTATTTCTCTTTGGTGAAATGTCCCTGGGGTTATCAAAGATGGCATCAACTGACAGAGAAAAGATCCTAGATCAAGAAAGACCTTAGAAACCATGTAATCTGACATCTTCTCCTTATAACTAAGGAAACTGAGGCCCAGCAAGGTGAAGTCATACAGGTAGGAAGCAGCAGAGCTGAGATTTGAAGCCCTGCTCTTGAGCTTCATATCCAGCTTTCTTTCCCATGAACCATGTTGCCCTGTAGGATCATTAAGCCATCCCTGGAAGAGATTTCAGAGGTCATCCTCTAACAAAGAGATCTGTAAAAAAACAATTTACAGATGAAGAAACTGAGATTCAGGGAGATTGTGTGATTTGTCCAAGCTACACAGGGGACAAGTATTGGAAGCATGATTTGAATTCAGGTCCTCTGACTCCAAAGCATACATTCTTTCTACTGTACCACCTATTTGAGTCTCAGACTTTAGTCGTTTATTGCTGCCTAATCTTCTACTGGATTCTAGAGACAATGGAGGGGGACCTACAGGAAGATGCAAGGGGAGTTCCCAAATGCATGCAATCCATTCCCTCAAAGAAGAGAAAGTGTGATAAATCTAGGAAGGAGCATTATTTTAAAATACCATGCTTTCCGAATACAGCATAATGCTTCTCAGAGAGGGGACTCAGAATAAGGTATTAGGTTAGCTCTCCAGAGTACCCTACATGGGCTATTTAAATTCAAGGGAGCTGATGGATGGAAGCCATTAGCCAAGAGTCTTAAACCTGATCAGTCCCTTATAACAAAATCTCAGACACACAGGCCGCTGAAGGTTGGGGACTGGGCATGGGGAAGCAGTGTATTGTAGTGAAAATGAACACTGACTCTGGATTCAGATGATGGAAGATAGGGACTGTACTTGGGCCTGGATCTGAGTTCAAATTCCACGTTCAATTTTAGCTTAGCTGTGTGACCATGGACAAGTCATTTAATCTCCCTTGACCTCTGTGTGTGGACAAAACAATAAAGCATAACAACAAAGTTAGAACTGATCATTGCTGGCGCAATGCAAGTCCATAAAGATTAGCTTTTTGAATGAACTCCTTTCCCTTTTTCCTAGACACTAACTAGAAGGAGTTGGGGGGAG
This sequence comes from Dromiciops gliroides, assembly GCF_019393635.1. Taxonomy (NCBI): domain Eukaryota; kingdom Metazoa; phylum Chordata; class Mammalia; order Microbiotheria; family Microbiotheriidae; genus Dromiciops; species Dromiciops gliroides. The sequence goes on along the minus strand of NC_057865.1, from coordinate 270,689,741 downwards.
GGGGACAGGTTACAAGAAAGAGAAGAACAAAGCTTGTTCTTTCTTATCTATTTTCTTCTTCTTTTGGGGGACTTCCCCAAGGAGGGAACAGTTGGGTCATCTTCATTTTTGCCACATCCTCAATGAGGTCCCAGAAGAAAGAAAAGCCAAGAATCATGGAACTCCATGGTGTCTTGTAAGGGTATCTTGTCTGCCCAATTGGCTTCTAGCAAGGGCCACCCTTCAACCCATACCAGACAGATGAGTGGGTTCTATTTTTAAAGGGCTCCACAGAACACTTTCAAAGCTTATTACTGAAACCATTCTAGTGTTTCACACTTCTCACTGTTAGGAATTTCTTTTACATCCATCCATGATCCTTCACTCAGCATTTACCCCTTGTCCTGTCCTCAGCAAAGATGGAGAACAGCTGTCTCCTGACTAATAATAACTCACATTTGTATGGTGTTTTGAGGTTTATCAACTTCTTGCCTCTGGAAGGCAAAGATAACCATTTTGAGAGAGAGAAACTGAGGCTCAGAGAGACTAACTGACTTTCCTATAGTCAGAATCATAACAAGTATTTTTGTATCAAGGCCAAATAGCATGAAATATTTCCTTTATTCAGTTGGTGGTGAAGGGGAAGGAATTCAGGGCTGGGAGCAAGGTGGGACTGGCCTGGGGATGGAGGACACCTGGGATGAGGAAGAACACCTCAGGGAAGAAACTGTCATTTGATAGCTTTCCTGCTTCCCCCCAGCTGCTAATGCCCTCCCCACCTCCAACTCCCTTTATATAAGTGATGCATATTCAAGATGGGACCTTATCATAGAATTGCTGATTGAGAGCTAGAATGGACCTCAGAGGTTAGGTCACTATCCTCTCACCTCCCAAACCCACCCAATTACTTTGTGTATTATATATAACATATATTTGTTTTGCATATTTATGTGTGTGTGCTAGATACTCATCTACACATATGGTGTCTTATCTGATATAATGGGCAGCTAGGTGGCACAGTGGATAGTGAGCTGAGTCTAGCATCAGGAAGACTTATCTTCCTGAGTTCAAATCTGGCCTCAGATCCTTACTAGCTGTGTGACCTTGGGCAAGTCATTTCACCCTGTTTGCCTCAGTTTCCTCATCTGTAAAATAATCCGGAAAAGGAAATGTTAAACCTCTCCAGTATCCTTGCCAAGAAAATCCCAAATGGGGTCATGAAGAGTTGAACATGACTGAAAAATGACCCAACAACATCGGATATAATATCATCTCCTTAAAGTCAGGTACTGTTGAATTTTTATCTTTGTATCTTCAACACCTAGCACAGTACCTGACATATAGAAGGTACTTAATAAATACTTATTGATTGATTCCTGTTTTAACAAATTATTCTTGCTAAGGTACTAAAGTCAGCTGTTTATATGCATGAAGAAGATGAAAATGGCCCCTCTAAATTTCATTGACCTGGGTCACGGTTCTGGTCACCCTACTCTAGTTACAATGCTGGTCAAGAAACTAAGTAAGGGTCATAGTAGGCATTTGAATCCAAGTTTCCCAGCTCAAAGTCCAACAATCCTGATATATGGCTAGTACATGGAATGTAACAGTTCCTCATCTATTCAGAGGCTAATTAAATCCCACTCAGCCTTCCCTCTTCAGACTCACAAATTCCTATTCTATTAAATTCATTCTCACAGGTCTTATTTTTTGGTCTTTGAACCTTAACTACGTTCTCTGGGGCCAAGAATTGGGTAGTGAGGGTTTGCTTAGGAGGATGAAAGACGGTAGTGACATACACTGGAAAGAGCAATGGTTCTGAAGTGAAGACATTCATTCCAGCTTCAGATCCCATCTTGTTACTACATTTGTGACCTTAGGAAAGTTGCTTAAATGCCCTGGACCTCAGTTTCCTCCTATTGAAAATGAGGGACTTGGGCAAGTCGCTTAACCCCAATTGCCTCACAAAAAAACAAAAAAGAAAAAACAAACAAACAAAAAAACAACAACAAAAAGAAAATGAGGGAGTTAGACTAGATGGCTTCTGAGGTCTCTTCCAGCTACATATTTATGTTCTTTTTCCCCCCAGCTATATATTTATGAACCTTTATATGTTAGGGGAGTTACCATATCACTCTTATTACTAATAAGAATAACAGTAACCGACATGTTTCTGATATAATTAACTGACATAATTGTTTTGCTAGCTTTTTGGGAGCACTTTAAAGAACATATATGAAGTTCCTAAGGGCAGCTAGGTAGTGCAGTGGATAGAATGCTGGGCTTGAATTCAACAGGACCTGAGTTCAAATCTCACCTTGGACACTTCCTGGCTATGTGTCCCTGGGCAAGCCACTTAATACTGTTTGCCTGTTTCCTCATCTGTCAAATGAGCTGAAGAAGGAAATGGCAAACCACTCCAGTCTCTTTGCCAAGAAAACCCCAAAATGGGTTCATGAAGAGTTGGATATGACTCAACAATATTAAGTCCCTACTGGGTGCAGGGTACTGTGTTAGGTACTGGGAATACAAACATGAAAAAATATCATTCTTCCCCACATGAAGCTTACAGTTCAGTAAGATCATAGACTCATAAATCTAGAACTGGACCAGGGACCTCAGAAGCTTCCCCACCCAATCCCTTCATTTTACAGATGAGGAAAGTACGTTCCAGAGAAGTGAACTGACTTATGATGCTACAGTTTATATTTCAACCACCCAACTGTACAGCCATGTACTTATTCTTTACAAAGTTTGCTTTGGGGGGGGGGTCTGTTTCAGATGCCTCTTTATTTTCCTTCTCAAATTCTTTCCCCTATTCTTGCTCCTGCCCCTACTTTGGTGTCACTTGCAAACTTGAGAGATCTTTTCACAATTCTATTACTCGAGTCAGCTTTTTTTTTCTTCAAATGAATCTGGCCACAGAACACTTTGGGGGGCTTGAACCAGGTTGGCATCTTTAGATATGAATTCCTGTTGAGTAGTTATTGTTTTAATCCTTTGTATTTGAATCCTCCAGGCTTAGGACAGTGGCTCCTAGTAGCCACTTAGGAAATACTTGTTGTTGTTGCTATTATTATGGTGAAGCAATTGGGGTTAAGTGACTTTCCCAGGGTCACACAGCTAGTAAGTGTTAAGTGTCTGAGGTTGGATTTGAACTCAGGTCCTCCTGACTCCAGCACTGGTGCTCTATCCACTGCGCCACCTAGTTGCTTCAGAAATACTTGTTAATAGATCACTCTGCATTCTTAGAAACTAGCCCACTATCTGAGATATAGTAGGCACTAAATAAATGCTTGTTGACTGATTGACGATCCCATGTGCTTCTGTGGATTCCCCTAGCATTAAGTAAGGTCGGAGAAATTTTGGACCAAAATGGAGGCACTTAAGTCAATTTTCCTACCAAAAAAATTCTGAGTCTTAGTACACTTAAAGCTTAAAACTTCACTAAGACTTTTGGGGTACCCTATATTTGCCATACATAAGAAATATATGCATAATTTGACATTTTAGAAGGGAAAGCATCTGTAGCACTGAAAACCTCTCACAGAAAAGCTGTTTCTGTCTTGTATTCCACAGAGCACAGCCCAGGAAATGCTGATCTAGGTCACTGATTAAAACTTTCCCCTGCAGGTTGACACTGATCAGTTGATAAATATTCTTGGCCCAGCCCTCTAGTCAATTGCGCATCCAATAGCTTTGCTGCCCAGACTATATATTCTTAGGTTATGTGAGGAAGAATCAACAGCTTGGCCAAAGTCAAGACAGATTTATGCATACCCTTCGTCTTCTCTCACCAGCTTTGCCTCTTGGGGTAAATTAGATTGCTCTCATGGGGTTTTTACTTTAAAAGTCATCCTTTAGAAATATTGTGGTGGAAAGAACACTGGGCTTGGAATGAGTGATCTAAATACAAAGCCTGCCTTGGACACTCACTAGCTGAGTGATGTTGGACAAGTCACCTAACCTCTCTCAGCTTGTTTCCTCTTTTGTAAAAGGGAAGAGGGTGGAGGAAAAATTTGCATTATTTACCTTCCAGGATTGTTGTTTGGTTGTTTCAGTTGTGTACAGCTCTTCATGATCTTGGAGACCTCTGCCCATGGGGTTTTCTTGGCAAAGATACTGGAATGGTTTGCCATTTGCTTCTCCAGTAGCAAACAGAGGTTAAGTGACTTGCCCAAGGTCACAGAGCTAGGAAATTTCTGAGGCTGGATTTGAATTCAGGTCTTCCTGCCTCCAAGTCCAATGCTCTATCCACTGTACCACATAGTTACATATGGGTGAGTTTATAGGTATATGTATATACACATGTTCACATATGCAAGTACACACATATTATATAGGTGTATATGTGTACACATATGGACACAACATAGTTTTGTGAAACCAAGTCTATATAACATATAGACTAATATTTTCTTTACAAAGCTGTGTTTAATTATCCTCAAGATGGGAAATCAATAAAGTACCCTGCAGTTAACATTCATTCAATAAATATTTATTGAATATCAACACTGTGTGCAATTCCTGGGGCTAGACATTATGGGTAATACAAAGATCAATTTAATTCAGAAAATATTTATTAAATGCCTATGGATATGGTAATGCATGGGGGACACAAAACCAAAAGAGAAATGATTCCTTTCCTCAGCCTTGAGGATGTCCTGATGATATCCTACTGGGTAGATTGGGGGGGGCAGGGAGATTAAAAAACAGGTTTAAATCGTACTTCCATCAGTTGCTAACTGTATGACCTTGGGAAAGTCTCTAGATCTCAGTTTCCTCAGTTATAAAATAAAGGATGTGGATTGGATGATTTCTCTGAGGTCCCTGCCAGCTCTAATTCTCTTATCCCATTGTAACAAGCAGATGTCATTATCTGGCTAGGTTTGAAGATTTAGAGATTGGCTCCCCCTTTCCACAGGGTATGGAGCAGGACAGATTTTTTTCTCCCAGTAATTGGTCACGGAGACATGACCTTCCCTTTGTCCAATGTTCCTACTCTACCCCATCTCTCTCTGGATACTAGAATTTTCCTTTAAGTGTCCACATTCCAAGTAACATGTATCTCTGGTTCAATAATGACTAATTGTAGCCCAGACCTGAAAAGGTCCTGGTTCATATGGATCATCTCAGTCTCTGCTAATTAGGAATATATAACATTATTAATAATATTCATATTTATTAATTTTATACCTATGCTTGATATATTTTTATGTACTTTTCTCCCCTCTAGAATGTTAGCTCATTGAGAATAAGGATAATTTAATTCTTTATACTTGTAGACCCAGTGCCTGACATATAGAATGCTTCATAAATTCTTGTTGATTGATTGAATGATTAATAATTAAAACCATAAGATTATATCTCACTTTCAGCATAGAACCCCAAACCAAGATGAAATTCTGGCTACCTGGACAGCAATCTAATTCCCTACCTATTTTTATTCTGTATATACCAAGTCAGTCTTTGGCATCCTCCATTGCTCTTCCCCTGCTTGTATTAATAAACAGATATGCATCATAAAGAAGTAGTTATTGATTAGAGAGGTTTTTACATATGAAGCAAAACCAGAAAATTAAAAAAAAACAGCTTAAAGAAATAACAAAAAGTATATAGAAAGTTCTTGCCAGTCAGGGATATTGGGGAGGGAATGAAACCTTTAATACCTTTCCAATGACCTCCAAAGAACAGCCCCAGCTAGCCCCAGCAACCTCTTTTGCTACCTTCTTTAGAGCTGTTTTCTCATGAGTAGAGGCTGGACCACTGGAGACTACTTTAGTATTCTTTACATATGACACTCCATCTCCTGATTCTTTCTTTCTTCCTTTCTTTCTTTCTTTCTTTCTTTCTTTCTTTCTTTCTTTCTTTCTTTCTTTCTTTCTTTCTTTCTTTCTTTCTTTCTTTCTTTCTTTCTTTCTTTCTTTCTTTCTTTCTTTCTTTCTTTCTTTCTTTCTTTCTTCCTTCCTTCCTTCCTTCCTTCCTTCCTTCCTTCCTTCCTTCCTTCCTTCCTTTCTCTTGCTGTCTCACATGCCTGTGATCCTCTGGCAAATACGTTCATGATGTTTGGGGTGGACTCCTGCCACTCTCAAAACAACCAAACCAAAACAATTAACCAACCAACCAACTAAAAAAACAAACAAATAAAAATTTATTTAAAAATTAAAAAAAACCACAACCAAACCATATTCTCTGAATATTTCCATTTTCTAGCCCTCTGCCATCAACACAATGTCTTTATCATAGCCTTCCAATTCTTCAGAAGACAGTTTAGGCAGAATGTGTTCCTTCTTGGTATTTATTGAAAATGCTGGATACACACACAGAGTGTATATGTATATATACACAGTTTGTGTGTGTGTATATGTGTGCGCACATGTATGTGTGCACATGTCTATATGTACATGTGTATGCATACGGATGTCTATAAATTGTAAATATGCCAGCCATTTCCTGGCAAGGGCATGGGGAAAATTGAATGACAAACATTATCTATGTAGTCCCACCATAATTTTTTTTTAATCTCTCTTTTCATTTCACCAATTCTACAAGCAAAAAAAAAAAATCCAGCCAACCAAACAAGCAAAACACCTTTCTTTAGGGCTAGTTATATACAAGGGCAGATAGGTGGTGCAGGGGATGGAAGCTGGGTGAGACCTGAGTTCAAATATGGCCTCAGACACTTTCTAGCTGTGTGACTGACCCTGGGCAAGTCACTTAACCTTGTTTGTCTCAGTTTCCTCATCCATAAAATGAGCTGGAGAAGGAAATGGCAAACCACTCAAGTATCATTGCCAAGAAACCCCTAAATGGAATCAGGAAGAGTCAGAACAATAGCTATATTCAAGATACTTTGTGGAAGAATGTCCTAAAGAGCTGTGATTTTCTAAGTGTGGCAAACAAATGTGAGAACTCCTTATCAATGCAGATTGCAACCCTTCTGTGACTGAGTTGATAATTCATTGAGAACCAGTATGACACAGTGGATTGGAGAGCACTGGACTTGGACTCAGCCAGGAATCTGAGTTCAAATCTTGCCTTTGATACTTATTGTATGTCTCTGGACAAACTCTTAATTTTTCCAGATTCCTCACTTGCACAATGGAAGGAGGTGAACTCAGTGGTCTTCCAGGTCCCATAAACTCCAAATCTATGATCCTAAATTCTGCTAAGCCTGAGGTATTTAGAGGTTAAGTAATCTACTCAGGATCCCACAGTTGGTGTCCAGAGAAGGCTTTTACCCCAAGATTCTTTGTAGCTTCAAGCCCAGCCCTCTAGTCATTATTCTAAGTTACCCTTTGGAGAAGACCTAGGATCTGTGATTTCCTTAGTACAGGGAATTCCTGTGTGAGGAAACTCCATCCAGCAATACAAATGGGCACCTTCACTGCAAGTATAGTGCTAGAGTTATAAAACGTTGGGAATTTACTTGATCTCCTCAGGGTCTCACAGCCAGTGTGTATGAGAATCTGAACCCATATCTACCTCCCTTTGTAGCTGGCTCTCTATCCACTGGGCTACATTAATATAGCCAGATGTACATGTGTTTATAGGTGGGTAGGTTCTTTGACAAAGAAAAACAATTAATTTTATTCCTAGAGGAAGGATAACATTTGCCCTATTGATGTTCCATTGAATTTTAGTGTGAAATCCACCCCCCCACCCCGACAATAACTGGGTAAACCAGAACAAATCACCCAATGTCTGGTTGGGTTTAGGATTATAGAATTGGAATGAAAAACTGAAAGGACATTGAGTTCAACCCCCCCCCCCCCCCCCCCCCCCGCCTTAGGAAACTGACCATTGGGAAAACAGTCTTAACTTCTCTGGGTACCTTAGTTTTCTGATCTGTAAAATGGGAATGATAATAGCACTGACCTCACTGAGTTGGGTTTTTTTGTTTGTTTGTTTGTTTGTTTTTTTTGGTGAGGCAATTGGGGTTAAGTGACTTGCCCAGGGTCACATAGCTAGTAAGTGTTAAGTGTCTGAGGCCTGATTTGAACTCAGGTCCTCCTGAATCCAGGGCTGGTGCTCAATCCACTGTGCCACCTAGCTGCCCCACTGAGTTGTTTTGAGGATCAAATGAGATACTGGGGAAACACTTTGCAAACCTTAAAGGGAGACATAGAATGATGGAATAGAAAACTATTCTATAGTTAATATTAAATAATAATAATTAGCATTTAGCATTTATATAGTGCTTTTGAGGTTTGCAAAGCACTTTACAAATAGTATCTCATTTGATCCTCATAACAACCATAAGAGGTAGGTAACAATGATCATTCTCATTTTACAAATAGGGAAACTGAGGCAGACAGAGATTAAGTGACTTGCCCGGCTAGTAAGTGTCTGAAGTTGGATTCTTTCTGACACAGTTGAGGACTCTATTCCCTTAGCTGCCCCCAAAAGGCAGCTTATTGTATTGCTGGAAAGTATTATTATTTTAAAAAGAACCTTATTAATATGGCAACTCCTCTTGCAACCCTTCCTAACCTTCTTGATCTCTAATCTGGGGATGTTTGCCAAAAGTTAATTACTCAGTTGTGAATAAAGCATTAGAAACAGCCACTTTTGACCTCTTGGTATTTCACATTGCCTAATGAACAGTGTGTAACTTAATTAGTAACTACAGCTTAAATATCTACCAAGATTGTAAAGTACACCTATTAAAAATACCCTCAGTGTGAGAAGAATTATTTTGGCATGGATTTTCAGAGAAAGAAGCTAGAGATGTGATTAAAATTTTTTTCTTTATCCTTATTTTAGTAAGAGAGTATGGATCAATGGTTAGAGTATTGGAACAGAGCCAGGAAGACTTGAGATCATATCCCGCCTCTGACATTAGTTCTGTGACCATGGATGAGTCATTTAACCCTATGAGCCTAAGGCAACTCTCTAACACCCCAAGTTGTACAGGGTGTCCCAAACAGCAGTGACTAGCTGAGAAGTGCACTAAGACTTTTGTTTATTTATTTTTTATGTATTTTTAATTTTTTTGTGGGGCAATGAGGGTTAAGTGACTTGCCCAGGGTCACACAGCTAGTAAGTGTCAAGTGTCTGAGGCTAGATTTGAACTCAGGTCCTCCTGAATACAAGGCTGATGCTTTATCCACTGTGCCACCTAGCTGCCCCCTGCACTAAGACTTTTGGGACAGCTTCCATATTGGTTGTGATCAGACATGGAGGAAGGAGCTCATTGGATTTCCCAGGTTCCTGATGCATTGCTGCTTCTTGACATGTCAGTTTTAGAGACTGTACAGGCAAGGGTTAGGACTTAATGACAAATAGATCAAAGGAGAAAAAGACTAGAATTTAATGATAAAAATGACTTTCATCTTCACTGAGATTGTTTCCTCAGCAGTAAAATGTATAATATTATGTACACTGACAAACCCAGTAATTGTTTGCTATTTTTCTCTAGATACTCCTCCCCACCTTTTATTTAAAAATCTTTGTTATAAGGGATGGCTAGCTGGGGAGGGCACTGGGAAAAATATTAAAAAATTAATATGATGCAAAACCAAAAGGTATTGCTAATTTTTTTTTAAAAGTAGAACAGGGGCAGCTAGATGGCACAGTGGATTGAGCACCGGCCCTGGATTCAGGAGGACCTGAGTTCAAATCCGGCCTCAGACACTTAACTCTTACTAGCTGTGTGACCCTGGGCAAGTCGCTTAACCCCAATTGCCTCACTAAAAAAAAAAAAAAAGTAAAACATATAAGAAGGAGAACAATTGTACTTGCATTGCCTACCTTTCTTCTACCAATTATCTCTAACTGATCCTGTCTATATCTTGTTTGTAGTCTCTTCCATTAGACTGTAAGCTCTTTGAGGACAGGGACTGTCTTTTGCATTTCTTTGAATCCCCAGCACTTAGCATAGTGTCAGGCACATAGTAAGTACTTAATAAATGCTAGTTGACTAATCTATTGCACATCTTAAAACACTATGTAAATGGGAGAAATTATTATTATTGTTTCATGGGATTAGAATATTTTATTATTTGTTGATAATGGGTTTGGCACTAAAAGGGATATCAGAAGCCATCTAGACCAACTCCATTTCAAATCTGGCCTCAGACACTTACTAGCTATGTGAACCTGGGCAAGTCAATTAACCCTATTTGCCTCTGTTTCCTCAACTAGGAGCTGGAGAAGGAAATGGCAAACCACTCCAGGATCTTTGCCAAGAAAACCCCCAATGGGGTCTCAAAGGGTCGGACCGGACTGAAATGATCAAACAACAACAAGGCCAACTCATTCATTTTACAAAAGAGGAAAATGAAGCCCTTTAAGGGAAAGGGACTCATCTGAGGTCACACACACAAAAACAGTATAGGAACCAAGGTGCCCTGACTCCAAATGCTGAGCTCTTACCCACTCCAATGATACCATCTCTGTGGGAGGCTTAGGACTTCAGGCCATAAGAAACAGAAAAAGGTTGTAAACAGTCAAGTACTGCACATAAAATGCACTTGTTCTAACCTCCCAGGAAGTGGCCCTACTCTGACAGCAATTCCCAGCTCCACCTGATGCAAACTCATTTTCTCTAGAAATGAAGCCACAGGCAATTTAGCAGCAATCCTGAGACAGAGAAGTCCTGCATTATAGGAATTAAGTGCCTGCTCCACTCCTCTCCCACCAAGCCCCCTTACACACATGGAAACACATGCATTACATTATTCATATCCCAGGGCTGGTTTGTGGAAGCAAATTAGCCTCATCTACATATGGGTGGTCAAAACCACAATGTGGTGCCATGGATTTAAAGTCAAGGCACCTGGTTTGAATCCTCACCCTACTAGTTACAGCTTGTGTGCCCTTGGATGCATCATTTCATCTCTCTAGGCTTTCCCTTCCCTTGCCTTCCTTCCCTTGCCTACCCTTGCCTTCCCTTGCCTTCCCTTGCCTTCCCTTGCCTTCCCTTGTCTTCCCTTGCCTTCTCTTCTCTTCCCTTCCCTTCCTTTCCCTTTAATATTAAAAATTTAAATTTTAAAAACTAAATTTTTTAAAATTAAAAATTAAACAATTTAAACCTTTTAAAATTAAAATTTAAAAATAAAAAAAAAACAACTGAAAAAAAGTCCCCACATTTCCCCCTCCCAGTTAAGAACTGCTATTTTAGAGAATTGTCTGGGCCAGTGAGTAAAGTGACTTGTGTAGAGTCACAAAGCCAACATATGTCGAAGACAGGACTTGAACCCAAGACTGCCTAATGGCAGAGATGGGCTCTCTATCCACAGGCCACTCTGCTTCCCAGTATTTGGTATCTACTTATCTGTCTACCTGATATTTCCCCCTAGAATAAAATAAAATAATAATAATAACAATAACAACAACAATGACAACACGAATAGCTAGCATTTATATAGTGTTTTTTGTTTTGTTTTGTTTTGTTTTTTAGTGAGGCAATTGGGGTTAAGTGACTTGCCCAGGGTCACACAGCTAGTAAGTGTTAAGTGTCTGAGGCCAGATTTGAACTCAGGTACTCCTGACTCCAGGGCTGGTGCTCTATCCACTGCGCCACCTAGCTGCCCCATTTATATAGTGTTTTAAGGGTTGCAACGTGTTTTACATATATTATTGCATTCAATTCTGTAATATAAACTGCTTGAAGGGAAGAACTGTTCTGAAATGGTTTTTTTCTTTGTAATCCCAATACCAAGCCCACAGAAGTTGTTTACTAAATGCTTGTTGGATTCAGTTGAAACACACAGGTCACAGGTCACCTTTAATGAGCATTAGAGCATCTTCCATCCTTCCTTCCATCAGGATCATAGAGCTGGAAGGAAGCCATCACCAATCCAATCTCATTTTATAGATAAGGAAAAGGAGGAGGCCCAAGTAAATTGTCCAAGGTGATAACAAGCAGTACCCACCAGAGATGGGATTTGAACCCACACTGATTCCCTTAGATCACATCTTCCCTTCAGTGAACCTTACATTTGCCTCATAGGGTTTTGGGTCATAAAGGGACTTGGGAGCCATTCTAGCTCAATCTGCTTATTTTATAGACAAGGAGACGGAGGCCTAGAGAGATTAAAACAAAACAACAAAAGCCTGGGCTCTGTTAGGATTCTACTACTTCAAGCCCCTTCCTTTCCATAGAGCTGGATTTCTACAAAGCTGCTGCTACAACAGACACTCATCAGCCTTTGAGGGAGCTGGCAGATTTGCATCTGGAAGCCAGTCAGTGGGCAGATCTTTAACATCAAGAATCCGGTTGGGGGGGAATCTGAGTTCCTATAGTGACACTTGTATGAAAAATGCTTCAGGGCTATTCTTTTGTTAAGGCTGGGCTTTTTTCATCTTGGAGCTGCCATTACAGACAGGCCTCCAGCTACACGCACATGCTTCTATATAAATCTGTCCTGCTTTAATTATATTCTTTGGTGGGCATCTCATGTGACAGAGCTAGCACAAAAGGACCATCCTTCTGAGGCTTGCAAAAAAAAAGAAAGAAAAGGTGGGGCTATGAGTAGAAATGGGGCAGCTGGATGGTACAGTGGATAGAGTGCAGGGTCTACAGTCAGGAAGACTCATCTTCCTGAGTTCAAATCTGACCGCAGACACTGTGTGACCCTGGACAAGTCATTTCACCCTGTTGACCTTTGTTTCCTTATCTGTAAAATGAGCTGGAGGGGGAAAGGGCAAACCCCTCCAGGATCTTTGCCAAGAAAACCCCAAATGGAGTCATGAAGAATCACACATGACTGAAAACAATTGAACAACAATGAATTAGACGTATATTCCTGGGCAAATTTCCACATCTGTAAAATGAGTATGTTTAGCAAATAGACTCAACTGAGATCATACAGGTAACAAGGGGCAAGACAGGGATTTGAACCCAGGTCCTCTGTCTTCCAATCCAGTGCTTTTCCTAACATGTCCCCATGCGTCCTGCCCTGCCCTGCCCTGCCCTGCCCTGCTCTGCTCTGCCAGCAGGAAACCTAATGCTGCCTTTTGTCTCTCTGGGTCTCTGTCTCTGTCTCCATCCCTCTGTCTTCCCAGATTTCTCTGCTCCAAAGAGCCCTGTTCACTCTCAGTTCCTACACTGAGCTTTCTTTACTCCTTTATTCTGAATTAATCGTGTCTGTTGTAATCAGCGTTTCCTGAAAGCAGGGCTCAGCCTCAAGTGAACTTCAATACCCCTTGGCCCAACCTCTATTTGTCTGGATGTGGGAGAGGTGGAAAATAAACAGGGTGAGCCCTGGACAACATGCTGAGCAGCATATGATGTCTTCTCTTGCTAAGCTCTGCTCTTGCTCTCCCTCCCCTCAACTCCAGACACCCATTGCCTTCCCCCTCTCTTCCCCAGCCCTGGTGAATTATAAGATGCACGAAATCAGGAAGGCTGCCTTTTGTCTAGATCGACAAGGTATAACAGAAGGAGGGCTGGAGTTGGGGGTGGGAAGTTGAATCTTGGCTCTACCATTCAATCTTGGTGTGATTTGGGGCCTCAGTTTTCTCACGTGTAAAATGAGGGGGTTGATCTAGAGAGCTTCTGAAGTGCTGTCCAAGTCTAGATCTTGATCTGATGATCTGTGAACTTTTCTTGGAGCCTAGCTCCCATATTTCATAGGCTAATAGAGTCAGAGCTGGAAGGGACCTTAGAATTCATAGCCCAGCCCCTTCATTTTATAGAAGAGAAAACTGAAGTCCAGAGAAGTCAAAGGAATTGGCTAAGATCATATGGGTAATTAGTAGCAGAGCCATCCAGCTCTCCTCCTCCTCCTCCATCATCATCACCATCATCACCACCACCACTACCACCCCCAGTTATTAATATACCGTGTTAATATTCATGTTAATATTATTACTATTGATTTGTTTTCAGTCCTGTCCGACTCTTCATGATCCCATTTGGGGTTTGCTTACCAAATATACTGGAGTGGTTTGCTATTTCCTTCTCCAGCTCATTTTACAGATGAGGAAACTGAGGCAAACAGAGTGAAGTGACTTGTTCAGGATCACACAATGAGTAAGTGTCTGGGGCCAGATTTGAACTCAGTAAGAGGAGGCTTCCTGACTCCAGGCTTGGTGCTCTGTGCACCATATTGCCACCTCGTTGTCCTAATATAGTTGATATACTACATTAATAATAATGGTATTTATATCATCCTCTAAGGTTTATAAAGCACTTTACAAATATAATCTCATTTTATTCTCACAATAGCCTTGGGAGGTAAGTTTTATGATTATCTCCATTTTACAGATAAGGAAACTGAGACTGAGAGATGTTAAGGGAGTAGTCCAGGGTTACTCAGCTAGTAAGAATGTAAGGCAGGATTTGAATTTGGGTCTTTCTGATTCCCACTCTACTGCTTCATTTACTAGGCTGCCTACAGGACTTAATTCAATTCAATAATCATTTATTAAGTTCATATTATGACCTAGAGTTAGGCATCATAGATACAAAGATAGATATGACACAGACTGCGCAGTCAAGGAGGTTACAATCCAGTGGGGAAAAGGTGTGGAGAGATGGATACAAATAACTATGAGACAAGGGAGGGAGAGATAAGGGTAAAGGAGTAGAAGTCTCAAGAAATCTAAGGAAGGAAGAAATCACTTTTAACCAGGAGTTGGAGAAGATCAAGGTAGTGTTCCTGAAGGAGGTAGCACCTGTCATCTATACTTAGTGTGAGTAAATTCCAGTCAGTCTTTCCCTGTAGTTGAAATATTTGCATTCAAGCCTTACCTAATTGTGGAGAGAAGAATTCTGTTCCCTGTTAAAAGTGTCTTCAGGCTTCACCAAGGGATAGGTAAGGAGAGAGATCTTTTGGGAAATGGGAGTTTCTAGTCCCCTCAGAAATGATACCACACTTGTTTCTAGACTGGACGTCAAGAAAAATTTACTTTGGTCAGTAAGGGACATAGAATTTTTTTTCTAGTCAAAATAAAACCCTATAGTACTCAGACATTGCTGTTGACATAATGAAGACAAGAATTCAGGCTAGGTGAATAGAAAACACTGATCTTTTCTTCTTAGCCTACCTTTTTTCCAGCTTGAATTCATTTGGGGCTAAGCCTAGAGAATATTTGCAATGGGTCTGATTGGTTGAACCCTACTATATCTCTAACAAAAGGCTTTGACCTCTGGTCCAGATATAAGGGATGGTCTGAATTATAGTCTAGGGGAACTCTGCCTTTTATTTTTTAAAAAAATTATTTATTTATTTTTTTTGGTGGGGCAATGGGGGTTAAGTGACTTGCCCAGGGTCACACAGCTAGTAAGTGTCAAGTGTCTGAGGCCGGATTTGAACTCAGGTACTCCTGACTCCAGAACCAGTGCTCTATCTACTGCGCCACCTAGCTGTCCCTCTGCCTTTAAAAAAAAAAACTGAATCTATGGGCTATAAAATAAGAGCTACTAGCTGCCCTTATCAGGGAGAGGTATTTATCACTATACCCTAGCAGACTTAAGCTGAACTGGTTAAGCTGGCCTTTTAAAGATGAACACTTGAGACCAATAGAGTAATAGATGCTTAGAAGCAGGATAATGAACCCAATGCAGCAATGGATCCAGTGAAGAGCAGGACTAGTGAGAGTACTGTGATGATTTCCCAAAGGATATCATGGGTACTGTAGCACTGAAGATGTTAGTTGTCATACATTTCAATGGGGGTCCTTCATGTATGATACCCATGCACACTGACTTTCCCCACTGAGTGTGTGAGTTCTTCTATCAGTCTTATTCCCGTCTTTGGTCTTTCCTCTGCCTTCTCACTTCCCTATCAGAACACACCCCTTGTCACTCCCAATTCCTCCTCAACCTTAGGCTTATACATACTGAGCTCACATCCAGTGTGCATTCTCCCTATATTCTCTCCCTCAAGGTGCTGTACTAAATGTAGCCTCACTCCCTATTCCCTCTCTTCCCTCCACTCCCATCACACTCAACTCCAAAACCTGTCAATCATACAATCATATTTGGTTGTGATAGTGATGGTTCTATGGTTCAAATTTTCCCTCAAACCCTTCAAAACTCTGGCCAGTTGAGATGGTCCTCTTAGTTGGACATGATTAAGGAGCCATGTTTGCTGGAGAGACAAGGGAAGAAGACTGAAAGGTCATGGAAGAAATAGAGAAAGGACATGACAGGGGCACTGCTAACCATAAGACTATGCTATGAGGACTTGAGGTGGGGGTAAAGCAAAGGCATAGGGATCCAGGGGCTTAACTTTTATTGATGAGTTGTGTGTGTGATTAATAATTAAACTTTTCATGGTATCAAGGAAAACCATTCATATTGATGTTCCCAGATACTGGAAAACTAACAAAGAGAAGAAAAACTGCAGAAACCACTTGCCTTTTATATCTAATTATTTTTAAACACAGTAATGATTTTATACCTGAAATAGATTGTATTAACTTTGTTGGGAGTTTTATTTGGTCACCTGCCTTTATTATAATGCTAAAGTATTCATGTATTCAACCTATGTAATCCATTTCTCCTGCCATAGGTATCTTCTCAAAATTTAAAATTTTTAGAAGGAACACTAGTTGTTATTCTAATATCCCAGTGGCAGCTGGACCTTCTTGTTCTTGATGTTATGATGTGTTAGGCAAGAGTTCATATGAAAAGCAGTGGATGAGAATCAGATGATAATTTTATTGTGTTTTAGGAATTATTTATGCATTCTATGTGGGTAATTATTTTGGAAGTATGTTTGTAAATCCCAAATAGAATTCTTTTGTTATCCAAAGGCATCACCATGCCAAAAAGCATTTCAAACCGCATAGTGTGTTCTCTGTGCAAGGTCACCCTGCCTCAAAAACCTAGAATACTGCCCATATCAGTGATGAATGACATCATCTTTCATGGTGACACACCATGTTAGATGTGTAACTGCTCTGGGAATTGTAGACAATAAATAGCCAGCCTATTGGAAGAGAGCCCAGAATTAATAATGTTTCTTGTTTTAAAAAAAACCTATTTTCTTAGTCTTTCCCAAATTGCATGTCTCTCTCAGTACACATCATAACTCTTTTCAGTCCTAATGTATTTCGATTTGCATTTGAATACACTGGATTTCATGGTGTTGTCCCAGGTACTGAGTGTCATTCAGGTCTCTTGAAACTCTTCACTTTTTTCTTCTAATGGAATAATTTCCAGTGGGCAGCCTTTCCCATCACCTTATCATCAGTTCCTACTATTAACACATAGGCATTGTTAATAAATATACCAAGTCAATGCTGGTCCTAGATGCAAAGCTTTATGCCAGGCATGAACTATCGATTCCTATTATTTGCTTCTTCTTGGGGTTTTTAATGAGCAATGGAGTTCCCTTTCTTCTTGTGGTTACAAGAATTCTAACAACTCCAAAGAAACTTGACTATTCGATGGGATATCATGGCTCTAAGTGTGCTGATAGTGGATCTTCTACGAGAAATAAAAGCTTGTGATAAATGGTGAAATCTGTCTGGATAACTCATTCATAGACCCCCAAGATTTTAGAGCTAGAAGGGACCTTGAATATTATCTACTCCATCTCCCTTATATTTTATAGATTAAGAACCCAAGGCTCACAGAGGATCAGAGGATCATGGACATATGATAGCTAGAAGGGACCTTACAGATTGAGTCCAACTTCCTCATTTTATAGATGGGGAAACTGAGGATTATAGAGGTCATGGGACGGATTCAAGATCATGCACAGGCTCCCAGGGATGCAAAGGACTTTAGAGACTGAATCGAATCCTCTTGTTTAATAGATGAGGGTATGAAAGTCCAGAGGTGTGGAAGTCCAAGGCCATACAGCAAGCAAACGTCTCAGGCAAGATTCAGACTTAGGTCTTCCTTATTCTAAGTCCAATGCTACCACACCACACTCCATCTCAAGAAATGAATTACCCCAAAGGCCACAAAGAGAATATCAAAGTTGTCACTCTAATGCAGATAACCTCAGTTAAGTCTCTAGAAAGATGAACAAGAAAAATATAGGAAAATAGATAATTTAATTATTTAAGATGATTATTTAAACTGAGAGGCTTCATGGTGTGATGAGAACTGGCCCTAGTGTAAACAAGACTCTAGATTTGAGCTCTCCACCCTGACACATACTACCTGGGTCACCCTGGGCAAATCTTTTCACTTTTTAATAGCCAAGGCAACTCTGACCTATACAATTGTCAAAGTTATGTCCATCGGCTGCACTGGAAAGAAGTTCCTCACTGGGAACTCCCTATGGAAATGAAAGGAAGGGCCAAAAATTTCACATGGAATTTTGGCACCCCTGTGATGTGGAAGGGATAACTGTATATAAACCTGTGTTAGATAGAGGCCTGCTCCACTATTCCCCCCTCCCCAAACAGCCTCCCCTCCCCACTGATCTTCAGGTTGGTAACTGTGTTCCAGAAAACTGCAGCTTCCTATTTTTTTATGTGCCAGATGGTTGTAACAAACCATGGAAAGTCCCAGAGTCATGTTGCCTAGCCACTGATTTAACAAGCAGGTAACTGGGTGGGTGGGTGGGGACATTTCCCTTGACCAAATATGGGAGTTCCTTCCTTTGGCTCTTTCCTATGGCCAAACACAGAGTTCTATTTCCTCCCCCTGACCAATTATGTAACTTTCTCCCTTTTTGGTATTGACCACTCAGTGAATTATACCACCTCATTCTATTTTTAGTGATCTCTCAAACTGTATAAATATTTCCTTAATACTAAGCAGAAGGGTCCTCACCTGCAGAAAAGAATCTTGGATCTGATTTCTTAGGTACCACCAGTTTTCCTAATAAACTGAAACTACTCAGAGTCCTCTTGCCTCAGTGTCCTTTCGCTGTAGATTGGAATTTCGGGGTCACGTCTGGGACATCAGGCAGAAATATAGGGCAATGGGGCGGCTAGGCAGTGCAGTGGATAGAGCACCGGCCCTGGAGTCAGGAAGACTTGAGTTCAAATCTGGCCTCAGACACAACACTTACTAGCTGTGTGACCCTAGGCAAGTCACTTAACCCCAATTGCCTTATCAAAAAAAGAAAGAAAGAAAAGAAATGTAGGGCAATCCACACAGAAACATTCTGGGTATAAATCAATGGCTTTCTGTGGGACCATCGCTTAGATGAGATATTGCAAAACGTTCTAACAGTTGGAGCAATCCCTTTGAAATAATTCGGTGACATCTTGAGTGATAAACTTTGCTGTTGTTGTTGTTTTCAGTACCATTTTTGGTTCACACATTCCATGACACTCCATCAACAACCAGCAGAACAGGATCCAACCCAAGGGTTCTACTGCCCCGTTTTTGGGAGAGCACATATGGCAAACACCTGTGTGTTGTCACTTTAGAATGAATAGTCTTTCACACACACACACGCCTATGGAAACAATGGGAGCTTCATTTTTGTCTTGCCTGTGACATGTCAACCCCTCTTCCTTCCTCTCATCTTTAATTAACTGCTCATCCTCAAAGCATGGGGGAAGATGACAGACAGCCCCTTGCCTGGGACATTATCACTGCCCCAAAACCAGACTGGCCATTTAGGGAAACAACATCGAGCCAGGCAAATGTCTGTTCTGTTTGTGGGCCACTGAATGACAGGTTCAGGAAATGAAGCCAGTGACGAAAACAAGTAGTAGGCTTCTCGAAATGCAAATCAATTTCTGGGGGAGATATAAGACTGAAATCAAAGGAAGGGTCTGAATTTGGTGTGAGAGTAACTAGTTGAAGGGCCACAGGCTTTGGTAGAGGTGGTATACCCCAACTAATGACAGTAATTCTCTGGGTCCATGGCCCACTCTTTTTTTTTTGTTTGTTCTTTTGCAGGGCAATGAGGGTTAAGTGACTTTCCCAGGGTCACACAGCTAGTTAAGTGTCAAGTGTTTGAGGCTGGATTTGAATTCTGGTCTTCCTGAATCCAGAGCCAGTGCTTTATCTGCTGTGCCACCTAGCTGCCCCACGGCCCACTCTTTATATACACCCAGCTACTTAGTTGCCTAGATACTGGGATTAGAATAGTCAGCTTTTGGGTAAGGATTTATGGTCAGCAGTGAATGTGTCACCAGCAGGGTTCTTTATGTATCTGTTCCCCATTTCTGCTGGCGTTTGACACCATTGCCCTACAGGGATGGAAATCACTGGTCTTGAATGACACCAAAAATCTACCTCTCAGGGTTATTGTGAGAAAAATGCTTTTTTAATCTGTAAGGTGCTATAGAAACGTGTGATGTTATTTTGTATGCCTGAGGATTTTGGAGGATCCCATAGGATCCAGGTTCAAATATCACTTCTGCCATTTGCTTCCCTGAATAACCTTGGACAAATCCCTTAACTTCTCTTGGCTGGTTTCTTTATCTAGAAAATGAGGAGGTCAGTCTAGATGGTCTCTTTGGTCCCCTCCTCTGCTGTGAACCTAGGGGAGTGGTGTGGTCACCATGAATCACTGAGGCTCAGGAAATTCTCTAAGACTCTCCGCTAGATTTCTATCTACTGTCATTCTTAGAGATTGGTGCATGGGAGCTGTTCTGAAAAGCAAGAGGATTAAACTATGATTCTTGTCCACAGGAGCCATCCTTCACTTAACACCACCTTCCTAGCATCACAGAATATTAAACCTCACAGGGACCTTAGAGATGATCTAACCCAACTTCTCATGTCCCAGATGAGAAATTGAGGCCAAGTTTCATGAATTGTTGTTAAGTAAAGGATTGAAGATTTGAATCCAGGACTTCTGAGTCCTACTCTCATAGCCTTCTCATGTCCTTAATCCATCACTTGGCAAGTATTTATTCTTTATTCATCTGTAAAATGAGAGGACTGGGTTAGACAGACTCTGAGGTCCTTCCCTGATTAGATGCTAGTATCTTAGATTTAGAGCTAGAAGTAAAATCTAGGGGATTTAGATTTAGAAGTCAAATCTGGGGAAACTGAGACCCAATAAATTTAAGTGACTTGCTCAGTTACTCAGCTAGTAAATGTCTAGACTGGGATTTGAACCCAGATGTTCCTGATACCCAAGTTCAACACTCTATCTGCTGTGCTGTAGTACTTTTGTCCTATGATTCTATTTAGCATTTACTATTACCAGATACCTTGTTAGGTCCCGGGTACACAAAGACAAAAATACAAGTCCCTGACCTCACGGAGCTTACATTCTATTGGGAAGACAATATGTAACAGATCTTTCATGGTGCACCCAGCTCTGTTCCTGGCTTTCTGTATTTCTTTACTATTCTCCAGCAGCCTTCTCACCCTGGAAGATGCCTCCATCTTGTGACCCCTTCCTCTGATGAGTGAGTTCCTCCCAAAGTCTCCATTTTTAGGATGTGCCCAAATCACTCCTCACCTGGTTCCACTTCTGACTCTCCACGCCCCTTTCAGCTTCTTTCTATGTGTTGTTTCCCCCCCCAATGACAATAACAACAATAATATAAAACCATAATAATTCCCCATTACAATATAGTATATTAATGGAATACCAGTGGAGTAGAATATAATAATAGTAACAACAATAATAATCCTCCATGTAAATATAAGCTTCTTGAGGTCAAGGAATGATTTTCTTTCGGCTTGTATTTACATTCCTAGCACATTTCACGGTATCTGGCACTCAGTAAGCGATTAATAAATGCGTGACATGTATAACTATATTCTGCCCCAGCATTAGGAATTCCCTAGCAGCTGTGTTTCTGACCTAGCATCCAAATGAACTTCACCCTGCCCTGGGCCACACCTTCCTTTTCCCTTCCCTGGCTTGCCAACCTTTGCTCTAGAACTCCTTTCTCATTTTTAACTTTTGGAGAGAGAAGGAATAAGGAGGTGAGAATCATTCTGGAGAGCTCTTGCTTTGTTTTATTCCCTAATGGAAGGGGGACTATTTTCCCTCTTGTTTTTCCCATCACCTCAAACACTTGACTCGCCCCATACTGGGAAGAGCATATTATAATCCCCAGGCTTTTTGTTTAGCTCCCACGCTATACTGCTGCTCTAGGGGAAGATGGGGAGGGAGCTAAGCCTGAAAAAATTGCCAACTCCCTGGAAAGTTGCAGTCTAAGCACCTGGTGATGGGAGTCTGCTGGTGTTCCCTGTGATTGCATAATACAAAGGCAGCCTAACAGCTAATAGACTATTAGAAGACAGTCAGGATAACAACAACAAAAGCAAGTCTGAGATAAATATTCACTGCAAAGTTAATTTTCTATTATTTCCAGCTTCTCAGCTAGACACATAGACCACACGCCTTTAAACAGAGTGAGAGATTTTTGAAGGCATCCTTTTTAAAAATTTAATCAACCAAATGTGATTTAGTGATAAATAGTGATTGAGCTCTCCATTCTTAGACATCTGGTTTTTTGTAGTTAGATAGAAAAGTGTGGGCCTTAATTAACCGTGGGGTGAGGTGGGGGAACCAATTCTTTATCCCTAAGAAAATTGGTATTTGGGGCTTGAGATAGTCACTGAATTACCCTGGGCCTCAGTTAACTCATCTCTACAATGAGAGTTGGTCTAAATGGTCCTTGAGATTTCTCCTAAAAGAGGACTCATTATCTCCCCCCTGCCCCAATTTCCATATTTCCGTTGAAGTCATCATCACCCTTCTAGTCATCCAGATTCATAACCACACAATCATCTTTAATTCTACCCTCTCCATCTTCCTGAGAGTCTATCAGTTGCCAAGTCTTGTCTATTCAACCTCCACCATTTATCTCGCACTTGTTCATTCAACCATACCATCCTTTCCATCCACATAGCCACCATAGTTGAGGCCCTTATCACCTCTTGACTAGTTCAATAACCTTTGAATTTGTCTTCTGGACTCTAGGCTCTCCTCTGTCCAATCCCTCCTCTTCTGTTCAACCCATCCTCCTTTCTCTAATCCATCCTTCCCTCTCCAGTCAATCTTCCAAATGGCTACCAAAATGATATCTCTAAAGCATGAGTCTACTCATCACTCCCCTGCTCAAGTAATCCTGGTGGCTCCCTCTTGCCTCTTGGATGAAAATACAAAAGTTTTCCATTTGTCTTTCAAACTCATCACCGTCTTGTTTTAGCCTACTGTTCCAGGTTTATTACACATAAATCTCTTCTTCACATACCCTAAGTTCAACCAAACTGATGCTTATAGTAACGTAAGCTCTTATTACTTGGCTCTCCCAGAAACAGACTCCCTAGGTTCTTCTGTGGGGTCAGTAGCACCAGAGGCACTCCACACATGGACTGGGGTCATTATATTATTATTTCTCTTCCACCTCCATGTCTTTTCCCCATTCTGTCATCACCACCTCTCAGAATCCTGTACTTTCTTCAAAGCTCACTTCTAGGGTGAGGTCCTCTGGAAAACATGTGCTGTCCCCAGCTGTTCTGCTTTCCCTGTCCCTGCCATCTCCTTTTCTGACCCACAGGCCTCTCGTATGTTGACTCCACCCAAACCAGGTAAATCCAAACCTTTTGCTCAGCCTTCTCAGTTGTTGTCTCCACCCTGGGTTAGTTCACCCCAGAGATGAAAGAAAAACAAACACCTCCCTACTCCCTCCTTTTTAAAATGCCTCTGACAGTTTACCCACAGGTTGTCTAGAAGACAGGAGCCCTGTCCTTCAGAGATGGTTACAGAATTTTTAATAGGCCACACCTATATTTTTTAAGGTTCTGTGTACAATGGAGCAATTAGTTATTAACACGTTTCCCCACTCCCCTCTTCCCAAGGAATGCGTTTCTTCATTAACTGCTACCCTTTACCCCTGCCTTAACCAACTCCAGTGAAATCTTTCTGATTCAGCTCTACTTCTAGTCTTTTTTACACTTAGGATTCCAGGATCAGAGATCTGAGCTGAAAAGGACTTCAGAGGTCAACTGGTTCCATTCCCATGCTCCCATTTTACAGTTGAGAAGACTGAGGCTCAAGTTGATGAAGAGATTTGTTCAAGGTTAGCCTTGAGAGTGTAACCCAGACCTTCTGATGGGAGGCTGGATTTGTAGCCAGCAGGCCTGGATTCAAATCCTGACAGAACCACTCATTGCCAGGCTTGCTTTGGGTAAATAAATCCCTTTATGTCTCTGTGTATGCATATGAGGGTGGTAGGGATGGGTGTGACCAGATGACACTTGAGGTTCCAACTTTAGGTCTTCTGGCATTATTATATGAACGTAGCACTTCTAGGCATCAGGACTAATGACAAATATAGGTTTTCTAAGCTGGGAGGTGGGATTGAAGGACCAAGAGAGACAGGAGCTCCCCAGAAAGGAGAAGAGAATCAATCTGTCAGTCTACCTGGTGGTTTGCCTCTGTCCTCCTTCAGACACCTTTCATAGGTTTATAGTTTGAGCAGGGAAGCATCTTCATCCAACCTTCTCCCCATTTCACAGTTGAGAGCACTGAGGCCTGGAGAGGTTAAAGAACTTGCCAAAATTCACCCAGGTAGTGTCAGAGGTGAGATATGAACCCAGATCTTCAGACTCAAAGTCAGGGCTCTTTCCATTATACCACACTGTCTCGTTCTTTTCATTTAATATTAAGGATCCTTAGAGCCTTGAGCCAGGCTCCACCTTTTCCAAGTTGCCAAGATGGAACCAATTCCTTCCTTGGGCAGGGACACTCACCCTCTATCCTCACAGGCTCAAATCACATTGTGTTTCTTTGTTCTCTCTGTGAACCCAGAATCGATTTCTAATTAAGCTCTCTTTGGGCATCGCTGCTTCCTAATTTTCTCCTCGGCTGGGATATTATTGTTGAGCGAGGATTTATATAATGCCTTTCCTCAGAGGGAGCTTAATTTTTCAACTGGCTTTAAAATTCCAAGTAACCACTCACCTTCATAAGAGCCATGGAGATGGGGCAGGCACATTTACATTCCCAGCAATGCAAAAAGCACTCGCTGCAGCCACCAGTGTCCAACACTCCTGGGAAATAGCAGGAAGCTGGTAGAAAACTGACAGAGGCTGGACAGAGCCCCAGAGGAGAATGGGGGTCACATCCCAGGGACTAGAGGAAGAGATGAGGATGCTTTTGCACCACACCGAATCATACAGACCAAGTGGAAAGTGCACCTGGGAGTTTCCTTCTGCATCAATATGAACCATAATGGAAAGGTTTCTGAGTCAAAGGATTTGGACTTGAAACCTGGTTCTTCTGTTTACTTTCTATGTATGCTGTGGCAAGCACCTATCCTTCTCTAGATCAAGATTGCCTCGTCTGTAAAATGAAATAGGTGGGCCAGACAACCTGGCTATCCCCCATGCCTGGAATGAACTGTCTTACCTCTTTGAACTCCTTGATCCTTCACTCCTCCATTTCTATGAGTGCCTTTGTCTGATTCTCCCCAAGTGGTAATGCTCTTCTTCCCTAAAATAACCTGTATTTCATGTCCTTTTATTTATTTTCTTTATGGATAGTATGTGCATTACACACATACATGCACACATATGGATGTGTACACACATATGTCTCTATATGTAACACAATGCACTTAACAGACACATGCACACACATATACATATATATATATATATTCATATAACCTAACCTACACTTGTATACACACCCATAGGTACGCACAGGTATATGTGTGTGTGTGGACACAAATACACTCTATGCAGCAGCTAGGTGGCACAATTGATAGATTAATGGACTTGGAGTCAGGGAGACATGGATTTAAATCCTGTCTGGGCAAGTGACTTAATCTCTGTAAGCCTCAGTTTTTTCATCAGTAAAATGGGGATCATTTTGGTATGCACCTTTCAAGGTTGTTGTGAAGAACAAATGAGATAACCTATGAAAAGCACTTTGTATTTCTTAATGTGCTCTATAAATGCTAGGTCTTGTATGTGTATATTTACATATATACATATATATTCATAAACACATACATATACATATGCATGCATACACACATACACACACATATACACACATATACATATAGGTAGGTGGCACAGTAGACAGAGCACTGGGCTTGGAATCAGGAATGATTACAAATCTGACCTCAGACATTTATAATCTGTGTGACCCTGGGCAAGTCACTTCACCCCATTTGCCTCAGTTTCCTCATCTGTAAAATGAGCTGGAGAAGAAAATGGTGAACTGCTCCAGTGTCTTTGCCAAGAAAACCCCAGATGGGGTCAAGGACAATTGGACACAACTGAGAAATAACTAAGCAACAACAAATTATTATATACATCCCCAAATAGAATGTAAGCTCTTAAGGGCAGGAATGGTTTCATTTTTTTTTTGGTCTTTATATCTCTAGCATGTAGCTGCAGGCTAGATGTTTGTTGTTTAATTGATCGTTAAAGTCTTTTCCAGATATAACTCTATGATCCCAAGTCCTTCACTTTTCCACATCTCAGTTTTCCCATCGGTTAAATTAAGGGGTTAGATTACATAATCTCTAAATTCCCTGTCAGTTCTCAATCTACATTCCTAATTTTGTCTCTTTAGGTCTCAATTTCTTCATTTATAAAAGGGGGAGGTTGGAAGGATTTATCATCTTGAAGGTCTCCCTCCACTCTAAATCCCAGGAAGTCTGAATGATTCACGGGCTTGATGCTATTTTTATACGATTTAATAGAGTCATGAGAAGGAGTGTGGCAGGGTGGATAGCTGGGTCAGGAAGCCCTGGGCTCACATCTTGCCATTTTGACATGTATTTGCTTCATGTCCCTGGGTAAGTCACTTGACTTCTCATTGACTCTAGGCAACACTGAGACTATATATCGAGACATGTTGCCCATTTCTTTCTCTAAATGGGGTCTTTATATGAGGACTTCCCAACAAGGAGGATATATATATATATATATATATATATATATATATATATATATATATATATATATATATATATATATATATATATATATATATATATAATTTTTGCAGGGCAATGGGGGTTAAGTTACTTGCCCAGGGTCACATAGCTAGTAAGTATCAAGTGTTTGAGGCTGGGTTGGAACTCAGGTACTCCTGAATCCAGGGCCGGTGCTTTATCCACTGTGCCACCTAGCTGCTCCCTAGGAGGACATTTTTAAAAACTCTGGACTCAACAAACACCAAAAGCAAAAACAAAAAGGAGAACATTCCCACATATAATGTAAAATATACTACAGGTTTATATGTGAAATGTTACTACTATATATATGTGTGTGTGTGTGTGTGTGTGTGTGTGTGTGTGTGTGTGTAATATAAACATACATATATTTATATACACACAATCTAAATATACATATGGGTGTATAATAAATTCAACCCTATCTGGAGAAATAGTTGGTTAATTCTCTGATTCTAATTCCTGACTTTCAAAGTTATCTTTCTTTACAATGCTATTATTTATAACTTGTTCTCCTGGTTTTGCTTACTTTACTCTGTTTCATTTCCTACTTCCCACTTCCCTAGTTCCTGAATTGGGGTTTTCTGTCAGGGCCAGACTCCTACCTTTATTGGACTTGTGGGGTGTAGTGGGCCCCAGCTAGTTTGCAACTTGGGTTTCTGTGATGACCTTCACCTCCCAGGGTTAGGGTGCTTGGATCGTGGGCTGCAGAAGGTTGAATTCTCAGGCTCCTCTATGGTGGCTCAGGGCCCAAGGTTAGAGTCCTTTCAACCCTGAATTGTATAGTTTGAGTATTTCCCCAAAATAATAGTCAGAGATCTGTAGAGTCTACTGTAGGTTTTCAATGACCCTGTTTTTCCCCCCAGGAACCCCCCTTCCCCACTTTCCCTGCTTCTAAAGACAGATTCCTGTAAGGCTACACCTTTCTCTGACCCTTCCCTGGTGTAGCTAAGAGGCTACTCACTTGTTTGCCTACACCAGGGTTGGTCCCCTTTCCTATTGCCTGTAGGTTTCTGGCTGGCTTTCTCTTCAGTTTAGGTATGGAAAGAAGTTACTTACAATAGTTTCTAATTAGATTTCTTGATCATTATTCAACTGGCTTGAATTTTAGGTTTTTGGGGACCCTGGGGGTCTGCCTATCATTCAGACAGCCTTCTTGACTGGAAGTCAAGATGAAATTCCAAGTTTGAGCAACAACAAGATAAAAAATAGAATCATACAGTAGAGCCAAAAGGAGCCTTTGGAAATCCCTGAGCTCAGCCCCCTCCTCTTACAGATAAGGAAACCGAGGCCAAGAGAATAGAAATAATTAGTTTAAGGTCATCCAAACACCCAAGATCCAGACTGGATGCCAACCATCATGCTCTTTCCTTAGCTTGATGGTCAGTACCTGGGGTCACATCACTGTGACTGTGAAGGAAACTGGCTTCAGTTTCCTCTTCTGTAAAATGAGGATAATAATAGCACCTACCTCCCATAATTGTTACGGGGATCAAATGAGATAGTCTCTGTAAAGGGCTTTAGCCACCTTATATATAGTTTGTCCTTCATTCTTTTTTATTTGTCCTTCATTCTTGAAGAAGACCATGACACTGGATTGACATAGGAGTCCTAGGCAGAAAGATGGTATCATTTTCCGCGTGCCTACCCCATGGCTCATTCTTAAATAGATTGGGAATGGGGGAAAGGGAAGAGGATGAAAGTGTCCCTAAAATGAATGGATCCCTCAACTGGAAAGTCTTCATAGAGATTGCTCCCTTGTTGTTTACAGCAAAGAGGTAAATTGTTTTTCCTTGCCTGTTCTTTATTCTTAGCGCTCCCCACCCCAACTTGATTATACAATACATCTGCATGTTTAAAAAGTGCATTATGCAACCCAGCTCAAGCCTGTGAGTACAAATCCATCAACAGATAATTAGAAAAGTTGTATACATATTTATGAGCTCTGCTTAATATCAATTTAATGAGGAGGAGGCTTACTGGAAATAACGAGAGTGAGAGAGAGAGAGAGACAGAGAGACCCCTGCTAACAACTATCCCTTTTGAAGATTAGCTCAAGGGAACGGCAGCCTCCATTCCAGGTTTGTACGTAAGGGCTGGAAGCAAATTCAAGCAGGGGCTCTCTGGGAGCTGGAAGGAGGTAGGAGGTAGAAAAGGTTAAAGCTAATTTGGAAAACCTGTGGACGGTTTTCTAGAAACAAGGCTGAGATCTGAAAGGGGCATCAGGGGTCATAACGATGGAATGCTGAATAATAGCTAACATTTGTATATCACTTTAAGGTTGCTAAACCCTTTTACAGAGACTATCTCATTTGATCCCCATAACAATTATGGGAGGTAGGTGCTATTATTATCCTCATTTTACAGAAGAGGAAACTGAAGCCAGTAGAAGTTAAGTGATTTACTCAGAGCCACATAGTAAATACCTGCGGCAATGTTTGAACCCATGTCTTTGAAAGAAAGCTCAACTCTATATATTGTTGTTCAGTCATGTCTGACTTTTCTCTATTACCCCATTTGGGGTTTTCTTGGTAATGATACTGGAGTGGTTTACCATTTCCTTCTCCAGCTCATTTTACAGGTGAGGAAATTGAGACAAACAGGGTCAAGTGACCCAGTGCTCTATCCACTGCACCACCTAGCTGCTCTTTGGGATTTAATAATTGATAACATTTACTTAAAGCTTTCAGGTTTACAAAGTGCTTTACAGAGAAAATAACTGTAACAGTTGGCACTTTAAGGTTTACAAAGTGCTTCACATACATTAATTCATTTGAGCTTCAATGTATCTGCTTTACTACCCACATTTTATAGATGAGGAAACTGAGGCAAACAGAGACCAAGTGATTTCCCCAGCACAACACAGCTAGTCAGCATCTAAGGCAGCAATGGAACGTGGATCTTCCTGACTCCAGGATCTATGCTCTACCACTGGGTCACCTTCTGACTTCAAGGTCTTCCTGCCTAGGTCCCTACCCATTATGCTACACTACCCTGCAATTACATATGACTCATCCAGAATGGGAATTTCTGTCACTTTTGCAGAAGTACAAAAATGTTCTTTTTAGTTCAACTGAAAATATTAAGAAATATTATTTTTCTGGGTGTCTAAAAGTTTTTTCCAGGCTTGTCCCCCTAACACCACTCCTTTAGATAGGTGGGCAATAGGTCAACAACAGAATTAAGTATAGAAACTGGTTTGAACCAAAAGTATTTTATTTTATCAAGATACTTGCCTTCCCTATCCCCTGAAGCAAATGACCCCACAAGGGTTTAGGATTAGATGATCCCCAAAGTCTTTTCCACCTCTAATTCTATGATGTTATTGAGAATGGTGGGTTCCCACCAGTGACCTGAAAGTTCTTTGAATGCATGAAACTCCTCTTGACCCTGAAGGCTGAAATGACTTGATCAATGGATCCCAAGGAAAACCAGAATTAATAAGACTTGCAGAGTTTATGCTTGATGCAATGGATAGAATGAATATATCCTGAAATATAGAAGCCAGGTACCAAGTCAGAATGAAAGGGCCAATCAATCAGAAAGGATTTATTAAGCACTTATTAAGTTCGAAGCATGGTGCTAAGTGCTAGGGATATAGGGAAAGGCAAAAATAGTCTCTGCCTTCATGGAGCAGAAAGGACAGGTGAAGGAAAGAAGGAAGAAGGGAAAGAAGGAAGGAAGAAGGAAGGAAGGAAAGAAAGAAGGGAGGGAGGGAAGAAGGGATAAAATAAGGAAGGTATAGAAAGAGAGAGAGGGAAGGAGGGAAGGAAGGATGAAAGGAAAGAAAGAAGGAAGAAAGGAAGGAAGAACATAAGGAAATAAGGGGGGAAAGAAGAGGGAACAAACATTTATTTAGCACTTACTTTGTTATAGACACTGTGCTAAGCATGAGGATACAAATACAAGGAAAAAGAAAGACAGTTCTTACCCTCAAATAACTTACATTCTAATGGAGGGAGACAATACATAAAAGGGAGCTGAAGAGCTAGAGGTGGGGGGAGATGAAGGTACCCCCACCCAGAGGCATGATTTTGAAACCCCCAAATCAGGAACAGAACTGGGAGGGGAAAGAAGGCCAGCTTGTGTTTCTTCACAAAATGAAGGCCCCAGGAACTCACCAATGGGAGAAGGGGATGGGCCTGCGGAGAGGTATTCCAGGTGGATGCAACAGTATAGGCTATTCACATAAGATGTGAATTAAAAATATTGTGCAATATAGTGAAACTAAAGCTCATGGAAGTTACATGACTTGTCTAGGATCACCCAGATAGTAAGTGTCTGAGATGGCATTTGAACTCAGGTTCTTATGACTGTGGAGAACTATCCGTTATCCCATACTATCTCTGTGAGTAACCTATGAATCTTTTGAATTGTTGTGGTGCCACCTGTAACTATCTACAACGGGCCACTGGTCTCCCTCACACCCTTATCTCTGGATTTAAATGCTTCCCTTCTAGTCCTCTCTTTTTTTCTGTTCAGAGAATGTAGTTCTCACAGGATTCAGTGCAGAGTTGGAGAGTGCCACATATTACACTTCTCTAACGCTTTCTCCCACACACAAGATCTAACGGGGCTCCAATTTTCCACACTCCATTTCTCTCTCTCTCTCTCTCTCTCTCTCTCTCTCTCTCTCTCTCTCTCTCTCTCTCTCTCTCTCTCTCTCTCTCTGTCTGTCTATTTTTGTCTCTTGGTCTCTGTCTGACTCTCTGTCTCTATCTCTCTGTATCTCTCTGACTGTCTCTGGCTCTCAGCCTGTCTTTCTGTTTGTCTCTACTCTCTCTGTCTCTGCCTCTATTTCTCTCCATCTCTCTATCCCTGTCCATCTCTGTTTTTCTCTGGCACATGGTCTCCTAGTCCCAGGATTTTCGACTTTGAGCTGAAAGGGTCCTTGGAGGCCAGTGTAATGATTGGAATGACGCCACCTGCTGGATACTTACTGTAGAAGAGTTCTGCCCATGAAGCGAAGGTCTTTGAGGGCAAGACCAGGCATCAGGAAGTGATGCAGACTAGTGGGAGGAGGAAGGAAGAGACTGGCGCTCAGTCTCGGGCTCTTTCCTGAGGACGCTGGCGGAGAAGGGAGCTAGAAATGTGCTCTCCCTTTAATAGATAGGAATCTAGGCCTTTCTCTCTCTCTTTACCAAATTCTTATTCTCCTTAATAAATGCTTAAAAGTCTAACTCTTGCTAAAGCTTATAATTTATTGGCGACCACTCATTAGATATTTTAGACAGTTTAGCTAGAATTTTAGCCCCTTAACACCAGCTAATCCAATCCCCCATTTTACAGATGAGGAAACTGAGGCCCAGAGAGGCCACATGACTTCACACCATCAATAAGGAGCTTAGAGGTCATCTAACCTAACCCCTCCATTTTATAGAGGAAGAAACTGAGGCCCCAGAGAAGTTAAGTGAATTGTCCAAGGTAACACAGGTAGTAAGGGTCAGAAACAGATTTAAAACCAGGTCCTTGGAATCCAACAGACTTTGCTTCCCTGCCCTCCATATTTTCTTCACCAACTCAGGCACCAATCATCCTTTCACTTAGCCAACACTCTCTGATCTTCCAAACTTAGCCAATTTATTTCACATAAACAGGGGCAAGTCCACTCTCTGCACCCTATGCCTTCTTTAACACCAACATCACCAGTAATGATGCTTTTTTTTTGAGGGGCAATGAGGGTTAAGTGACTTGCCCAGGGTCGCACAGCTAATAAGTGTCAAGTGTCTGAGGCCACATTTGAACTCAGGTCCTCCTGAATCCAGGGGCAGTGCTTTATCCACTGTACCACCTAGCTGCCCCCAATGATGCTTTTTTAAAAGGCATTAAAAAAATTTTTGTCGTTAATCTGAACTTGACAAACACTAGCAACTGGGACCATTTTCATATACAAAGAAATGCAGGGGGGAAAAAAGATGTACATCAAGGGCATGTCTCAATCATATTAAAAACCTTGGGGGGGTGGGGAGGCAGCTAGGTGGTGCAGTGGATAAAGCACCTGCCCTGGATTCAGGAAGACCTGAGTTCAAATCTGACCTCAGACAGTTGTGTGACACTGGAAAAGTCACTTAACTCTCATTGCCCCCCCCAAAACCCCCAAACAAACAAAAGAAAAGAAAAACCCTTGGGGGTAAACAATGGCTTCAGGCAGCTGTGGACCTTCAGTGCCTACACTGCCCAGCTGTTCCCTCTAGAGACTTTCATGAGTCACTTCTATTGACCCCATTTTGTCTGAAGTGGTTTAGTATAGGTAAGTGAAAAAAAAAACCCAACCCTTTGGCAGAGGAGTCAGGATTTCTGACTTTGCCATGCCTATACCATGTTAGGTGGAAAAGTCAAGTTGCTTAATCTCTATTTTCCTCAATTTCCTCATCTGTGAAATGGGGATAACAATATGCCATCTCACAGTTATCTGAGAGATTGCAAGAATCTTAGCTAGAATTAGAAGGGAACTCAGCTGTTGTCTATCAGGAAGGTTCTCAAACTTTTTGGTGTTGGGACCCCTTAACTCTCTTAAATGGTTTTAGGGAACTTTGAGGGTCCTGCACCACACTTTGAGAACTGCTCAATGAATCCAAATTCCTTATTTTACAAATAGTAATACCTTACAAAAATATTTTACAAATGACAATAGGATTTATATGGCACTTTGAAGTATGCAAAGCACTTTATAAATATTGTGATCCTCACAATAATCCTGGGAGGTTGGTGCTATTATTGGGGGCAGCTTGGTGGTACAGGGACTAGAGGACTGGGTCTGGAGTCAGGAAGACTCATCTTCCTGAGTTCAAATCTTGTCTCAGACATATATTAGCTGTGTGACCCTGGGCAAGTTACTTAACTCTGTTTGCCTCAGTTTCCTCATCTGTAAAGTGAATTGGAGAAGGAAATGGCAATCCATTTCAATATCTCTGTCAAGAAAACTCCAAAATGGGGTCATAAAGAGTCAGACATGACTGAAAATAACAACAACAACAAAAGTTGCTATTATCTCCATTTCACAGATAAAGAAATTCGAGGCAGTGACTTGCCCAAGGTCATACAGCTAGTATGTGGTAAAGGCAAGATTTAAGCCTAGGTTTGCTGAATCCAAGTTCTTTCCACTAAAACACACCTCTCTGTGTCCTCTGAAAAGTTATTCTGGGGGGCAGCTAGATGTCACAGTGGATAAAGTATTGGCCCTGGATTCAGGAGGACCTGAGTTGAAATTGGACCTTAGACACTTGACACTTACTAATTGTATGATCCTGGGCAAGTCACTTAACCCTCATTGCCCTGCCCCCCCCAAAAGTGGCAAGCTCACCAGCTTTGGAATCAGAGGGCGTGGGTTCAAATTCTGCATACATTTTCTGTGACTGTAACCTCATACTGCTTTGTGACTGTCCCTGGCTAGGGTTTCCTGGTTCCCATATTTAGAACTAGAAAGGACATTGGAGCTCACAAAATCCAACTCTTGTTTTCCAGATGAGGAAACTGAGGCTGAGAGAAGCCCTTGTATCACAGAAATTTAGATCTAGAGCTGGAAGGGATCTTAGAGGTTATCAAGTCCAAATACCTTATTTTACAGTTAAGGAAACTGAGTCACTTAGAAGGTAAGTGACTTTTCCAAGGTCACCCAGCAAGTAACTATCAAAGGCAGGATTTGAACTCAAGCTTTCCTGACTCCAACTGTAGCATTAGGGCACCTTTTTACCTTTGATTAGATGGCTTCTCAAATCACTACCAGCTCTTGTTGTTCATGACACCCTTTAGGGTTTTCTTTGCAAAGACAATGGAGTGGTTTGCCATTTCCTTCTCCAGCTCATTTCATAGATGAGGAAACTGAGGCAAACAAGGTCAAGTGACTTGCTCAGGGTCACACAGCTAGTAAGTGTCTGAGGCAGCATTTGAACACAGGAATGTGAATCTTCCTGAATCCCAGCCTAGTGCTCCATGGGCTGCATTGTACTACCTGGCTGCCCCAGCTCTCTATCTGATGTTAACTCACTTTCCCTTTTTTGGGGGGTGGGGAGGTTCTCAGCTTCCTCTTGTGTAAAATGAAGGGGGAGGACAAGATGGATTGTAAAGTCTCTTCTTGCTCTTGGTTAGGCTCAGCCCTCTATGATCTGTCCCCATTCTCCTTGGCATTTATTACACTTGGAGGCCAGTCCAATCTGCAGGAAACTCTCACTCTGCCAAGCCTCCATTTCAGTCCAAAGCAATTTATGTAAATATCTGGCCTCCAGATATCCCTTCACTAGAGTTTGCCTCATTCCTGAGAGCTTCCCTCCTTATATTTCCACTCTGCTTCTTCTGTTTTTCATTCTTTCTTCCTCTATTTCAGATTAGGGCAGGAAAACATTCTCAGTACATTGGAAACAGCCAGGATCCCTCTCATCACATTCCAAATGAAGTGTAGAAATGTCACCAATGTTTTACTGGCCTTAGAGTGAGTGCAATTCTGGAGCCAGGCTAAATGAGCTAGGTGTTTGAATGGCATCCCAGACTCTGGAGGTTAATGCGAGAGCCTCCTGAATTTAGGATAGGCAAATGTGAGGAGACAGATGCCTCTTCCTGTGAGAAGCAGTTATGGTGGAGAAGTGGGGAGAATATTAGAAGACTTATTAGCTCCCTGCCCTTTGGACTTAGTGGCTCTAGCTAGGCCTCAGTTTCCTGATGTGAAAAATGTTGATAATCCTTTCTTTTTTAAAAATAATAAACATTTTTATTTGTAGTTTTGAGTTTATCCCTCCTTCCTTCCCTCCCCTTTCCCCTTCCTGAGGAGGTAAGCAATCAGATGTTGGTTATGAATGTGCAATTACGTAAAACATTGATACTCCTTTCAATTCCATTCAGTAAACATTTATTAAGGCCTACTATGTGCCAATACTTGGGGGTCTATGTGACAAGATACACACAGGAACAGCTAGTTGACACAGGGGAGAGAGCACTGGCCCTGGAGTTAGGGGGATATGAGTTCAAATCCAGCCTCTGACACTTGATACTTACTAGCTGTGTGACCCTGGACAAGTCATTTAACCCCAATTGCCTTAAACATCCAGGGCCATCTTTAGTCATCCTGATATCTATCTATCTATCTATCTATCTATCTATCTATCTATCTATCTATCTATCTATCTATCTATCTATCTATCTATTCATCCATCCATCCATCCATCCATCTATGTATCTATCCATCTATGTATCTACTTATCTATCCACCTATCTACCTACTTATCTACCTGCCTATCTATATCTATCTATCTATCTATCTATCTATCTATCTATCTATCTATCTATCTATCTATCAATCATCTATCTATCTATCTATCTATCTATCATCTATCTATCTATCTATCATCTATCCATCATCTATCTACCCATCATCTATCTATCTATCATCTATCTATCCATCATCTATCTATCTATCATCTATCTATCTATCTATCTATCTATCTATCTATCTATCTATCTATCTATCTATCTATCTATCTATCTATCATCTACCTATATATCCACCAATCATCTACCTATATATCCACCAATCATCTATCTATCTATCTATCTATCATCTACCTATATATCTACCAATCATCTATCTATCTATCTATCTATCTATCTATCTATCTATCTATCTATCTATCTATCTATCTATCTATCTATCTATCTATCATCTTGCCACTAGGTCCAGATGGTTTTGGAAGAGAGGGTGAGGTTGGTGACCTTGCACAGCCCTTTCTTACTTAAATCCAATTTACCGCAAATCATGATATCACCTCCTAATGCCATGGTCCTCTTTGAGCACGAAGGACAAAAAAACCCCCCAACAAAACAAAACAACTCAACAACTATGTGCCAAGCAATTATGTTCAGCAAGCATTTATTAAGCACTTGATTTGTATTAGGTGGAGGGGCAGTATGGTATAGTAAGCAGTGGAGCCAGGCTCTGAATAGGGTCCTCTAACTTCAGATACCCAACATTCGTTCCCACTATGCCATCCTGCCTTCCATGGGGTGATGGGCTATGCAAAGCTGAGGAAGTGGGAGCTGGAATATTGTACACAGGAAAAGGGCAGCTGGATGGCCTAGTGGATAGGGTGCTGGTGCTGGAGTCAGGAAGACTCATCTTCCTGAGGTCAAATCTGGCATCAGACACTTATTAGCTGTGTGACCCTGGGCAAATCACCTAACCTTGTGTGCCTCAGTTTCCTCACCTATAAAATGAATTGGAAAAGGAAATGGCAAAATCACTCCAGTATCTCAGCCAAGAAAACCTCAAATGAGGACATGGCTGAACAACAAAGCAAAAAGAAAGGAGGAAAGCAAGGTCAGTTTGGTTGGAGGAGACGGTGTATGAAGGGGAAGGAATCACCCTGGGAAGATAGACTGTGAAGGGCTTAAATCAATAATGTGAAGAGTTGTATTTTATCCTAGAGACATCAGGGACACACTCCCGACTGCAAATCCTTTTATAAGCTATCAAGTGGGCTATCAATGTGAGCCATTATTAAGGATCTATTTTCTCCAGGCTTCCTTCCCTCTCCCCTCTCCAGCTCCATTAAAGATCTCTTTTGGTCCCTCCTTTGTTCTTTTTTTTTTTTTTAATTTTTGGTGAGGCAATTAGGGCCAAGTGACTTGCCCAGGGTCACACAGCTAGCAAGTGTGTTAAGTCCAGATTTGAACTTAGGTCCTCCTGAATCCAGGGCCGGTGCTCTATCCACTGTGCCACCTAGCTGCCCCTTGGTCCCTCCTTTGGGAGAGGGTAGTGACCTTGGGCTTCTTTCCTTCCTTCCTTCCTTCCTTCCTTCCTTCCTTCCTTCCTTCCTTCCTTCCTTCCTTCCTTCCTTCCTTCCTTCCTTCCTTCCTTCCTTCCTTCCTTCCTTTCTTTCTTTGTTTATCCATTCTTTTTTTGTGAGGCAATTGGGGTTAAATGACTTGCCCAGGATCACACAGCTAGTAAATGTCAAGGGTCTGAGGCTGGATTTGCACTCAGGTCCTCCTGAATCCAGGGCCGGTGCTCTATCCACTGTGCCACCTAGCTGTCCCTATTTAATCCATTCTTAAGGGTCAGAGTTTTCCCCTTCTGCAGAACTGGACAATCCCCAGAGCCAGGCTATGGCTGGTTGGGATACTGGGGGACAGGTAACCTTAAGACATGGTGGGGAACTTCCCTCAGCTTCGACAAAGGTGTAACCCAGACAAAAGGGTTGGTTAATATTTAGATTCTGGTGGTGAAAAGAATATGGGTACTGGTGTCATAGAATCTGAGTTCAAATCTTGCTTCTGATGTTTATCATCTGAGTGACCTTGGGCAAGTCACTTAATAACAATAGCTAACACTTATATGATTATATATATATATATACACACACACACACAATACACATACATGTACACACATGTATACTCACATACCTATACACACCTATATATATATACACAATATATATACATATACATAGATATATACACATATAAAATCTCGTTTGGTTCTCAAAACAAGCCTGTCAGGTTAAGCTTACTCTTTTTTTTTTTTTAAAGTGAGGCAATTGGGGTTAAGTGACTTGCCCAGGGTCACACAGCTGGTAAGTGTTAAGTGTCTGAGGCCAGATTTGAACTCAGGTTCTCCTGACTCCAGGGCCGGTACTCTATCCACTGTGCCACCGAGCTGCCCCTAAGCTTACTCTTCATCTCTCTAGGCTTCAATTTCCTAACATGTAAGATAATTAGAATTGGATCTCTAAAGATCCTTCCTTCCCTACTTCCATGTACAACCTCACTGACTTCCCACTGATGCATGTCTCTG
Source organism: Dromiciops gliroides (assembly GCF_019393635.1). Taxonomy (NCBI): domain Eukaryota; kingdom Metazoa; phylum Chordata; class Mammalia; order Microbiotheria; family Microbiotheriidae; genus Dromiciops; species Dromiciops gliroides. The sequence goes on along the minus strand of NC_057865.1, from coordinate 270,651,214 downwards.
ATAAGAGCAGCTTTTGTAGACTCAGAAGGTGATAGATATAGTTTAATGGAAAGGGCTTCCCTGGAATTGAAAGATGTGTGTTCACATCCCAGCTCTGACACATACTTTGTTGGGCAAGTCACTTAAATGATTTGGGCCTCAGTTTCCTTATCGGTAAAATGAAGGGGTTGGACGAGATGATCTCTGAGGTCTCTTCTAGATCTTTGATCTTTGGTAAAATTCTGAGTGTGCTCTAGTGACAGGGGTCTCAAATTCAAATAGAAATGGTACCCATTAGGGGGCAGCTAGGGGGTGCAGTGGATAAAGCACCAGCCCTGGATTCAAGAGGACCCAAGTTCAAATCAGACCTCAGACATTTGACACTTACTAGCTGTGTGACCCTGGGCAAGTCACTTAACCCTCATTGTCCTGCAAAAAAACAAACAAAAACAAAAACAAAAAGAAACAAACAAAAAAAGAAACGGTACCCATTAAACCTAAGGATTCTTGCAGGTGCATATTGATTTATAAAATTACAAATTTACATTATCAACATTCTATTGTATTTTTTATTTATGTTGTTAAATATTTCCTATTGCATCTTTATTTGATTCTGGCCTCCCTTGGGAGATTGTGGCCATTGGGATGTATGTTTGACACCTCTGGGTTACTGGAAAGAAAATTACAGATACAGAGCTTGAAGGGATCTCAGGAACCATCTGATCCCACTGCCTCATTTTACAAATGAGGAAAAGAAGGTTCAGATAAGTTTAGTCACTTGACCAAGGTTACAAAGAGGATCACAGCTGCAGAGTTAGAAGAGACCTCAGAATCCTTCTAGTCCAGCCCTCTTATTTTACAGATGAGAAAACTGAGGTCAGAGAAATGTAATGAACTACCCAAGGTTACACTGGTAGTAAATGACGGAGAAATTATTTGAATTAGGGTCCTCTCACTATAAAGTCAGTGCCTTTAAAAATTTTATTTTTGCGGGGCAATGAGGATTAAGTGACTTACCTAGGGTCACACAGTTAGTGTCAAGTGTCTGCGTCTGGATTTGAACTCAGGTCCTTCTGAATGCAAGGCCGGGTGCTTTATCTACTGTGCCACCTAGCTGCCCTCAAGTCACTGCATTTTGGTCTTTTTTCTGCTATATCAGATTTGGAATCAGGCAATGAGCTTTCAGCTCTCAATGAGGCCATTTTGGAAGTGTGTGATCTTGGGTCATTTTTTTTTTACCCCTCTGGGCCTTCATTTCCTCATCTGTAAAATGGGGGAAATGGGAGTGTTTGTTTCACTAGCTGTCTCTAAGCTTCCTTACTCTTGTTATTGGGAGGTCTCAGTACAACCAGCTTCTTGTCATTCTTTGTGAGATGAGCAAGGGCCAGAGCCCAGAGGATTTTCATTGCTGAGAGTCTGCTGTCCAGATGAACCCTTTTCTGAATGGATGCGAGGCTCAGGGCCCCTGCTTCCTCTGCTCACCTGGGCCTTTGTGCTGTGGCAGGGACCATGTGTTGTTTACTCTATGCTTGGACTGATCTCCTGGGATGTGGTTATTGTCAGGGATGTAGGTGCTATTAGGAGGATTTGAGCCAGACTATAGGACTAGCTCATGTTTCCCCACAGGCTAAAGGGTCTGCAGAATTTCAATCAAGAGTTATTTATTCACTTGAGAAAGTCCTCATGGGCTTAGGCATTAAGAGGCCCTACTAGGCTGTGGACTGTTTTCTAGGGATACAAAAGCAATCGAAACACTTTCTTTTGAGCTTTTACGCAGGTGAAATAGAATTGTTTGGTCTTTGGTGAGAGGATGTGGAGGGAGGAAGACAGATTGTCTATCTTCAGCACGAAGCCTTTCTTGACCCCCTCATTTGCCAGTGACCTCCCTCTCAAACCATCTTCCATTTAACTACTTCGTCACCCACTGCATTCGGGACCATCACCAGTCGTCTTGACTTTTGTCTTGCCACTGGACTTGGACGACTCAGGAAGAGTGAGTGAGGACAATGACTTTATGCAGCTCTGCTTCACTTAAAACCCTATTCACAAGCAAGTCAAGACATCAGCTGTGATGTCGTTGATCCTTTTGGAAAATGAAGGATGAGGGACAGCTAGGTGGCGCAGTGGATAAAACTCTGGCCCTGGATTCAGGAGGTCCCGAGTTAAAATCCAGCCTCAGACACTTGACACATACCAGCTGTGTGACCCTGGGCAAGTCACTTAGCCCTCATTGCCCTGCAAAAAAAAAAAAAAAGAAAAGAAAAAGGAAAAGGAAGGATGAACAGCACCAATAGCAATCTCAGCAGCAGCAATAGCAACTATTTGTTGATTGAAAAGACTGAGAAAGGAGAAGGATTCTTTTTAGCTGCCTTACACTTCCCCATCACTGTTCCTTGTAGGTATCGAGAAGCAAGTTATTTAGTTGAACTGTATAACAATAACAGTTGCTGGCCTTTTAAAGCAAGAGGTTTGCATATGCTTTATGTGTATAGCATTTTGGCCAGATTCTAATGTCAGGTCGTATGTGCCTTATCTTGCTGGATCCTCACGCTCTGTGAGAGAATTATTATTGTCCTGGGTTTACATATGAGGAAGCTGGAGTGCAGATGATCTGCCTAAGGTCACACAGCATGGAATTAGCAATGTCTTTGAAGTCAGAGGATCTCAATTTCAAGCCTTTCTTCTAAGGGTCCCTACTTATAGGACCTTGGGTGAGCCGTTTAAATTCCCTGGTCCTCAGTTTCCTTATTTGTAACTAGATGACCTCTGAAGTCTTTTTCTGACTTTATTCTGTGATTCTAAGTGTCTGTAGCAAGATCAGAACCTAGATTTTCCTCTATCCAGTAAACCACACTTCCTCTCATCCAAAAAATAGAATCTGTCACTCAATACAATATTCTACATCCATGGAAGTCCATTTCTGCAAAGGAGTGGGAGCACTGCATGAACTCTCCTTTGGGGTCACTTTTGGCTATTATAATTTCACAAAATTAAGTCATGATTGTTTGTGGTTATCAAACTCTCCATTTATGTTGTTATAATCATTGTGTCCATAGTTCTAATTTTTTTGCTTTTTGGTGGGGCAATGAGGGTTAAGTGACTTGCCCAGGGTCACACAGCTAGTTAGTGTCAAGTGTCCGAGGCCAGATTTGAACTCAGGTAATCCTGAATTCAGGGCTAGCGCTTTATCCACTGCACCACCTAGCTGCCCCCGTTCAGCATTTTTTATATCATGGTGATATGCCTTTATATTCACAGACTACCATCAGTGTATCCATTCCCCAGGTGATGGACATTTACTTGTTTCCAGTTTTTTGCTAATACACAAAGTGAAAAGATAAATATTTTGGTCTATATGAGGGCTTTCTTTTTGTCATTGACTTACTTGAGGTATATGCCTAGCAGTGGGATCTCAGGGTCAAAGGGTATAGATATTTTATTTTATTTATTTGGGGTTAAGTGACTTGCCCAGGGTCACACAGCCAGTAAGTGTTAAGTGTCTGAGGCTGGATTTGAACTCAGGTACTCCTGACTCCAGGGCCGGTGCTCTATCCACTGCACCACCTAGCTGCCCCGGGTATAAATATTTTAGTAGCCTTTTTCAAACAACTCCAAAGTGCTTTCCAGAATGGTTGGACACATTCAGAGTTCCACCATTTATGTGTAGCTGTGTCTAGCTTTCCACCATTTATGTGTAGCATTAGGTGGGATGCTTGTTGATGGAACAAGGAAGAAGCCAAATTAGATGAGTAACTGGGGAAGTTCAGTCTGAAGAAGAGAAGACTTAAAGGAGGTATGACAGTTAGGACAGTGCCTGAACATAGTATTTAATACATCATCTATCTATCTATCTATCTATCTATCTATCTATCTATCTATCTATCTATCTATCCATCTATCTCCTGTCATCCATCCATCTATTTCTTTATCTCCTGTCATCTATCTGTTCATCTGTCCATCCATCCATCTCTCTCTATTAATCTATCATATGAACATCTAATTTATCTATCTATCTACCTATCATCTAGATATCCATCTCCTAGATATCTCTCTATTTATCATCTACCTACCTACCTACCTAACATCTAGACATCTGCTGTCTGTATACCAAATTTATCTATCTATCCATCTCTTTATCTATCCACCTATCTATCATCTGGGTAGCTATCTCCTGTTTATCTATCCATTTGTCATCTATCTGTCTACCTACCTACCTACCTACCTACCTGTCTATATAGCATCTGGATATCTGTCTCCTGTCTGTCTATCTCCCCACTTATCATCTATCTAGCTAGCTGATAGACTGTCATGTGGAAGAGGCTAGAATTAGGACCAATGTATGGAAATGACAGAGAGAGATACTGTAATTAATGAGTAATTAGAGCTGTCCAAGAATGGCATGGATTCTCTCATGAGTTCTTCAAATCTCCAAGTATTCAAGCAGACCTTGTCAAGGATCATAGAATCTAGAGACCATTTGAGCCAGTCCTCTTGGAATCCAAACTGAGGACCAGAAAAGTCAAGCAACTTGCTTGAGGTCCCATAGGCCATAAAGCTGCAGAGCTGGGGTTCAAATTCAAGTTGTCTGACTAAATGCAGTGCTTGATTTCTGCCTAATGTCCCTCTGGGGCAGTGGTCCTCAAGCTTTGTTTTATTTATTTATTTATTTGTTTGTTTGTTTGTTTGTTTGCTTATTTATTTATTTATTTATTTATTTTTAGTGAGGCAATTGGGGTTAAGTGACTTGCCCAGGGTCACACAGCTAGTAAGTGTTAAGTGTCTGAGGCTGGAATTTAACTCAGGTACTCCTGACTCCAGGGCCGGTGCTCTATCCACTACGCCACCTAGCTGCCCCTCAAGCTTTATTTCTAACCCCACCCCCCAATAGTATTTCTGACTGGGAAGGATTGTGGCAGAGTTGGGAGATGTATGTGCAGTTTTGCATTATTAACAGCAGCTATTTTTGTTAAGTCTATGCCAGTTCAAGGTTTGACATGTTAGTGTGTTGGCATAACAAGTAAATTTGGTTTATTTTGTGAGTACTATACATTCTGTCCTATGTATGCTAAGTAAGTAAAATTTATTTTTAAAAAATTACATATAAATTTTCTTTTATCTGCAACAATTCAGCATCCAAAATTCTGTGGTGCCCTTAAAAAAAGCATTAAGTCCCTACTATGTACTAGGCTGTTTATAAATATTATCTAATTGAATCCTCACAGTTCTGGGAGATAAGTGCATTACCTCATTTTACAGTTGGGGAAACTAAGGCAGACCCAGGTTAAGTTACTTGCTTAGGGTTACATAGCTAGTAAGTGTCTGGAGTCTAATATGAACTCAGGTCTTCCTGACTCCAAATCCAGTACTCTAGCCACTGTGCCACCTAGTGCCCACTTAGTGCATCTCATGGCATGGGAGCATGCTTGGGACAACCCCTTCGAAAAATAGAACTTTAACTCACCTAGAAATAGGGGCTGCTAAACTATAAATAAGCATCCCTCCAGACTGTATATTGACTTAGAAAACCACTTATCAACCTTATCTATGTTTCATTGTATTTTTATTTCTTTTGTTAAATATTTCCCAATTACATTTTGTGTGTGTGGGGCAATGAGGATTAAGTGACTTGCCCAGGGCCATACAGATAGTAATCCCAATTACATTTTAATCTGGTTTGGGTCACTCAAGAGAGTTGTGGGTCCCATGAAGCTAGCTGGTTGTGTGTTTGATCATCTTCTCTAAAATATTTTAGACCGACAAAATTGATTGTTTCTGTATAGTTGGAGAAATTTAAGTACTGTCAAAACCTTCTGAATTTTGGCACCTGAGTCAAAGTTCCAGCCACCCCACACTAGTTATGACTTTATAATAATAATATTCTTTGTCACCAACTCTAAGGCTAAATTGGTTTAGCTCCTAGGTACTTTTTAAATGTTCTACCTATACTCCAATTCCTGCGACTCTATGATCTCTGACAACTTTTGCTTCTATTGATAGGGAACTGATTACCTCCTTAAGTAAAGTTTACAAGTTTAATTGTTAGATATGTCAGGCTTCTCGGGTAGTTCATTTTATTGCTGGGCAGCTCTAATTGCTACAAAGGTCTTCCTTTAGTAAAACTGTAATTTGCTCTGAGGTATAAAGGAACTCTTTTCCCCAAAAGCAATTTAAAATTTTGTTGATGGAAGCTGAATACCTCAGCCATCACCCCTGTGCAAATAATGTGCAAATGGCTATTTATAGAATGTATGCTATTCAGCAGACCAATGAATTTGTGTTGGTGAGTTTATATATGTATCTAATCTCATGTAGACATTTACTTCTTAAAAGATAGCTAAAGTACAGTCAAGCTAAGTTAAACTTCAATAGTGTGTAAATAAGATCAAACACAAAGTGTGTATGGATCTAGTCTGAGAAAAATGTCAAGCAGAAAGTACAGAGGTTAGGAACACTGAAACCCAAAGGATTTTGGACCTGACAGAGTTTGACTGTTCTTTTCAGAACAACAAACTTTAAAATAAGTGAGCTTTGTTTCAAATCCTGGCAAAATTCTAAAACATATCATTAAAGGGATGGTTTGTGAACACTTAGAAAAGGAAGCAGTGATCACAGAGTTGTCATCACTTCATCAACAAGTCATGCCACACTCTGTAGTCATAATAATCAAACCTGGCTCCAAAGAAGAGATGGGGAAATGAACCTCTCTTTCTTCTTAGTAGAGGTCATGCACTATGGGTGTGGAGCATTACATATGTTGTTGGATCTGATTGATGTGTTAGTTAATTTTGTTGAGCTGTTTCTCTGTGTCTCTTTATATCTCTTGTGGAAATTTATTTTGATTTGGGGACCTACCTTTAGGCTGAGATTAGAAAGCCTTAGGCCCTCAGGGTTTCTCCCCCTCCTCCTCAGCTTCAGGTGATCGAAAAAGCCCCGTGGGCTACACAAGACGCCAGGTCAGACAGCTGGGGGGAAAAAAAAGCCCCAGCTCCCTCTAACCTGAGCAAAGCTATCTGAAAGATCCCGGATAGCCTGTGCTGAGGCACGTGAAGTGAGAGTGCATCCCCCCCCAACCAGCTGCAGCCCTGGCTGGCAGATTAGCTTGGTCTGTGGCGCGAAGGAAGCCCTGAGATTTGAGTGGGGAGAAGAAAAGGTATATATAGACCTGGGAGTAAAAAGGAGGAAGGACAGACTAGAGGGGAGCGCAGATAAGGATGGAGCAGACAGACAGAACAGGAGGCTGCAGAGAGCACAGAAGCGGTCAGCACAGGGTACAGGTTGGAGAAAGTGAAGATTAAGAGGAGTTAGAAGGAGCTGAGCAGGGAAAGTGTAGCATGCCCTGAGGCAGGAAGCGGCTAAGGCCCTTATTGTATTCAAGAAGTTCGAAGTGCAGCAGGTGGGAAAGAGACACAGTGGAAAGAGACCACAGGAAAGCAGTCAGGTTGTACTTTATTTTCCTGTATTCCTAATCTGAAATAGTATCTCATAAATAAACTCTGCTTTGATTATTTGGTTAAGAGGCTTCTTAATATTTAGTCTATCAGTTTGGGAGCAGTGTGGTGGAACTTTAGAAACGGCTCACATTAAATTAACAAAGTCAGAGAGCCAAATAGTCAAAAGTCTCCAGTTTAGTCATCCATAGTTTAGCCCCCCAAAATTAGCCCTAGTTAAAAAAAAATTTTACATTTTAATGGCGACCCAGATGGGACTTATGGCCCAATTATAATTTTTCTAAATTTATCATTTTAAATATAATCATAATTTTTCATAAATCCAATTATATATGATTTTTCCAGGTTAGTTATAGTTATTAATAATTAATTTTTTTACACTCTGTACCTGTTTGCCTCTTTTTCTCTCCTTCCTTCCTTTCTTCCTTCCTTCCTTCCTTCCTTCCTTCCTTCCTTCCTTCCTTCCTTCCTTCCTTCCTTCCTTCCTTCCTTCCTTCCTTCTTTCCTCCTCCTCCTCTCTCTCTTCCTCTCTCTCTCCCTCTCCCTCTTTTTCTCTCTTCTCTCTTCTATTTTTTGCTACAAAGGAATGGTCTCAAGGGGAGGGAGAAGGCAGGAGGGACATATTTAGAGATAAAGGAGATAGAAAAACAAAAGCTACCAATAAAAATGAGAGCAACAACAATAAAAGATGAGGTCATGGCAGAGTAACCTCATTTACATTTTTGTAAGGTTTATTAAGCTGGTAGATCAGGGAAATGTTGAACACTTAGTTTAGCCAGTCTTCAGCAAAACAATGAACAAAGTCTTTCATGTCCTGTAGGCATCTGAGTATACTCAGAATATACATGACAGAACTTATTGTTTTCCCCTCTTCCTAAATCATCGACTTTTGCTGAAAGCACAATTTCCCTTTTAGTCACTCAGCTTTGAAACCATGGAATTATTCTCAACTCCTCACCCTAACTCACCCCTTACATCTAATTAGTTGCCATTTTGTTGATCCTACCTCCCAAACATCCATCTCTTGCCTCTGTCTTCTCTCCATTTATATGACCATCACCAAAGTCTAGGCTTTCATCACATCTTGCCTAGTTTATTGAAATAATCCTCCTCGGGTCTCTCCCCTCTCCAATCCATCCTCCATACAACTGCCAAAGCAATATTTCCACAATATTCCCTGCTCAGAAAAGCTCAAATGGCTCCCCATTATCTATAGGAAAAATGCCCAGACTTCTTTGATTTGCATGGTTTGGCTGCAGTCTGACTTTTGAGGCTTACTGTATATCACTCCCCTTCATACTCTGCACATTATAGCCCACTGGCCCACTTACTGTTAATCATTCATAGTATCCTATATCCTGTCTTTGTGTCAATCCCCTTTCCTCACCTTCACCTCTTTGAATCCCTATTTCCCTCCAAGGTTCAGCTCCAGAACCACCCCCTACATGAGACCTTTCCTGCTCCTTCTAGCTACCACTGTCTCCTCATAGCCCAATTAACTTGTGCAATCACAGACTCAAAGCCTATTTGAAAACACTCTCTTCATTAGCTGAGATTGATTACTCAATGCTCCATTGTTCCATCGAAGGGTAGAGTTGGCAAGAGTTTGGGAGAAGATAGATCTTGGTGTTCTGACTTTCAGCTTCAAGAAAGAATACGTGACCCACATGGGTAATACATATATACACACTACACACCCTACCCTTGTTTTTACTGTATGTGTATATGTTGTTTTTTCTTTCTATAAGGATGACTTGTTTCCTTCTCTAGAATATAAACTTCTTGAGGGGAGGGAATATTTTTGTCTTTGTATCTGCAGTGCCCAACACAAGCTTTTGGCACTTAATAAATGCTTGTTGATTGATTGGCTTTATCAATGTGAACAAGATAGACACATGTAGGCTCCTTGGTAATGAAGTTAGAGGAATTCAAAACTCGTTGATTGGCTCCAAGGAATAGTTATTAACAAATGGGGTTATGTCAATTTAAATGGAGGTCTCCAATAGAGTATCCCAGGGATCTGTGCTTGATGCTATGTTGTTCCATGTCTGTTCCAGAGATTTAGACCTAGAAGGGAATTTAGCAGTCTTCTAATCCAAGCCATTCCTTTCCAGATTAGGAATGTGGGAGGTTAAATGACATGTCCAAAGTCATGGAGGAAGAAAGTAGCATAGGTGAGGTTCAAAGCAGGTCCATGGACACCAAATCAGTGTTATACTCTTATCCCACACAGTTTCCATGTTTTATCAATGACTTAGATAAAAGCATACATGACATGCTTGACAAATTTACAGGTAACACAAAGCTGGGAGGGACAGATAACATGGATGCCACAGTCAGACTGAATCTTGACAGTCTGAATATTAGGTGGAAGCTAAGAGGGACAAATGTACACGTGTCCACGGGTTCAAAAAATCAAAGTAACAAATATAAGATGAGGAGGCATGATTGGTCAGGATCTGAAAAAGATCTGGGATTTGTAGTGAACTGGAAGTTCAATAGTAGGCACAGTAGCCAACAATGCTAAATCTATCTTGGGCTGAATGAAGAGGAACACAGTATCCAGAATATAGCAAGCAAGTGATGAGCTCAATGATCTTAAAAAAACATGGAAAGACTTGCATGAAATAATGAAGAGTGAAATGAACAAGAGAACATTGTAGACAGAAAGACCAATATTGTTTTAAAAATGACTTTGGGGGCAGCTAGGTGGTGCAGTAAATAGAGCACCAGCCCTGGAGTCAGGAGGACCTGAGTTCAAATCCAGCCTCAGACACTTAACACTTACTAGCTGTGTGACCCTGGGCAAGTCACTTAACCCCAATTGCCTCACCAAAAAAAAAAAAAATTGTTAATGGGGCAGCTAGATGGCGCAGTGGATAAAGCACTGGCCCTGGATTCAGGAGTACCTGAGTTCAAATCTGGCTTCAGACACTTAACACACACTTACTAGCTGTGTGACCCTGGGAAAGTCACTTAACCCCAATTGCCTCATTAAAAAAAAATAATGACTTTTAGGGGGTAGCTATGTGGCACAGTGGATAGAGCACTGGCCCTAGATTCAGTAGGAACTGAATTAAAATCCAGCCTCAGACCCTTGACGCTTACTAGCTGTGTGACCCTGGGCAAGTCACTTAACCCCAATTGCCTCACTAAAAATTTAAAAAACAAAAACAAAACAAAACAAAAAAAAGAGGACCATGACACTGGGATGATAACATAACTTGCAGTGAATTGGATTGAAGTGAGGGAGGGCTGTGCAAGGTCACCAACCTCACTCTCTCCTCCAGAGCCATCTGGGTCCAGTGCCAAGATATAGATCAAGATGACAGGAGATGGCCCCGCATGCAGTGGGACCAATGCTTTTGCTAAAATAAACAAGAACAATGGGAAAGAAAGGTCAAATCAAGTCAAGAACCATTTATTAAGTGCTTACTATGTTCTAGGCAACCATGCTAACTTATAAGGATAAAAGAGGCGATCTAAATCCATCTTTGGAGTTAGAACCATTTTTCATCATGCAAGCTTGGAAAAATATTCCATCTTTTTACTTGTTCATTCTGGTCTTGCTCTGGCTGGTACTGTTTTTAGTTGGCTATTAATTCTTACTTCTGCCATGCGGTCAAGGTCTACAGTGCCACAGAAGAACCGAAGGTTCCAAACATACAAACCTGGTGCCCCGAGGAGCCTGTGGGACTGAAGGATATAAGACAAGGCAGTGATTACACACCCAGGGACCATGGAGCCGCTGTGGCAGGTGGAGGGGGTGGATTGTCTTGATTGCTGTGAAGCTGAGGGGCCTCTCTCCTGGCACACACTCCCTGACAGGTTGCTCTAATTAGAAAGGCTGTCTTGTGCAATAATTAGGGGGGGTGGACTGGAATACAACAGGCTAGTGACAGACTTTTCCTGTCGAAAGCCCTCCCCTAAGGCGACCTCCGCCCATGATTTAAAATGGAGCCATTGTCTGGGCTCTGGAGGTGTGTGTGTGTGTGTGGGGGGGGAACCACAGGTGAACACAGGCTTTGACAGTAACTAGGAGGTGAGCCAAGAATGGCAGAAATGATGATAAAGGAGGGGGCTCTCTCCTAAATCACTGCCCAGAACTCTCCAGCAGCCAAAGGGACTCTGGGAACCTCTAATACCGAAAGACAGATATTCAGAGCTAGAAGGGACCCCAGAGGTCCTCTCATCTAGTCTATCTCTGAATAAGACAGTCTCTCAGGACTCTCCTCAGATCCACAAGGGTAAAATAGTCCCCAAGAGGCAGCTAGGATTTTTTTAGTCTGGCACTTAATAAATGCTTGTGGACAGCCCTGGAGTCAGGAGGACCTGAGTTCAAATCCGGCTTCAGACACTTAACACTTACTGGCTGTGTGACCCTGGGCAAGTCACTTAACCCCAATTGCCTCACAAAAATAAATAAACAAACAAACAAACAAACAAACAAACAAATAAATAAATGCTTATGGAACCAAATTGAATTCTCATAGACTGAGGAATTGAACAATAAAATCTGGTGTTTTGAAGTATGTGATGGTGACTACTAGAATAGTCAGTCAATTAAGCACCTACTATGTGTCTGGCATTGTGCTCAGTGCTAAAGATGTAAAGAAAGACAAAAACATCGTCTCTGCCTGTAAGAAGCCCACATTCTAATGGGAGAGCAGAACAACTATATCTATATCTATATCTATATCTATATCTATATCTATATCTATATCTATATCTATATCTATATCTATATCTATATCTATATCTATATCTATATCTATAGATAGATATAGATATATAGATAGGTATAGATATATAAGATATATACTGCATAAATGGGAAGTAATCCCAAATGGAAAGCACTAGCAATGGGAGAGACCAGGAAATGCTTCCTGGAGAAAGTGGGATTTGAGCTGAGTCCTAATGGAAACCAAGAAAGGCAGAAGGCAGAGATGAGGAATGTAAGCTCTCTGAGGGCAGGGACTTTTGTCTTTGTATTCCCAGCTCTTGGAATATCAGAGGTGATTAATAAATGCTTGCTGAATTGTAATGTATGTGGAATTGAATATGCTTTATAAATTTAAGGTATTATCATGATAAATTCATTTCCAGGCTTCCTCCTACAGATCCAGGAGAGGATCCAGGAGCAGAAGACTGGATAGAAAGGCTCTTATAGCCCTGACATTGCCTATTTCAGGATAGAGAAAAAGAACACTAAATTTGGGAGCAAATTTAGAGAAGCAAGTGCAACGTACATGAGAAAAGCAGAGACAAACGCTATTCTTCTTGACCCTAAAATAATGAGCTTCATAAATCTCTTAGAGTAGAAGAGTTTTTCCCCTTTTTTTTACTGATAGCCACATTTCCCTATTTCTAAGCCACCCAGCCTCAAAATGTGCCCAGAGAACATTGCACTCTTGAGGAATCTCACCCATTTGAAATAACCCAATAGTGATTTCCTTCCCCCTCCCTCGCACATTCCAACTGTTGCTAAAGATCTCTCTTCCTTTATTCTGATCACATCAAGACCAGACCTTAGATCCCTTCCTGGCTCCCTGCCTTGTGCTTCCCAAATCAAGAGCAAGCTTTCATTTATCTTATTTAAAGCTCTCATTCTTTCATCTGGCTTCCTTGTTCTTCATCAGGAACGTTTTTCTTTGGCCAAGATGAAGTAATTGGATTGAATGGGACCCTTGACCTTGAGAGATGGTCCATTTTGGTACAGCCTGGGCAGGTGGAGCTAGAAACAGAGGAACAGGACTGCTGATTAGAGTGATAAAGCATTTATTAAATCCTTACCATGTGCCAATTATTGGGGATACAGATACAAGAAAGCACATAGTCCCTTGTTCTTGAGGAGACCGCATTTTAATTTTTGTTCAGTTATTTTTCAGTCATGTCTGACTCTTCATGACCCCATTTGGAGTTTTCTTGACCAAGACATTGGAGTGGTTTGCCATTCCCTTCTCCAGCTCATTTTACAGATAAGGAAACTGAGGCAAACAGGGTTAAGTGATTTGCTCAGAATCACACAGCTACTAAGTGTCTGAGGTTGGATTTGAACTCAGGAAAATGAGTCTTTCTGACTCCAAGCTATCATCCTGGGAAGTAAGTCCTGTGAACGTGCAGCCTGTAGCTATTATAAGCACAGCTACTGAAGACCCAGAAAGTTCTTGCTACCAAGGTCCTTGGCTCTGTCTAATGGTTTGACACCAGAAATTGATAGGATTTTATTAGTGGAGATGACATTGAAGAAGAGACCTTACCATCTGCTTTGCTGCTGTACCCTTAGGACCCTGAGACCTTTCCATCTGACTCGCAGCTGAAAACTTCCATGTATATTGTCTTTCCCATTTGATGAGGGTTCCTTGAGAACAGGCAGGGATTGTCTGGTTTTTCTATTTGCTTCCCTAGCACTTAGCATAGTGTTGTGCACGTAGTAAACACTTAAACACTTCATCATCCATCCACCCACCCATCTATCTATCCATTATTTCATTCTTTATTGTGAGAATGAGGGTTCTAATAGATCTTGAAAATAGATTTCGGCCAACATCAATCTTTGAAAATTGCGGAGGAGAGTTTCGATAGGACTGGAGAACGAATGTTATCCTTATTTTTTGAAAAGGAAAGAAAGTAGGGTCTTTAAATTATAAACTCATGACCTCAATGCAGGTTGCTGACAAAATGTTCGGATGTGATATCCCAGGACCCTTGTCAGCGTTTTGAGAGGGACGCAGAGATTGCTAAGGAATAGCATGGCTCCACTAAGAACAAGACATTCTTTTTTGACAGGTTTATTAAACTGGTAGACCAGAAAAGAACTGTAAGAGATAATATGTTTGTATTTCAGTGAGCCATATCGTCATTTTTGTTGCTCAGTTGTTCAGTTGTATCTGACTTGTCAGGATCCCATGAACCATAGCTCTGGATGGCCTCTGAAGCCCCTTCCCAGATCTAGGATCTAGGGCTATCAAGGGAACTTTGAGGTCATTATATGTCATAGGATCATAGATTCCGAATTAGAAGGGACCACTGAGGCCAACCAGTCCAACACCACCCACCTTCATTTTATAGATGAGAAAACTGAGGCCACTGATTAAGTGACTTGCCCAAGATCATAAGTAACAAGACTAGGATTTGAACTCAGATATTGTGACTCTGAGGTCAGTACTCTTTCCATTGGATCATTCTATCTTCCATTCGGCAAAATATCTTATGTTTTCTGCTCACAAAATAGAGAGATGTAGGCTAGAAGATAATCCAGCTAGGTTGGATTGGAAGTGGTTGAATGACCGGATCTAGTGTCAACTTGGAGGAAGGTCATCTCTTGGAGTGTCTAGGGGATCAGTGTTTGGTCCTCTGCTGCCTAGAATTCTTTTTCCAGTGACTTATATGAAGACATAGAAGATGAAGGCATGCTCATCAAATATTCAGTTGACCTGATGCTGTCACCTGGGAGAGATGACATAGGAAGGCTCCCAAGGGTTTTAATAGGTTCGTGGGATCACACATGTAGAATTGAAAGGGACCTCAGAGACCACCTAGTCAAATCCCTACATTTTGCAGATGAGGAAAACTGAAACCTAGGGAAATGAAGAGACTTGCCCAAAGTCACCCAGGGAGTAAATGTCAGAGGCCGACTTTGAACTAGGTCTTCTAGCTTAAATCTAGTATTCTTCCCATCATACTACTCTGGGTATAGAGGAAAGAGAAGGACTCAACAGTTAAGAAAAACAGACTGAATGTAATAGGAACAACTTAAAAAGGAAGTATTCTACTTGAGTTCAAGGATTTCATTTCATAACGAGGGTGATGTAGTTAACAACTGGGTTAAAAAAAAAGATGTGGAGTTTTTAGTGGATTGAAACCTTCATATGTGTCAACAACAATGGGACATGGCAGTAGAAAAACATGCAATATTATTAGCCTGTATTAAAACAATTGTGGTGTCCAGAACCTGGGATGTGAGTTCTCTGCCCTGGTCAGGTCACATCTGGATCTTGTATTCAGTCGTGCATGCTGCATTTGAGGAAGGACATTGATAAGTTAGAGTATTTCCCAAGATAGGCTACTAGGATGGTGAAGATGGGGAGGACAGTGATATACTAATAAGATCAGATGAGGGAACTGGGGCTGTTCATTCTAGAGAAGAAAAGGTTTAGGACCAAAAAAATATCCTTCTCCAAATGTTTGAATGGTTGGCCTCTGGACGGATTAACGTTCTTCTTGATCCTAGAGGACAGAGTTAGGAGCAATGGATGGAAAGAACAGGTCAAGAAAAAGGCAAGAAAACATTTTTTTTCAAAAGTTAGAGCCCCTCAAATTTGAACAGGCCACTGCAAGAAGGGGCAGGTTGCCCTTTGAAGGAAATCTACAAGCAGAGGTTGGATGACCATTTGTCAGGTTATGTGGCAGAGGACATCCTGTCTGGAGGGGAGGGGATGGGTTGGACTAGAAGGTTGATGAAATTCTTTCCAACTCAGAGATTTTATGACAATGGATATCCACGAACAATAGTAATTCACCAATTTTGATGGTCTGTATGGCATGTTTTAGACAGAGAGGGTCCAAAGCTTAAAGCGGAACTATAGGGGCAGCTGGGTGGTACAGTGGATAAAGCACCGGCCCTGGATTCAGGAAGACCTGAGTTCAAATCCGGTCTCAGCACTTGACACTTACTAGCTGTGTGACTCTGGGTCAAGTCACTTAACCCTCATTGCCCCACCAAAAAAAAGAAAGAAAGAAAACTGAACAATACTTTTGGGACTCCCATTTTCGAGATGACTAACTTGATGGGAGAAGCTAGGTGGCACAGTAGATAAAGCACTGGCCCTGGATTCAGGAGGACCTGAGTTCAAATTCGGTCTCAGACACTTGATATTTAATAGCTGTGTGATCCTGGGCAAATCACTTAACCCTTATTGCTGCACAAAGGAGGGAGGAAGGGAGGGAGGGAGGGAGGGAGAGAGAGAGAGAGAGAGAGAGAGAGAGAGAGAGAGAGAGAGATGAATAGCTTGATCAGGATCTGAATAGAAACTGGAAAGTGTTTCTATTCTGGAGGATCATCTTAAGTTTAAATCAAGGATTCTTATTCTCTTTTATGCCATGTAGCCCTTGATGGTCTAAGGGAGTCTATGACTTCTTCTCAGAGTCATATTTTTAAATGAACAAAACAAAATACATAGGAGTATAAAGGAAATAATAATATAATTACCCATCTCCATCCAAATTCATGGACTCTTTGAAATCTACAGTCCTCTTAGGTGTCTGTGGACCCTGGGTAAGGAGCCCCAAGTTTAATGTTATTACCCTAAAGTGATTCCCCCAGTTCTTTCTGCCCTTTCATTTGCCCTCAGCTCAAGGTCTTCTCAGGAAGAATGGGTCCCTCATTATAACTAGTCTTTCAAACCTAGACTTTCCTCTCTCAGCACTTCCTTTGCTTTGGCCAAATTAGCAATCACATCTGCAATATTGATCTGGGAAATTGCCCAGGGTACATAGTGTTCCTCTGTAAAAGTAAGTGCTGGAGCACTGTGTGGAATACCCACCAGGATTCTTTGGCTGACACAGGTAGAAGGAATTTCTCCATGAAGTCAAGAGTGGGTATCTTCCAACTCAGCTCCTGATAACAAGGGGCTGGCTACTTCTTAGGCCATGAAAGATGCAACGAACTGACTTTCCACAGGGCAGAGAGGTGCCAAGTGTTAGGTAGAATGTGTTGTGAACTCAGGAGGAAGGGAGGACTATGTGTTAAGCACCACTTTACAAATATTATTTTATTTGATCCTCACAATAACTCTGTGAAGTCAGTGTCAATATTTTCTCCATTTTATTGTTGAGGAAATTGAAATAAAGTTTGTGACTTACCCAGGATCACACAGCTGGTAAGTGTCTGAGGTCACATTTGTTTTTGTTTTGTTTTGTTTTTGTGGTGGGGCAATGAGGGTTAAGTGCCTTGCCCAGGGTCACACAGCTGGTAAGTGTCAAGTGTCTGAGTCCGGATTTGAACTCAGGTCCTTTTGAATCCAGGGCCAGTGCTTTATCCACTACACCACCTAGCTGCCCCTTAAGGTCACATTTGAACTCAGGACTTTGTGACTAGCTCTCTATCTACTGTGCCTTCTAGCTAACTGCCTTTGGCAAGTTCCAAGAATGTTTCAAAGCCCTTTCTATGATTTTGTTCTCTTTTAATTCTTTGGTTCTTGGTTAAGATGAAATTATCACAACTACCACAATTAATCATGAAGCATTGTACTAAGACCTTGAGATGCAATGAAAGGCAAAAGACAGTTCCTGCCCTCAGGGAGCTCACTATTTAATTGAGGGTGTGGGGAGAGGGAAAGAGGGGAGACAATATGCAAACAACTGTGTACAAACAAGATATATTCAGGAAAAATTGTTTGTAGTGTTACCTACCTCTTAAAGACCAGTATTTTCATTGGGAATTGCTTATATCAGCATGTATTTTATCCTCCCCACTCCTGTCCGCCTCTACTAGATGTATACTTTTAGAGGGCAGGGTTTTTTCCATTTTTGTCTTCTAGTGCATTGCCTTGCACACAGTAGGCATTTAATGTTGTTGTTCAGTTATTTCAGTCATGTCTGACTCTTTGTGACCCCATTTGGGGTTTTCTTGGCAAAGATACTACAGTGGTTTGCCATTCCATTCTCCAGGGTCCCCATTTTACAGATGAGGAACAGAGACAAATAGGGTCAAGTGCCTTTCCCAGGCTCACCCAGCTAGTAAGTGTCTAAAGCTGGATTTGAACTCAGGAAGATGAGTCTTCCTGATTCCAAGCACAATGCTCTATCCACTGCACCACTTAGTTGTCCCAGTCATTTGAGAGATTTGTTCAATGGAGTTGAATTGAAATAACTTCAGACAAGGATTATAGCCATGAACAGGCAGTTTGTGAGCCAAGAATCCTACCATATGGGAGATTAGACAGGGGCCAACTTTCTAATTATGGTCGAGGGAGAGAGTATTGAAGCAGTGTAGTGTCAAATTAGAGTCATTTTTGCAAAGAAATACCAGGTTTCCTGAAGTGAGGAAGTCATCCAAGCTCAATGTATGAAGAAATAGCAGCCAACATGGGTCCATCTGCATTGATATTGCTCTGATTATCTCGGAGCCATCTAAGCACCAAGAACATAGGTAAGCCGCAAATAGGCAATCAAGAGTAAACTTGGATATGTTGATGGATTAGTGACCTTAATGATGTGACCTACCCATCACCATAGCAGGTAGCAGCCCATCTGTTCTATTTTGTTGGATATGATCTTTGTCTAGATCCTATAAATCCTCCATAGAGGATCTTCCCCAGAGTGCTAGACACCTTTCATTGGATCTTTTAATATTTCAGGGATAGTGATATAGCCCTGAGGCTATCTATCTGTTGGCCTCATACTTAGTACACCGTACATGCTTACTATAGGCTTTTAACTGTTTACACATTTGATTATTATTTAAAAAAATATACTTATCCCACACAAGTCATCACATGGCAACATGCTATCACCTCTTTTGCCCTTTGGGTCTTGCCATAGTTTTTTTTTGCGTAACCAAAGAACAAACATGATGTGAAGGTTGGAAGATTCTAATAGTACTAAATCAATACTCAGCTTTAGTCAAGCCACCTTCCTCTCTTCTATGAATATACCACACTCATTTCTTTACTTGTATTGTTCAATAAATCAATCCATAATATAAATTTTGATGATTGATTATTGATGTTGTTCAACTAGACTATCCTTTCCTTTGTAAGAGAAGTATCCAATACCCCAAACTTCAATGATTACAGACTAGTTTTCTCAAACTAATCAATCAGAGCTGTGTACTAACCCTAAATACTTCTCCTGGATCAATCAATCAATCCAAGACCTCCACTGAGTTTGACAGGTTCTAACTCAATTTAGAAATCGTAGAAAACCATTGGATGAATTGATGTTGCACAGGATGTACATTTGGGTTGGTTGAGAAGCCTTAGTGGACATTGTATTAATTAGCAAGCTAATTTGGAACCCAGGGATTTAAGCATTTGGCAGCTTAGTATAGAATTCTCCAGCCAAATCTCCAAGAAGGAATTGCTTAAGCAGAAAAGATGCCAAGCCTGAGTTTCCTACCTACCTTGACCAAAGGAAGACCTTGTGAAATTTGGAGAATGGAAAGATTTTGGGCTTCCTACTGGCATCCTAGTCCTAGACACATCTCCAAAACAGCTGGCAATGTCTGCATTAGGAGTTGAGGACAACCTGGACACATTGAAGAAAGACCTCTTCAAGACTCTATAAGGATCCCAGAAAAGAAACTCCACTGTGCTTATGGAGAACTACATGAGTACCGCATGAAAGAGAAAAAGGACTCTAGTAATTAGAGGCTATGAGTTATCTCTTCGCCACATAAACTATCGAAGCTTGAGCCCATTTTTCCTGTATGTGCTGGTATGCCACAGACTTTTGGGAGAGAGAGTTTATACACACTGTTCTTATTATAATACCTTAATAGATACCTTAATAAACATTCTTAACTAAAAGCTAATTAAGTCTGACTGATGAATCAATATTGTTTGATAATCATTAGAGGTCAGCGACTGAAGGGGATTAATAAATGACAGTATTAGAAACACCCAATACCTCAGGGTTGTGAGATTTAAAATTGGATACTAGAGCATTAACCTCCCTTTGTAACTTTTCCCTTCTTTATCTCCCAGACTAGTAAATGGAAGAAGCCTCTGGTCTATAGTTAGAGCTTTTATTGTTTGGAAATTACAAGGTGATGTTGATTAGAGGGATAGGAAAGTAGAAATATAAAACAAATAGTCTTAAGTCTAAGCTTAGTCTATATTCCGTATAAAACTCACCAAAAGCCCAAGGCCACCTTTGGGGGGAGAGAGCCGCGTCAAGCATGTGCTGCTATGGCGAGCCAGGCCGAGTTGAACTCCAGTTAGCGTCTGTCTGAGCAGCGCAGCCCCTGAACAGGAGAGCCGAAAAGACCTCCCACTTCTGTTCTTTCCTTGCCTTTTAAGCTCGCACCCCGGAAGTGAAGTGCTTAGCAGCCGGGCTGGCGTGCGTAGCCCATGCATGGCCATCGGTCTCCTCCCCAAAAGGGTGGTCCTTCAAAAACTGGTGTACTTTTTACCACAGGGTAATCCTAGAACCCTGATGGGAGATGTATCAACTGTTCTTTGGGATTTCCATCTTTCAGTTCCAGTAGGAGGTGGGAGAATATGTCCAGTGCATTTGCTCCACCCTTCTAAAGTTCTATGAAGCCTTTTCTAGCTACTTCAGCCTTTATTGAGCTCCATCTTTTCTGAAATCTGGTAGCACTGACAATCTGTGCCACACAACTTGGCCCCTAATTCTAAATATTTCATAGTGTCATGTGTGTTATTAATAGACTACAAATCTCTGTTGAAAGATCTAGTCCATTGTGAGTTAGCCATCTAGTCCAACCTGTAAATGAAGAAGAATTTTCTCCAAATCACCCATAACAAATGATTATTTGTCTATCTTCCACTTGAAATCTTCCAGTAAGGGAAAACTCAACATGGTATGGTGGAGAATTGGATTTGGACCCTGAGATTCTCAGTCCAGATCCAGGATCTGCCATCTACTACTTGTGTGACTTTGTGCAAATTACTTAACCTCTCTGGGCTTCAGTTTGCTCATCTGTAAAATGAGAAAGTTAGACTAAATGTTTTTTTTTTTTTTTTTTTTTTGCGGGGCAATAAGGGCTAAGTGATTTGCCCAGTGTCACACTGTTAGTAAGTGTCAAGTAAGGTCACATTTGAACTCAGGTCTTCCTGAATCCAGGGCCACTGCTTTATCCACTGCACCACCTAGCTTCCCCCGACTAGATGGTTTAACAGCATTTCATAATATTCTTATGCAGAAGAGGGAGAATTGTGGACCAGACAATAATACAATTAGAGAAAGAACTGGTTGGATGAATGGCTCAAAGAGTAGTTCTTAATGGTTCAATTCAAGATGGCAGGAAGGCTCCAAAGGAGTAGCCCATGGAACTGTCCTTGGTGCTGTGCTGTTTAACACTTTTTTTTTAATCAACAACTTGGATAAAAACATAGATGGCATAGATATTACACAAAGCTTTAAGGGATAGTTAAAACAGTAGATGCAGAGTCAAGATTGAAAAAGTTCTTGACAGCCAAGAAAGTTGGACTGGATCTAATAATATGAAATTCAATAGGGATAAATATAAATTAGTCTTACACTTGGGTATAAAAAACCAGCTTCACAAATACAAGGGGTAGAGGCATGCTTAAATAGCAATTGTTTTGAAAAAGATCTCTGGGTTTTAGTGGAGTCAGTAGGGTGATATGAAAGCCAAGAAAAACTAACATGATCCTGGGCTGATTTAAGAGTGGTGTAACTTCCTGGAATAGGGAGGTGACAGCCCACTGTACTCTTCTATTGTTAGATTTCATCTGGAGTATTGTATTCCCTTTGGGGGCACCACACTTTAAGGGCATTGGTAAGCTTGAGTGTCCAAAGGAGAACAGGAAGGGCCATGAGCCTATTCATATGGGCATCATGTGAAGGAATTGAGGATTTTTAATTCAGAGAATAGAATACTGGGGCAATGGGGAGAGGGACATGATAGATGCCTTTAATCATATGAAGAGCTATCATGGGGAGGAGGGATTGGATTTGTCTTTTTTAGTCCAAGAGCAATGAGTAGAAGTTTCAAATATGATGCTTTAGGGTTGATGCATGAAGAAAAGACTTCCTATTTCTGTTGTTCAAAAGTGGAATGGGCTGCCTCAAGGGGTGGTTGGTTCCTCTTCTTTGGAGGGCTCCAAGTAGATACTGAAAATAACTTGTTGGGTACATTATTTGGGGAATTCGTTTTCATGCATGTGTTGGACTGGATGGCCAATAAAGTCCCTTCTATCTCTCAGATTCTGGGATTCTGGGATCATTTGTTGCTTTCTAGATTGAAATCTATTACCCTATCATGAGCTTGAGAGGCAGTTTTTTTGTGGGGCAATGGGGGTTAAGTGACTTGCCCAGGGTCACACAGCTAGCAAGTGTCAAGTGTCTGAGGCCAGATTTGAACTCAGGTCCTCCTGAATCCATGGCTGGTGCTTTATCCACTTGTGCCACCTGGCTGCCCCCCAGTACCTACTTTTAAACAGCTGAAATCATTAGGAAGTTTTACCTAGTGTCATCAAGACTAAATCTGTCTCTTTGCATTTTTCAACCCTTGTTCTTATATCTGGCACCCTCTACACAAATGACCCTTTAAAAACTCAAAAGCCACTATAATTCCCCTCCCTTGTTTCTTTTCCAGGCTAATCCTTAGTTCCTTCTAGTGGTCACCCTATTTCACTATCTCTGGTCTCCCCAACATATATTGGCTCCCCCTCCACTGGATGAACTGCAGATCATCAATATCCTTCAAAAAGCATGATTCCCTCAAATGAATGTAGTGCTGTAGATATTCCTCTCTTCTCTCTCTTCTCTCTCTCCCTCTCTCCCTCTCTCCCTCCCCCCTCTCTCCCTCTCTCTTTCCCTCTCTCCCTCTCTCCCTCCCTCCTCTCTCCCTCTCTCTTTCCCTCTCTCCCTCTCTCCCTCCCTCTCTCCCTCTCTCTCTCTCTCTCTCCCTCCCTCCCTCCCTCCCTCCCTCTCTCTCTCTCTCTCTCTCTCTCTCTCTCTCTCTCTCTCTCTCTCTCTCTCTCTCTCTCCCTCCCTCCCTCCCCCCCTCTCCCTCTCTCCCTCCCACTCTCTCTCTCCCTCCCCCCTGCCTCTCTCTGTAATAGATTTGTTTGGGTATCTTTCCATTTTGGGGGTTTTCTTTTGTGGACATTTTAAAGACTCCTTTTACTTTAACTCAGAATTCCAATGTCTTAAAAAATTACAAGGGAAGGGTCAGGTAGAAGATCTCTGCATCTCAACATTCGTAGTCCTTAATGGCATGGGTCTCTGTCAGACCCTTCTCTCTCTTCTAATGCTGCTGAGAACTCTTTCCATTAAAGCTTTTAACCCAAAGAGGTCACATTTAGAGCCAGCTCAGGACAAATGTGCTCATTTCCAAATGCTGTATCATCCATCCACCCTGCCACCAGTATACTAGTCAAGAGCTCTCAGGATGTCTTCCAATTAAAGCAGCATTCGCTTGTCCCCCTTCTGTTTACCATCAGTAAACACAATGAAGTCCCCCACTCCCTTTTTCCCACTTACAGTCAGAATGGTTTGACTTCAAGCAGCAATGCACAGGGACAGCCTATGCTTCTTAAAGACTGACTGGAAGGTAGATAAGCTCTCTGGCCAGCCCTCTTGACCTCTGTTCACTGAAAAAGGAAACAACCCTCACTCCAAAGTCAATCAAGTGACTAACAAAAAAATTCAAATGGTGAAGATTTTGGGAAAATAGGAAGGATGAGAATCTTAGAGGGGGAAGCAAAGTACTGAAAAACCCAAATGGGAAAAAAATCAAATGCATTTCACACTGTCAAAAGAACACAGATCGGAACTCAGCTCTAGTTACATCATCACAACTAGGGATGACTTTTTATACATTGGCACTGACTGAATAAACAGCCACTTTGATAGACAGCATATACATCAATCAGTCAATCAACAAACTTTTATTAATGACCAGGCACTGTAATGGGCATTGGAGACACTAAGACAAAAATATATAGAACAATTCTTGCCCTGAAGAAGCTTACATTCCATTGAGGGAGACAGGATATGCATATTTAAGCATAGACAGAATAAGCATACACTGGATAAATACAAAATAAACATAAGGCAATTAGTCTAAGGATGGATTCAACTCCCCTTAATCTCAAACTGGATTTACAGTCAGTTTTGTTTTGTTTTTTGGTGAGGCAATTGGGGTTAAGTGATTTGCCCAAGGTCATACAGCTAGTAAGTGTCAAGTGTCTGAGGCTGGATATGAACTCAGGTCCTCCTGAATCCAGGGCCAGTGCTCTATCCACTGTGCCACCTAGCTGCCCCTCCAGTCAGTTTTACATGAAGTGGAGGGTGATTCAGAATTAGTTCTGGTTCTATACTTCTCCTCTATTAGACCATGAGCTCTTCAAAAGCAGAGATGGTCTTTTGCCTTTCATTGTATCTCTTGGGCTTAGCACAGTGACTGGCACATAGTAGTTACTTAATAAACATTTGTTGACTATTTTTGTGGGATACATGGGAGACTTTCTGATGCTCCTTTAAGGTCCTATGAGTCCTGGGGCATAAGTAGATGCTTAGTAATTGCTTGTTGAGTAAATTTCATTACTTAATAGGAGCCCAGATGGAAAGAAGGAGCAAGTTGATAGAATCAGAGGTATCGAAGGAAAGGAACAAAATAACGTGTGTGGGACTCTTCTATGAAACTTGGATTTTCCATTTGGTAGCTATGAACCAGAAGGACTGTGGCAAAAGTTTTCTAGTTAAACAGGATGTTAATGGTCTCTCCTATAGAAGAGTCTAAAGGAAGCGGGTATTGACAATAGGGTTGATCGATGGAGAACAACTAGCAAGTCAGATCAAAGAGAATGGCAGTGGACAGGATTAGAAGATGATAGATTTGGAGCAGAAAAAGGCTACAGATATTCTCAGGATCATAGACTTAGAATTGGAAAGGGATGTTCCAGGAGGTCTAATCCAGCCCCTTCATTTTAGATGTCTTAGACCAAGCCTCCTCTAGGTGTCACTGAAGACTTCTAGATGTTGGAGGGGGATGCCTATTGATTTTAGAAAGCCATCGCCTAGCCTTTTGCTCAGACCTTGGGACCAGTAGCTGGTAGGTTTGACCGTCTTCAACTTTGGACTCATGGAGAAGAGTAGCCATGAGAGCTGTTGGGAGCCAAAGAAGGACTGTAGTCATGCAGTTACCCATGCTGGGCTCTAGATCCTATCTCATTGAGATAGAAAGTATTAATTCCTTGGGACCCTCTTCCAGGGATGGGAAGCTTAGCCTTTATTTCTTGAGTTTGTTTACCTTTTCTGGGTTTAAATGTATACTTTGTCTCTTAATTGAGCAAAATGTAACAAAGCACAGGGCAGTTGGTGGTGCAGTGGATAAAGCACTGGCTCTGGATTCAGGAAGACCTGAGTTCAAAACCAGACTCAGACACTTAACACTTATTAGCTGTGTGAGCCTGGTGAAGTCACTTAACCCTCATTGCCCTGCAAAAAAAAAAAAGTAACAAAGCTATTTAATCCCATCCTGCCCCACCCCAACTCATTGTTACTTGGGAGAAAAGAGATAGATTATCTTGTATTTTACTAGAATTTAAATCTTTGGAATGGGGGCTCAGAGTTTAGAAACAGAATTTTTCATTCATTTTGACAATTTAGTGCAGAGAGTATACTTTTACTCAGATTATCTAAGCAAATGAGTCATTTTTAGAGGGCTGAGGCAGCCCAGCCAACTGAAAAGGTTGACAATGAAGGAGCATCTGCCATATTTTTTCCCCCACAGGCCTTCTTTGGAAGGAAAGTCACTGCCCAGAGGGGAAGGGCCAAGGGAATGGCTAGAGAGAAGAATCACAATGAAGGGTGATGAGTATCTCAGCCTTCCAAAAGGTAGGGGCAAATAAGAGTCATTGAAAGTCACCTTTTGCTCAGCATAGCAACCAGATGAGGAAACTGAGGCATGGAGAGATTGTGACCTTCTCAGGGTCACACAGCTAGTAAGCATCTGAGGCAGGATTCAAATCCAATTCTTCCTGCTTTTAAGACAAGCATTCTATGTACTACATCGTGTAACTCCTTCATTTTGACAGTTGAGGAAACTGAGGTCCCAAAAAAGTTAAGTGACTCATAGTCATATAAATAGTTATTGGTTATTAAGACAGTATGGGGGCAGCTAGATGGCACAGTGGATAGAGCACCGGCCCTGGAGTCAGGAGGACCTGAGTTCAAATCCGGCCTCAGACACTTAACACTTACTAGCTGTGTGACCCTGGGCAAGTCACTTAACCCCAATTGCCTCACTAAAAAAAAAAAAAAAAAAAAAGACAGTATGGCATAGTGGACAGATAGTGTAGGATTTAGAGTCAGAAATGTTTCAGTACTTTTGAAGTTTCCTAGCTGTGCAACCACATTATCCTCTCTAAGCCTGTTTCTTCATCTATAAAATGAGTGTGATAATAATACCTATGTCATGGAATCATTGTGAGGCTAGCATCATACACATACACATACACATACACATACACATACACATACACATACACATACACATACACATATACAAATACATATACATAAGCATAAATAAAACATCACCTGCAGATCTTAAAGTGATATAGCAATGCCAGTTATTTTTTATGCTTTAATGTTCTTTTTTTTTTTTCAGGGCCATGGGGGTTAAGTGACTTGCCCAGGGTCACACAGCTAGTAAGTGTCAAGTGTCTGAGGCTGGATTTGAAATCAGGTACTCCTGAATCCAGGGCCGGTGCTTTATCCACTGCTCTACCTAGCTGCCCCCTTCAATGTTCTTTTGAGTGCAATTGAGTGGGTTCAAGGATTTCTCCTTGGATATATCACCAGTTAATTATCCATAGCTCTATGCTTTTCTCCGAGGAGGTTTTTAGATCAGAAAATAGAAAAAGACATAGAACATCAGAACATTTCTAATGATTTATGGGAATAACAAAACACACTTCTTACGTTGTTTCAGCTAGTTTTCCAATATGGTGGAATCTAAGCTTTTTCTGTGATCACCTAGAAAAGGTGATGTTTAAAAAAATTGCAGTTTCAGATCCTTACATGTTTTCAATTCCTCTTTTCTCATCTCCTTCTTTCTCCTCTTCTTTTTCCTCTTCCTCCTCCTCTTCCTTCTCCTCCTCTTCCTCCTCCCCCTCCCCTTCAAAGAAGTGTCTTCTAGTCTGGCTCTCTCACAATTATTGTCATTTCAGTCCTGGTTCACTGATGCTGTCTTCTCCTCCACCCACTTACTTCCTGTATTTTCTTAGCGTAGTAGTGGTCAGGGGTCAGGGCCAGGGTGTGTGTGTGTGCGTATGCGTGCGTGCACATTCGTGCACATGTAGGTATATGTGTATGCATAAGGGAGATGGTTAGGACATACCAATGTGCTTGGAAGTGTCAGGAAGTGAGAGGTAGGTGGGAATGAATGGGCAGGATGCAGCTTTAAAATCCATTCTCTGCTTCCTCCTGGGCTGTTTTGGAAATAGATGCTGAGCTGTGCCCAGCTCATATCTCTCTTCCCTGAAGGGGAATAGCCAAATAACAAATCTCTTCTAAATCATAGAGAATTAATTTGGTGGGCGGGAAGGAGAGTCATTGAGAAGGGGATTTCTTGCCTCTCTGGAGATACAAAGGAGCTAGCTAGCTAGCTAGATATTTTCACCTTAGAATCGAATAATGTTTTCATGAACATGGGCATAGGAATGACCAACCAGTCATTAGTGGTCCTAGTCATGCTCCAGCATGGGGGTGGGATTGGATTTAGGGCCCTGCCAAGTGAATCAGGAGGAGTGTTATCCATTAATTACAATATGGCTCCTCAGATGCATTCCCAGGGTTCCATCTCTTCACAGTTCTCCCTCTATTAATATCTGACTGTGATGAATGCCAGCTGGCCCTGCGAACCTTGACTCCCATGTCAAAGGAGGAAGTAGAGATCATATACTGTGGGCCCTTGGGTATCTCCTTTATTGTGTCTGGAAAGATGGGGCCTATGAAAAGCTGGAAGATGTTCATTTCTGGGGGATTTGCAGGTTCTGTTTTCTTGGTCATCCTATGGTATCTGACATTCCCCGATTCCATTAGCAAGATAATTGGTCTCAGTCCACTCAACAAAATAATATGACCTTGTTTGTACTTGTGTTACACCCTAACTCACATGCACCATGTTTTTAAGGGCATCTACAAAGGGGATGCTCATTTAGCACAGATTGTAAAGGAATAAAAATAATGTTTGCTCTTCAAAAAAAAATTAAAAAAAAAAATATTTGATTTAAGAGCTGAGAAGAGAATGGACTGGAGTGGGAGAAAGACCTAAGTCAGGGAGAGCACCCCGAAGGATATTGCAATAGACCAGCCATGCGGTGGCAAGAGCCCTCAGCAGGGTGGTAGCAGAGGAGAAAAGTAGACGGATATGAGAGATGCCATTAAGATAGAACAGCAACTGATTGGATATGGGGCAGGGGTGGAGGTGAGAAAGAGCTGAGGATGACACCTAGGTTGGGAGCCTGGGGAGCTGGGAGGACGATGATGTCCCAAATCTCAAAACTTCTGTTTTTATCTTCTCAATTCCACAGAAAGATCCCTGTCCTTTTTTTAAAAAAATAAACATTTTTATTTATAGTTTGGGGTTCTACTTTTTATCCTTCTTTCTCTCCCTCCTCTCCCCCCTCCCTGACGTGTCAAACAATCAGATTTGGGTTATACATGTATCATTATGTAAAACATGACCATATTTGTCATTTTATACAAGAAAACTTGATTAAAAGAAAAAATGAAAGTGAAAAACAGCATGCTTCAGTCTGTTCCATCAATATCAGTTCTTTCTCTGGAGGTGGATAGTATGTTTCCTCAATAGTCCTTTGGGATTGTCTTGGATCACTGTATTGTGAATAGTCAAGTCATTCACAGTTCTTCATCAAATAATATTGCTGTCTCTGTATACAATGTTCTCCTGGTTCTGCTCACTTCATTATACATCAGTTCATACATGTCTTTCCAGGCCTCTCTGAAGTCATCCTGCTTTTCATTTTTTATAGCACAATACTATTCCATCACCATCATATGCCACAGTTTGTTTAGCTATTTCCCATTTGGATGGCATTGCTTTGAAGATCTCTGTCTTGTGTCCTTGATTCTCTCTCTTCCCTTTTCCTCTAGAACCTAGCTTCAGTAATCATTCCCACTTCTTCATCTTCAGTTTCTCCCCCTCTACCATCTCCTTCTTCCCCATCTACAAGAATACTCAGCTTCTCCCTATCCCAAGACATCACGTTCTTGACCCTTCTACCACCTAAAACTATCATCATATGTCTCTCCTCCTGTTTACTGACAAACTTCTAGAAGGAAGTCTGTACTTATTGCCTGTCTCAAAGAATCAGCAAATTTGGGAGTTAGAAGGTCACAGAAATATTTGTATATTCCTCCACCCTCTAGGACCCATCTTTGATCTCTACCACTTGACTTAAACTGTTCTCTCTAAGGTCACCCATGAACTTGGAATGAATGAATGAATCAGTGAATGAAAAAGCATCCTCACATCTGATTTTTCTATAGCATTTGACAATTAACTATCTTCTGGATTTTCTCTTCTCCTTGGGCTTCTGTGACCCTGCCCTCAACTGGTTCTCATTAATCAGCCTGATCTTTTTTCAACCTCCTTTACTAATTCATCTTTATTCTCCTATGGCACAAGTTTTGGTCTTCCCCAGGAAAGTAAACTGTTTTGTTCTCATATCCAAAACCCTGTTGATGGATGTGATGAAAGTAATTGGGTCTTCTAGGAATAGATTTGGTAGTTCATAGCTCCAAAAACTCAGAACCTCAGAAACCCAGGAGTCCAGCCTCCTCGTTGGACAGTTGAAGAAGCAGAGACCTAAGGAAATTTAGTGACTGGCCCAAGGTGATCCAGGTAGTAAGTAACAATAGTGAGATTTGAGGTCAGGTCCTCTGACTCTTGGCCAGGGCTCTAACCACTGTACCATACTTCCTCTTGCACCTTTCTCTAATTTTCTTACAACAATTTGTATGGAATTCCTCCTTTGCCCTTATCAATTCCACATTCTGTGGTTTTGTTTTTTCTTGTAGGCATAGCATATCCTCCCATTAGATTGCAATCTCTCTGAAGGAAGGGGCCATTTTTCATCTTTGTATCAATCGTGACACAGAGTAGACTGCAGATTCAGAGCTAAAAGGGACCACTTAAACGCACCTTGTTCAGTCTCCTTATTTTACCGAGAGAACAGAGAACTTAAGAAAGTGAGTCGGCAGCAAAGGTGGGATTTGAACCAAGGTCCTGTGACTCCATATCCACAATTTCTTCTAGTATTCCTTCCCATTTCTTCCATTCTGTTTAATTGAGAGTTTGTCCAATTGGATCTTGTCTTGTTTTCATCCTCCTTTGGAAAGTCTCTGATTCCAGATATGTCTCTTGGAACATGAAAAATCCTTTTCTGATGGGGAAGTGGCCTGAAGGCCTGGTTAAGTTGGATTTAGCATTGATAAATTCTTGGCTTCAATACCACCTTAGACACTTAGCTGTGTGACCCTAAGTGATTTCACTTCTCTGAGACTTGCTTTCCTCATCTGGAAAATGGGTAGAATTATAGCACCAATCCCCTAGGATTGATGTGAGGATCAAAGAATATAATGTATTTGAAGTACTTTGATGACTCTAAAGTGCTAAATAAATTGCATCTAATTAGCATTATATCATAATTATATGACTATTATGTGTTTATATATGTATCTCAACATTATAAATAAAGGCATAAGGATATGGTTGGGAATCATTTCTTGGAAATACTGCCACAGCTGACCTTGAGTTGCCCCTAAGACCACAAGTATTAGTAAGAAGAAGGAGGTCTTTCTTGACAGAAGAGTTGTTTATAATGAAAGTAATATGAAAGCAACTTTGTGACATTTTTGGCTATATTGGGGAATGGATGGGGAAGGGTAAAACATTGAAATTTCTGCTATCTGCTGCTGTGAACACCAGATTTTTACAGGGGCAAAAGATCATAGATCTAGAAGGGACTTTAGAGATTATCCTCCCTTTACAAATGAGGAAACTGAGGAAATCACAGAGATGAAGGGGATTACCATGGTCACAAGGTAGTGTCAAAGCCTACTGCATAGACTCTAGAGGTCAGAGAGACCTAAGAGGTCATTTAATCCAACCTCTTCTCTTTACAAATGAGGAAAGTGAGGCTTGACAATGTCCCACGGGTATTACATAGCAGGGGCAACATCCAACACTTCCCCCACATTCCATCACTGTCCGCCGATTTGAGACACTGAGGTTGAAATCCACATTCTGGCCACATGGGACTCTAGAGAGAACTTCATGCAGGACAGTGAAACTCGGTATTACTCAGTAATCTCTTCTTTATTAACTCATCTTGGGAACTGAAAATGTTGGAAAAACACTAATAAAGCACTGTGACATTATACACAGGAAGCTTATATCCTGGGGGAAAAATAATAAGAACCTTTCCCCTCTATACCCCCTCCCACTCCCATCCACTATATTAAAAAATAAGACTCTGGGGACTGTCCCTGGGTTGACTTCCAGAGGAAGAGAGGGGACCGTCTGTATTAGCTAGGCAGCCTTTGAAGCTCAGAGTTAAGGATCCAGACAGGAGAAAAACAAGGTCTTAATATCCTTATTAGTCCAGGTGAAGTCACAATTGGGTCTTGCTTCTGGAGGGGATGGACATCGGATATTTTTCCATGGCAGCTCATGAAAGAATACCGCATCCTGGTGACAAATACCAAAATACCACATTCCCTCAGACCCTAGCCATTTGGAATTTATGGTCAGACAGTGAGTGGACTGAAATGTACCTTTGATCTATGAGGGACTTACCTAAGAAGATTAGTTGTTTAAAAAAGAAAAGACAGCTTGCTTAAGCTTGTTACCTTGGGTGAGTCACATTGCCTCTTAGGGTGTTAGCTTTCTCGCCTATAAAACTAAATGATCGGGGCAGCTAGGTGGCACAGTGGATAAAGCACCAGCCATGGATTCAGGAGGACCTGAGTTCAAATCTGGCCTCGGACACTTGACATTCACTAGCTGTGTGACCCTGGGCAAGTCACTTAACCCTCATTGCCTTGCAAAAACCAAACAAACAAAAAAACAACTAAATGATCTCAAAAGATCCAGATTTTGAGCCAGGGAATAAGATTGGGAGGCTAACCAGATGATCATAGAACTGGAACTGGAAGGAAACTCATAGTCCATCTAGCCCAAATGCTTCATTAGTAAGTAAAATGACAGTCCCAAAGAGGTAGGTGACTTACTCACAGTCACACAGTTAGGAAGTAGCAGAACCAGAATTTGAATCCAGCTCCTTTGATTCCAATTCCAATATATTTTCTTTTAAAATTTTTTTTTCCTTCTTTTTTCCAATATATTTTCTACTGCACCATCCTATCTCCTTTGGTTAAATGATCTAAATATAACAGCTTTTCTTCTTCTTCTTCTTCTTCTTTTTCTTCTTCTTCTTCTTCTTCTTCTTCTTCTTCTTCTTCTTCTTCTTCTTCTTCTTCTTCAAGGTTAAATGACTTGCCCAGGGTCACACAGCTAGTAAGTAAGTATCAAGTGTCTGAGGCCGGATTTGAACTCAGGTACTCCTGAATCCAGAGCCAGTGCTCTATCCACTGAGCCACCTAGCTACGCCCAACAGCTTTTAAAAGTATGTTAGAAGGACACAAGTACATATTAATCATTGGCATAAAATTAAATCATTCTTATCTGTTTGTTAACTTTCCTAACAACTGCTACTAGGTACTACTGTATTAGCCTAGTTTATTTTACTATATATAGTGAAACTTCATTTTTGCAGAGTAAAAATAGTCTATAAATCAGATCATTTATTAATTTTTTTCCCTTCTCCCTACCCTTCCCCATTTACCTAGTGCCCTTTATAACAGCTATGGAGGGAACAGATGTGAGAGGTGTTAGGGAGGCAGAATCATCAGGGACTAGTGATGGTTTGGATGTAGCCAGGTGAGTCAAAGCGGGAGCCAAGGATGACGGGGATGATTATGACTCTGATTTGGGGCCATTGGCAGTATGGCTATTCCACCAAGAAGAAGGGATGACCAAGGAAAAAAAGATAAGGAGGGAAAGATGAAGTGTTGAGTTTGAAGCATGTGAAGTCTGAAGGATAGACTTTCCCATGAAAATCTATGCTTAAAGCATTTAGAAGTGTAGGTCTAGAACTTAAGAAAGACATAAGGGATGGAGAGAGACTGCGGAGTCATTTATATAGAGATAGCATGTCAAGGGATGGGTAAATGCCATTGTCTTAGGGGAGGGTAGGAAAGGGAGAAAGTTGTGAATAAAATCCTGGAGAAGGTAGACATTTAAAGGGTGGGAAAAAGAAAAGAAAACTTCTAAGAAAATTTAGAGAAAAAACCCCAAATTATAAAAGATGAATTAGCACTGAGATTCCTGACCTTTTCTTACTACTTGTTGTTCAGTCGTGTCTGACTCTTCATGACCCCATTTGGGGTTTTCTTGGCAAAGGCAATAGAGTGGTTGGCTACTTCTCCAGCTCACTTAACAGATGAGGAAACTGAAACAAACATGGTTAAGTGACTTTCCCAGGGTCACATGGCTAGTAAGTGTCTGAAGCTGGATTTGAACTCAGAAAGATGAATTTTGCTGACTGGGACTGCCACTCTGTCCACTGCACTACCTAGCTGCCTCCTTAGAATGAGCTAGACAAGACTAGGCTGGAACTAATTACACTAGCTGTTCTTAACCTGAGGTCCATGAATCTTTTTTTTTTTAGTCTCAATAACTGCATTACAGCATAATTGGTTTCTTTTGTGATCCTATGTATTTTACTGTGTGAACTTAAAAACATGATTCTGAGAAGGGGTCCATGAGCTTCACCAGACACTACCAGGGGGTCCAGGACACAAAAAAGGTTAAGAACCTTTGAGGTAGGAGAATGTAACATCACAGAATTGGACTTGGAGTCACTAAGGCTTTTCTTATATCAGACACTTACTAGTTATGTGACTATGGGCAAGTCACTGAACCTTTCTGTGCCTCAATTTCCCTATCTGTAAAATGAGGGGTTTGGGCTCAGCCTCTAAGGTCTTTTTCAGTTCTAAATCTTTAATCCTAGTAGGTGCTTAATAAATATTTAATATTTGGCAAGGCTAGGAAGTTCAGTGGATAGAACTCTGGACCTGGATTAAGGGAGACCTGGGTTTGAATCCTGCCTCAGACACTCACTAGACATGTGATGCTGGGAAAACCATTTAACCTCAATCAGCCTCATCTGCAAAATAATTACAACTACCTCAGAGGATTGTTGTGTGGATCAAACTAGACACCTTATGAAAAGTGCTTTTCAAACCTTAAAATTCTAATGATTGGTAGTTAAGACATATATTATAGCTATATTCCAACATTAGCCTTAGAGATTGGCCAATATTCAGTGTAAAGGAGAACCTGAGAAAATCTTCTTTGGGAGGATTATCACACTTGCTGTTGACTGTGGTCATTTCAGAAACATTAAAGCATCATGGTGATGTATCAATCTGAAGCTTCCTCTTAATCCATCATCTCAAAAAATCACCTATGCACTCATAGAAACTCACATTATATCTATTCTTTGATCCTCTAGCAAGATGCCAATAGCTGAATTTCCTGGGCCAAGTAGGAAGGATGCAGTCATGAAGCTAAACTTGTGTTCACATCTTGAGTTGGCACTTACAGTCCCATTTACGTTGAACATTAGCCAGTGCCTCAGGCTAATGTTGGACATTGGCCCATTATTATACATCGACTATAACATATGTTTAATGTATTTGGGCATGTGGAGAAGGGGTAGTGTCTAGGATGATGGCTGGACTTCTTGAATGGCTGGCAACAAAATCCTTTGGCCTGTGCCAAGGTGTTTCAGCCAGATCATGGATGTGCCACAATCATTAAAAGACTAGGAAACAGTCTGGCACCATCAATACTAATAGATGTATCTAAAAATGTGTTAGACATTAGTGGGAAGGGCAGCAGCTGGTAAACAGCTGGTAAACCAACGAGACTTGAGTTGGGCCAGGAGTTATTTGGCATCTCTCAGTACAAATGTATAGACGGATTGATTACTATTATACACATTGGCCAGGAAAATGGACACAATATTAAGATTTGAAATGCCTTCTCAATGCTTCATATGGCTAAGGTTTCATTGAAATTGGAGATTCCAAAATTGGTGATAGAAATGGAGTCCCAGGATCCTCAGGAAACTTACATTCACACAATTTGGAAATAGAAGGCTAAGGGTTAAAGAAAGTTAAAGCTACAACTCTGTCAGATCTTTCTGCTGGGTCACAGTGACTCTTGGTCAACTCTCTATGGAATCTAGTTAAGGAAAGATGAGAAGCAGATGTCTGGATAGTGTGCCATGATTGGGATCGAACTGACAAAAGCCCTAGTTCCACTTAATCAGGAGAAACCGCATGGGGGAGGTGAGATTTTTTTTTGGCCACCAGAATTTGGCATGATGATGATATTCTAATTTTGACTTTGCATTTCGCCATTTTCCGTCCCATTCCATTCAACATTAATTGCCCACAATGGGAGAGGCACCACACTGGGAGTATACAACCGGGACAAGACACATACATATAAGTATAATCAAATTAGACCAGGGGTTCTTAACTTTTTTGCCCATGTCCTGAAAATCTTTCGCGATATGGATTCCTTCGAAGAATAATGGTTGTAAATGCACAAAATAAAATATGTAGATTACAAAGAAAAACAAAGGCTAGTGAAAATATAGATGCATTTTCCCCCATTCAAGTTTATGGACATCATGAAATTCTTCCAATTAATCTCTGATTAGGAAACCCGATTTAGAGTTTGTTAACTGTCTAAGAAATTTCCTTTCAGTAAAGTCCTTGGCACTGGGTGAATGGTTCAGTGTCAAAAATGGAAATGATTTTATCAGTGGAAATGGGATTAAAGAAGACATTACCATCTGCTGTATTGCTGTACACCAGACAACTGGGCCTTTCTATCTTACTTACATTGGTTTTTGTTTTTGCAGGGCAATGAGGGTTAAGTGACTTGCCCAAGGTCACACAGCTAGTTAAGTGTCAAGTGTCTGAGGCTGGATTTGAACTCAGGTCCTCCTGAATCCAAGGCCGGTGCTTTATCCACTGCACCACCTAGCTGCCCCTCTTACTTACATTGGGAACCTATTCTTTGTATTATCTCTTCCTGTAAGAATATGAGTCCTCAGTCTCAAGGATTGAGAACTGACTGTTTTATGTTTTTGCTTCTATCCCACAATGCTTTGCATTTGCTAAGGGCTTAATTAAAACATGTTTTTTCATTATTCATTCATTCATTCATTCATTCATTCATTCATTCATTCATAGGGGAAGTCAGGAAGAAAGATCTTTGGAGGAGTTGGGAATCACTAGCTAGGACTGAGAGGACTTCTCAGGTGCTCCTAAACTGTGCCTTGAAATTCAACCTAGGGACAGCTAGGTGGTGCAGCGGATAAAGCACGGGCCCTGGGTTCAGGAGGACCTCAGTTCAAATCCGACCTCAGATACTTGACACTTACTAGCTGCATGTCAACCTTGGGGCAAATTACTTAACCCTCATTGCCAAGAAAGAAAGAAAGAGGAAGAAAGAAAGGAAGAAAGGAAGAAAGGAAGAAAGGAAGAAAGGAAGAAAGGAAGAAAGGAAGAAAGAAAGAAAGAGAAAGAAAGAAAGAAAGAAAGAAAGAAAGAAAGAAAGAAAGAAAGAAAGAAAGAAAGAAAGAAAGAAAGAAAGAGAAAGAAAGAAATTCAGCCTAGTGAGACTTGATTTGTTGAGGGAAGACAGGCAGAGACCATTTGGGGGACAGTGGACAAGAGGCCCCATGAAAGGGAATATGACAAAGCTTTTCTGAGTGTCTAGAAATTACACTTTGACCCCATACGGTGACATGTTTTGATTAAATATTGCATTTAATGAGTACAACTCCCTGGGGTGACTAATATTTCAACCTTAAAGATTTTAAATTTGGGGGCCTTAGGGCTTTTTTAAAAAAAAAAGTACTTAATGCACAAATGGTAAAATCTTCATTTTCCCCTACACCTTTTCCCCTACCTTCATTCTTCTTAAAGGAGAAAATGCCACCCCCAATTCTTTGTTTTTATCTTTTTTCTTCTTAAGAAATAATTCTCAAGGCAGCTAGGTGGTGCAGTGGATAGAGCACCAGCTCTGGAGTCAGGAGGACCTGAGTTCAAAGCCAGCCTCAGATGCTTAACACTTACTAGCTGTGTGACTCGGGCAAGTCACTTAACTCCAGTTGACTCACAAAAAAAAAAAAAAAGAAAAAAGAAAAGAAATAATTCTCTGTTTCTCTAAGCACTTTTAACAAACAGACAAGGAGGTGCATGCCCATTTCAGTGTCTGAATCAGTTTGGTTTGAAGCTGAGCATGAAGAATCACTCCTATTACTCATGGGAGAAGCTCATTCTCTCACAAAGCAACACTGACATTTCTAAATGTTAGGACCTGTCTTCCTGGCTGAGTAAATCTTGAGTGGAAAATAGGCCCTGAGTATTCTGGAAATACTCCACCCCCAACACAGGTGGACTTCATTAAGATCCTGGGGTGCAGGTGAGGGGAAGCAAAAAGGAATGACTGCTGCAAACTGACCCTGCTCTATGGGTCAGGGTCCAACTACTATCGTAGATCACAGAACTAGGGGCTTGCTCCAGATCTAGCTACCAGTGACTAGACTTTATTCCCACCTCTGCCATTAATTATTTGACCACTGGCAAGTCACTTGATCTCTCGGGGCTTCATTTCCCCATCTGGAAAATGGGAAACATAATCCTGCCAGTATCCACTTCACACGCTCTGTGATAAATGCTTGGGAAACCTTGAAGCGAATATTGGCCACGTTATTTTACCGAGCCTCAGCTCCCTCATCTATAAAATGAACGGGCTGAACCAGGTGACCTCTAAATCTGTGATCCTATGAATACACGACATAAATATGTTGGGGGTTTTTTTTGGGACCATCTCTAAAATGAGTTGATTTCATCGGCCAATCCCCAAAGTCCTTTCTGTCTCTACCACCTAGACACACACACACACAGATGGCCACGCACATACACACATTTCTACGTTCATTCGTGTGTAGCCCTGCCAAGTTTCAACTATATTTAAAAGCTGGCATGAAATATAAGGAAATGTACTCACAAGGTTGGGAGCCAAAGAAATGTACACAATCTGGAAAATTTCTTCTGAGTCTCAGTCGTTATAATAAAACTTTTATTGTTTTATACTAAGGGGCTGACTTGGGTTTGAATTGTAGCTTTGCTACTTACCACCTGTGTGGCCTTAAAGGTCATTTCACCCCCCTTGGGCCTTGCTTTTCTCTTTTGAAAGGGGATGGATTGGATTGGTAGGTGACAGATGGGACATGACAGTGCCTAGTATACAATAGGCACTTAATGTTTGTTGACTATTGACCACTGATAGCCAAAGTCCACTCGAATTCTAGATCTTTGGATTGGAATCCAGAAATCTCCCTTCCTCATTGAAGTATCCTTTATTTATTAGAAATTAAGGAAATAAATCATCTTGTCCCAATCATGGCAAACCATTCAAACATGCCTGAGGGGTTAGTGAAAGACCATAATCACTGGTAGAATGGATTCCTCACAAAGTAGGGGAGGAGGGGGGCGGCTAGGTGGCACAGTGGATAAAGCACTGGCCCTGGATTCAGGAGTTCCTGAGTTCAAATCCGGCCTCAGACACTTGACACTTACTAGCTGTGTGACCCTGGGCAAGTCACTTAACTCTCATTGCCCCGCAAAAAACAACAACAACAAAAAAACAACAATAAAGTAGGGGAGGGACTAAATAGATTCCAACATTCCTCCCATTTGTGAGATCCTGCAAAGAAACTTCTAAATAGTTTAAGTCATCACTAGTGAGGCAGAAGAATCATGGGGAAAGAACCCATCTTAGAAATAGGAGACGGGGGGGGGGGGGGGGGGGGGGGGGGGGGGGGGGGGGGGGGGGGGGCGGAGCCAAGATGGCGGAGAGGAAGCAGCAAGCTGCCTGAGCTCTCCTTCTGTTCCCTCAAAACGAACATTAAATCAAGCCTCTGGACGGATTCTGAAACTACAGAACCTGCAAAGAGACAGAGAGACACAGTCCTCCAACCAGAGATAATTTAGAAGACTTCAGGAAAAGGTCGGTCTGACTCGGGCAAAAGGGAGGCCCAGCGCAGGGCAGCAACCCAGCGCCGAGGGGGTCGGGGCAAGTCAGCAGGAGCTGCGGGCCACAGCCGAACAACTGAGGCTCCCGGAACCTGGTTCAAAAATCTGGTGGCCAAGAAGGACAGTGGAAAAACTTACCTGCACCGGCCGAGAGGGCCACGAACGGCGGGATCAGACGCCGGGGTCTGGCGCCTGGCTGGCCGAGCACAATCAGACAGGAAGTGCAGGACGGGGGATCTCCACACACCATAAAGGCCTCAGAGTAAAAGCCCGGTCACACAGCACCTATACACCTGCACAAGAAGCCCAAAACAGGGACCCTGGTGCCCCCAGAGCAGACCTCAACTTAAAGAATAAATAAATAAGCTGCAATAATGAGTAAGAAGCAAAAAAGAGCCCTCTCCATTGAGAGCTTCTGTATCAATAGGGAAGAAGCCAACACAAACTCAGATGAGGACAATAGCCTCAAATTGTCTACATCTGAAGCCTCACAAGGGAAGGTGAATTGGTCGCAAGAACAAAAAGCCTTCCTGGAAGAGCTCAAAAAGGATTTTTAAAATCAATTGCAAGAGGTAGAAGAAAAAATGGGGAGAGAAATGAAAGCAAAACAAAAAAACTATGAAAAAAGAATCAGCAGCTTAGAAAAGGAAGCTGAAGAAAACAAAGCCTTAAAAAATTCATTTGGCCAAATGGAAAAAAAGCTGCATAATCTCACTGAAGAAAACAATACCTTAAAAAATTCACTTAGCCAAACGGAAAAAAAGGTACATAATCTCACTGAAGAAAACAATACCTTAAAAAATTCACTTAGCCAAATGGAAAAAAAAGGTGCATAATCTCACTGAAGAAAACAATGCCTTAAAAATTAAAGTGGGACAGTTGGAAGAAAAGGAATCCATGAGACAACAAGAATCAGTCAAGCAGAATAAAAAAAATGAAAAAATAGAAGAAAATGTGAAATACCTCATTGGAAAGACAACTGATCTGGAAAACAGATCGAGGAGAGACAATTTGAGAATCATTGGACTGCCTGAAAGCCATGACCAGAAAAAGAATCTAGATACCATATTCCAGGAAATTATTAAGGAGAACTGCCCTGATATCATAGAATCAGAGGATAAAATCATCATTGAAAGAATCCATCGATCACCTCCTGAAAGAGACCCCAAAAGGAAAACTCCAAGGAATATTGTAGCCAAATTCCAGAATTATCAGGTGAAGGAGAAAATACTCCAAGCAGCCAGAAAGAAGCAATTTAAATATCATGGAGCCACAGTCAGGATTGCTCAGGACCTGGCAGCTTCAACATTAAAGGACCGCAAGGCTTGGAATATGATATTCCGGAAGGCAAAGGAGATTGGAT
Source organism: Dromiciops gliroides (assembly GCF_019393635.1). Taxonomy (NCBI): domain Eukaryota; kingdom Metazoa; phylum Chordata; class Mammalia; order Microbiotheria; family Microbiotheriidae; genus Dromiciops; species Dromiciops gliroides. The sequence goes on along the minus strand of NC_057865.1, from coordinate 270,610,489 downwards.
TGCAGCCGAGAATCTATTACCCAGCAAAAATGTGTATTTTCTTTCAGGGGAAAAGATGGACATTTAATGACATTGGGGACTTTCAATCTTTCCTGTTGAAAAGACCAGAACTGAATAGAAAATTTGATCTCAACATACAAGACTCAAGAGAAGTTTAAAAAGGTAAACAGAGGGGGAAAAAAAAAGTTACCCTATTAGGTTAAACTGTTTATATCCCTACACAGGAAGATAATACTCATAACTCTTAAGAACTGTAAATGTATTTGGGCAGAGAGAAGGACTTTATATAGAGGGTATAAATATAAATTGTCTTTGATGTGATGATACAAAAGAATTAAGGGGATAAAAAGGGAGTCTATGGGGAGGAGAGGAAAGGGGAGGTGGAATGGGATGAAATATATCATATGAAGAGGTGGAAAAAAAACCTATTATAATAGAGGGAAGAAAGGAGGGGGGAACATGGTTTCAACCCTATTCTCATTAGATTTGACTCAAAGAGGGAATAACATATACGTTCATTGGGATAAAGAAACTTAACTCACTCTTTTAGGGAAACAAAAGGGGAAGGGAAAGGGGGGGACTGAGAAGGGAGGACAAAAGCAAGGGAGAAAAGGGTAAAGAAAAGAGAGGGGGGTGATAAAAAGGGAGGGCAGATCGGGGGAGGCAGGGGTAAGAAGTAAAACGTCGGTGAGGAGGAATAGGGTGAAAGAAGGGGGGAAAAGTACAAAGGGGGTAAATAGAATGGAGGGGAATAGACAGTCAGTAATAATAACTGTGAATGTGAATGGGATGAACTCTGCTATAAAACGGAAGCGAATTGCAGAGTGGATTAAAAACCAGAACCCTACAATATGCTGTTTACAAGAAACACATTTGAAGCAGAGAGATACACACAGAGTAAAGGTAAAAGGCTGGAGCAGAATATATTATGCCTCAGCTAAAGTAAAAAAGGCAGGGGTAGCAATCCTTATCTCAGACAAAGTGCAGGCAAAAATAGATCTCATTAAAAGAGATAAGGAAGGAAATTACATCTTACTTAAAGGTACTATAGATAATGAAGTAATATCAATATTGAATATGTATGCGCCAAGTGGTATAGCATCCAAGTTCTTAGAGGAGAAGTTAAATGAGTTACAAGAGGAATTAGATAGTAATACTATACTAGTGGGGGATCTGAATCTCCCCCTCTCAGAATTAGATAAATCTAGCCAAAAAATAAATAAGAAAGAAGTGAAAGAGGTGAATAGATTACTAGAAAAGTTAGACATGATAGATGTCTGGAGAAAATTGAATGGGGATAGAAAGGAATATACCTTTTTCTCAGCAGTACATGGCACATTTTCAAAAATTGACCATGTATTAGGGCACAAAAACATCATAGTCAAATGTAGAAAGGCAGAAATAGTAAATGCATCCTTCTCAGATCATGATGCAATAAAAATTACATGTAAGAAAGAGCCAGGGAAAAGTAGAATGAAAATCAATTGGAAACTAAATAATTTCATTCTAAAGAATGAATGGGCCAAACAAGAAATCATAGAAACAATCAATAACTTTATCCAAGAGAATGACAATAGTGAGACAACATACCAAAATCTATGGGATGCAGCCAAAGCAGTGCTTAGGGGAAAATTTATAGCTCTAAATGCTTACATGAATAAGAAAGAGAAAGAGGAGATTAATGAATTGGGCATGCAACTTAAAAAGCTAGAAAAAGAACAAATTAGAAATCCCCAATTAGACACTAAATTAGAGATCCTGAAAATTAAAGGAGAAATCAATAAGATTGAAAGCAAAAAAAACTATAGAATTAATCAATAAAACTAAGAGCTGGTTTTATGAAAAAACCAATAAAATAGATAAAATACTGGTTAATTTGATTAAAAAAAAGAAAGAAGAAAACCAAATTACCAGTATCAAGAATGAAAAGGGTGATGTTACCACCAATGAAGTGGAAATTAAAGCAATAATTAGGAAATATTTTGCCCAACTGTATGCCAATAAATTTGACAATCTAAATGAAATGGATGAATATTTACAAAAATACAAACTGCCCAGGTTAACTGAAGAGGAAATAAAATCCTTAAATAAACCCATATTAGAAAAAGAAATTGAACAAGCTATTAATGAACTCCCTAAGAAAAAAATCCCCAGGGCCAGATGGGTTTACGGGTGAATTTTACCAAACATTTAAAGAACAATTAATTCCAATATTATACAAATTATTTGGAAAAATAGGTGAAGAAGGAGTTCTACCAAATTCGTTTTATGACACAAATATGGTGGTGATACCAAAACCAGGCAAAGCAAAAACAGAGAAAGAAAATTATAGACCAATCTCCCTAATGAATATTGATGCTAAAATCTTAAATAAGATATTAGCAAGGAGATTACAGCAAGTGATCACCAGGATAATACACTACGACCAGGTGGGATTTATACCAGGAATGCAGGGCTGGTTCAACATTAGGAAAACTATTAACATAATCAACCACATCAATAAGAAAACCAACCAAAATCATATGATTATCTCAATAGATGCAGAGAAAGCTTTTGACAAAGTACAGCACCCATTCCTAATAAAAACACTAGAGAGTTTAGGAATAGGGGGAGCTTTCCTTAGAATAATAAACAGTATCTACCTAAAGCCATCAGCAAGTATTATATGCAATGGAGATAAATTAGAGGCCTTCCCAATAAGATCAGGGGTGAAACAGGGATGTCCATTATCACCCCTATTATTTAATATTGTCCTAGAAATGTTAGCTTTAGCAATCAGAGAAGAGAAAGGAATTAAAGGAATTAGAATAGGCAAGGAGGAAACAAAACTATCACTCTTTGCAGATGATATGATGGTATACTTAAGGAATCCTCGAGAATCAAGTCAAAAATTACTTGAAACAATTAACAACTTTAGCAAAGTAGCAGGATATAAAATAAATCCACATAAATCATCAGCATTTCTATACATGACCAACAAAGTCCAGCAGCAAGAGATAGAAAGAGAATTCCATTTAAAGTAACGGTAGGTAATATAAAATACTTGGGAGTCTACTTGCCAAGACAAACCCAGGAACTCTATGAACACAACTACCAAACACTCTTCACACAAATCAAATCAGATCTAAATAATTGGAAAGATATCAATTGCTCATGGATAGGCAGAGCTAATATAGTAAAAATGACAATACTGCCTAAATTAATTTACTTATTCAGTGCCATACCAATCAGGCTACCTAAAAATTATTTTATACAGCTAGAAAAAATAATAACAAAATTCATCTGGAAAAACAAAAAATCAAGAATATCCAGGGAAATAATGAAAAAAAATTCACAGGAAGGTGGGTTAGCGGTACCAAACCTGGAGCTTTACTATAAAGCGGCAGTCATCAAAACTATCTGGTACTGGCTAAAAAATAGAGTGGTAGATCAATGGAATAGGCTAGGCTCAGGAAATGCAGTAGTAAATGACACTAGTAATGTAGTGTTTGATAAACCCAATGACTCCAGCTTCTGGGATAGGAACTCAGTATTTGACAAAAACTGCTGGGAAAACTGGAAGATAGTATGGCAGAAATTAGGCTTAGACCAACATCTTACACCTTATACTAAAATAAGGTCAAAATGGATACATGATTTAGACATAAGAGGTGATACCATAGGTAAATTAGGAGAGAAAGGAATAGTGTACCTATCAGATCTTTGGAAAGGAGAACAGTTTTTGACCAAACATGAGATAGAGTATATTATAAAATGCAAAGTGGATGATTTTGATTATATTAAATTAAAAAATATTTGTACAAACAGAAGCAATGCATCCAAAATTAGAAGGGAGGCAGAAAGCTGGGAAACAATTTTTGAGGCCAGTGCTTCTGATAAAGGCCTCATCTCTAAAATATATAGGGAATTAAATCAAATTTATAAGAATCCAAGTCATTCCCCAATTGAGAAATGGTCAAAGGATATGAACAGGCAGTTTTCTGATGAAGAAACCAAAGCTATCTATTCCCATATGAAAAAATGCTCTAAATCTCTAATGATTAGAGAGATGCAAATTAAAACAACTCTGAGGTACCACCTGACACCTATCAGATTGGCTAAAATGACAAAAAAGGAAGATAATAAATGTTGGAGAGGCTGTGGGAAAATTGGAACACTAATGCATTGTTGGTGGAGCTGTGAGCTGATCCAACCATTCTGGAGAGCAATGTGGAATTATGCCCAAAGGGCAATAAAGCTGTGCATACCCTTTGACCCAGCAATCCCACTTTTAGGTCTTTTGCCCAAAGAAATCATGGAAGGGGGAAAGGGACCCACATGTACAAAAATATTTATAGCTGCTCTTTACGTGGTAGCAAGGAATTGGAAGTTGAGGGGGTGCCCATCAATTGGGGAATGGCTGGACAAGTTGTGGTATATGAATACAATGGAATACTATTGTGCTGTAAGAAATGATGAGCAGGAAGAGTTCAGAGAAACCTGGAGGGTCTTACGTGAGCTGATGATGAGTGAGATGAGCAGAACCAGAAGAACATTGTACACAGTATCATCAACATTGAGTGTTGACCTACTGTGATGGACTATATTCTTCTCACCAATGCAATGGTACAGAAGAGTTCCAGGGAACTCATGATAGAAGAGGATCTCCAAATCCAAGAAAAAAAAAAGAAAGAAAGAACTGTGGAGTATAGATGCTGATTGAACCATATTATTTCTTTTGTTTTGGGTGCTGTTGTTTTTTTTTTCTATTTTGAGGTTTTGCATCACTGCTCTGATTCTTTCTCTTGTAACAGGATTAATGCAGGAATAGGATTAATGTTATTATGTGTATATATATATGTGTGTGTATATATATATATCTATATGTACATGTATAGATATATATAGATATAACCTATATCAGATTACCTGCTGTCTAGGGGAGGGGGGAGGGAGGGGAGGGAGGGAGAAAAATCTGAAATTGTAAAGCATGTATAAACAAAAGTTGAGAACTATCTTTACATGTAACGGAAAAAATAAAATATCTCAAAAAAAAAAAAAGAAATAGGAGACCCAGGTTTGAGCCCTAGCTCTGAGGTTTACTGTGTGGCCAGAGGCAGGTTCCATTTCCTAAGTTATGTGGCACCACAGTGCCTAGAGCAACAGGCCTGGAATCAGGAAGACTCATCTTCTTGAGTTCAAATCCAGCCTCAGACACTTACCAGCTATGTGACCCTAGGTAAGCCACTTAACCCTGTTGGCTTCAGTTTCCTCATCTGTAAAATGAGGTAGAGGGGCAGCTAGGTGGTGCAGTGGATAGAGCACTGGCCCTGTAGTCAGGAGGACCTGAGTTCAAATCCGGCCTCAGTCACTTAACACTTACCAGCTGTGTGACCCTGGGCAAGTCACTTAACCCCAATTGCCTCACAAAGAAAAGAAAAGAAAAGAAAAGAAAAAAATGAGGTAGAGAAGGAAGCAGCAATACCACTCTAGGATCTTTGCCAAGAAAACTCCCAAATGGGGTCACAAAAAGTTGGACATGACTGAAACAATCCAACAACAACAAACTCACCATAAATCCCAAACTCTTCTTAATGACCAAACCACTGGACCATTAGCCATATTCTGAGTAAAGTGCTTTGCTTAAAAAAACAAAAACAAACTACTCTAGAAATAGAGGTTATCATTATATTCTAGGCACTGTCAGAAATGATGGACCCATATCAGCAGAGTCACTGGAACCATTAGATCTTTCCATCTAATGTTAGGAGAGGAAAGATACAACTCTGCACCATTCCAGCATCTAATCTCTCTTTTTGTTCCCAGTAATTCTACTGCAAAGAGTTGGAGAGAGCAGAGAATGCTGTGTGGTTGGTTCCAAATGATCTACCCCACCTCTGAAGGATGCAGGGGACCCAGATGGAGCTGGAGTAGCCAACTCAACCCCCTTCCCCATCTGTCTTCTCATCTTCTCTCATCTCCTTTTCTGGGCCTTCTTTTTTTTTTTTTTTTTTTTTTTTTAGTGAGGCAATTGGGGTTAAGTGACTTGCCCAGGGTCACACAGCTAGTTAAGTATTAAGTGTCTGAGGCCAGATTTGAACTCAGGTACTCCTGACTCCAGGGCTGGTGCTCTATCCACTGCGCCATCTAGCTGCCCCTTCTCTGGACCTTCTTAAGGGTTGATTGTGTTGTTAATAACGACTAGGCCCCAGACAGCCGTCTAGCAGGTGGAAGGGACATCAGATACAGGTGCCTGGAGCTTTGCCAATATCTCTAAATGTGCTATTCAGGGACACAGAGAGGGAGAAGAAAGTGGGCATGCTGTCTACAAATCACCTTTTCCTGAGAAAGGCTAAACCATCATAACAAAGAATACACGTTGACATCATATCCAAAAGGTTGTTATTAGCTGTGTCCGATTTACCTTTGTTCAAATGTTAGGCTCCTGGGGGCAGCTAGGTGGCGCAGTGGATAGAGCACTGGCCTTGGATTCAGGAAGACCTGAGTTCAAATCCAGCCTCAGATACTTGACTCTTAACTGGCTGTGTGACCCTGGGCAAGTCACTTGGCCCTCATTGCCCTGAAAAAAAAAAAAAAAAACAAAAAAACAAATGTTAGGCTCCTCTAAGTTAAGAAGAGTGAAATAAAAACCAGCCCCACCAATGTCAACTGTGAAGATCATCTCTTCGGTGCTTGGCAAACGAATGAATGAGTCAATTTTTTTTTTTTTTACCCAACTCCTTGCTTGGGCCTGTCATGGGCATTTTTCTTTTAAAATATTACATTGTTGGAAATGTTTTATATTACTGCTCGTGTGTAGCTTATATTGAATTGCTTGAGTTCTTGAGGGGTAGGGAGGAAGGGAAGAAGAGAATTTGGAACACAAAGTTTTAGAAAACTGATGTCAAAATTTGTAATTTTTGTAAAACATGTAATTTGGGAAAACAAAATTCTAAATATTGAAAAAAATAAAAACAAAAGCAAAAAAATACTGGGGAAAATATTGCATTATTGCTCCCCCCACCCCCCCCTTTTTTTTTAACACCAGCATCATTCATCCCTTGCAACAGAACTTTCCTTTGTAACCAATAAGCACATTGAAGCACAAGCCAACCCAATGGCCAGGTTTGAAAATGTAGGCCTCATTCCATACCCATAGGCCACCATCTTTACTGACACATAGGAGGCACATTTGGATGCAGCACTGATCAGAGTTCTGAGAGAAATAATTATTTCTCTCATATTAGTAATCAACTAATATCGGAGGGAGGGGGAATCCAGTGTTTTGTTTTTTTCTTTTCTATTTCCTCATTCAGAAATAACCCTTTCTAGGTCATTCAGGCAGTACTTGTGAAAGACATTACTGATACATGAGATTGTCCAAATCCTCTGGGTCCATACTTCTCACCCCATGTAACTAGAAGACCCACAAGCAGAAGCTAATCTGGGTGCAATTCTTACCCCACCATCCTTCATTGTCCACTGACTGAGTGGAAGATAGATCCTTTTGTATGGATTACCAAGGCAGGAGTAGCCTGGCTTGAAATAAGTCTCTCTTTGTCCACAAGTGACAGAATCAGTCACATGCCCAGCCCCTCATTAGAATAGGCCTGCCTCTCTTTAGAATATTCATTTTCTCATTAATTGTTAACCAATCAGAGTTGATTTCTGTCTTTTGGGACCGCCCAGTCTTCCAAGGGTATATAAGTGTCAAGAAGTCTCCATGAAGATTCTTTGGTTTATGAGAAGAAACCAAATGACCATCCTTTTGTTAATTATTCACTAGCCATAATTAGGAAAATGATTAATTACCCAGAAATTATGTCTCTCCGATTTTTCATAAGTCACAGTTCTAAAGTTTTCAGTGATGGTTTCCTTTATATTATTTGGGTAAATCATTCTCATTCTCATAATAGCTAACATTTACTTACTGTGTGACAGTCATTTTGACCTTTGTCTTGCCTATGGACAATGACTCTGGAAGAGAGAGAGAGAGAGAGAGAGAGAGAGAGAGAGAGAGAGAGAGAGAGAGAGAGAGAGAGAGATGCTGATGACTTTGTGTGGTGCTGCCTCACTTAAATCCAATTCAAGGAGGGGTCAAGACATCACTCCATCATGTCATTGGTCCTCTTTGAAACGAAGGACAGGGCAGCTAGGTAGCTTAGTGGATAGAGCACTGGCCCTGGATTCAGGAGGACCTGAGTTCAAATCCGGCCTCAGACACCTAACACTTACTAGCTGCATGACCCTGGGCAAGTCACTTAACCTCAATTGCCTCACACACACAAAAAAAGAAACAAAGGACAAATGACAACTATGTGCCAGACACTGTGCTAAGCACAAACATTGTCATTTGATCCTTTTTTTTTTTTTTGGATGCTTGAATTTTGTGTGGTAGAACTATATTCTGGGATGTAGGGGATATTATTAATCCCATTTTACATATGAGGACTGAGGTAAACAGAAGTCACACAGCTAGGAAGTATCTGAGATCAGATTTGAACTCCGGTCTTCCTGACTCCAGGTCCAGTGTTCTATCCATTATGCCATCTTGTTGTTCAGTCATTTTTCACCCATGTCTGACTCTTTTGAGTTTTTGAGGTGTTGAGGTCAAATGGTGCAGTGAACAGCTAGTTGAACTTGGAGGCAGGAAGATCTGAATTTTAATCCTTCCTTGCTACATGGTGGCCCTGGGTAAGTCACTTAATTTAATTTTCCTCATCTAGAGAACAGGGATCACAAGTGTACCTACCTCCCGGGCTGTTGTGAGGTGATACAAGTTAATGTATGTAAGATGCTTTGCAAACCTTAAAGCGCTATGGTTTTTATTATTACAAATGTTAGCCATTGTTTTTATTATTATTTCATTACATTCACAAACCACAATTTGTTTAGCTGTTCCCTATTTGAGGGCACCCCCCATCTGTCCAGTTCTTTGCTACTACAAAATGTAGTAAACTTCTTCCCCTACCCTCATCCCCACCCCATGATAGCCATCCAAGTCCATAGACAAAATAAGAGATAGGTTGAGTTCTCAACAAGAAATCAACAAATAAATTCCCTCTGGAATCTTTCAAAGTAAAGCAGTCATAGGAGATGGCTCAGAATACCCCCTCCAATGGACAATGTCAACTGAAAGATGTCAGATAATTGCTATCTCTATCAAGTCTGAGCCATGAACTTGTAAGTCAATCATCTTTTAAATGAAATAAATTTTTCCCCTTAGTGGTGGGTTATGGTGGCACTGAATCTTTTTTTTTTATTTTTGTGGGTTTTTTTTTTAAATTGAGAAATACTCTTTACCAGAAGGAGACAACACTAGCTATGTTCAGGCTGTTACAACAGAGATACTTATGTTTGGAGAAGGGAAAAATCCATTTATGCTACTGTTTTCTTTCTTTTGTAAAGAGAGTCGAAGGACATTCTTCTATGAAACTGTTCTATTTGTAAAAGGGGAGAGAAAAGGATGACAACATGAAGGGCTGGAGATGGGAATCATGGGAAGATATTACCTACTTTACTCATCCCAGGCATCTGAAAGGGGAGAGGTCTAAGCTTTGAAGTATATGGAGGAATAAAGTTCTGGGTTAGAAAGGGCATTTCTCTCTTCAAATTCTCTATTTCTTTATTTTTCTAACTAAATAATAGTCTCAAGTGAGAAGTGTCTAGACACTCAGCTTAGAAACACAGAGGAATTTCAGCTTGGGTAATGGCGTTTAGTTCTCTTCCACAACAAGAATGACAAGGATGATCATTGGCTCTAGACTCTACATCTGAGAGATTCTACAGACAGTGAACAATTTTTTGGCATACAAGATAGTATCAAAACTGAAGTTAGCTGATCATTACAGAGGGAAAATGTTCATACTATCCCCTTTGGGAGACAATGGCATGTGAATATAGATGTGGACTTCAAAGGGACACTAATATCATTGGGATCAACCTGTTTATTTTAAGGATGAAGAAATTAAGACCCAGAAAGGGCAAGTGACTTGTCCAATTTTACATAGGTATTAATCTACAGAGACATGGAAAACTAGGTTGGCTAGACCAAATATAATGAAATGTGATTTAATAGTGATAAATGTAAAGTGTTAAATTTGGGTCCAAAAAATCAACTTCAGGGGGGTAAGACTGGGGAGCCACGGCTAGGTTACAATTAATCCAAAAAACATCTGGAGGTTTTAGGAGATCAGTCAGACTTTATTATAAAAAGCTTAGTGTACAGAACAAGGGAAATATTCCACCTTGGTCATACCCCTCTGAAAAAATTGTGTTTAGTTCTGGACACTACATTTTAGGAAGGATCTGGAAAAGCTGGAATGAGTTGAGAAGAGGTAGTCAAGGATGGAGGCTGTTTTTCCCCTTCCTGGAATCCCCTTCATGAAGTTCCTCTGAGATATAGCTCCTTGCTGGGCTCTGAGGGTCAGGCTTTTATGGAATCTTGAAGCTGGTATTCTTTGGTCGATCTGATTTGTCCTTGCCTCCTGATGCAGATACTGTCAGCAACCACTGCTGTTTCAGGGACACTCTTAGAATTGCCAATGGAAAGTTGAAATGTTTTAAAATTTGCAGGGTCTTCCTCTGGTCAAAGGGACAGGAGGTGGGGTTGTGGAGGGGTGGGGGAGAGACAGAGACACCCTATCTTTTCTTCCTGTTCAGGGGCTTGCTGGAACTTCTCCATGACTAGACTGACATGTTACTGGAATACTGGATTCCAAAATAGCTCACTATTTTATCCAAAGCCCCACAGTCCTCTTCAACCACGCTGGATACATATTTCCTGCATGTAGCATCATTTCATTTCATCCAATGACTTGAAGCATTTCATTCCTTCTAAATTAACTAGGAATATTTTTTCATGCTTGCTTTATGCCTTTGACTGATTGATTCAATAGAGGTGGCTAGGAATTGGTCATACTTATTTAAATATCTGTGATTGATTGATTCTGTAACTTAGTCAAAGAGTCCTCACTTGATAAAGGCATCAGGGTAGATCAGGGTAGAACATTTTGTTAATTACATCACTTTGGGTTGGGGTGTGTGTGTGTGTGTGTGTGTGTGTGTGTGTGTGTGTGTGTGTCTGACTGTTTGATTGATTGATTTCAGTGGAGAAGTCCAAGTTTTCTGTGTTAGACTGGAGTAGGGTAGGCGGCCATACCTATACTTAGACTTATTCTGATTATCCCCAGAGAGAAGACCTAGAAAAAATAGGTGAAGGTTACAGAGAGGCAGACTGGGATTCTAACTAAAGGTTATTAGAGCAGCCTTGCCCATTGACAGAGAAACAGACAGACAGTCAGAGACAGAGACAGAGAGAGAGAAGGAGGGGGAAGGGAGGGGGGAGGGAGGGAGAGAGAGGAGGGGGAGGGGGAAGGAGGAAGAGGAGGAGGAGGAGGAGAAAGGAGAGAGAGAGCTTAAAATAAATACTAAGAAAGTGAACTTGAGTCTGAGAAAAACCAGATTTTAATATGCATTGATTTTTTTTAGCTAAATATTCATGAAGAAAGTACTTGGTTATTTAAACTTTATTCCCCAAATTTAGCCAGAAAAATACAATTTACACAGGGTGTCTCAGAAGACTTCATACAATTTTAAGATATTAAAACTATTTAAGCTATTAAAGTTTAAAACTGCACAAATACTGTTGGGACACTCTGTACTCATGTGAAAAACGTAATTTATCAAATAATTCATGATTAAATAATTCAATCTGTTAAAGTAAATGTAAATATTAATTATTAAATTATTAATTTAAGATTATTGATTAAATATTAAATTATATGAATATTAAATATTTGCTGATCTTTGGAAAAGAGTTCCATTCTTCTTTACGAGGAGATTTAAGTGAGAAAGCATGCTAATTTCTCTCTCAGTTAAGCAGGCCCATGGGAAAAGCCTTGCTGTTTGGACCAAAAGACCATAACTACTATTGCCAACCTAGGGGTAGATTGCTGAGAAAAGTCAGCAAGCTGATCAGAGCCTTCTAACTACCAATGCCCACTCAGATCGTGAACAAAGCCACCAAGATGGTGTGTGTGTGTGTGTGTGTGTGTGTGTGTGTGTGTGTGTATGAACATGATAGAATCTATTTTTATTACTACATTCATTCCAAATCCAAATATAAATGAAATACCGCTGAAAAATTATCCAAATCATTTCCTCTCTCCATTAGTGTGAATTATTAATAATAATAACTGCCAGTTATATAGCACCATAAGGTTTACAGTTTTACAAATATCATCTCCTTTGACTCTCACAACCACCCTGGGAGGTAGGGGCTAGTATTATTATTATTATTATCCCCTTTTTACAGTTGAAGAAACCAAGGCAGAGGGAAGTGAAGTGACTTGCCCAGGGTCACACAGCTAGTAAGCATCTGAGGTCAGATTTGAACTCAGGAAGATGAATTTTCCTGACTCCAGGCCCAGCACTCTGTGCACTATAGTGCCCCCTAGCTGCCCCACTAATCAAGAATCATCTGTATATGAGGGTATATTATGAGGAGGGGGCGGGGAGACAATGAGGGTTAAGTGACTTGCCTAGGGTCATACAGCTAGTAAGTGTCAAATGTCTGAGGCCACCTTTGAACTCAGGTCCTCCTGAATCCAGGGCCGGTGCTTTATCCACTGGGCCACCTAGCTGCCCCCAAAGCGCTTTAATGTTTGCAAAGCACTTTACATAAATCTCTTAATTCAGTCCCATGACATTGCACAAGTATGTTCATTTCTATTTCATAGAGGAAAACACTATTATTATTTGGATCTTCCTGACTCCAAGTCTAAGGTACCTGTTGCCACAGTGAATAGAGCACCAGGGATAAAGTCAGGAAGACCTGAATTCAAAATCCAGGCCTGGGCCCATATTAGCTAGGTGACCCTGGGCAAGTCATTTAACCTCTGTCTGACTCAGTTTCCTCATCTGTAAAATGGAGATAATAAGAGCCCCTATCTCATAGGGTTGTTGTGAGGATCAAACCAGATATTTGTGACTCACTTGGCACACGATAGGCATTTAATATTTTTTTTTGTGGGGCAACGAGGGTTAAGTGACTTGCCCAGGGTCACACACAGTAGGCATTTAATAAATGTTTATTCCTTCATCAACACCCTCCCCTCAAGTATTATTATGCCACTTAGTTGTCTTAGTCTTATCATTACTAATAAAACTAACAGCCTCTTAGTTTGGTGTGCTATTTTCCCCTATAGCAGCAAAAATTACTTTCACAGGCCCTAACTTATAGTCCTGCCCATGTCTGTGAGATGTATCCATAGATATAAATGGTCAAATCTTCACCCAAAAGGGTTTGGTTTTTGCGTGAGTCATGTGAGTGGCAGGGCAGTGACTAGGAGCCGGACCTTCTCCCTCCCCATCCATTCCAAACCAGGACTTTTCAAAGCTGAAATCCTGCCCTGTACTTGTGAATTTGTCTATTTGTTGAGTGGGGTGGAGACCATGGCCCTCCCAGCTGGCCTACAGGGTGGCAGCGTAGGCCAGCAGATTTCCCCCAACATTCTGAAGCCTGTATGCACTTTGGTACAAATCCAGTCCTTGTGTTTCTGCTTCATTTCTACTTTATTCATCAAGACACTATTAGATAGGCACTGTTTGGCTGCCAAGGGACCAATACTTTGGGTGGGCTCCACCTTTCTGCCCTGCCATTTGTAGGAAGCTGCTTTTCATGAGTTAATTCAACTCACATTCTGAGAAGATTGGGTAAGATTTGAAATTCTGAATGTCATCAAGCTGGTGATGGGATAGAGGAGCACTCTTTCTTTTATCAAGGAATACTGGGAAAGAAAAAAAATGGCCCCATGGAAGAAAGGGTTTATTAAGTGCCTATTACATACTAACCATTTTATTGATTTTTTTCCTTATTTTTTTTTAGGTTATACATTACTATAATGTTTAACATATTTCCACTGTAATCAGAACAAAAGGAAAAAAAAACAGAAGAAAGAATCAACAAGAACAATAACAAAAAAGCAACAACAAAAGTGAAAATAGTCTGCTTCCATATCAAGCATTTTAGAAATGTTTCATTTTATCCTCACATCAGCCTGGGGAGGTAGGTGCCATTATCACCCTCATTTTCCAAAGAAGGAGACTAAAGATGAGTGAGGCACAATGACTTGCTCAGGGTCATTACAATAAGTATTTGAGACTCTATCAATGGTCTAACAAAACAGGTCAGTGAAAAATACAAACTTTTTTTTTTACTTTTTTTTTTTAAAGAGAGTACTTGAGTTTTAACTCAATAGATTATGGGGAGCCATTGAAGGTTTTTGATGCTTTGAGGGATCCATAATCTCACTGAGGTAGGTGATCCCTCCAATGGTACAATCCACCCATCCTATTTCACCTAGAGTGATTTTGGTCTGTCTTCTCCTAAACCTTCCATAAAGTATCTAATGGATTGACCCCTCCACCCTAGGTCTTTAACATTCTTTGGCTAACAGAATATTTGGTGGAATAAAGATAATTCTCTTAAGGGCTTATGAGATTTCTTTTGAGATGCAAGCTTGTTCTGATGCTATATTCATTGTACTATTTGACCCAGCTTGCATACTAAGGTGAAACACTCTCTTTGTCCTTAAGACTCCACCTCTTTTTCCATCAGTTTCTGTTATCCACGAGGGAGGCAGCCACCATCTCTGCTACCCCACCCTTTAGACCTTTTGACATAGGTCATAGGATCGATGTCCCAACTGGAACTAGAGGGGACTTGAGGGGCTTCCTAGACTAATACCCTCATTCTATGCCTGAGAACCAGAGAAGCTAGCTGATTTAGCCCAGATCACATAGCAGAATGAGGAAGAGTCAAGATTTAAACCCCATGTGCTAAATGCTTTCAAAGAGCTCCCATTCTAACAGAGGCTACAACATGAAAAGATCTACATGCCTATAGGGGAGAAGCAGAGTCAATGGGAGGTAATCCCAGGGGCTGAAAGTGGAGGAAATGGGAAAAAGCCTCGGGCAGAAGATAAGATTTTTGTTGAGTCTTCTAGGAAGCAGGCAGGCAGAAACAAGGAGAGAGAACCTTCTAGGCATGGGGGACAGCCAAGGAAAGGCATAGAGGTGGTGGGTGGGATGTCCTGTGTAAGAACCCAGAAGGAAGGATCATGTAAGGAAGATGCAAAAGGGAGGAAGGAGCCAGGTTGTGCAGGGCTTTCAATGCCAAATGGAGGAGTTTAGATTTGCTCCTGGAGGTAACAGGTAATAGGTAATAGGTAATAATCAGTCCTGCTGTGCTTTAGGAAGATCACTTGGGCAGCTGAATAAAGGATGCACTGGATTGGGGAGAGACCTGTAGTAGAAAGGAGACCAGAAGGTGATTGTAATAGGTCTAGGAAAGTGGTGCCTGAGGGGGCAGCTAGGTGGCACAGTGGATAGAGCACTGGCCCTGAATTCAGGAGGACCCGAGTTCAAATCCAGCCTCAGACACTTGACACTTACTAGCTGTGTGACCCTGGGCAAGTCACTTAACCCCAATTGCCTTACAAAAAAAAAAGGAAAGAAAGTGGTGCCTGAAAAGTCATGACAGGTTGGCATATTGGGTCACACGGAATAAGAGCAAATTGGATAGGGAAGCCTGACAGTGTGAGGCTTCTGCATTTAGTTCTCCTACACAAGTCTGGAAATCCCAAGTGAACAACGTGAACAATCAGCCCTCATGACTTATGCAGCCTGCTCCAAAGCCTCCACAGGCTGAAGTTGGAGAGTCTGATGAGAGGTCAAGTTATCAACAGATTTAGAGGTAGAAAACAATCGAGGCCAACCCTCCCACCCGTTTCCCAGATGTGAAAACTGAGACCGGAGTAAGTGAAGCAGCTTAAGATGATAGGATCATGTATTCAGAGCTGAGAGGGTCCTTACAGATCCTCTGGTCCATCACCTACAGAGGAAACTGAGGCTGGAGAGTGGAAGTGATTCAGGATCCCAGGATCATAGACTGAGAGTTTGGAAGTATTTTAGAGATCATCCAGCCCACACCTCCTCTTTTCACAGAATTAGAAACTGAGGCCCAGAGAAGTCAAGCAAGTTAGGATCCCGGATCAAGATCCAGAAGGGGCTTCAGAGGCCATCAAATCCAACTTTCTCCATTTAACAGACTTGAAGACTGAGGTCCAGACAGGGTAGTGAGTAACAGAGCAACCAAGCACATGAATTTTGGAACCTCTCCAAATTCATGCTCAGTGCCATTACTTGTTAAATGGAGATAAAAAGGCCTGTCAAAACCACTTCCTGAGTCTTCAGTGACAATCAAATGAAGGAAGAGCAGTGGGTATGAAATCAGAGGCCCATGGTCTTGCTTTTCTATGCCTCATTTGCAAAATGAAGAAATTGGGTTTCTTCCCAATCTCGTTCTATCAACCTATGATCGATCCTAAGTCTCTTCATCCCTCTGCCACAGTTTCCTCATCTATAAAATGAGGGGGTTGAATGAGATGTCCTCTAAGGTCCTCTCCAGCTCTAAATCTATGATACTCTGGTCTTGTCTTCTTTCTGAGCCTCAGTTTCCTTTTCTCTAAAATGAGGGGGTTAGACCACATGACCTCTAAGCTCCTTCAAAATTCCTGATTCTATGATGGTGACTAGTGAAGTCCCATTGTTGTTGGTGTTCAGTTGTATCTGATGTTTCATGAATCCATTTGGGGTTTTCTTGGCAAAGATAATGGAGTGCTTTGCCATTTCCTTCTCTAGCTCATTTTACAGATGAGGAAACTGAGGCAAATAGGGTTAAGTGACTTGCCCAGGATCACACAGATAGTAAGTGTCTGAGGTTGGATTTGAACTCATGAAGATGAGGCTTTCTGATTCCAGGCTGGTGCTCTATCCACTATGGCGCCACCTAGCTGTCAGTGAAATCCCTAGGAAAAGTATTAAGTGTAAAAGCCACAAGGGCTTGGAGCCCAGTTGACATCTTTGAGATGCATGCAGCCTGGGTGGGCAGCCTAGAATAGAAAAGAAAGTTTTTTGACATCCCAAGGCTGAGGTCCCATTATCCTGAAGTGTGTTGGGACCAAAAGACCTACAGCAAATTGACCGAAATAGAATTTTTCCATTGTATTCAGGGACATCTCCAAACATCTGCTTTTAGTTCCCTTGCTCCCCTCTCATCAGGGCTGCTGGTCTTCTCCGTCATGTCATTACTGGGGTCAGTTTGCTTAATCATTCATTGGAGACTTGGCGAAGGCTTGAAATGCCTTCAGTTTCCCATGTTTAAAAAAATGTGGCAGATGACAATCTGCAGGAGACATCTTCGTGGGGTCTGAATGAATAGGACAAGAACAGATGGGATCACCAAGAGATCCACTGGATCCAGTTGGCCCTGGCCAGTCTGTTCATCTCCAGAAGCAGTACCTGAGTACCTGTAGAATGGGGATAATAGTACCTATATAACCCACTTCATGGGCAGCTAGGCTGGCACCATCTTCCTGAGTTCAAATCTGGCCTCAGACACTTCCTAGCTGTGTGACCCTGGGCAAGTCACTTAACCCTCATTGCCGCTCCAAAAAAAAAGAAAAGAAAAGAAAAGAAAAAAGACTCAACTGAAGCACTACTTTCTGGGAAAAGGACCTCAGAGACCATTTATTCCATTCCCCTTATTCTGTAGAGGAGGAAGCTGAGGTCCAGAAAGGAAAAGTGATTTGCCAAGTAGTAAATGCTTAAGGCTGCTTTTGAACCCAGGTCGTCTGACTCTATTTAACTTGTAAAGCCTTTCATAGCCTGCTCCTCCCTCCCTTTCCAGTCTTCTTATACTTTACTTACCTCCAGTGACACTGGTCTTCTTGCTGTCCCTCACAATGACACTCTATCTCTCTTCTGTGTCCCTTCTCTCTGGTTGTCCTCCATGCCTGGAATGTTCTTTCTCCCCTCCTCCACTTCCTGACTTTCCTACTTTCCTTCAAGACTCAGCTCAAATCTTGTCTTCTGTAAATCTCACCCTTTCCCAATCCTTCCCCAAGATGTACCATCCCACACTGCTAGTCCTTTCCCTCTGAGATGATCTTCCCCTTCATTATCTATCTATCTATCTATCTATCTATCTATCTATCTATCTATCTATCTATCTATCTGTCTGTCTGTCTGTCTATTGATCTATCAATTATCTAGCTACCTATCTATAATCTATCTATCTTCTATCTATATCTCTCTACCTACTTATCTCTCCATCCATTTATTTCTTTATCCATATCTCTCTATCTCTATCATTGATCATTTATATCTATCTACCTATCTCTCCATCCACTTATTTATTTATCCATATCTATCTACCTATCCTATCCTGACCTATCCTATCCTATCTTGTCCTGTCCTATTCTTCCTTCCTTCCTTCCTTTCCTTCCTTCCTCCCTCTCTCCCTTCTTCCTTCCTTCCTTTCTTTCTATTTTCTATGTACATAGCTGTTTAAAAGTTGTTGCCCCCTTTATAAGCTCCTTGAGAGCAGGGACTGTATGTTTTTGCCTTTCCTTTGTTTCCCTAGGACTTAGCACAATGCTTGGTGCCTCATAGGTGCATAATAACAATAATAACTAAAATTTATGTAGTATATATTATGGACTAGACACTGTAGTAAGTGCTTAAAAATATCTCATTTGATCCTCACAATAACACTGGGAGGTAGGTACTATTATGATCCCCATTTTACAGATGAGGAAACTGAGGTAAACAGGGTTAAGTGGTTAAGCCCAGGGTCACACAGCTAGCAAGTGTCTGAGGACAGTTTTGAATGACTCACCTCTAAAATTAGACAGTTGCATTAAATGACCATTTAAGAACACTTTTATCCTTAAAGGCAGCATGGTGCAGTGGAAAGACAACTCACTTTAGAGTTAGTGGATCTGGGTTCCAATCCCACCTTCGATGCTTACTTCCTGTATGACTTTGGGCAAGTCATTTAAACTCATGAATCTTTGTTTCCTCATCTTAAAATGAGCAGTTTGGACTAGCTTGCCTCTTCAGTGTCAGAGCTAGGATGCTAAGAAGCCTGGGGGGTATCAGGCAGGAAGGGGCACAACTGCTCCCATAGATACAATCCACTAGTTTTCTCTAGGGGACTGAATGCTTAATAAGCACAATTGTTTTCAGTCTCTCTTCCTGTACCTCCCCAGCCCCCACCTGCTCAAGGCACTGGGTGGGCTTTCTACACATTTGTTTCCATAGAAACTAGCTGAAAATCCTACTTCCCCACCTCCCAGAAGTCCAAATAATCCCATCTATCCATAATGTAAAAGGAGGTGAAACCTTGTGTTTTTGTGATAAAAGAGGATTTTGATCTCTCAGGGAAACACAATGCCCCTCATCAATTAGCTACAAAACCAGAATAATGTGTGTGTGTGTGTGTGTGTGTGTGTGTGTGTGTGTGTGTGTGTGTGTGTGTGTGTGTGTGTGTGTGTAAGGCCTCATAGAATAATGAATAGAGAGCTGGATCTGGCATCCAGAAGCTCTAGGTTCAGGTTTGGATTCTGCTACAAATTAATTGTGTGACTCCAGGTAAATCATTTAACCTTTCAGGCAACATGGCAAGATTATAACTTGTACAGAAGGTGCAGATCTATGGTGGTAGATGATATTTCTCCTGCGACCTCTCTACCCCAGTGAAATCACAGGTCCTCTTCATATATCTATATCTATATAGACATATCTCTAGATTTATATATGCACACATATAAACATTCATTAAAGCACTCTGCTAAATGCTTTTGATAATATAGAAAAGTTAGTGCCTGTTCTCAAGAAATTCACATTCTATTAGGGAGAGATAACACAGAGAAGAGGGTTCAGCTACAAGGCAGATGGAAAGACATGTTCCCTAGGGTGCAAGAGGAAAGTTGTTAATGCATCATCTTTAATGTTTGTAATGATTGGAATGATGCCACCTGCTGGAGACTTACTGTAGAAAAGCTCCGCTATGAGGTGAAGGTCTCTGAGGGCAAGACCATGCATCTTTTCTTTGGCGTCAGGAAGTGACGTTTGCTTGCGGGAGGAAGAAGGGGGAGCCGGGCGCTCTGACTCTCTCTCTTTCGTGTGGACTCCGGCAGAGAGCGGAGCTAGGAATGCTTTCTCCCTTTAATAGATAGATGAATCTAGGCCTTTCTCTTTCTCTTCACCAAATTCTTATTCTCCTTAATAAATGCTTAAAAGTCTAACTCTTGCTAAAGCTTATAATTTATTGGCGACCACTCATTAGAGATTTTAGAAGAATTTTAGCCCTTACATGTTATTCTCATCAATGAAACCATATCCTTTTTTAATGTTGAGGCATTTGACAGCATCAAGGACTTTGGTAACAAGAACTTTCTTTTCTTGGCATTCAGTAGCTGTGCCTATCAAATGCCTTACTGATAGAAGCATTTGATCACTTGCATCATCACAAGGGCTGCTCCACTGGAAGATGATAGAGGGGTTTGGGGCTCTCTCTCTCTCTCTCTGACTCTCTCTCTCTCTGTCTCTCTGTCTCTGTCTCTGTCTCTGTCTCTGTCTCTGTCTCTCTCTCTCTCTCTCTCTCTGTCTCTCTCTTTCTCTCCCTCCCTCCTTCCCTCCCTCCCTTCCTCTCTCTCTCCTTCCCTCTATTCCTCCCTCCCCTTCTCTCCCCCCTTTTCTAGCTTCCCCTTCTCTCTCCTCTTCATTCTTTCATATATATGTATATATATAAATATATGTATATGAATAGCTAAACACATTCACACACACACACACACATATACACACACACATTTAGAGAGTCACTTATAGGAAGAAGTATTTCCCCCTGCAAACATTGTAAATTAAATTAATTATTTCAATACACAAAACCAAATGCAATTCCTTTTAAAAATACAATTCGTTGTAGACCAAGTCTTTTAAAAATCGTAGTGAATTTTCTTTAATCATTGACTTGCTTCTTCCACATGCCCCCTACCTCTCCCCCGCTCCCCACAATAACTTTATATCTTTCAGTTACTGGCCAAAGATCCCATCCAGCAGAATCTCTCAAGAGACTCAACTGATTAGGAACTAAAAGTCAGGGATTGTGGGAAATTTCCACTGGAGTCCAAGGTCAAAATGTGACTTTGGCTATGCACCAAACTCTTTTGAGGTGTCACGTTCATGGATACTGTGTGAGCAAATACAGAAGTAGGATTTACACCCAACTGGCCATCCATAACTGAGAACAAAGAAGACGAAAATCAAGGCAGAGGCAGCTTTTACCCTCATTAAACACGTGTCATGTTTAAAGGATAATTACTCTGAATTCTGGCATGATTTTTCTGGGACACAATGCTTTGGAAGTAAATGGCTCTTTCCTGAGATGCAAAACTTCTTTCTGTGCTATGGAAAGATCCCTGGCTTTAGCTTCAAAGGATGTGAGTTTGAATCCAATCAATCAGTATTTAATAAGTGCCTATTATGTTCCATTCTGAATGCTTGGCACTTCAGCTCGAGAAAGGACCTCAGTATGCTACTAAAGAGAGGGCAACTCTGATGGGCTGGCCATGTTGTTTGAATGCCAAAATTAGGTTTGCCTAAAAGACTATTTCATGGGGAACTCACACAAGGCAAACACTGACATGGTGGTCAGAAGATCCAATATATAAGGACACTCTCAAAGTCTTTCTGGAGAACTTTGGAATAAACTGTTAGACATGGGAGTCATGGCAGAGGACTGCCCAGCATGGTGTGCCCACATCAAAGAAGGCACTGTGCTCTATGAATGAAGCAGAATTGCAGTAGCTCAAAAGAAACATGAGATGTCCAAATTTAGAACAATCTCCACTCCAAATGTTCATGTGGACTTTGTGCCTGACCTGTGGTAGAGCATTCCAAGCTCATATTGGTCTGATCAGCCATTGTTGGACACACTGTACCTTCATCCCAACATAGTGTTGTCATTTTGGCCCTTTTCTAGAATGAAGGACTACAACCATTGTGTTCGAGGCACTATGCTAAGTGCTTCAGATACAAAAAGAGGCAAAAGATGATCCCTGCCCTCAAGGTGCTTACAATCTCTCTGCCATTCACTTTACTGTGTGACCTTGGGCAAATCACTTCACCCTCTCTGGGCTTAAGTTTGCTTAGCTATAAAATGAGGTGATTGGACTTGACAGTTGAAATCAATTCAATTCAACAAATCTTTATTAGATTCTCACTATGTGCCAGGCTCTGTGCCCAATGCTGGAGACACAAAGACAAAAACAAAACAGTCCCTGCCCTCAAGGAGCTTACATTCTACTGGGTAATCTCAAAGGTCCCTTTCAACCTGAAAATCTTGAAATCTTAAGAAACATCTATCTGATACCTAATGGATTTAGATATAGATAGATCTATAGTTATAGATATAGACATAAACATATATCTGTGACTCCTCTGTGAATATCTCTATCTCTACATCTACATCTCTCTCTGTCATCTATCATCTATCTATCCATCCATCTATCTATCATCTATCTATCTAAACAGATATATCCTATATTCTCTCTATATATTCCCCTGAATGGGTGGCTCAGCTGGACTTGTGGTATCTCAATCAGATGGGTCAATCTGGGTTGGCCAAACAGGTCACTCAACTGCTGAGCTGGAGCCTCACCAAGCTCTGCTACTGGTAGGCTGGGTCAGGCAAATCTTTGCCACTACAGCTGCTACTCTTAGACAGTGAGGGGCAGGTGCCTAACTACTGGGGCTGCTGCTGCCCAGGTTGGGCTGGCCAGATCACTTGGCTTCTGGAGTCTTCTCAAGGCACAGTGTCTTTGTGAGATGGATCCATCTGCTTAACTCACTGTGCTCTCCGTGGGTAAGTGCAGTACGCACTACCTCCCATCTCTGGCTCAGCTGCGTCTTACAGTACTCTTTCATGCTGGAGTGTCACAATGCTCTTTGAAGCAAGAGCAATGACTGTCATTCTAGGATTGGCAGAAGCTTTTTCTCTTTGACTCAGAATCTTTGTTCTGAGGTTTATTGCATCTAGGGAGTGGGAGAGGTTTGGTTTCCTTGTCTGGCAAACCTTCTCTGGTTAGATCAGGGTTCACTCAGTGAGATACCCTTTACTTACTTAGAGTGACAAGCCTACTAAATCAAGCTCTTGATTTCATTTATTATTAATATTAATTTCCTATATATCTTAGATACCAGACCCTTATTAAAGATGTTTAATATAAAGAATTTTCCAAATCAATAACTTCTCTTCTTATTCTAGGTGCATTGACTTTGTTTCTATAAAAGCTTTACCTTTCCATATAATCAAAATTATCCACTTTAATTTTGTAATACCCCTCTCATTTTTTTGGCTAAGAATCCTTCCCCTAGCCATAGCTGTGATAAGCTACCTCATCAGGTTATCTTCTGGTTTTTTTTTAATGCCAAGAACTTTAATATTTGGGTAGAATACTGAATTGGAGAGTAATGTAGAATATGGCAGCACTTCTCAAAGTATGGTCTGGGGAGCCTTGAGCACCCCCAAGAAACTTTCAGTGCATTTGTGAAATAAAAACTATTTTTATTATAATACTAATAAAGTTTTAATTGTTAATATAGCAAATGTGGATAGACATAATGTATATAAACAAAAGATCTTTGGGGGGAATGGGTCCTCAATAATTTTTTTTCTTGGTGAGGCAATTAGGGTTAAGTGACTTGCTCAGGGTCACATAGCTAGTAAGTGTCAAGCGTCTCAGGCCAAATTTGAACTCAGGTCCTCCTGAATCCAGGGCCGGTGCTCTATCCACTGCCCCACCTAGCTGCCCCAATAATTTTTTATAATATAACGGGGGAACAGCTAGGTGGGGCAGGGGATAAAGTGCCGGCCCAGGATTCAGAAGGACCTGAGTTCAAATCCATCCTCAGACACATGACACTTACTAGCTGTGTGACCTTGGGCAAGTCACTTAACCCTCATTGCCCCACCAAAAAACCAAAAGAAAACAAACAAAAAAGCCCAAGCAAAAATAATATATATAAAGGGGTCCTGAGTTTAAAAAATGTTTGGAAACTACTGGCATAGTGTAATAGTCTACATTTATATATTATTTTTACAATTTATAAGGGGTTTTCCTCATAGCAAATCTTCAACATAGTACAAATATCAGCCCTCTTTTACAAATGAAGAAACTTAGTCTTAGAGTAAGGAAATGACTTATCTAAGGTCATTTGCCTCCCGAAGTGGCAGAGCTCAAACCCCAAATTAGAGTCTGAAACTCTTTTCACTACTCCACATGACCTCTCACTCCCCCTCTCTGGGCTTGAATTATCCTCTTTGTAAAATGAGAGAGTTGAACAAGTTAACTTCTCCAGTCCTTTCCAACTCCAAATCGTGTGATCTTTAAATAGCAGCCCCTCTAGCTACACGTCCTTCCCTAATATGTAACAGAAATAGTCAAGAGAGAACAGATGATGATTTCAAACAGGTGCTTGAATATGACTTAGTGTAACTGGAATTACACTGGGGGTGGGGGCTGGGAATGTTACAGTCACCTCACAAAAGAGACCAGAAAAAAAAGATCCAGGTTGAGGGGGGCTTTCAGGATGGGTCAGTGGCAATGCCCCAAACATAGCAACCTCCTGGCTGTGACATTCCAAAGAGCTGAAGGTATTCTTACATTCTCTCCCCACCCCACCCCCACCAAGGTCACACCGATCAGTTTAAACTATGATCCATAAAAACTCAGCATCCTCATATGGGGAGGGTACTATAAGAAGAGAGGGACTAGTGTGGGCAGGGTAGGAAGAAAGGCAGATGTCAGGAGCTAGGATACTGGGTGAGCTGGACTCTTTTTTTGTATTTAATAAGCCCTGCTAGAAACCATATCTGATGAGCAGAACCAGAAGAACATTATACACAGTATCATCAACATTATGTGTTGATCAACTGTGATAGACTAGATTCTTCTCACCAATACAACAGTACAAGAAAGTTCCAAAGGACTCGTGATGGAAAAGGCTCTCCAAATCCAGGAAAAAAAAGAACTGTGGAATATGGATGCTGATTGGACCATACTATTTCTTTTGTTTTTGGTGTTGTTTTTCTTTTTGAGGTTTTTCCTTTTTGCTCTGATTCTTCTCTTATAACATGACTAATGCAGATATAGGTTAATGTTATTATAAATAAATAAATAAACAAATTATATATATATATGGCTCATGGTAAGAACCATGGAAATGTTAGTTATTATCCTTATTGTTGTCAGCTCTCATTTATGCTGTATACTTATATGTACATAGTTGCTTGCACATTGTCTCCCCCATTAGACTGGGAGCTCCTTGAGGGCAGGGCCTGCCTTGTGTTTTGTTTTTGTTTTTTGTCTTCCTTTATATCTCCAGAACTTAGCACATAGTCAGTCAGTCAATAAATGCTTGCTGCTTCTGTTCTTGTTCTGCAATCTCTACTTCTATAAGCATTCTTTTGTTCAGTATGTGTGTATACACATACATAATATAATGTGTAGGAATATATATGTGTGTGAATATATTTGTGTATATGTATGTATATATGTGTATATAAAGCAGCTAGGTGGTTCAATGGATAGAGTGCCAGGCTTGAGATCAAGAAGACTCCTCTTCCTGAGTTCAAATCTGGCCTCAGACACTTACTAGCTGTGTGACCCTGGGCAAATCACTCCACCCTGTTTGCCTCAATTTCCTCATCTGTAAAATGAGCTGGAGAAGGAAATGGCAAACTACTCCAGTATCTTGCCCAAGAAAACCCCAAATGAGGTCATGAAGAGTTGGTTGCAACTGAAATTACTGAACAGCAAAACAACTACACACACACACACACATATATACACATACACTATATATATATATATATATTTGTGTTCACACACACGACTCCTCTACCTCCAAGTTCTGTGCTTTCATCAGTATAACTCATCTACCCACAGCCAGAGATCACAATTCCTCAGTCCCTTAGCAACATGAGGTACCACAACCAATAAGATCTATCATCCTGAGGCCAACCTGGTGATGAGCATCCTTGACTTTATCAAGGTTGGTCTTCAGTCCTATGGGCTCTCATAGGTTCTTTAACTACTTCCTGGGCTGCAAAGGACTCTGGTCACTCCTCAAGGCTTATCCATTCCTAGGGACGTGGTCAGTTATGGGGGAGACTTCTCTGGTTCCATTCTTTCCTATTAATCCTGAATTCTCACTCTTCTCAGAATCCTTAAGTCCCCCACTCCTAGCACAATATTAAATGACTCAGATCTCTCATCACGTTCACCTTCAGTTTTCCTCCGCTCATTTGCTTTGGTGGTTGGACTTAACCTAGACATAAAACTGTACTCATTAGATGGGTTATATATCTTTAAACCTCATCAGACATTGACTCTATATGCACTCTATTATTAGGTGCTAGCATTTACCAAAGCCTCCAATGGCTCTGGGCCAACAGGCACCAACCAGCAATCTACATGACTGGCATTCTCTCCCCAGGGTATCGGCATATCAGTCTGGTCATTGGCTGGATTTTCTGGGCACTTCTGTAATGACCTGCTTTGACTTTTGTATACTCACTCTTGCTGTCTTCCATGTGGGAGCGGGTGTCTTTGGGTTCACTGGCCTGCAAACCCAGTTCTGGGCTTGTGGAGGCCCGGGGTGAATGGAACTGTCTCCAGGGGTCAGACTTAATAGATAACCTCTGTTCCTTAGGGATACCACCAGCTCACCCAGCCCAGAAGGTTAATACTGATCCTGCTGATGAGGGTACAATAATCCCAAGCAGAAACCACACCTGGCCCAGAAGCCATTCCCCAGTGGTCTCTCACTTCCTCATGCTTTCCCCATCCTTTTGATTCTGAATTCTAGACCGTGAAGAACAAGCTCCCACAACACCTGTTATCCCCTCTCCCATCCCCATTGACTTCAATAGTATGTGCTCCACAATGTTTCATTCCTCCCCCACTTCTTATTGTTGTAATCTTCAGGAATTCCTGCTCTAGAATGAACAAACTCCCCATCATCTTATACTACTTCCTCTATCATTCTTTCCATCTCTCAGGAAGACCTGACTCCTTCCAGATAACACTACATTGCAAGCCTTCCTTTCCAGCAATGGCTGCCCCTTTTCTCATTTCCCTGAATTGGAGGTGGAGTTGGAAGACTCCTTTCTCCCCATGGATGATTCTCCAGAATCATCCACTATTGACATCACTCAGTAATATTCTTCTCTGAGGCTCACTCTATCCAAATTTATCACCAAATCCCGATCTTGATGGTTATTATCTACTGACTCTCTCCTTTCTCAATAAGTTTAGTGCTTAATTTATATAATATCTCTATTTTCTAATTCCTGCCCTAGTACTAGGCTAGAAGACTTCTACCTACATGTTGATGTTCCCTCTAATCCCTTAACTTTCCAATTGCTCAGTCTAATCATCTCCCATGACCCATTACTCCATCTCAGCTACACATGGAGATATTGGCCAGACCTTGGTCTTGTTATCCCCCACAAATGCTCAACTTCCAAAATCAATAATCTGATATTACTTTATTGTGTCATAATTTCCCATTATTCCATCTATCCCTATTCCTTATTCCTCCTGAAACTATTCTTCCTTCTCACTGTGACCTGTAATCTCTCCACCTATCTGTATTTTTCTTAGCCAATAGACCTGCTACAATTTACTTTCTTCATGAACTTAACCCCTTGGTGAATCAGTCTAATGTCACACCTTTTCTCTGCTCTCAATTCCCTTGCTCCCTTGTCTTATCACCTCTTATGTCTTGCCAGATCTGACCCCTGGGTTACTGTCAGTCTCTTCTGTTGCTACTTAAGTGCTGATGAACAGAGATGGAAAAATTCTCACACCTGTGCTGCCTGCATCCACTACAGGTTTATGTTATCTAATCTTAACTTCAGAAAGGCAATCCTTTTACTCTTCCCTCATTGATTCTCTATCTTGTTCTCCACAGAGTTTGTTTTAAAACTCTTTTCTCCTCAAGCCTCAAGCCTCAAACCCTTCAACTGAGGTCCTTGCCTAAAACTTTTTTTTTTTAAATTGAGACTATTCACCAAGAACTCCCTCTTTTCTCCTCTTCTTGATCTGACAACTATTTCTCCTAAATCTTACCATCCCTTTAAATTCATTCCCCACTATTTCTTCCTTTACTTTAGGAATCCATCTTTCTCACCAACCTTTCTATAATAACCATGTGGAATAAATGCAAAATCCCCTATTTAGGTTCACAAAATCAATTGCATTATATCAGTATGGGTGTGACTTGATGTAGGGGAAAAGCCTGTTTTAATTGCCAAGTAAGCTCAATAGAGGCAATAATGAAGCGTGGATGTCCCCCCCCTCCAAGCAAATTTGACATTAGGCTATAATAATGAAAGCATAAAGTCCAGAGCAAGTTAATCATTCTATTATGTATTTGCCCTGATCAGAAAATATCTGGAATATTGGGTACAACTCTTCTGTGCTACCTTTTAGGTATATTTTAGACATTGGGAAACCAGCATATTTGGAAGGTTACTAGGATGGTGAAACTTCTGAAAATCATGTCAAATAACAAATGATGGAAATAATTACCAAGACGGTAAAGTGTGAGAAGCAGTACAGTAAAGCTCTGTAGTTGTTTAGTTATTTTCAGTCACATCTGACTCTTTGTGGCTCCCTTTGGGGTTGTCTTGGCAAAAATACTGGAATGGTGTGCCATTTCCTTCTCCAGCTCATTTTTCAGATGAGTAAACTGAGGCAAGAGAGTTAGGTGACTTGCCCAGGGTCCCACAGCTAGTAAGTATCTGAGGCCAGATTTGAACTCAGGAAGATGAGTCTTGCTGACTCTAGGCCTGACTGTTCCGCACCACCTACAGCTCTAACTCTTGGCTCTACAGCCAAGCACAAAACTCCAAACAGAACTAGAAAACACATCAGACCAAGTCCGGATGGGGAAATCCATAAAAAGTCACAAAGGGCATTTGTCCATCCTAGCTCAGCTTAGAGAGACAGACTGGACGAGGTTGGATTTCGAGCCAAGGAATACTACAGCACCCAGGGGGAGGGTGTTAACAAGGGCAAGAGGAGGCCCCAGACCTATGCTGGGGGGCACTGTAAGGGGACAGGTGTGAGCTGGTGACTTTCTTGCCCACTACCCAGTTCTGAGTCACAGATCCAGGGTGGACTTGTACAAGGGAACAGCCTTCAGTCTAGGGTCTAGGAAGACCCTGGGCAGTTTATGGAGAAGGGAGGAAATTCCAAAGCCAGCAGCGACTGTTTGGCTGAGGCTCCAGACACAGAGGGGGCCTCAGATTCAGTGTCTAGCCCAGACTGCAGAGGAATAATCAAGGCAGGATTCCCAAGCCAACGGAGAGTCTACAATTCTGCCGTTCTGAACCAACAGGGCTTTCAGCTGCCTGATATCTACTCTCTGCAGCAGTATCTACTCTTGCCGAGATCCAAATAGAGGTGGTGGCAGTGGTGTTTGGGGATGGGGATGGGGGTGACAGGCAGATTTTTGTCCTGAATCAGACCAGTTGGGAAGCACAAAAAGCTTACAGGTCCCCAGCCTGTCACTGAAATCCTGGAATAACATAACATTTTCTACGCCAAGAAAAAAGCAGCCGGCCTAACCCAGACTTTTCCTTCCAGAAATGTAGCAGAGCCCAGCCCTAACTTCAAGAATATAAACTCTTTGAGGCTGAAGACTGTTTGGGTTTTTACTCTCTGCACTTAACGCTTGGCAGCCTACTGCTTCAACAATGCTTGTTGGTTGGGCGAATAAATGAATGAATGAATGAATGAATGAGTGAGTGAGTGAGTGAGTGAATGAATAAGGTTGGTCCTAGGGTGTCTTCCTACACTAAGATCCCAGGATTCTGGAACATAATTGAGGCTCAGAAAGCAAGCGTTATGACCTGCCTCACCCCCTGCCTCTGGATACTAGCCCAGATTTGGCACAAATAGAGGCGGGGTCACATAAGGACAAGGAAACTGGATGTGGTGATTGATTAGAAATGAGCGCTTGGAACCCCAGGTTCTGTGCAAATGTGACAGCCTGGAATTGGGAAACCTCTAAAATTAAGCATATTAAACAATAATTATCATTCTCCAGGTAACCAGAGCCAGGAAAGTTGACCAAATGAAAGGGTAATCTGATGCATATAGAGAGGCAGGAAAAACCCTTAAAATAGGCCATGAAGCTTTGGCAGGCCAGTCTGGAGAGATGAATGGGCAAGGGCAGCCAAGAGTTTGATAATGGTACAGTCGGGAAGTGACTAAAGCATGAACCAGGAACCTTGGCATCTGCTGTAGTTAAATATCACTGAACAAAGATTCAATAAATGACAAAGGACAGGTTTCACCAGTGTTGAAATTGGAGCCCCAGCTAGTTCAATTTGAAACTCAAAGGAGACCAAGATCCCTAATGGGGGACACCCCAACTCTATGGGGACAAAGGAAAAGGAACACACACCCCTCCAGAAATGGGGCATGGAATAATCACTGAAGAGCCTCAGCTCCTCAAGGCATTTGGGAGGGGTGCAGGGGACCCCCCGCCCCCGCCCCGGGACTCAGGAAGACCTGAGTTCAAATCCAGCCTCAGACCTTTACTAGCTATGTGACTCTAAGCAAATCATGGAATCTGTTTGCCTCAGTTGCCTCAACTGTAAAATGGGGTTAATAATAGCATCTACCTCAAAGGGTTGTTGTGAGAATCAAATGAGATAATACTTGTAGAAGTGCTTAGCACCGTGCCTGCTATATAAATGCTTATTGCCTTCTTTTAGAGTAGAGACTAGGGGCAGCTAGGTGGTGCAACGGATAGAGCACTGGCCCTGGAGTCAGGAGGACCTGAGTTCAAATCTGACCTCAGACACTTAACACTTACTAGCTGTGTGACCTTGGGCAAGTCACTTAACCCCAACTGCCTCACACACACAAAATAAATAGAGTAGAGACTATCTTTTTCTTATTATACACACACACACACACACACACATACACACATATATATATTTCCAGAGCTCAGTACAGTGTTTGGCCCTTAATAGGTGCTTAATTGATGCTTACTGACTGACAGTCACCTAACAGTGCCATAGACATAGTATGTGATGTTTTTTTTTAATTCACTGAGAATTAAGGGGTTTGGGGAGAGTCAATGATACCATTGAGGGAAATTTGGAGGGGAAGCCCTATGGGGCTCAGTTTCCTCTTCTATAAAATAAAGGGATTGATTTCTAGAGTCCCTCTCAGCTTTGAATCTATGGTTCTTTGATAGTTGGGTTTGGTTGAAAGTTTGCTAGCCTTGGAGTTGGAAGGGGTTAATTCATATATCTACGGCTGAGAAGGACCTCAGAGGTCCTCTGGTTCCAACCCTTCACTTTACAGAGAAGGAAACTGAGGCCCATAGAGTTGAAATGATTTACCCATAGGTAGTAAGGATCAAAGGAAATCTTTGAACCCAGATCTTTTGACTCCAAATACAATGCCCTTTTCTGAATGATCAACATTCTGGATCCAATGCTTGCTTCCTTGGACAAATATCACCTTGGAAACTAACTAGTTGTGTGATCCCGGGCAAGTCGCTTAACCCCAATTGCCTTAAACATCTAGGGTCATCTCCAGTTGTCCTGATCTATATCTTGCCACTGGACCCAGATGACTCTGGAGGAGAGAGTGAGGTGGTAACCTTGCACAGTCCTCCCTCCCTTCAATCCAATTTAGTCGTGACATCACCTGATGCCATGGGCCTCTTCAGGAATGAAGGACTAACAACAACAACCTTGAATAAATCACCAACCTTCTTGAGCCTCAGTTTCCTTAACTGAAGTGTGTGTGTGTGTGATGTCACTTGCAGAAGAATTGTGTATTTTGTTGTGAGGTTTGCAAAGAGTTTCACACGCCTTATGTCAGTTAAGGTATCATGAGAAAAGCGCTCTAAAAACTAAAGTATTACATAGGTACGTGTTGCTGTTTCTGTTGTTGTAGATCTATGAATGAATGACTGCTCAACCTGAGCATGTGTCTGACCCAAAATGCTAGAGGGAATGAAGAAAGAAAGAATCATTCAGTCTTCAGAGCTCGTCAGATCCAACCTTCCCCTGGCCCAGAATTCCTTCCTCAGTAACCCCAGCCAGGGGCCATCTGCTTGATCCTTTCCAGCAAAGGGGAATTGGATAGGTTTGGAGGGAGCCACTCCATTGTGGGCTGGCTCTGACTGCTCAGAAGTCCTTCCTAACACTGACATCCAACCCTCCCCCTTACCTCCCAATTTTCACCCCATCATTCCTAGTTTTAACCTCTGGGGAGAACAAACTTGATCCCTCTTACACATAACAACCCTGCAAATACTTGAAGACAACTATTGTGCCTCCCACCTCCCTCCCATTCTTCTCTTCTCACCTTTAAACACTTCAGCCACAACCACAACCCCCACAAAAACCAATGAATTGATGACAAGGCAGAAATGGTTTCCTATTGATTTGAAAACTGACAACTCTATGTAAAAAGCCAAACCATCTAGGGAAGTTTCCAGAGCCCAGGGAAGACTGTGAGAAGAGAATTTTTCATCATTCACACTGTGTACAGACTAGGCAGATGTGGAGGACGCTGCCCAGCCCCATGAATGACAGATACTTTGTTTTGTTCTTTGGTGAGGCCATTGGGTTAAGTGACTTGCCCAGGGTCACACAGCTAGTAAGTGTTAAGTGTCTGAGGTCGGATTTGAACTCAGGTCCTCCTGACTCCAGGGCCGGTGCTCTATCCACTGCGCCACCTAGCTGCCCCAACCATTCACTTTTTGATTCCTTCAGTTCCTTTGTGGGAGAAAAATAGGAACCACTATTATTTTTGTGATATTTTGATGAATGAATCCCCCATCCACCTGGTATCCTAATGCCAGAAAGACCCCTATCCCATTGAAGGAGAAATAATATATAACAAACTATGAAAGGACATGATAAAACAGGTTATTTCATTCACCATTACAACAATTACTTGTCCTTGGTTAAGAGACTCTTATTTGATCTAAACGGACTTCTTTCACAATTGTAAAAGTATTTGGTCACTTCGACTTATTATGTTTTCCTTATAGTAAATACTTCCAGTTTCATTCTTTTTTTCTGTCTTGGCTGATCTTCCCCTCCCCTCCCCTTACCCCCCACTTTCTCTATTCCTCCATCTCTTGTGAAATGCTTTCCTTATCTATTTGAAGTTGCTGCAGAATGCTGCCAACTGGCTATACACTCTAAGTGGGCTTGAAGGGTTATAAAAACCAAATCTGTACCCTGGGAAGTTAAAGCTACTATACAGTAAGAGCTGCCTTTCTGAGCATGCAAATCCATTCCTTTGCTTTTGATTTGACTTCCTATATTTGACCTACAGCCGTCAGACAAGAGTTCTCATTCCTTCAGTCAAGAAAATTCCCTAATATGGCACTTTATAATAAAGTTGATTTTAAGTTCAAATGCCTTAGCAGCCTCAGTTGCTCATAAAAGGTAATGTGACTATTGCTAGGGGAAAAGCTAAAATGAGCTTGGTTGTGATGTTCCCAGAGAGACTCTTTG
The DNA here is from genome assembly GCF_019393635.1 of Dromiciops gliroides. Lineage (NCBI taxonomy): Eukaryota > Metazoa > Chordata > Mammalia > Microbiotheria > Microbiotheriidae > Dromiciops > Dromiciops gliroides. Next base: position 270,577,029 of record NC_057865.1, on the reverse strand, counting down.
AGTGGGGCCAAAAATGAGTCATAGACAGTAAGAATTGTTGGAAAGTCTCTAAGCTTGCAACTAAGGCGGTGTGTCATGGAGAGTAACAATTGTTGAAAAGTCTCTAAGGTTGCAACTAGAGTTGTGTGAGCCTGGAGCCTGGAGCTTCAGTAGTAGACTATAGGTTTAATTGCATACTGTGTGCATGTCATTATGTAGGGTATTTGGAGGGATGAAGAGATGAATAAGACATGGTCTCTGCTCTCAGATAATTTCCCTATCAGGGGAGATAAAGTAGACATCTACAATCTGATATAAGATATATCTGATAACGATCTGATATATTAGATATATAGGGAATAGACACAATTTTTGTTGTTGTTCAGTTGTTTCAGTAGTGTCCAACTCTCTTTGACCCCATTTGGGATAAGAATAAAAGTTATTCCCAATGGATAAGTAGTTAAAGGCTATGAGTAAATAGATCTCAAAAGAATTTCAAACTATTAGCAATCATATGAAACATTGTCCCAAATCAATTGTTCTGGATGAGGAAAAACATGAAATCTGAGGTTTTCACCCACACCCAGGAAGTTGATAAAGATGATAAATGATGGGGATAATCAGTGTTGGAGCTGTTGTGGAAAAACAGGCACACTAATACAAGATCAATGCAACTGTGAGTTGGTCCAAGTATTCTGGAAAGCAATTTGGAATTATGAAAGAATAAAGGAAATGGATAAATTATGGTAAGATGGTAACTTAAAAATCTTCATACCCTTTGACCCAGAGATCCTACAATAGGCACATACCAAATGAGAAGAAGAAAATTACCATATATTTGAAAATATATACAGTATCATTTTTGGGGGGTAGCAAAGAACTGGGAAAAACGTAGATCAGAGAATGGCTAAACAAATCGTGGTATATAAATGAGAAGAAAGGAAGGAAAGAAGAATTTATTAAGTGCATACCATGTGCCAAGCATTGTGCTGAACCTTTGACAAATATTTTCTCATTTGATCCTCAAAACAACCCTTAGAGGTAGATGCCATTATTAGACCTATTTTAGAGTTAATGAAACTGAGGCAGACAGAAGTTAAATGACTTGCCCAGGGTAACCTAGCTGTCAGTAAGCATCTGAGGCTGGATTTGAACTCAGGTTTTTGTGACTCCAGGCCCAGTGATCTATCCACTGCACCATCTAGCTACCTCACAGAATAGAATGGAATATTACTATAAAAAACAAGCAACACGATGAATATGGAGTTGCATGGGATGTGTCTGTATGAAATAATACAAGGTGAGTAAGCAGAACTAGGTAAATAATAATATACAATGCCAACGTCAATGTGAAAGGAAAGAATACCCATGACAACAAAATAATGTAAACTGAATGTTATGACATTATAATGACCACAAGAAGAAACATGGGAATGGAAGGCCATGGCTTCCCTGCAGAGCTGGGTGTGGAATACTGCACAGAATGTTGGGACTGGTTGATATGTTGGTTAGTTTTCCTGAATTCCTGTCCCCATTCTTTTTTATTCTTCATTATAAGGGATGACTGCTACAGGGAGCAGGGGGGAATATGTTTGGAAATGTAATTGATATAAAATATGAATTGTCCATAAAATTTGAGAGAAGTTTAAAAGTTAATAATGTTTAGGATTAAATTATAAATTTAGAAATTATAATTAATTATAAATTATAACAAATTATACAACCAAAACATACAAGGAACTCCATTTCCCTTGATGCATTTAGAGAAATGAGAAAGAAAAAGGTTTGGACAGGGTCCAGTGGAGAAACATTTTGCTTCAATATCTTTGTGTTACTTCTCTATTAGCAATCATCACATGTTGAAAACAATTATCAAGCACCTTAAAAAGTCTGGTTTGCCCCCCTTCATATGGCATAGAACATAGGATTGAAAACATCTTTAAAAGTTTCTAAGTAAAAAAAAAAGTTTCTAAGTATTCCAAAGAAATAAACAATAAAAATTCTCGCTCTGAATGTTTTCAGGCTTGTTTAGAAGTTCCAATATATTCCTTGAGGACAGGGGACATTTCTTAGAATCCTACGAGTATAGTCTGAAAGCTAGACCAGTCCTTAGAGCCCGTTTAAAATAATTTTTACTTTAAAAAAATAATATTTTATTTTTCCCCCAATTACATGTAAAAACCATTTTGTTACCTTTTTCAAAGGAGGAAACTGACACAGAAATGTTAGCCGATCTGCCCATTGATTACATAGTAAGTAGAGTCAGTATTCTACACAAGTTCCTCCAACTCCAAATTAAGGGCTCTTTTCTCTATGTCCTGTTGCCTCAGAAAATGTCGGAGGAGGAAAGGACCCCAGATTTGATGGGTAAGGAAACAGAGGCACAGAAAAAGAGGAGGGATTTGCCTCAAGAAGTTTGTAGCATGGTGGTTTACTCTTTAGAATGTGACATTGAAGTTCTGGAAAAAACTTGTCAATTACTGAAATAAATAAAACCCCATTCATCTTTCTGCATCTTCTACTTGGACCACTGTGGGTGCAGATAGGTGGCACAGTGGATAGAAGCCCTGAAGTTGAGAGGACCTGAATTTTAATCTCACCTCAGACAGTTACTAGCTGTGTGACTCTGGGCATGTCATTCAATCTTGTTTGCCTCAGTTTCCTCATGTGTAAAATGAGCTGGAGAAGGAGACAGCAAACCACTCCAGTATCTTTGTCAAGAAGACCCCAAATGGGGTCACAGAGAGTCATACACAACTGAAAAATGACTGAACAATGTCCACGGATACACAGCTCAGTAGATGGCAAGAGCTGATGCAGAACAGGTCCTCTGCCTTCAAATCTAGGACAATCAAAGAGGCCCAGGAAGATGATTTACTTTCACAAGTAACCACTGGAAATTCCAGACAGCTGAGCAATTTAGTGATTGAAAAACACCAGTAGCTCACAGAGTTGATTTTCTTATTTTTAAAGTGAAAACCAATCCCCAAAGATCAGAATGGAGCCCTTCCTTTGATAAATCTCCTGTCTGACTCTAGGAAAGCTTTGATGTGCTCTGTTCTTTGACAAGGTAAACTGAATTCCCTCTGAGCAGGGACTCCACCGAGATTGGTTTCTATTTTCTGATCCCCAAAACAAGAAAAACAGACATAGGTGAAGAGGATCTTAGAGAAAGTACATCACTGAGGAGAGGAATCCAGGTTGGAGCCATTGATTTGGCACCAAATGTTGGTGAAGCCCCGACACCCCACACGGTGTCTAAGAATTAATCTCTTAAACTGAGGGCTGTGCTGGGGCTAGCTTGAACCTGTTTGCCAGAGTTAAAGTTTTAGTGGGAGTAAATTTATACCTTGGAAATTGACAACCGCCATACATCAGGGCTTGGTTTATTGTCTTGTTGATTTTTCAGATTTAAGGAAGTGATGGAGAAAATGGAACAGATTAAATCTAAAAGCCTTTCATGGATACATTTATTCCCCTGGGAGAACAGGTTGTGAAGCATGTATCAGTACAACAGTGCCTAAACTGTGAGCCAGAGAGGAGGAAGGGAATAAGCATTTATATAGCACCTACTGCATGTCAGTCACTGTGTTAAGTGATTTACAAATATTATCTCATTCTTATCTCCTGCAACATAAAGAGAACCAAGAGGCTTCTGATGCTGTTTTTCAGATTCCTAAATGCACTATGGATTCCCCTCTGGGGAACACCAAAGCTCTTTGGGATATCAGAGCAACCATGAAGATGGTAGCCATGATGATAGATGATACTGATGACAAATATCTCATCTTATCCTCATAACAATCCTGGGAGGTGCTGTTTTTATACCCATTTCACAAATGAGGAAACAGTGGCAGAGGTTGAATGGCTTCCCCTGCATGGGACCTTTTTTTAAAATGTATTTTCTTTTTATTTCTTTAAAACAAAGGCAAAACAACAACAACAACAGAACAAACAAAAAAACCCAAACCCCAAAACAAACAAACAAACCAAAACCGCACTGGTACATTTTTGTTTGGACCCAACAGAAACTTCCTATGCAAAAACTCAACTGCCCCTTTCCCATGGTATAAAAGTACATTCCTGGAAATCAGTTAAACTCAGCTGCCTATAAGTACAGTGGCTGTTCGTGTTACTTGTCATTTTCCACTTTTGTATTTTACTGGATCATGGAAGGGAAGTACCATTTCCACTGATGTAAAACATGTAAACATTTATTAAGTGCCTGCTTTATGTGAGGTCCTGAGGATCCAAAGATAAACAATGAAACAGTCCGTGCCCTCAGTTAGCTTACATTTCAATGAAGAGACCATAGATGCCCATACAAATTCATGCAAAATGTGTAAAAAGTCAAGGGCCTGACAATGGACAATGGTTGATCCGGTGGGTTTGATGAGTAACCTATTAATTCTCAGCAAATAGTCCCCTCTGACCTCACCTTCCCCCTCCTACCCCCAGCTCCAAGGAGACCCCCCCCCATTTCCTGCCTTCTGGACCTGCTATAATTCAGTCTAAGACTGAATCTTGAATTGTGCCTCATAATTATTCCATGGTTGTCTCAGAACTCTTCATACTGACACCTGAATCTACTCTCACAATATTTGAATGGCCTCAGAGCCCGAGACCCCAAAGATGTTACTGTTTTTAGAGAAAGAACATGGAAGGATGGTGCCAGTCACTGGTGACATTCACAGGGCTCATTACTCTGACAGGACCCACTGTTGGAGCCATGCAACTTCCTATGTAATCTGGAGGGCACCCTGACATGTCAGAACCATTGGGAATCCTAATAGCAGGAGATTTTCTTTTTCATTAAATTTTTTTCTGTTGAAAAAATATAGACAGTTGGATAGATCAATAATAGATAGATAGATAGATGATAGGTAGATAGATGGATGGATAGATAGGTAAATAGAGATAGATGATAGACTGATAGATATAGAGATAGATAGATGATAGACGGATAGAGATAGTAGAGATAGAGTTCATAGATAAAGATAGATAAGACAAAGATCATAGAGCTAGATAGAGAAGATAGCTAGATAGCTAGATAGATGATAGATAGAGATGATAGGTAGATAGATGGATAAACAGATAGGTAAATAGAGATAGATGATAGAGATAGATAGACAGATAGAGATAGAGATGATAGATGATAGACAGGCAGTCGATAGATAGATAGATAGATAGATAGATAGATAGATAGATAGATAGATAGATAGATAGATAGATAGATAGATAGATAGACAGATAGATAGATAGATAGATGGATATGATGGGGAGAGGGATAGGGACTGGACATTATAATAAGAATTTTAAAATTTCCTCCTGCAACTTTCAGTTAGCATTAACTTCAGCTGACCAAAACCTGCCCCATGAGATGTGAAACTTTACTTACAGACTTAAATATAAGAAGCAAGAGGAAGACTCTCTCTCAACTGTCCCTCCTGACTCCTTGGCGCCATGTAAAATCTTCCTCCTTTATTAGCCTATTTGTGAATCCTCTCAATGTAGTTTAATCTGTAACCTGACTTAGTTTACCTAGAGAGTTGGTGTGGCCAGGTTTGCTTCCTTAGGGGGTGTATGAGATTATGAATCTGTTTAACTGCATTTGTTCGATTTTTATGACATCGAATGAAGTATGGGATTGTGGGCTCTATCTTCTTTAACCTTTATGGCCTAAGAGGAATGTGCAAAATTGCAACATGTGAAAGAATTCTCTGTCACTCTGATGTAATTTTGCCTATAAGGGCACTTGGGAGAGTCCTAATTGGGATTCCCATTTTCTAGGAGGCTTGAACTTATGCTTGAGTATAGGAATAAAATCTAGGTTTTTACTTCTATAATTTCTGTTATAGTAAACATATTTAGGCAGCAGTTACCCACCACATGAACCCAGAGAGGAGATATATTTCTCCCATAACAATAGATCATTTAATTGATATAGGGAACTCCAGGATGAGGAAAATCCCTCTTCCAAAGCAACTTACCACCTGTCTTTGAGAGTTGCTAGGATACTGTAAAGTTAAAGAATTGCCCAGCATTGCAAAGACATTATGTGTGAATGTAATCTCTCTCTGTCTCTGTCTCTGTCTCTGTCTCTGTATCTCTCATGTTTAATAAGTGACTCTACTGAAGAAAAAAAAAAAGGTCCACATGGGAGACTTTTAAGTCTACCATTCATTATTAATGTTTTCTCCATCACTTTCTTAAGTCTAGAAATCAATGAAACAACAAATCAAACCCTGATTCTTAGTGTTTGCAGTTTTCAAGGTATAAATGTTCACACTGAGAATTTAACAATCAGCTCTCATGAACCAGTGTAAGTTGGCTCTAGCATCATCCTGTATTTCTCTCTGTCTCTGTTTCTCTCTGGTATTAACAAGATGCAAGATTTTCTACATTTTTCTTCAAATACATTGATTATTGATTCTTCAATGCATTCATAATTCTGTTTCTCCCAGCATGGAACTCCTCTATAAATACTTGGTCTAATATTGCTGATTTCCCCATACTAGTGTTTTTGGTGCCATTTCTCCCTTTTATAAGCACTGTTATGGTCCAAATGGGATGGTTCCACTGTCCTTGATGGCAAAAGCATTCGTTAGTTATCTTCCCAGATCTCTTCCATTATTTGGCTGTTTGTGGCCCTTAAATGCCTATAGGAAAAGTCTGATTAGTTTTGATCTCTTGCCAAGCTTTGTTTAAACTGGTTTTACCCTTCACTGCTTCTCTTTCCTTTATGATATGATATTACTCATAATCATCCATCATGCTTCTTTATAAGATTTTACAAATGAGTTTTATATTCTAAATCAGTGTTGTCTTTGACTTCTAGCTCTCTCTGGCAAGTAAGTCAAATGTTTGTTGGCTAAGTTGCTTCTTGGATTCTTTTGGTTTTCTTGTTTTAGCAATAGATTTATATCAGATAAATTTCTGTATTAAATTATCTTAATTGATGTTGATGTGATTTGTCTGTTTTTCATTTTTAATTGATCATTTAAATGGGATTGAGTACTTTCAACTGTACATTGCAGCCAGGTGGTACATAGACAGAATGTTGGACTTAGAATCAAGAAGACCTTATCACAATCAATAAAACCAATCAAACAATAAACATTTCAAATCTTGCCTCCGACTCTTACCAGCTATGTGAACACATTTACCCAGACACTCAACTTCTTCAATCTCAGTTTCTTCACCTGAAAAATGGGGATAAAAATAGTTACTTTTCAATAGTATCTGACTCTTCATGACCCCATTTGGAGTTTTTTGGTTGTTTTTTTTTTTTTTGGCAGAGATACGGGATTGGTTTGCCATTCCCTTTTCCAGCTCACCTTACAGATGAGGAAATGAAGGCAAACAGGTTTAAGTGACTTGTCCAGGTTCACACAGCTAGGGAATATCTGAGGCTGGATTTAAACTCAGGAAGGTGATTCTTCTTGACTTCAAACCCAACACTCTATCCACTGTGCCACTTAACTGCCCATTAGTATCTAACCCACAGGGTTTTTGTGAAGATCAAATGAGATAATATTTTTAAAGTGTTTTGCAAATCTAAGGTGCTATATAAATGCTCTTCCTACTTTCTTCTGTGAGTAGAAAGGGGATACAGATGTATAGCAGATGGCTAGTTCCAACCTCAGAGTTCTAACACCTTATCTCTCTCACCAAACCTACTGCCCCTCACAGTCTTCACACTGATAGGAATAAAGATGGCACGTATTAAATGGGAATTGGAATTTAATCTAGGGGAAGTGACTGATAAATAGCCCACAGGAAACAGTGGAAAAAATGCTGTCTTTTACCCTAGGGTTCGAATCCCAGCTTTACCAGTAATGATCTGTGTGAAACCAGAATGTCCCTCAACCTTTTTGGGTGTTCATTTCCTCACCTGTAAAATAAGGGAGTTGCACTAAGAGATGGATTCTTATCTTATGTTGTGTGATGGAGCCTTTTGGCAGTCTAGTGAAGCCTATGGATCCCTTCTCAGAATTATGTTTTTAAATGCATAAAACATACATAGAGGGGCAGCTAGGTGGCACAGTGGATAAAGCACCCACCCTGGATTCAGGAGGACCTGAGTTCAAGTCTGGCCTCAGACACTTGACACTTACTAGCTGTGTGACCCTGAGCAAGTCACTTAACCCTCATTGCCCCACCAAAAACAAAACAAAACAAAACAAAAAACACATAGAATCACAAAGAAAATCAATGATATTAAAGTCAAGATGTAATTTCCCCCTCATCCAAGTTCACAGACTTCTTGAAATCTAAACATGGTCCCCAAGTTAAGAACCCAAGGACTACATGATCTTCTAGTGCCTTTCCTCTGTTGATTATTTCTTATTTATTCCATATATAACTTGTTTCTATACAGTTATTTTCATGTTATCTTCTCCATTAAATTGTGAACTTTCTATGGTCAAGGGACTGTATTTTACCTTTTTTTTTTTTTTTGGTATCTCCAGTGCTTAGCACAGTAAGCATTTAGTAAACACTTATTAACTGACTAGCTCTAAATCTAGTATCCAAAGATTGAATTGAATCAAACAATTGATTCTTTAAAAAAATACTTTGTCAAATGACAATAACTGTTTTCAAATGGTTTTGATCTCATTTCACTGGATCAAGATCACTTTTCTTGGTACGCACACACACAAACACACAAAGTTGGTGTGTGTTTGTTGTTGTTCAGTCATTTTTTCAGTCATATCCAATTCTTCATGACCCAGTTTGGAGTTCCCCTGGCAAAGATGCTACTGTCTTTTGCCATTTCCTTCTCCAGCTCATTTTACAGATGAGAAAACTGAGGCAAACAGAGCGAAGCAATTTGCTCAAGGTCACACAACTAGTAAGTGTCTGAGGCTGGATTTGAACTCAGGAAAATGAATCTTCCTGACTCCAACCCAGGTATGTGTGTAGACAGGCTTCATCTGAATTTTATTCATCTGCCTGGGACAGAATGAAGATCGCTGAAATTATTTTAGGGGTTAGTTCCCCATTATAAGCATTATGGCCAAGTGCTCTAAATGGACAATGAGCTGGGCCCAGAAGAGGATAGGAGGAAGAGAACAAGTTAGATCCAATTTGGAAAATGGGGCACTTCTTTCCATGCTCCTGGGCTGCTACCTGAAGCAAACCCAACTTTTTTTGTTTGTTTGTTTTTTGGTGGTTTTTTTTTTTTTTTTTTTTGCTGGGCAATGGGGGTTAAGTGACTTGCCCAGGGTCACACAGCTAGTAAGTGTCAAGTGTCTGAGGCCGGATTTGAACTCAGGTACTCCTGAATTCAGGGCCGGTGCTTTATCCACTGCGCCATCTAGCTGCCCCTCCAAACCCAACTTTTTAAGAAGAATATTTTCCAGATGATCCTGTGTGACTGTCAACCATGGAATACCATAATATCTGGGAAAAAATCACAACTGTCGACAACTCAAAGAGCAAAGGAAAGATGTCTGGTGTGCGTAAACTGGCTGAAAAATTTAACCAATGATTATTCATATGAGAAATGACATGAGGGACCTTATGCAGAAAATCCCAAATTAGAAGGAATTATATATATGATTATATGATTATAGTTACTTTTTACAAGAGAGGCTTTTGGGTTTGTCTGTGTATTTGGTTTTTGCAGGGGGTGGGGAATGTTGTAAGAATGACAGATATGCATATAAAAAGGGAAGAACAAAAAGAGTATCAATAAATTTGTTAAAATATATACAAAAATGAGCAGAAGAAAGTTATAGAAGATAACTGTCCTGCAAGCAGGACAGGGTTGGTCTTGTGGTGTTAAATTTAATAGATATTTTCAAAAGCAAGTTGTAAGTAATAGATATTCATGGTTTCATATACAATCCTCCTTTCTCTTATTGGCTGGTATATTAACATGTTCATGTTTCTTATCTTAAAGATAATTTTTTAAAAGAAAGGGATAGCATAATAATAGGGAAACAATGCTTTATTTCAAGTTAAAAGACTCTGCTTTGAATCTTAGCTCTTTCACTTACTCCCTATGTGACCTTGGGCAAGTAAACCTCACTGAGCTCAAGTTTAGAAAATGGCAAAATAGACTATTTGGCTTATAAGCAGGGATGTGTTGGTAAATGTCTAACATCCAGGTCTTACACACACACACAACTTTTGCAAGGCTTACTTTTAAGCTTAATTTTCTTTATTAACATTTTCTCCACTTTATTTCTAGGTGATTAACAATACAATAAATGAAGCTCAGATTTATAAGGATTGTAGATTTTTGAGGTATAAAAATTAATATTGAAAATTCAACAATTAGCTGGTTTGAGCTGGCTCCAGCACACCCTTGCCTGTAAGGTCTCTTCCATCCTAAAGCCATGACCCTATGCTCCCAGGGCATAGACTGGAAATTTGCTTCATCTACTCAGTAGTTCTGTAATCTTGAGTAAATCATTTTACTTCACCAAATCCGCATCTGTAAAGTGATGAGATTGGACTAGATAATCTCTAAAATTTCTTTCTGCTCTTCATCTTATGATCTTGGAATAGTAGGTAGACATTTAAAATGTTAAAGGCCCTAGAACAAAGGTTCTTAAACTCTGTGTAAGTGTGTGTGTGTGTGTGTGTGTGTGTGTGTGAGAGAGAGAGAGAGAGAAAGAGAGAGAGAGAGAGAGAGAGAGAGAGAGAGAGAGAGAGAGAGAGAAATCAACCCCTTTAGAAGCATGGTGAATGCTAATACTACAGGTTTATTGCCTACATGCATAATTCAGTCAAGTCAACAAGCATTTATTAAACACCTACTTTATGAAAGTACACTATGTTAGTTAGACATTAGTGAAAACAGAGATGTTTTCCCCAACTAAGTTCCTGGATACCTTGAAATCTATTCATAGATCCCTGGGGTTTAGAGTTAGGGTTAGAAGGTGTTAGAAGATACTAGAAAAGGCATGTGTAATTAGATCAAGTAGAAAATGGGGGACTTGATTGAGGGCCATAATACATAAAGCATTGAGTTACCCTCTTCCATTTTTCTATCTGTTGTCCTCTTCTAATCTTTGGGGATGGGGAGGTATCCATGGGTAGCAGGTTAAAAAAAAAACAACCCACAAAACAAGCCCTTTACCTGGAAGGAGGTTAGCATGTTCACTAGATTTTCTTTGACTGATTCTTTTTTTTTTTTTTTTTTAGTGAGGCAATTGGGGTTAAGTGACTTGCCCAGGGTCACACAGCTAGTAAGTGTTAAGTGTCTGAGGCCGGATTTGAACTCAGGTCCTCCTGACTCCAGGGTCTGTGCTCTATCCACTGCGCCACCTAGCTGCCCCTTTGACTGATTCTTGAGAGGACATGTATAGGAATTGCTCCAGATGGCTTGTGATTTGCACTACTGAAGGAAGCACCCACACAGATGAGGTTATGGTGCCATTAAAGTATTGGGTGACTGACTCAGTTTCCAATTCCAATGAATCCAATGAAGTTCAGTGTTCAATGTGACTGATCTCTCCCTGCTATAAACCTCCAAAATTAATATCTCTCATCACTGGAAGGAAGATGTCTTCCTTAAAAACAACAACAACCAACCAACCAACCAAACAAACAAAAAATGCTAACTGAATATGAAAGATAAAGAAAAGAAAAGGCAACTGAAATAGGCCAAGCCATTCCTGGAAATACATTCTGTTTCTATAGTCTTGAAAGGCAGGGAGAGTTTTTGTTGTCCTTCCCAGCTATAACCATCACCTGTCTCAAAGCTAAGGACAAGTTCAAGGTTGAAGCAATTCTTCCTGGCTGCATAATGGGGACTTTCATGACCATAAACCTGCTGATCACTTGTAAAATCTCATTATTGCCATTGTGTAATTAGTATTTGCCCAGACTCTAGGGTCACACACCTGTAGCTACATGTAGGTCCCCTGAGAAATGGAGGTACTTTCTATACACACTTTGTTTTTCCACGGTATTTACTTTGGTCTCCAAACATTCCAATCATTTTTCTGTAGGTGGAACTGTGGGATGGAAATCAGCCTGAAGATTTAGGTCTTTCATAGACCTGGAAACCATTCAGAGAGACAGAAGGAGACATTAAACACAACAGTAAATGTTGGAAAAATACAAGCCGGGGGAAGTTAAGGGTAGGCTAGGAACCGCCTGCTTGTCCAAAGCTGACCTTTGTAGGTTCCTGATTGGCAAACACCCATCTCATGGATGTAAGGGGTGAACATGAGAGGTAAGGGTGGTGCCTTATTCATTAATGTAAACTCCCTGACCTATTTAGCACCAAATTTCCCTTTCTGACTTGACTTAATTGCACAGGGTGTTCTGTTGGGAGAAAGGAGGGGGAGGTACAGGGTTGGTCTTTGTTTGTTTTAGTTTGTTAATAGAACCCATGAATGGGGTGGGTCATTTTGAGAATTGTACACTCTTCTAAGAAGCCAAGAAAGTTTCTTGGAAGTACTCAAGAGCAGAGACACTTTTCACTGGAAACTATGACGTTCCAAGGGAGTAGGATTTAACCTTCAGTCAAAGTTACACATGGATAAATAATTCCTGTGGGGTTAGGTCCACTAATCTCCTGAGTTGGAACTATGTAGCACAGGGCTGCAGTATTTCTATGAATTCTTCCAGAAGAACTGAGCATACTCCCTAGAGGGGCCTTTTGACTGAAGTGACATGTTCCTGGCTTAAAAGACCAATCGAAGCCCCTGGCTCTTGTTTTTGTACCTGGGGGGAGGAAGGGAAAGGCCTTCAATGTCTTAGGATAAAGGGTCACTTGGATCGGATGTGGATCTTATGGTATCGGTTACCCCATTAACTTCTATAGGTAAAAGGAGACTGGTTTGGGGATCAGAAAACCTAGCTTCAAAACCTGGCTCTACCTCTGTTGGACCTTATACAAATATCGTAAGTGCTCTGTGCCTTTTTTTTATCTGTAAAATAGTTGGACTAAATGGCCTTCGAGGTTCTTTTTAGCTCTAAATGTAAGATTCTATGATTTCACATTCAAGGTTGGCACTTTTCATACAAGATCATTTCCATAATTCACATATTTATTGCACTTTTACCATGATCCTGACACAATGCAGAGATAAGATCAAAACAGCCCCTACTATGTTATGTTGGGGGAAATAACATGTATGCATAGAAATGGAAGGAAGCCGGTCTTTCACAGACCTAATCACAAAAAAGGAGGGGGTAAATGAGGTGTTTAAAATTTTAGCTCAACTCTCTTTTGTCAAATTTGTAACTGGCTCTCTTCTCTGCTGCCAGGGATCACACTCCTCGAAGCTACTTATTTGTGTCTGATTATAGAGACAGTATCTCTCCTCTTTGCTTGATGTGGTGTCTCCTACTAGTCAGGCAGGTTTGAAGGGTAGGGGCAGAGAAATTCTCTCCTCTCTCCCAACCTCCAAGAATAATTCCCTCTCAGAAGCAATAGCTCTCCTACACTTCTAACTCTTTTCTCTGAGGCTTCTCTAACTCTCCAAAGCTTAGCTATTTAAAGCCCTCTAGGGTACGGTTAATTTGTTTATTTAGCCAATCAATTATTCCCTTCTAAGTCAATCACATAGGTATTTACACTTTTTAGAGGGGTTGAAAGAAAACCGTTTAACACCTATATGTTCCTTTTCTATACCTCATTGTGGGGTTGTAGGGGGAAATCCTTAATGCCTCCCTTACATAGATAAATCAAAACATATACAAAGAAAGTACAAAGTAATTGGGGGGGGGGGTTACAAGCAACTGAGGAGGAACAGGAAAACCTCATGAAAGTGATGTGAGATGAACCTTAAAGGAAAATTGTTGTTTGTTTTTCCTTAGGAAGAGAACTATGACTCTGGAATGTGATGTCATGACTTGCAGGGAATTGGATTTAAGTGAGAGAGAGCTATCTGTGTAAGGTCACCAACCTTACTCTCTCCTCCAGAGCCATCTGGGTCCAGTGGCAAGATACAGGTCAGGACAACTGGAGATGGCCCTGGATGTTTCAGGCAATTAGGGTTAAGTGACTTGCCCAGGGTCACACAACTAGTAAGTATTTGAAATGAGATTTGAACTCAGGTCCTCCCAATTTCAGGTCCAGTGCTCTACCCACTATGCCACCCAGTTGTTTTAAAAAGAAGACAAGGATCCCAAGAGGCAGAGGACAAAAGAGAGCATATTCCGGGCTTGTGGGCTGGTCCATTTAAAGGCACAGAGACCTGGGATGGTAAGGAAGAGGAACAGCAAGAAGGCCTGATTGGTAGGAACATGGAGACTATAAAGCACTTAACAAACTTTTACTTTCCTGTCTTTACTCCCCAGGTTTCCCATGATTTCTTCATGAAAGAGGTCAAATCCTACCCCAATGCTACACTTTCACAGAATCTGATTGTTGGAAAGAGCCTCCGTGGCCTTGCGATCCAATCCTCATTCCCCAAAGGTTCCCCCATATCACATACTCAAGAAATGGTCATCTAGACTTTGCCTAAAGATTTCCATGATGGTGAACCCAACATTTCCCTCCCAAGGTAGCCCACTCCATTTTTGATGAGCTTTTCCTTCTACACAAAACCCGACACCTTTTTGGTGAAAATTTTGATTCTTGGATTGTCTTTCCCTTTTGTTTTTGTACCAAACCTGTAATTTCACTATTCTAGGAAACTCTCAGATTAGGATAGACTAGTTACTAGGATTGATGGGTAGACCAATGCAGGTCCTCACCTGTTCTGCCATTTATAGTCTTGGACACTTTCTCTCCAAGAAGTGAAATGACTTGCCCAGGGTTCAAGATCTAGTCTGTGTCTGAAGTGGAACTTGAACTCAAGACCAGCTCTCTAACCCAGACCCTGCTTGCTTCCCTATTCTGAATCTTATTACTTAGTAAAACAAATAATAGGGGCAGCTAGGTGGCGCAGTGGATAGAGCACCGGCCCTGGAGTCAGGAGTACCTGAGTTCAAATCTGCCTCAGACACTTAACACTTACTAGCTGTGTGACCCTGGGCAAGTCACTTAACCCCAATTGCCTCATTAAAAGAAAAAATAATAATATCTGACTTTCATAATAGAATTTAAAGTTTTCAAAGTACATTTCAGCCATGTACCTTAGAAGGCTACCCCCAAAAGAATCCTGTAAATTAAGTATGGATTATCATGGCCTTTTTCCATATGAGGAAACTGAGGTTTAGATAGGTTAAGTGACTTGCCAGGATCATACAAATTTGTGAGGACAAGGCTGTAGGATTCAAACCTTGTTCTACTAGAGTCATCTAAGTGGTTTGATAGATCGAGCGGTCAGCCTGGAGTCAACAAAGTTGTTGTTATTCAATTGTTTCAGGTGTGTCTGACTCTTTGTGACCCCATTTGGGGTTTTCTTGGTAAAGATCCTGGAGTGGTTTGCCTTTTACTTCTCCAGCTCATTTGACAGAGGAGGAAACAGGTAAATAGGGTGAAGTGACTTCCCCATGGTCACATGGCTAGTAAGTGTCTGAGACTGGATTTAAACTCAAGTCTTGTTGACTCCAGGCACTGTGTCATCTAGCTAGCTGCCTCAGAGTAAGGAAAGACCTGAGGTCAAATGCAGCCTCAGACATTTACTAGCTGTATAAATTATTAGCTGGACAAGTTACTTAACCTCTATGTGCTTTAGTCTCCTCAACTATAGAGTAGGGATAATAATAGCATCTACCCATAGGGTTGTTGGGAGGATTAAATGAGATACTATTTGCAATGGACTTAGCAAAGATCCTGGCACACAGTAGGTGTGTAATATATAATAAATGCCAATTTCCTTCCCCTCTCTGGGGGCTCCAGGTCCAAACTCTCTTTCTACTACATCACTGCTGCCTCTCATCAACGAAGTGGAACAATCTAATTTTCTAGTTCCTATTTCTGTTAGGTGGATGCAATGTTTGGAGAGTCAGCAAATATTTACCGAGTTACCCTGTGTGCAGAGAACGCCTTGCCAGGAACTGCAGGTCACATTCAAACTTCCTTGTAATAAGACTTGTCAGAAAGTGGAATGAGCTGTCTCAGGCTGACACCATAATTCAAGAAGCCCTATAGAGACAGAGGAGCCAGGTGAAATGCATTGGGAACACTCAAGCTGCCTTCCAAGCGGTAGGAGAGAAAGCAATAGCAGACATTTTTAAGGAGGAGGAAGGAGGAAACGATTCCTAGCTGCTGGTGAGTAGACTGGCCAAAATCCCGGTACCTTTAGGCAGTTGGAGCGATTCCAAAATCGAGAATCAACTCCAGGGTTTGAGAATCAAATTGCAGGGTTTGAGAAAGGGTTGACTAAATTGTCTAGGGTGCCAACAAGTATTCTCAAGAGTTTATATGCCTCTGTCTTTTTCTCAGTGTCTTTGTCTTCCCAGGGCCTAGCTAGCACAAGGCCTGGCACATCATCATCATCAGTAGCCCTGATCTAGCACCTACTAAGAGCAGACACTGTGCTAAGTGCTTTACAAATACTATTTCATTTGATCCTCACAACAAACCCAGGGAGTTGCTATTATTATCCACATATAGCATGAAAAATGCTATTGTTATCCCCATTTTCCAACTGAGGAAACTGAGTCAGAGACTAAGTAACCTCCCCAAGGTCACATGGCTGGTAAGTGTCTGAGGTACATAACAGGTGCTTCTGGTACAGTAGAAAGAGTATTCACTCTGGAATCAGATGAGCTGAGTTCAAATCCCACCTTAGATGCTTACTATGTGACCTTGGAGCAGTCACAACCTCTCTGGGCCTCAGTCATCTGGGGAGGACTACACATACTTGTTGGTTGGTTGATAAATAGGGAGTTAGCTAGGGTTATAGTGGGTATATCTAATTTTTTCCCTTTCTCCAGATATTTTATGCCCTGCAACAATTCTTGATCTTCTCCTCTGTGGCCAGGGCCAATTTCCTAATGAGGTTTGAGTCTATGATGACTGTAAGATGATCATAAGTCAATGTAGACTGCACCTCTGATCAGTAGCTGTCTGACTCTACCTTATCACCTTAGAGGAATGTTTTAGAGCATCAGATGTGATAGCTTGAGACAAGAAACTCTCTTTGGTAAAGATCTTTGAGCAGAGACTCAGCAATCCTAGTTTAGGGGTGTTTTTGATGTTGAGTCTCACACCCTGTAAGGATGATGCTGGATGACCTCAAAGTCCCTTTCCAACTTCTATAAAATGTCTTTGGGTCTAGACCTCTGAAACAGTCCCCATGGTTCATCTTTGGAATCCATGCTAAAGAGGCATTTTTTTTTCTTTTCTCTTTGGCATTTTACCATATGGAGGATTTATATTTTATGAATTTAAATTTAGTAATCCATCTGGAAAAGAAAGAAGTTGGTGGAATGGTTTTTATCATCTTCCCAGAGAGAATAAGAAACAATATATCATGGGACATTTGGCAACCATGTACACAGTGCTAACGATAAGTATTTGCAAAAAGACCAGTATGGAAGAGGCGGCTAGGTGGTGCAGTGGATAAAGCACCAGCCCTGGATTCAGGAGGACCTGAGTTCAAATCTGGCCTCAGATTCTTACTAGCTATATGACCCTGGGCAAGTCACTTAACCCTCATTGCCCCACAAAATTTTTTTTTTAAAAAGACCAGTGTGAAAATAATTTCAGTTTATGCCCCTCCACTGATTATGGAGGATGAGGTGGTAGAAAAGGTCTGTGAAGAACATGAAAGGACCCTATGAAATAAAGTAAAATAAATAAAAACCTACCTGGGCAAATGGTTACTTCAATGAAAAGTTAAGAAAAGGTGAGGATGAGGAGAAAATGATGAGAAAATATAATTCAGAAGAAAGGAATGAGAGGGGCCACAGACTTCTAAGTTATAGAGTAGCCTCATGCAGCTATATCAAGAATATTTCAAAAAACCAAACAACTGGTAAGGTTTTGGACATGATAAGCACTGAATTACATTACAAAGATTGAAACTGATTACATTTTAGCAAACAAAAAGACTTATATGTGGACATGAAAATTATCCTTGAGTCAGGTAGCTGTGTATGAGTGCATAAGACTCAGAAATAAGATTAGAATGTATAATAAAAAAGAAGAAAGAATAGTAATGAGAAAAGATATAATGTCCTGTTAAGAAGATTTAACTGAATCATTTGAACAAGCTACTGAAAATTAAGAATGGGAAATGGATAACAGAAATGATACTGACACCAACTATATGAGCATTTCATGCAGAAGCTCTATCACCCCTGTGGTTTTTGTTCATGACCAGTAAGTATATAGCCCAAGTTGTTTTTCACCTATTCTTCTTAGTTACTCACCTCTAATTCATGGTCCCAGGTGAGTTCTTCTGTTGAGCATAGGTGACTTCCTCTACTGTGTTAACTTGTTGCTAACACAGAAGACAGAATTATGATGAAGTGTGTGAGCAGAACCCTAAATAGAATTTTTTGTTCCTGGAATACCCACCACAAACTAGCCCTGGGACAAGCAGCATATATCTTGCATTCCCCTGGAAGAAGACAAGTGGAAACCTCAGGTCTCTGGTTCAAGGGGAGGAGAGTTCACCCAATGCACCATCTGGTAACAATAAATTAGCTTGTTTGGGGTAACATAGATTTTTTTGGTAACTGATACTAAGAACTCTATTGTGTCTCCTGTGCTGAAGGACTATAAGTGATTCTCACACCCTCAATACTGAGCTTCTTGAGACAAAAGCCAGACTGTACCAACACACACACATACACACACACACACACACAGTTAGAACTCTGAGTTTAAGTTATAAAGAGACAGATTTGGGCTCAATATAAGAAAGAAATTTCTGACAACTAAATCTGTCTAATATCAGAACAAGCTACTTTGGCTTATAGGGAGCTCCCTGCCCTGGAAATGTTCAAAGACTGAATGTCTGTCAGAAATATTATGAGAGCTGTTCACACAATGGGTGAAAAATTGCCCTAAATGATCTCTAAGGCTTCTTCCAACCCTGACAGTTTATACTTTCATGATTTTTCCACTTTCCTGTATAGATTTCAATTGGAACAGTTTGTATCCTTCCAAAGAAAAAGAGGAAAATAGGAATTTTTTCTCCCTAGGAAAGCAAGCATTTTGTTTTCAAGATAAAACAATTCCTAAACAGTTTTTATTTCTATTGTCTTACTTCTATGGTCTTTCGTGGTATTATTTCCATTCTTTTTAGTAATCCATCTGAAAAAGAAAGAAGTTGGTGGAATTGGGTTTTAACATCTTTCCAGAGATAATAAGAAACAGTATATCATGGGACATTTGGCAATCATGTATACTGTGCTAATGATAAGTATCTGCAAAAAGAACAGCATGAAAATAATTTCAGCTTATGCCCCTCCATCGATTATTGAGGTTGAGGTGTTAGAGAAAGCTATGGACCCCACTGAATGAGAAGGCCATTGCTTGGCAGGATAGACACTGGATAGAAATTGAACTGCATTAGACTCTAAAGAGCACTTTCATTCACCCCCTGGATGTTGACTGAAAATGAAACTATCGTCTGTGAATGCTATTTTAAGAATGAATTTGTGTCATTTTCTTTTCATGTGCTCATTTTATAGTTCTGCAAATGAATATAACTGAAATAGAGTGGGAGCTGAAATCTCACTCAAAATCTAGGAAATGAGTTGTCTTTATGTATTTTTTAAAAAGTCTTAATTTGCACATATTTTCAGATTTTAAAAACAAGATTCCAATTATATTCCTGTAACAAGTGATTTGCACATTGCAGAAATATATTAACCACAGTAGTAGATAAAAAGCAAATATACCTCCTTGGAACACAATAGCACCCTGGAGTGGAGAAATTCACAATTTTGATTGCAAGAGCACCTCCACATGTACTCATTTTAGAGACTTAGAATGCAAATTATTTCTTTAGTGTCAAACTAGCAGGTCACACCTCACATAGAACAATCAAAAATGACATATCCAATTATTTATTATAAGCTGTGTAAACACAATCTTTGCTTCAAAAGAAACTTTAAAAAACAACCTTCTCTATTAGAAGACAATGGTTTGGGCTTTCTGTTCCACCTTTTTTCTGGCCAGTTGCAAAAAGTTTTTGACTTAGTCAATCACTGAACTTCTACTAGGTGCCGGGCATTGTACTAGACAGTGAGGAAACAAAGACCTGCTCTCAGGGAAGGGATAGGAAGGACAAAGGGAAGGAGGGGAGGGAAGGGAGCTCAGGACAAAGCTCTGAGGAATACCTATAGAAAGGGACCAGGAGATGGATGATGATACAGGAAAGGAGACTGAGAAGGACCAGTTAAACAGGTAGGAGCTAAACCAGAAAGAATAAATTATGAAAGTCAAGGGAGGAGACATCATCCAGGAAGAGCAAACTATACTATCCACCTTGGCTCTCCCTGTCATAAACAACTTTCTGCCATCCTAAGTGGGAAAATACACATAGGCAAGTTCATATTCTTTCCCTCAAACTTTCCTCTAATACCAATGTCAAACATTACCATGAAATCAAAGATAGTGACTAAGACAAGACTATAGAATTTACCAGCTAAGGCATCACTGGCAACCTTGGAAAGAGGAGTTTCAGCCAACTGGAGGAAGTAGAAATCAGATTGAAAGGGGTTGAGAAATGGGGATGTTATATCCCTCAATAGAATGGAACCTCCTTGAGGAGAGGAACTGTTTTGTTTTATTCTTTGACTCTTTAGCCTTGAACATAGTATCTTTACATATTTAGATCAGACCTATGGTTTAAGTGGTATAGGGACTCCCAAGGAGCAAGTACCTTCACCAATGTATATTAGCACCTGCCCTGCAACTTGGCACCTTGGAAAGTTGCCCCAGCCACTAACAGATTAAAAGACCTGTCCAGCCAAGGTCACACTGCCAGTGTGTGTCAAAGGAAGGACTTGAAGCCAGATCAACTTGACTTTGAGATCAGTTCTCTATCCCCTACACTATGCTTCCTTTTATCAAGCACATACATGATTGGGAATAAATCAGATAAGACAATATATGTAAGATATGCCACAAAACTGATTTTATTTCTCATACCCTTTTAATGCTAGTGCCTTCCTTCTAAGAATACTTCTGTTCTATCCTGTCTGTATGTGGTTTGTACAGGATTATTTGTATTTTGTCTCCCCCTTAGACTGTGACCTCCCTGAGGGCAGGGACTGTTTCTGCCTTTCTTTGTAACCCCCAGTACTTAGAACAGTTCCTGTCACATAGTAGGATCCCAATAGTTGCTGAAACAGAGGTGGATAAGTCTTTTAATATGGTGCACTGATATCCAATTACATTTATTTATGCCATAATTTCTTCAGCCAACCTTCCCTCCCCCCATTAATACATTGCCTTTCCAAAGTACAAAATGAGCTGGAGGGACAGTGGAAAAGGTGAAGATGAACCTCACTCTCCATGCCCCAAAGGAGGAATAAAAGGGATTCCATGGGTTCCTGTGTGATGACCAATCAGTCATACAGATGTCAATGAAAATATCCCACATACCCAGCATGGAGATGTAGACTGGCTCCTTTGTAATGAGATGGTATAAAAATACCCAGCTCTGTTCAGAAGTGATTATCCCACCTAGGAACCATATGGAGAAAAGTGTTCCAAATTTAGTTATAGCTCATGCCATCTCCTTTCTGACCCCAGTTATCCATCTGCATCAGTGCTGAACCAGCTTTGCCAGAGCTAGTTAGATAGAGCCCAGCAACTGGGACCCTGACCCTCTAACTGAGTTGGTCACACATTAAAGTAACATTTCTGAGTTGTCGATATCATCTCGCCAGGTTTGGAGAAAAGAAAGAAACCCAGTTCAGGACCCTAAAATTCTGCTCTACTGGCAGCTTTATGTGATTGGTCTCTGGGGTGCTTTCCTTGAAGATGAGAATGAATTGTAAGATCTGCTATCTGGATCGCTTTCCAATAGGACAAAAAAAGCATCTCCTTATTGTTCAAATTCTAAGAAACCTTTTGCATTTTGGTCTTGGCTTGATTTCTCTTTTATAACAATATGCTGCTCCATCATGATGATGAGGATGATAGCTAGAATTAATATAGCACTTTATGATTTGCAAAACACTTTATGCCCTATGAAAAGTACACCAAAAAATTGTGAACTTTTCACATGATGAAAAGCAGTCCGGACTTGAAAAATCATAAAACTACTGAGTGGGAAGGGGACTCCAGAGCTCATTTAGTCCAACCCCAGCCCCTTTACAACATTTCAGACAAGTGACCATTCAGACTCATCCAAGGATAGGGAACTCCTAACTTCCTCAGACAGCCCATTCCATTTTTGGAGAACTAATGCTTAGGAACATTTTCCTTAGGTTGAGATAACAATTATATCTTATATCCCTGACAGCTTCTTGATCTTCATCTGGAAGTCATCATCCATTTTCTCCAACTATGCTGGCAGTATGTTGTCTACTTCTGCCATCTCTGTTTCTTTCACCTTTGAGCCTCATTCAAAATGCTCTCCACCTTGCTTCCTTAGCCTCAGGTTTTGTGGATTTCTGTACAAATCAATATCTTCTTGGTAACTTCCCTGATCCCTCCCCACTGCTAAAAGTGTTCTCTTCCTCCTAGATGTTCATAAAAATCTTTTGTTGGGCTCTCTCCTTTCCTTCCAATTCTCTCTACTTCATCTTATACACCCATCCTTCCCCTTCTAAGTTCTCTTCCAGGACACTGAAAGTACCTTAGTGCCTAGAACCATGACTCACAAAAAATGCTACATAAATGTTTGTTAAATTAAATAGACTAGGGACAGATAGGTGGTACAGTGGATAGAGCACTGGCCCTGGAGTCAGGAGGATCTGAGTTCAAATCCAGCCTCAGACATGTAACACTTACTAGCCATGTGACCTTGGGCAAGTCACTTAACCCCAATTGCCTCACCAAGAAAAAATTAAATAGACTGCTTATGCCACCATACCATGAATATAATTCAATTAAAGAAATGTTTATTGTGGATGCACTATGTTCAAAAGAGGCAGGGTAGTATAGTGGGTGGAATACTGAGTTTGGAGACAAGGAGTTTGGGTTCAAATCTGGCCTCTCACACTAATTGTATGACCCTAAAAAAATAACTAAGCTTCTATATGCCTTAAACAACTCCCTACGGTTTATTTTTTAAGTGGTGAATGGTTGTGATCTGTATTGGTGCAAGGAGTTCTCATATTGGGAATTCCTTTTATTAAGATAATTACAAATCATTTATGTGTTATTCAGTGTACTCCCCCACTTTCCATTACCCTGTATTTATTTTATATAAAATTGTTGTTTGTCCTTCGATCTTGAAGAGGACTGTGACCTCGGGGTGATGTCATGACTTTTAGCCCTTTAAGTGAGGGAGGGCTGTACAAGGTCACCAACTTTACTCTCTCCTCCAGAGCTATCTGGGTCCAGTGGCAAGATATAGATCAGGATGACTAGAGATGGCCCCAGGTGTTTAAGGCAATTGGAGTTAAGTGACTTGCCCAAGGTCACATGGATAGTAAGTGTCTAAGGTGAGATTTGAACTCAGGTTCTCAACTCCAGGACTAGTGCTTTATTGCCTGCACTACCTAGAGGCCCCTTTGTATTGTGATGAAATAATGGGATTTAGCAGATACTCAAAGACCCACCTGGAGATTAATCAAGACTGATTGAATCAAGTGAGAGTAATTGACTGCTAATTAAGCCTACTTCAAGTTAATTGGATTGTAATCACACCTGGCTATCTGTAAGAAGGTATTGTTCTCAGAAACTAGATTGTGAACTCAACTTGAGAACACCTTCAAAGACAATGGATATGGATGATGCCAACCAATCACCTTGAAGCAGTGTGAAAGGACCACCTCTGTTCCAGATCTATAAAAAAGCTTCCACAAACAGCTTGTGGAGGAGTTCCTGATTAAAGCAGGCTTGTGGAGGAGGACTTCAGGAACAACCCAACCAAGCTGGAACTCTAGGCTAGGTAGGACTTCTTTTTCATAACCTTCTGAACTCTTTGTAAATATCTGTATGTTCTAATAAATGTTTAATGCCCAAAGACTGGTACTGAAGCCTTTTAATTTTGGCGACCACAATTAAGATTTTAAACATCACAGTATAAAGTACATACTAGTACCTATATGTGTATATGTGTATGCATATATGCATGTGATGCCTCCCCTGATAGGATATAAGTGCTTTGAGGGTTAATTAGCACCCTTGATTCTGAGCATCAGCACATTTAGCTAAAGGTTTCCTCTCTCTCAAGTCCTCAAGAGCTGCCTTTTCTGTGTTTTCTCACATGAATATCCTTTGTTCCTTTAAGAAACTGAATGAAATGCCCTCATAAGGAAGGGGTAGTTTCTTACCCCAGGGCTTAGTTGGCTGGAATTGGAATCCTGGTCTTCTAGCTTCATCCCCAGCGGACATTCTATTGGCCCACACTGCCTCCTTTCTGCAAATGTTTGTTGGTGATGGTGATGACATAGATCCCAAAGAAGAACACAAATAGTTCAATTCTATTAGGGCTGCCTGTTTTTTATTTCCATTCTTTTCCTCCATGTTCTAGCGTCCCATCATCACTGGCTCTGGAGTTTGAGAGCCTGCTTCAAGGCGTAACCTCTGATACTCTGACACAAGCCACTTTTGCTTTACTGGAATTCAAAATTAGGGAGCTTGATCAGATGGCTCTAGATTTACTATCCCATGGTCCTATGAAATGAATACATCTATGGGTTTCCTCTTCTGATGGGTATATAGTGCCCTTAATTCTGTTTCTGGTGGGGATAGCTCTTGATTTTGACACTTACCATTTTGGTAAACTTGAGAGGATCACTTGTCTAGGCTTCAGTTTCCTCATTTATGCAATGAGGGGTCGGACTAGATGGTTTCTGTGGTTCCTTCCATTGTAAGTTGAGAGGCATCCAACCATTCTGGAGAGTAATTTGGAACTATGCCCAAAGGGCTATAAAGCTGTGCATACCCTTTGACCCAGCAGTAGCACTATTAGGTCTTTTTCCCAAAGAGATCATAAAAAAGAGAAAAGGACCCACATGTAAAAAAATATTTATAGCTGCTCTTTTTGTGGGGGTAAGGAATTGGAAATTGAGGGGATGCCCATCAACTGGGGAATGGCTGGACAAGTTGTGGTATATGAATGTAATGGAATTCTATTGTGCCGTAAGAAACAATGAGCAGGAGTTCAGAGAAACCTGGAAGGACTTACATGAACTGATGCTGAGTAGAATGAGCAGAACCAGGAGAACATTGTATACAGTATTAACAACATTGTGTGTTGATTAACTGTCATAGACTTGACTCTTCTCAGCAATACAATGGTCCAAGATAATTCCAAAGGACTCATGATGGAAAATGCTCTCCAAATCCAGACAAAGGAACTGTGGAATCTAGATGCAGATTGAACCATACTATTTCTACTTTTTTTTGTTTTTCCTTTTTGTTCTGATTCTTCTTTCACAGCATGACTAATGCAGAAATATGTTTAATGTGATCATACATATGTAACCTATATCAGTTTGCTTGCTGTCTTGGGGAGGGGGAAGGGAGGGAGAAAAATTTGGAACAAGAAATATTATAAAAACAAATGCTGAAAACTATTTCTACATGTAACTAGAAAATAATGATTAAAAAAAAATAAGGTAAGCATCGGCCCTGGATTCAGGAGGACCTGAGTTCAAATCTGGCCTCAGACACTTGACACTTACTAGCTGTGTGATCCTGGGCAAGTCACTTAACCCTCATTGCCCTGCAAAAAACAAAAAGCCCCCCACAAAATAAGGTGAGAGGAAAGTAAACCATAAGATTGATGCTAGGACAGAAGGGAAAAGTGTTGGGAAGAATCACAAAGGGGCCAGTTTGTTTGTCCTCTAATGCTACGGGTGGTTACTACCAGGGCAAGCATGGCAAATGGTATCTTCAACTTGGGGTAGGATCTGATACTCTAACCATTCCATGGGGAGAAGGCAGAGACACCGAGTCTACCATTGGGAGGGTGGCAAGGGAGGCCACTAAAGGGCTATGGGTGGTGGTCACTGTACCAAAAGTGGGGAGGAGACATAGGCTCTGGGACATAGCTCAAAGTCACTGCTAGAGAGGCTGGGGGTGGACAGAGAGGGAAACGGGAAGGCAAGGAAGCAGGGAAACAGATAACCCCAGCCTGCTAAAGGACTTCAAATACTGTCCCTTCCCTGGGGGGCAAAGCCTTATTCATGCCACCTACTTACAACTCTGCTACAGAATCCTTCCATGCTAGAGCCTTCCTATAAAACCTCACCACACCCACAGCTGTCAAACCAACATCAAAGCAACCCCTTGGATTTTTAAGCATTTTAAAGTTCCTATAAAAGGGGGGAGACTGTTTTTCCCCCTAAGTTATTCAATTTTCTTTGGTCTTATTCAAAGAAGCCCCTTTTTTTTTTGACGACCTCTGTTTTCTTTGGCTGAAAAATAAAAAATCACTTTGGCAGATTCTAATAAACTGTATACAAATGACTATATTATGTATAACAGCTGGTGTGATTGATTACAAATGACCTATAATAATAACTTACATAACACTATATGTATAATGGGTTATAGTGGATTCAGATGAAAGGGCAGGAGAGCTGGGCTCCTGTCTCCTGTTGCCCAGGAACAGTGTGATTCTTAGGATCAAAGGATCTTAGGCAGCTCTTGAAACCATCTGGACCAACCTCCTTATTGGACAGACAGAGGAACCTCAGAGGCCCAGAGATCTTAAGTGACATGCAAGGTCACACTGTTAGCATCAGTTGGGGGATGTGACCCCAGGTCCCCCAACTCCAAAGCAAGCATTCATCCTGCTCTGTCATACTGCCAATTCCCCCAAAGGCTCTCTCTTCTTGGTTCTACCTCTTCGAATCCATAGCTCCACTTACTCTTCAGTTCAAAGGCAACCTCGCACACATAGTCTTCTACTAGGTGGTGCAGTTGAGAGAGCACTGGACCTGGAGTCAGGAAGACCTGAGTTCAAATATCACCACAGACACATACTGCCTGTGAGACCCAGGGCAAGTCACTTAACCTCTGTCTGCTTCAGTTTCCTCATCTGTAAAATGGGGATAATAACAGGATCTATGTCCTAGGGTTGTTATGAGAATCAAATGAGATAATACTTGCAAAGTACTTACACAGTGCCTGATATATATGCTTAATAAATGTTTCCTTCTTTCTTTCTTCTCTTTTTCCCTTCCTCCTTTTTTCCTCCTTCCCTTCCTCCCTTTTCCTTCCTTCTTTCCTTCCTCCCTCCCTCCCTTCCTTTCTTCCCTCTTTCCTTCCTTCCTTCCCTCCTCCCTCCTTTCTTTCTTTCCTTCCTTCCTTATTCCTTTCTATCCTTTTCTCCCTCCCTCTTTCCTCTTTCTTTCTTTCCTTCCTTCTTCCTTCCCTCTCTCCCTCCCTCACTCCATTCCTTCCTTCCTCCCTCCCTCCTTACATCCCTCCTTCCCTTCTTCTCTTCCCTTTCTCCCTCCTTTCTTCCTTTTTTCCTTCCTGTGACCAGCAATGAAAATTACTATGTGTTTTTCTTCTCTTCATTATTTCCAATTTATCCTTTCTATATCTTCTTAGTACAAAGTTATTTGAATGTTGTCTCTCCAATGAGAGTGTGAGCTCCTTTAGAAAAGGGACTGCTTTTTTACCTTTCTTTGTATCTCCTGTACTTATCACAGTTCCTGACCCATAGTAGATGCTTAATAAATGCTTTTTGATGGACTGGTTTTGTATATACTTTACCACTTCCTTAGCAATATACATATTTTTCCTCCCAGTAGAAAGAATATATTCCTTGAAGGCAAAGGAAGTTTTTCATTTCTGTCTTGGATCAAAGACTCATAGGTCTAGGCTTGACAGGACCTCATAGGCCACCTCATTCACATGATATTTGGGCAGCTAGGTGGCACCATAGTGCATAGAATGCTGGGCCTGAAGTCAAGAAGATCGGAATTCAAATGTGTCCTTAGATACTTCCTAGCAGTGTCACCCTGGGCTAGTCACTTAACCTCTATTTGTCTTAATCCACTGGACAAGGAAATGGCAATTTACTCCAGTATATTTGCCAAGAAAACCATATGGGGTCATGAAGAGTCAGACATGACTGAACAACAACAGCAAGGTCAGGGATTCTTAAGCTGGGCCCAAGGACTCCCCAAGTGGCATTTAGTTGAAACAAAAACCAATGTAGATCTTTATTTTCTGTAGCCTAAAACTGAAGTTTATCATTCCTTCAATTATTCAAAAGCATGATTTTGAGAAGGGGGTCCCTAGGCTTCACCAGATACTGTCAAAGGGGCCCATGGGGCATAGAAAAAAGGGTAAGAATCTCTGATATAGTTACTTGATAAATGTTTGTGTATCAAATGAAATATCTCCATATTAGCCATGTTAAAAAAAAGTAAGAAAAATAAAGAAATAGTAGAAAATATGCTTCAATCTGCCTTCCGAGTACATCAGTTCTTTATTTGGAGGAGCATAGTATTTTTTTGCCATGAGTCCATGGAATTGTGATTAGTCATTGTGTTGATCAGAATTACTAAGTCTTTCACAGTTGATTGTTGTTACCATGTTGCTGTTACTATGTACGGTGTTCTCCTGGTTCTGCTCTCTTTGCTTTGCATCAGTTCATACAAGTCTTCCCAGGTTTTTCTAAAACTGCTTCTTTTATCATTTCTTATAGCACAAGAGTATTCCATCCCATTCACAAACCATAATATGCTCAACCATTCCTCAATTAATAGGTATCCCCTCAGTTTCCATTTTTTTTTTTTTGCCAAAGAACCTGGTATTCCTAGGCCATCTCCCCTCCAAGTACTAGCTAGACCTTTAGCTTCCAAGATCAAAAGAGATCAGGCATCAGGGGCCTTTCCAGCTGAGGAGAAAGAGCTATTAGTGAATTTATTTATTTGGGGGCTGCTCTTCACTTGTTATCTCACTTACTGAAGAGAAATGTTAATGACCTAAAATTATAACCTAAGGGAGGTTAAAAGCTAGTGGACTGAAATCCACTGGGTCTGAGAGACAGTCCCTAATGACTAGGGACACCTCAATTCAAACAAACAAATGGTTATAACTGACAACAGCAGTACGAATATAGCCCTAATCGATAAACTTGCTAATAGCTGTTTCCTGTTTAGGGATATGAGTTGAGTCCGGTGCTTAGTTTTAGACTGGAAGAGGCTGGTCGGGGGAAAAAAACAAGTCAGGGAATAAATCATTAAGAGGAGTTTTAATGTGAAGGATAAGCATTTGTTGGCTTAAAAAAAGAAAAGACCTCTCCCTTACAAATGTGAATGTCCAAATGGTGGCTTGGCAAAGGACTGGGGTTTGAATGCACAGTGTTAAAGGTAAACACCATTTCCTTCACTGACAGACTTAATGGATTTGATGAAGGTAGAAAAAGCTTAATTCAAACAAAGGACTGAAGTGTAAACAGGGCCCTAATTAATGGGCTCTTTGGTCTTCAGGGTTCACCACATTAGTCTTTGGCCTTGATCTTGTTGAACAGCTGGTACCTTGTGGATTATCTACTTTGAGAATTACCCCTAACAAATATTTATGGGATCATAGATTTAGTACTGGAAAGGACACAGACGATCTAGTACAATGCCTTCATTTTACAGATAATAATAATAATAATAATAACAGCTGATATTTATACAGTACTTTCCCCTGTTGCCCTTTCCCCATACCACAGGACCCAGAACCACTGAGGAACTTCTATGAGTGGAGCAGACCCCAGGTTCAAATCCTTCCTGTTTAGTTGCTACAGGTCCTTAAGCAAATCACTTAAGCAAAAAACTGTGCCTCAGTTTCCCCATCTGCAAACTGAAGTTGTTGGGCTCCAAGAACTCTTCCAACACGAAATCTATGATACTATGAACATAAGAGAAAAAAAAAACATTTATCAGAGAATTGTGTGGTTGAAAGACAAAATATAACAGGGAAACGAAATTTGCTAAACAAGAGCAATTACAGTACCAAAAGAGGGATGGGGAGGTGGGGAAAAATTTACATGATAACTTTATTTATATATTTTTAAAAGGAATAGCAAGTTGTACATAATAGATTTGCAATTTCATGTGCAATCATCTTTTTAAAAATTATATGTTATGGAAATGCTTGTTTTATTCCATAAATTAAAAATACAATAAATACTTTTTTTAAAGCCCCAAATAGCAATGATCCTTTATTATCCACACCTGTCATTAGTATAGATCATTTAGAATCAACTGGAGAGCTTATGGCTCTCTCTACCCCTCATACCTCCCTAACTTCTCTGGTGTTGGATGGGGCAGGTTTTTCATTTTACAGGTAGAGACAATAAGGCAGAGAACTAGAGCAAGTCTGTGTATTTTTGTGGTATGTAGTTAGGCTCATAGGGTGGTAGATGACAGGTGGTTGAGTTGGTGAACATTTCTAAGTTGGCAGGGTATGTGTGTGTGTAAGTAAAACAGATGTACTGTTATAAACCATAATGATGTAGGAGGCAAAAAGGGGTTAACAGAAAAAACCAAGACTCAAGCTCTAATTTAGATATGAGCTCTAAGAGGGATTCAGACCCTAATTAATGGATAACTTAAGATTCGAGAAACAAGTCTTACCGACATTAATCACCATTCATAACAAGAACATGAAGGGGCAGTTCAAAAAGACCTTAACTACAACAATGATACACAATGATATACAAGACAGGGTATAGAAATTCAAACTGATAAATGAAGATATTTTGAAACTAGCCATGGGAATCAAAAAGTGACACACGCAGAAAAGGCCAAATTTGTCCCCAGATTCACCTTATGACAGGTAAACCCCCAAAACACACCTTCATGGAAAAAGGTACCTGCCAGGGGGCAGCTAGGTGGTGCATTGGATAGAGCACCAACCCTGGATTCAGGAGGACCTGAGTTCAAATCTGGCCTCAGACACTTTACACACTTACTAGCTGTGTGACCCTGGGCAAGTCACTTAACCCCAATTGCCTTACCAAAAAAAAAGAAAGAAAGGAAGGAAGGAAGGAAGGAAGAAAAGAAAAAAGAAAATAAAAAGGTACCCACCTCGGGGGTTGGCTTAGGACCCCAGGAACTCCAAATTAGGATAGGCCCTCCCCTGTACCTCGCTAAGGTGGAGATTATTATAATGAGACTGATAATCAATTTATCCATACTATAACTATAACTGCCTTTTCTTTCCCTATTCAAAAGATACCTTTCTACTTTTCTGGTTCTCTCCCTGTGGTCACTCATAGTATTGCAATAAAACTTGGGAAACTGAGTCACTGAGTCTTGTAATTCTTTTGGGATGACTCACGATTAATTTGACCCTAATTCCATCCCACAGCAATACCACCTCCCAAAGAAAAGGGTTCTTGTCCACGGTTTCTTTAAATTTGGCCTGGATAGATGTTAAAAGAAAGAAAGAAAAAAAAACCCTGGATTCTCTTCTGCCTTTTTTTTTTCTTTCTTTCTCACAATAACCCCATCTGGCTGCATGAATAATGATTCCTGGTGAGGTCCTTGGGAGGGTAAGACACCAGGGGCTACTTCCCATAGTCCCACTGGTTGACCCTTGGCCATTTGTTTCTCATAAGATCATAGGATGAATCAGAGGTCGATGAGACCTTAGAGTACATGTAGTCAGTCATAAAGCCGTAAATTTAAAGCTTGAAGGAACCTTGGAAGTTATCACTGGAATCATAAATTTAGAACATATATTATAGACTCTAAAAGAATTCTTCCAATCTGTACTCAAACTAGCAGGTCAAATCCTCAGAGCAAGGCTCCCCTCAGAGTCAGGAAGACCTGTGTTCAAATTTGACCTCTGATGTGCCCTGGGGCAAATCACTTAACCATTGCCTGCCTCAGTTTCCTCATCTGTCAATTGGAGATAATAATAGAGCACTCTAGTTCGAGACCCCTGAAATTTTGATTACTCTTTTTCTTCCTGAGGGGAATAATAGCCTCTCATTCCCACTGCAGGAAAAACAATCCTATTTAATTATGACTTGAAACTCCCCTTTTGGTCACCTCCATTTCTACTCATGGACTGGCCCCAGACATGTTGTATGTAACCTGGAGTGTAGCATCCACATACAATGTACATGGAAAGACAGCAAATTTTGAAGTCAGAGGACCTGAGTTTGAATCCTTACTCTGCTATGTCACCTTGGACAAGTGATTTCTGGGTGAAGATGAGTTTCATCACCTATCAAGACAAATGATTATTTCTCTTTCATATTAGCAGCCAGTTATTAAAATTAGAGAGACCCTAAGCACCGGCCCTGGATTCAGGAGGACCTGAGTTCAAATCTGGCCTCAGACACTTGACACTTACTAGCTGTGTGACCCTGGGCAAGTCACTTAACCCCCATTGCCCTGCAAAAAAAAATTAGAGACGCCCGAGCTTTTTCCTCCTGTCCTATTTCCTTGTCTGAAGTCTAGTCTCTCAAAGACAGGTCTGATAGAAGATAGGATTAACATTCTCCTCATTCTGAATATTGCCACTCTACCCAACTAGATCAGACTTCTTCTTTTTTAAATTAATTAATTAATTTTAGTTTTCAACATTTGTTTAGATAAGATTTCCAATTTCAAATTTTTCTCCTTCCCTCGCCTCCCGCCTCCCTCCCCCCTCCCCTAGACAGCAGGTAATCTGATATTGGTTATATATATATATATATATATATATATATATATATATATATATATATATATATATATATAATATTATAACATTAATAGATCAGACTTCTAATCTGAAATGAATTCCTGCCCATTGTGTTCCACCCAAGCTAATTTGACCTGAGATAGATCCTCCTCTTGGTTATCCAAGGCTGTGGGTGGTCTGGGTGTAGAGGTAGCCCCTTTGTCCAACTGTAACATGATATTACTCTCCCAGCTCCTCCTTAGAATAGGTTGACCAATCATTAATTGTTAACCAGTCAGAGTTGACTGCCACTCTCCGGAACACCCACTTTTCCAAAGGCATAAAAGTCATTAGCCCTCCACCATGATTGTCTTTGGTCCAAGAGGGACAGCCAAATGAGCATTCCTTTTATTAATAAAATGCTAGCACGATTAATAAAATGATTAATTACCTAGAAATTATGTCTCTCAAACTTTTTAAACTGCAATATAAAATGAGTGGGCTATATTGGATGATCTTTAAGGTCTCTCCCAGCTTTGAATCAACAATCCTATATCCTTTCCCCTCCCCCCACCTTTTCTTTGGGGGGGGGCAATGAGGGTTAAGTGACTTGCCCAGGGTCACACAGCTAGTGTCAAGTGTCTGAGGTCAGATTTGAACTCAGGTACTCCTGAATCCAGGGCCAGTGCTTTATCCACTGAGCCAACTAGCTGCCCCCCTCCCCCACCTTTAAAAAATCTCCAGGTTAAGTCCTACATCTTTTATCTTTGATCAAGGATCAAAAGATCAGAGATGGAGAGTTGGAAGAAGCCCAAGAGCCCAATGGCTACAATCTCATTTGATAGATGAGAAAACCCAGCCCTGGGAAGGTTGTCACTGACTCCAGCTTACACTGGCAGAGTTGGGTACACAGACATTTACTAACTATGGGACCCTGAGCAAATCACTTAACCTCTCTGGGCCTCAGTTTCCTCATTTGCCATCTTCCCAATGGCACATGCTGCTGCCTCCCTTCCCTCATCACTGCCACGCCTAGCAGCTTTAGCCTTCTTTAGTGTTTGTTTCTTAATCATACACTATTTTGTACACATTCATTTTTAACATAATAACTATAACTTACTTCTCTATGTATTTATATTGTTATAGTGATTGCCTGGGCAGCTAGGTGGCACAGCAGATAGAGCTCTGGGCTTGGAATCAGGAAGACTCATCTTCATGAGTTCAAATCCAGCCTCGGATGCTTACTAGCTGTTTGACCCTAGGCAAGTCACTTAACTCTGTTTGCCTCAGTTCCTCATCTGTAAAATGAGCTGGAGGGGCAGCTAGGTGGCACAGTGGATAGAGCACCAGCCCTGGAGTCAGGAGGACCTGAGTTCAAATCTGGCCTCAGACACTTAACACTTACTAGCTGTGTGACCCTGGGCAAGTCACTTAACCCCATTTGCCTCACTAAAAAAAAAAAGAAAAGAAAAGAAATGAGCTGGAGAAAGAAATGCAAAATTACTCTAATGTCTTTGTCAAGAAAACCCCAAATAGGGTCATAAAAATTTGGACACAACCAAGACAACCCAGCAACAATGAGTCATTGTCTATATTGTTTTTTTGGCTCTGCTCATGTTATTATGTAGAAGTTTACGTATATTTTTCCATGCTTCCATGTCATGGTAGTTTATAAAGTGTTTTACACACACACACACACACACACACACACACACACACACAAACTCCATTAGGTAAGGAGTTTGCACGTTATAATCTCCATTATGCAAGCATTCTATTAACTGGAATTTTCTATTAACCAGTCCTATATATCTGTAGTTGCACTATCATGTCCAGAAAGATGATCTCAAGCACTAAATGACCCATAAAATATCATTGAAATTATTTTTAAATGCATTCAGTATCATTATTGAAATAAATATATTGTATTATCCTGTAATTCTTTGGAAATTGGTAGTTCATATATAGTATTCTAGCCCTGAGTTAATATTGCTTTAGTCACTGCTATGGCAACCAAAAGGATGTAATTCCCCATCCCCATCCCATCATCCCCTTAGAGTGTTGCTATGGCTACCTCCGTCAGAATGGAGGTTCTAAAGTTTCAAGGATAAAGAGCAGATGAAAATCTGGGAACAGTGGTTAATGAGATAATTAGCATTTGAAAAGGCAGTCTTGAGAGGTGATAACACTTTGGAGCCCATAATTCAAGTAAACAGTAAGGGTGTTGTCAGTAGATTACCTAACACTTCATTATTTACTGAGTTTACCTTTAGCTGTCTCTCAAGTCATCCTTTTCTACTTCCCTCAGTCCCTTTTCATCTCTCTTACTGTGACTTCTTTGTTTCTCTTCTCTTCTTCTTCTCCCTCTTCACATACAAGGGAAAGTGGGTACTCTCTCTTCCTACCTATCTACTTCTCTCTTTCTCTATTCTTCCTCAATTTACCATAAAAATTCAGCTCACTAAATAATAATAATAAAAAATTACATTTATATGGTCCTTTATAGTTGGCAAAGCCCTTTACATATGTTAACTCATTTAATAAAGACCTGCTGTGTGCATGATACTATTCCAGGTGCTCAAAGGATAAGAAAAAAACACACACCACATAGTCCCTGCCCTAAATTAGCTTATATTTTACTGAACTATTTTCCTAAATATTTGTCATAATTATAAAGTGTTAAAATTAGTTTTATTTTATTAAGTGCATTAATATTTTGTAACTTTTTATTGCCATTATTTGCACCACATGATTCCCAGAGAACTCTCTCATATAATAAATAGTAGCTTCTATCTCTTCTTTTGAACTGAGTTTGTTCTTTGTAATTTTGAAACCTTCTGATTTCTTTTTTATCTAACTTTTCTAAGCAATGATTTTTTTAGGCAGTTGTTCTTTCCTATTTATGTTGCTGTAGTTATTGCATATATTGTTTTCTTGGCTCTGTATACTTTATTATGCATCTGTTTATGTATATCTTTCTATGCTTTTCTGTATTCATCATAGTTGTCATTTCTTTTCTTTTTTTGCGGGGGAGGGGGGGGACAGGGCAATGAGGGTTAAGTGACTTGCCCAGGGTCACACAGTGTCAAGTGTCTGAGGCTGGATTTGAAATCAGGTCCTCCTGAATCCAGGGCTGGTGGTTTATCCACTGTGCCACCTAGCTGCTCCTATAGTTGTCATTTCTTAACAGCATAGTAATATTCTATTACATTCATGCATCACATGTTTAGCCATTCCCGAGTTGATGAGCATCTATTTTGTTTCCAATTCTTTGCTATCACAACAAGTGTTGCTATAAATATTTTGATATATATATGGGGATTTCTTTCTTAATGGCTTCCCTGGAATGTAAGTCTAGCAATGGAATCTCTGAGTCAAAAAGTATGGATATTGTCATCACTTTATTTGCATAAGTTATTTACATATTTGCTTTCCAAAATGGTTTGCAGCGCCACCAACAATGCACCAGTGTGCTAATATATCCCATGATTCCCATCTTTTGTCATCTTTGTCAATTTCTCTGCTTCTACTTGTTTTTTTGTTTGTTTGTTTGTTTTTTGTTTTTGTTTTTTTTGTGAGGCAATTGGGGTTAAGTGACTTGCCCAGGGTCACACTGCTAGTACGTGTTAAGTGTCTGAGGCCAGATTTGAACTCAGGTCCTCCTGACTCCAGGGCTGGTGCTCTATCCACTGTGCCACCTAGCCGCCCCTCTGCTTCTACTTTTTAAATCAAAGCAGTTTCATTTTTCATATATGTCTCTGGATATAGAGGCAGCTTGCTGTAGTGGATACAGATGGAATAAGGTATCCCTGGGTTCAAGGCCCAACTCTAATATATTTTCTATGTGATTCTTAACTTCTTAGTGGCCTCAGGGAATTAATTATCTAAGACTCTAAATTGCCTAGCAAGGGCTAATCTAAAGTAATAGAGTTTTCTCACTGGTTTATTCTCTATTCTAGTAGAAGTATCTAGATAGCTCTAGTAGTTGCAGGGGGCAGCTAGATGGAGTGGTTTGCCATTTCCTTCTCCAGTTCATTTTACAAATGAGGAAACTGAGGCATACTGGGTCACACAGATAGTGAGTGTATGAGGCTAGATTTGAGCTCAGCTCTTCCTGACTCAAGGCCCGGTACTCTATTCACTGTACCACTGAGCTTTCCCTTGAAGATGACTGTTCAATGCCAGTGGGTACTCTCTTCCTACCTATATTCCCAGAGAGATCAAAGAAAGGGGAAAATGTCCCTTACATGTACAAAAATATTTGTAGCAGCTCTTTTTGTAATAATAATAAAAAAAGAAATCAAAGGGGAGCTTATCTATTGGGAAATGGCTAAAAATTATATTATATGAATGTAATGAAATATTATCATATGATAAGAAAATTTTAATTGCATGGTTTCCCCCCAAAATCTGTATGAATTGATGCAGAAAAAGGGGAAAACCAGGAGAGTAATATATGCAGTAACAATAATGGTATAAAGACAATTTTTAAAACTTCCTTCTTTCCTCCCTCCCTTCCTTTCCTCCTCTCTTCCCAATTTTCTCTCTTCCTCTCTCTCCCTTTTTGCTTTCTTTCTTCTTCCTAGTGGGGGAAAACTCAGAGGGAAAGAAAACAAATATTTGTTAATTGGAAAATTTTAGAAAAAGAAACAACAGGCCCAGTCTTCTTAAAAAAACAAAAACAAACCACACACACACACAAACCGGGGCAGCTAGGTGGTGCAGTGGATAGAGCACTGGCCCTGGATTCAGGATGACCTGAGTTCAAATCCAGCCTCAGACACTTGACACTTACTAGCTGTGTGACCCTGGGCAAGTCACTTAACCCCCATTGCCCCACCAAAAAACCAAAACAAAACAAAACAAAACAAAAACTAAACCAAACTGATTAAATCAAATCATTTCCCACTATTTATGACTCATATTTTCTTGTATCATTCTCCATCAGTAGAAAAAAATTTCCTGATACTTACTATTTTCAATATATTTTGAATTATCTTTTAATCAAAAACTGCAATTGACAAAGTCAAGTCATTTCCTTGTCATCCATCCCAGGTAACAGAGTTGGGTTTATGTAGATCTTTTTCCTCAGAGAGTTTGCCTCTGAATATGGTTGTTATCCAGAATGTCTCCCCTCCTTTATGTCCTAGTATGCAGGGGTGAGAAGAGGCCATTGGCACTGAGTGAAAAGGTCTCCTGGAACCTGCTCCCACATCAGAGAGATTCCTAACATACTCTCCATTAGGCCTCAAGCCTCTGACTCATTGTGGATAAGGGCAAAGACTGGGCTTGGGTAAGTGTGTGTGTGTGTGTGTCTGTGTCTGAACTGAGATCTCTTCATAAGGAATGATGCGTCCATTGGTGGTCCCACAATCATTCAATTCTTGATCATTGATGGAGAGTAGAGGGCAGTCCTTCCAGGATTCCCCACAACCCAAGGAGCATGAAAGGAGTTAGCCAGGAAGCCTCTATTCAACCCACTCAATTCTGTTTTGTAGTGAAACGAACAAGTCAAAGACACATTTACAAATGACAACCTTCCATTCAATGGGAATTGTTGGCAGGTGATATTCTGCAGCTAATTAACCAAGAAGCATTTAATAAATAGCTGCTATATTACTAGACACTGGGCTAGGCATTAGGAATACACAGACAGAAGGTCACTTGGTTCTTGCCCTCAAGAAGCTTACATCCTATCAAAAGAAACACACACACATATGTGTGTGTGTGTGTGTGTGTGTATGTGGTTGTTGTTGTTTGTCCTTTGTGTTTTGAAGAAGACCAATGACATCATGGGGCGATTGTTTTGGCTTTTTTAAGAGACAGGGTGTGGGGCAGCTAGGTGGTGCAGTGAATACAGCACCAGCCCTGGAGTCAGGAGGACCTGAGTTCAAATTTGGCCTCAGATACTTGACACTTACTAGCTGTGTGACCCTGGGCAAGTCACTTAACCCCCATTGCCTCACAAAAAAACCCAAAACAAAACAAAAAAACAAAAAACAAAAAAACCCAAAGAGACAGGGTGACGTAGTCCTGATATCAGAGTTGAAGGATCTGGGTGCAACTTCTGCCTCTGCCACTTAATACTTGTATGACCTTGGCTAAGAAATTTAACCTTTCTGGGCCTTAGTTTCCTCATCTGTAAAATGAGGGGGTTGGACTAGATGGCTTCAAAAGTCTCTTCTGGTTATAGGATCAAAGGATCCAGGACCCAGGTTCAAAACATGGGTATATAACTTTTTATTATTTTTAATTATATTATTATTAAGCATTGTATTATTATTTTATATATTCTTATTATTTGCTACTCTTACTCTATGACCTTGAGTAAGTCATTTCCTTTCTCTGAGACCCCCAAGTTTCCTCCTTTGTAAAAGGAGGGGGCCAGACTGGATGATTTTTTTTTTTTTTTGTGAGGCAATTGGGGTTAAGTGACTTGCCCAGGGCCACACAGCTAGTAAGTGTCAAGGGTCTGAGGCTGGATTTGAACTCAGGTCCTCCTGAATCCAGGGCCAGTGCTCTATCCACTGCACTTCCTAGCTGCCCCTGGATGATCTCGAAGACCCTTTCCTGCTTCAAATCTTCTTTTCCTCTGACCTCTAACATTCAGTCCATAAAACAAAAATCTCCCCGTGATCAATGGTTGCTCCAAATCCCTCTGCACCCATTGGGATTCAACCTGATTTCTCCCTAGAAAAGGGCAATGAAGTACAGTTGCTAAATATAGCCTTCAGTCCAGTCCGGGCTTTCTACAGATCCTTGCTGGAGGAAAGCCATTTTTATTGAGTGAATTTCCAAGAAAGCAGTTGACAGGCTTGGCACTGCTATTCCTGGAAATGTTCAATAGGTCATCTTCTGGAAGGAGCTGCTGCCTAATGCCGGATCTGAACAGAGCTGCCCTCCTCTCTCCCAGCATGCGCCCCAGATGCTCCTGCCCACCAACAGTCCCCCAAATGCTGAGGGCCTGTCAACTGGCCCCAGGCCCAGGGGGGCCAGTAGCATGCACTGAGTCTAATTTCCTTCCTGGCAAGGAGGCCGTCACAGCTATGCCTCTGCCAGTGAGCTTGCTGTGAATGGAAGACAGGCGGCCTGGGCTGATGAATTATAAAACACATCGAATCAATCTGATGCCCTGGACACCCCACTGACAGCCCTGAGGGGAGACTGGGCCATTGGAAACAGCTGAAGTCCAAAGGGGCAGGACCCTACGGGGAGAGAGGAATCAGAGGTTGACCTTAGGCTCAAGGCTCCTTGGCTGCCCCGAGAGGGCCTGGAATTCCCCTCTGGTGCTAAGTAAAAGGACTCAGTAAAGGATAAAGGGAACCAAGAGATCTGCGGCTGATCACTGACCTACTGGGTGACTTTGGGAAAATTACTCAGCTTCTCTGGGCTCTGTTTCTCTATGAGAGGCAGTGGTTGGATAGAAATCCTCCCTCACATACTTAGCATCTGGTGTGACCCTGAGCAGGCCATGGAATTGCAGATTTAGATCTGCAAGTCACAATCTCTCTGAGCCTGGCTTTCTTCTTTCATAAAATGGGGATAACATATCTGGAGTACCTACCTTACAGGGTTGTTTGGAAGCTCAAATGAAATCATGAGTGCAAAATGACTTATGAATCATAAAATCCTATAGAAGTATGAATTACTATTAACTTTAAAATGAGGTAATTGCCTGGCCTTTTTATTTACTTACATGGGTTAATCAAAAAACAGCTATTAAACACCTACAATATAATATTCATTTGAAATGGCTATCGAAGGGGACAATCCTGTGAAGGCACATTGAAAATTACAGTGATCTAGAAATATATACATATATAATACAACTCTGTGTATGTGTGTGTGTTCTAGTAATAGCTAGCATAATCATTTGTAGTTTAGTCATTTTTCAGTTGTGTCTGACTCTTCTGGTCCCAATTTGGGGTTTTCTTGGCAGAGATACTGGCTTGCTAATTCCTTCTCCAGCTCATTTTACAGATGAGGAAACTGAGGCAAACAGGGTGAAGTGACCTACACAGGGTCACACAGCTAGGAAGTTTCTGAGGCTGGATTTGAACTCAGGAAGATGAGTCTTCCGGACTCCAGGTCTGGTGCTCTATCTACCTTGCTGTCCATAGGATAATCATAGCTAGCATTTATATAGCACTTTAAGGTTTACAAAGCATCTTAAAGATATTATTTCACTCTATCCTTACAACAACCCTGAGAGGTAGATGCTATTATCTTTATTTTATAGATGGGGAAACCAAGGCAAAGAGAGGCTAAGTCACTCCCCCACGGTTACCCAGGTAGGAAATGTGTGAGGGAGGATTTGACCTTGGGTCTTCCTGACTCTAGCTCGGTCTAATACTCTAATGAGCAAGTCAAACTTTCCATATTAAGGACGACTCAAAATGGTTGGTGGAAGAAATCTTAATGATATTCAAACTCTTTGACCCTGTCTGAGGGCTGGGCTGAGATCAGGTTAGGGTGACTTCAAACAGGGAGTTTTGCAAGCTTAAATCAGTGCCTTATCTGATCTGGCTTTTAGGTCACTCTCTCTTCCATTTTGTCCTGTTTCGAGTCTCTTTGTCAATAGCAAGGCCTAATTCCTATGAGGGGTTCAAAGGGAGTTAATCACAATTAGTATTGTAGGGAGAGGGATCCATAAAATCAGACTGGAAATTCTAATCCTGAATCAGTCCAGTGGAATACCAAGTCCCATAAAATTAAAGAACAACAACCAACTTTAAAAAATTTTTAATTTTGGGGGTGGTGAGGGAGTGGGGGGCAGCAATGAGGGTTAAGTGACTTGCCCAGGGTCACACAGCTAGTAAGTGTCAAGTGTCTGAGGCAGGATTTGAACTCGGGTCCTCCTGAATCCAGGGCCAGTGCTTTATCCACTTCACCACCCAGTTGTCCCCCAATACTGCTTCTTTTATTGTCACACAATTAATCAATTAATCAAAGATATAAGCCAGGTGCAAAGAGCCTAGTTAATCAAGTTGGAAAGAGAGCTTCAGTAACTGGATGAAATCTGATGATGAAATATATTGAAATTGGTTGAAAAAATGACAACACATCTCTGGACCTCCTGAAGGAGATTTTGGTAGAAGTATTCCAGAAACCATGTGAAGAATTGAATTTGGTAGTACTTTTAGGAGAAAGCCATTTGTACCTGTAACCGGAGGGCTAGCAAGCAGCAAAGGGGAAAAGAAGCATTTATTAAGTACCTTCTTTGTGCCAAGCACTGTCCTAAGAACAAATATTATCTCATTTGATCCTTATAACAA
This sequence comes from Dromiciops gliroides, assembly GCF_019393635.1. NCBI lineage: Eukaryota > Metazoa > Chordata > Mammalia > Microbiotheria > Microbiotheriidae > Dromiciops > Dromiciops gliroides. Next base: position 270,535,197 of record NC_057865.1, on the reverse strand, counting down.
CTCATTGAGGTAGGTGCTATTATTATCCCCACTTCAAAGTTAAGGAAACTGAGGCAGACAGAGGTTAAGCGAATTACCCAGGATTACACAAGTATCTGAGGCCAGATTAGAATTGAGATCTTTTTGACTCCTGACCCAAAGCTCACTGCCTCGCCTACCTACCTCCAAGGAGAGGGAAGTAAGGAGTAGGAAATCCCTTGGACTCTCTTCCTTCTACTCTACTGCCTCTGTTTCCTTCCCATTGACCATGTAACCAGAGAGACTTGACCAGTAACAACTATATTCAACCAGGATCTGAGAGAGGACAACAGAGAGAAAACAGAGGGAAGGCAACTTCAGAGAGCATAACCTCTTTGGGGTACAGCTTCTGGACTCTCCAGGGGGCATCAATGCTCTGAGTCCTAAAGATAATTATACCCACTTAAGGGGAATTTCATGACTACTACACAAGAGGAGAAAAAGACTTCTAGAAACTGTGAATTGTAGGTTCCCCCTTTGGAACATTTTCTCTCCAATTCAAGCATGTTTACCCCTTGATTCTGTATGTACTGCTGGGAGGGTGTTTCAGAGACTTTTAAGGGGATGTTTTTGTACCAACTGTCCTTACTGTGCCATTTCAGTGAATGCCCCTTTCTAAAAGCTCATTGAGTTTGGCTGTCTGATAATCAACAGGTTGCACTCCAGATGGGGGCTTGTGAATGATAGTATTTAAATCCATCAGGGTTCAAGGCAGATGTGGTCAAGCTGCCCTTTGGGAGCCCAATCTTCCAGTATTAGTGAGATCTGGAGAATGTAGCCCTAGAAGGGTTAAAATCTGTGGGCATTGGGGCAGCTAGGTGGTGCAGTGGGCAGCTAGGTGGTGCAGTGGATAAAGCCCTGGGCCCGGATTCAGGAGGACCTGAGTTCAAATCCGGCCTCAGACACTTGACACTTACTTAGCTGTGTGACTCTAGCCAAGTCACTTAACCCTCATTGCCCCTTAAAAAAATCTGTGGGTATATACATATATAAAAATACATATACATGCACTCATGTATACATACATAGGCCCTAAGTGACCTTGAGAAATACTATAATATTGATCTGCTCCTGTAATTTATCAGTGTAGGAAGCTTCCTGATTTGGAAAGCCCCTGTCTTGATTCAGATCAGCAATTCCTCTGTGACTTATGCTGTCAGAAGCACCGAGATAGTCATTGACTTGCTCATCATCACTTAGCTAACGTGTATCAGCTGTAAGACTTGAACCTGGGTCTTCCTGACTCTGCCATATGGCCTCCCATTCTCTAAACACATATTTAAAAAAAAAAGCCTCACCAACCTACAAAAGGACTCTGTCCCTTTAAATGCTCTTTCTCTATTATATAATCTTCTGGCTCGCTTCCCTGCGTGAGCTTTCAAAGAACTATAAAGAAATCTTTAAAGACTAATATTTCTCCGGTTCCTACTGGCACACATGTACAAAGTAAATGTTCCTAGACTGTCAGTAACTGGAGCTCTCAAGTATGTGTTTCAAAAAATGGGAGGTGGGAGGTGGTGAGTCCTTGAATCCACAGCTGTATTTTTTTTTTCAGGACCTAGTACCTTATCTACGTTACCAAGGCTCACATCTACATATTGTGGTCCTTCCGCCCTTTTCCAGCTTACTGGCTCCATCCATCTTGTCAATTCAAGGACGCCTTTGCATTGAGAAACTTGACTACCACGATTAATCAAAGGGAAACAAAAACAACTCCATTTGTTCATACTGGGGCCATCTGACTCTTTTCTAGGAAAAACCTGATTCCTGAATTCCATGAACTGCTCTCTAAGAGGGATGCGGGATGCCAAGGAGGCTTATTCCCCAATAATTCCTTCGCTCAAAATGCCATCTTATATGCTCCCAGACAATCCAATTCAATGAGCATTTATTAAGTATCTACAATGCTCAGGGCTCTGTGCTGATATTTCTGGGGATAGGAAGACAAAACAAAACAAAATACTCAAGCCATCCCTCCCCTTAAGAAGTTTATATCGTTACTGGAATACCCCCATCTTCAAAGCCCATGGTCCCAGGCTGTTGACATAATTGTAACCCACAAAAATTTTTATTTTCTAGGACTTGGCATTCAATTATGCTGGACTGTTCCAGGATCAGAGTTTCCAGTCTGCTTCCATGCATCCCTTTCCCCACATAAGTAGTAAGTCATGGGGATTAGGCTTTGCTATATTGACAATGGGACACTAAGAACAAAATGGAAGACAGAATGACCTAAAAAACAAGGTCAGATAAGGCACTGACTTGTTTGAAGTCATCATAACCCAATCTCAGCCCAGCCTTCAGATAGGGAGGGTCAACGAGTTGAAATGTTGTTATGGTTTCTCCCACCAGCCATCTCCATTTGTCCTTAGTGATGAAAAGCTTGACTTTCAAGAGTTTCTTATAATTTCAGAATCATAATTACAATGACATAATTATTCCATTTCAGAGCCCAGGGATTGATAAACCAATACTCCATGATTTAAATGGAAGGGAGAGCTCATCTATGGGGATAATCCTTCCATCAGCACAGTTGGCCCAGGCAACCTAATGGGTAAAGATGAGGAATACGGAGATGAGGGAAGCAACAGTAATGGCAAAGCTGTAACTAAGATAAGACGACTGATCTTCCAGGATGCTGAAATTTAGAAGAGGCTGACAGTTCTTGTAATCCTTCTGCCAGTAGAAACAACTGAGTTGGGCGCTTAGATAGCAAGAAGAACTACTTAAACTAGGAAGCTACGGGTTGGGATAGGGTGCTTCCCCCCCACCCAAGCCCCTTTACGTGACAGCTGAGGTCTTTCTCGGTCCAATATTGAACTACACCCTCCCCAGCAGTGTCCTGGTGGTATTACACCTATGGGTAGAGGGTATCCTGGATTCTCTACTATACTCTACTCAACTATACTCTTACTCCAGCCTTGTGTCCTGAAGTCCAAGGTCTCTCCCAAAGGTTTCTCCTGCCCTACAAGTAAATTTTTCTTAAAATTCTTTGTCTAAGACAGTTAGGTAGTGCAGTGGATAGAATACTAGCCTTGGAGTCAGGAGGACCTGAGTTCAGATCTGTCCTCATACACTTACTAGCTGTGTGACTCTAGGCTTAACCCCGATTGCCTTAAAAAAAAAAGTAGCCTCCTGCCTTGAAAATTCAGCTCCAATGTCATCTTCCACATGAAGCCTTTTTGGATTCCTCCCTCAGTTCTAGCACCCTTCCCTAAAAAGTATCATACATGTGGGTGTCCCAAAAGTCTTAATGTAGCGTTAAACTATTTGGGGGGGCAGTTGGTTTTGGTTTTTTGTTTTGGTGAGGTAATTGGGGTCAAGTGACTTGTCCAGGGTCACACAGCTAGTAAGTATCAAGTGTCTGAGGTCAGATTTGAACTCAGGTCTTCCTGAATCCAGGGCCAGTGCTCTATTCCCTGTGCCACCTAGCTGCCGCAAGCTTTAAACTATTAAAGCTTAATCGTTTCATAGCACTTTAAATGGCAGGCATTGTGCTAGGTGCTGGGAATACAGACAGAAATTAAAAAGTCCCTGTCCTCAAGTAGCTTACAGTCTATTGGGGAGTACCTCCATAAATAAACGAGCATGGGCACACACACACACACACACACATGCGCACACATACAGTGTCCTCAGCATCTTAGGGCTAAACCCCAGCAAGATTTTAGGATACAGTGTAGGCATGTGTCCATACGCCCCAATAGAACGTAAGTTACTTGAGGGCAGAAGCTTTGTATTGCCAGCACTTGGCACAATGTCTAATGTGTAGTTGGTTGATCGCTATTTTGAGAGCACCATTAATGGTGTTTGGCCCATGAGGCACAGCTGCTCCTTACAGTTCTGGAGATTAGGCAATAGAAGGCAGGAGAAAGAGAAGACAGAGAGGACAGAAGAGGGAGGAGTGATGACTAATGGGAACTGGGTTGCATGTGGAGACAGAGGACCTGGAGGGTTGCTCCCTGCTATCGGGGTGACCTTGCACAAGCCACAACTTCCCTTGGCACCTCCATGCAAAATGAAGTCATGGTCACCTCTGTGGTCCCTTCCAGTTCGCGTGGTACAATGGAAAGAAAGAGATGGATTTTGAGTGAGAGAGCCCTTAAATGAAAGTCCCTGTCCAGCAGGAGGGAGAGAAATGGAGGGCAAAATGGGGCAATGAAGTGGTGGAGGGAAAGGGGAGGATGACAAGGAAGGAGAGAAGCATCCTCCATTTTTTCTCACCCCGAGGGTTCCAGAAAGTGGAATTGCTGACAGTAAAGAAAGCAAAGAAATGGCTGGGGTGGAGGGGAGGAGCAGAGAAAGGAGAAGAGGGAAAGAGCTGAGGTGGGGGGAGGGTGAGGGATAACAGGACATGGAGAGGAGGAGGCAGAGAGCAATGGCAGCAGGAAGGGGTGAGAGAATGGGAAGGATCATAGATCCAGAGCTGGAAGGAACTACGGAGGACATTTAGTTCAATCTTCTTATTTTGGAGAGAGAGACAGAGACAGAGAGAGAGAGAGAGAGAGAGAGAGAGAGAGAGAGAGAGAGAGAGAGAGAGAGAGAGAGAGAGAGAGACATAGAGAGACACAGAGAAAGACAGAGACACAGAGAGACATAGAGAGACACAGAGAAAGACAGAGACACAGAGAGACAGAGATAGACAGACACAGAGAGTCAGAGAGACAGAGACAGACAGACAGAGAAACAGAGACAGACAGAGAGACAAAGAGAAACAGACACAGAGAGAGACAGAGATAGAGAGACAGAGACAAAGAGACAATGACAGACAGAATCAGAGATAGAGACAGAGAAACAGAGATATAGGGACAAAGAGACAGAGACAGACAAAAAAGGAAGGAGACAGAGAAAAGGAGAGAGCTAGAGAAAGACAAAGACAGAGAGACAAAGGTAGAGACAGGCAGAGAAACAGAGAGAGACAAAAAGGAAAAAAAGAAGAAATACTATTAAGGAAAAACAAAGAGATGGTGGACATGCACTCACAAAACAAAAAAAGGGAGACAGAGACAGAAGAGGGAAGGAGAGAGCTAGAGAGAGAAAGAGACAGACAGAGAAACAGAGAGAGGCAGACAGAGAGATAGAGTAAAGAAGAGCAAAACAGACAAACAGGAAGGAGGGAGAGAACTAGAGAGAGATCTAGGTGTCTTCTTAACAAGTGACTTCTTTTTGCCCTTCAGGTCTCAGTTTTAATGACTGAAGTCCCTAATGTAATTATGTGGGTGGGGGGTGGGGGTGGGCAGAGAAGAAGCTAAAGAGAGAAACATGATGATGCAATGGGAAGATATGTAGGTTTGGAGTGAGAGGACCTGACTTTGAAATCCTCATTCTATCTGGGTGACCTTGGGTAAGTCACTCAACCTTTCTAAGGTCTCAGTTTCCTGACCTAAAAGTAAGAGGGATAGGCTGACTGGCTTACCTTCCTATTGCTCTCCTCTCACCTACCCCCCCACTCCCTTTCCTGAATGGAGTCATGATAAAATCAGTCAGTCCATTGCCACTAGAAAGGGCATGTCAGCTTATCACCCAGTGGTCCCCCTCTCCATCCCTGTAACTTTCCAAAGCAAAATATCTGATCTTGGCCACCACTCCCCTAGACAAATCATTTTCTCCTGTTAGAATGCAAGTTCTTCTGATGTATAGTGAAGTGAGCAGAACCAAGAGAACATTGTGCACAGAGACAGCAATATTGTTTGATGAAGAACTGTGAATGACTTAACTATTCTCAACAGTACAATGATCCAAGACAATCCCAAAGGACTAATGATGAAGCATACTATCCACCTCCAAAGAAAGAACTGATATTGATGGAACACAGACTGAAGCATGCTATTTTTCACTCTTTTATTTTTTTTATTCGAGTTTTCTTATACAAAATTACTAATATGGTAATGTTTTACATAATCATACATGTATAACCTATATCTGATTGCTTACCGCCTAAGGAAGAGGGGAGTTGAGGGAGGAAAGGAGGGATAAAAATTAGAACCCAAAACTATAAATAAAAATGTTTATTACTTTAAAAAATAGAATGTAAGTTCTTTGAGGTCAAGCACAGTCTCTGCATTTGCATTTGTGTTCCCAAGTCTTTCATGAATGCTTTTTCACTCATGTATTCACTGACCCACTCCCCAACCCCTGGAAGACCTGCCTGACTTCTGGTTGCTTTTGGAGGATCCTGGAGATAAAGTCTAGCAACTTTGTCTCTACCCAATGATGCCTTCACTTCAAAAGTCACCCCATTACTGAGGGCCAGCTGCTAAGACGGTATAGACGGCATATACCTAGCTCTTTAAAATATGCCCTATTGTCCTGAGGCCTGAAGTCTAAAGGCACAGGTACAGAAGGGAGTTTCCAGATCAGTGTTGGCAATACTTGGAAACCCAGGGAACTGAGTTACGGAGAAAATAAATTTCTTAGGTAATAGATGTGCCACTGTGAAGGGAATTGATGTGTTTTTCATAACAGGACAAAGATGCTGCTCATAGGGCTGAGGTGCTTGTCAGCTGGAGGATGCTGGGAATGTAAATTGGGTTATCTTGGAGCAATCTTCCCCTGCAGCTCACTATCTAATTACCATCCAAATGGAAGGATGAAGACTACAGAAAGAAAAAAATTCCAAAGAATGAATAACCCCCAAAAGTTCACATTTGCTTTTGAGATGATTTGGGTTTTCATATTTTCATATGTCATAGTTTATAGTTTCAAATTCATATTTTTCACATTCTCATTTCAGATTTTCATATTTTCTTCCATTTCTTTCAGGTGACATTACATAGAGCACTCACTTTGATCCTTTACCTACCAATGAGGGGGAATTGTTCCCAGAACATAGACTATCAGAGCTAGAAAGGCACCTTAGAAATCATTCATCCAACCCCCTGTATGAAAGCTATGCTACTGATTATGTTATTAACTTAGTCTTACTACATCCCTTCATTTTAGCAGTGAGAAAAATGGAGGGTCAAAAAGGTCAAGGGACTTCCTGAAGTCATAGAAGGAGAGAGCCAGGATTTGAATCCAGGTGTTCCAAATCCAAATCAGTTAACAGGCATTTATTGAGCCTATGATACACTAGGGACTAGGGATGCAAATACATTTTTCGTGGGGCAATGAGGGTTAAGTGACTTACCCAGGGTCACAGTGTATTTGAACTCAGATCCTCCTGAATCCAGGGTCGGTGCTTTAACCACTGCACCACCTAGCTGCCCCTGAGCCACCTAGCAGACCCCTGGAGCTTCCATTCTTATAGGGGGTACCAGCGTTTATGGGGAGTAGCATAAGGGAGAGGCACCTGAGGACTTCACAGGCAGGTGATGAAATATCCCTTATATATTCAAATTACTCCATTCAAGGCCATTCGTGAATTGATCCCTATGACCTCTGTTCCTGGTTAGGGCCATAGTGCCTTCCATCTGGGGTTGACTCCACAACACTTCTATTCATTGCCCTCAGAAGGAAATTGTCCTAGAAGCTCCTGGTTCCCTCAAAGCTGGCAAAACATCACTTCTCCATTTTGTTTCCAAAAGAGTTACATAAGATGGAGGCTTCTTCTGGTCCTGCTGAACCACATGTGACTGCTGTCCAATCCCATAATCTACAGTGGAGGGGGGGGGACACCCCCAAACCAAAACCTTCTCCCATGGAGGTGGGTTTGGGCACAGGTACCCGGGTCTCCAGCGGCTGGGCAGTAAGGACACGGTGATCCTAGGTTCAAAGGGACCTCAGAGTACCCTTTAGACACTTCTCTGATTTTAAAACATCTTCTTTTTATTGAGAACTCTTGCCTCCAGTAGGTGGATTTTCTCCACTGATTTCCATGGCCAAGCTTAGCTATTATAATTACCCAGTATTCAGTTTCAGTTTTTCTCCTTTCGGGTCATATTGCTGTCATTGTATATATAACTTTCCAGATCCACTTGGTATTTGGGGATCACAGATTTAGAGCTAGGAGGGACCTCAGAGGTTTGGTGTCCAACCTCCATTAGTTCATATCAGCCTTCTGTGTGAAGAAACATTTATGGGGCAGCTAGGTGGCGCAGTGGACAGAGCACCTGCTCTGGAGTCAGGAGGATCTGAGTTCAAATCTGGCCTCAGATTGACACTTAGTAGCTGTGTGACCCTGGGCAAGTCACTTAACCCCCATTGCCTTGCAAAAATAAATAAATAAACAAACAAACAAATAAATAAATATTGACTCCAATTGCCTCACAAAAAAAAACCCAAACATTTATTAAGTACCTATTATGTGTCAGATACTGTGCTAAGTTCTGGGAATACAAGTACAAAGAATGGCACTATTCTATTTGAAAGGAGTTTACATTCCCCATTTGGAGAATGAATGGAATAATATGGGATTATACGTGGAATAATATTCTGTTTCATTCATGTATACAGTTTGGTTAGCCATGCTTTAATCAATAGGCATTGATCTTCTAGCCAATCCTTTCCAGAACAATTGTTCTGGTGCAGACCAAGGAGAATCACGTCTTCTGTAATCTTTATGCTTAATGCATTATACACAAGGGTAGTTCAGCCCTAGAATTAGCCATCAAAATTACGGAAGACATGATTTTTCTTTCAGTAGAAACATGGTAATGTGGTATATTGAATAGAATGCTGGACTTGTCAAGAACCTGTGGGTTCGGGGGCAGCTAGGTGGTGCAGTGGATAAAGCACTGACCTTTGATTCAGGAGGACCTGAGTTTAAATCTGGCCTCAGACACTTGACATTTACTAGCTGTGTGACTCTGGGCAAGTTGAATAATCCTCATTGCCCCAAAGAAGAAGGAGGAGGAGGAGGAGGAGGAGGAGAAGAAGGAGAAGAAGAAGAAGAAGAAGAAGAAGAAGAAGAAGAAGAAGAAGAAGAAGAAGAAGAAGAAGAAGAAGAAGAAGCTGTAGGTTCAAATCCTATCTCAGCTGTGTGACTGTGACCCTCTTGAGATATCTGCTTCCTTATGTGTTGACTCACAGCAACATATTCCCCATCAAGCAGGAAGAGATTTCATGCCTTTGGTGATGGGAAAGCTGCAGCAAGGTGGGGAGCCTTTGTCCCATGGGCCAATTAAAACTTAATGGTTTCATTGCATTTTTTTTTTATGAGGCAATTGGGGTTAAGTGACTTGCCCAGGGTCACACAGCTAGTAAGTGTCAAGTGTCTGAGGCCGGATTTGAACTCAGGTCCTCCTGACTCCAGGGCCAGTGCTCTATCCACTGTGCCACCTAACTGCCCCTCATTGCATTTTTAAGGGAAAAATAAACTGATACATTAGGAACCCTCTGGCTATACCAATATGGGTCCCAGACAATTAAAGATGTTGCTCTGGCCATCTGTTGGTGGCAATGTCTTAAAGGTCTTCTAGGAATGCTTTGGCTACTCAAGTGGTCTTAGGGCAATTAATTACCAGGTTTGGACAACCTTGTCCCCAGGGGTGTGAGAAACGGGGTCGATGTAGTAGTGGAGAAGGATATACCAAAGACTATAGACCATCCCCTGAAAGAATGAAGACTAGAAGTCCCAGCCAGGCTTTGCCACCAAGGACCAAGCCCCAGATTTGAGTGATCTAGCCCGTGTGAGTTAAGGGAGCTGATATCAGGGGCAGTTTCCAGTGAATCTCCCACAATCATAGCTCCTCTTCATCAGTGAGGGTTAATTTCAGCACAAGTACATCATTGATTCCTTTGCATGTGTCTCAAATCACATTCACGTGAAGGCAGGTCAGGAGGGGGTGTTTACACAGGAGTGGAGAGTCCATCAGACGTGAGTCATTTTATTTTATTTTTTTTAATTTAATTTTTTTTTACGTGATTCATTTCAGACACATGATTTCAAATTTCTTTCCATAACGTCAACCTCATTATGTCCTTAAGTTTGTTTTTTGTGAACCTCCTCATTTTGAAGGAGAGGAAAACAGAGGCCCTGAGAGAAGTGACTTACCTAAGATCACCTGGAGTCAGTGGCGGAGACAGAAGTCAAAGCTAAGCAGTCACATGATGCAGAGCTGGAAGTACCCCACCAAATTCCCCTGAATTCTAGACCAGCTCTCTTATTTTATAAATGGAGAAACTGAGGTCCAGAGTGCTTAGATGCCCTACACAAGGTCACAAGGTGGTATATAGAAGATTCAGATCTATATCCTCTGATTCCAGATGCACTCTACCATCCTTTAAAGTTTTCAAGCAAAGGCTGAGTGATCAATTTTAGAATAAAATACAGGTGAGCATCCTGCCTTAGCTTGGACTTTCTTTCTTTCTTTCTTTCTTTCTTTTTTTTTTGCAGGGCAATGAGGGTTAAGTGACTTGCCCAAGGTCACACAGCTAGTAAGAGTCAAGTGTCTGATGCTGGACTTGAACTCAGGTCCTGGTGAATCCAGGGCCGGTGCTTTATCCACTGTGCCACCTGGCTGCCCCCGCTTAGCTTGGACTTTCCAACCATCAAGTACTATGAAAACTCCTCTCCCCTTTTGTCCATACCTTCACAGGCCCCCATTTTTCTATTAGACAACATAATTATAACAAGTAGCTGAGCTGGGATTTGAAGCCAGCTTCTGTTATACTACCCATGTTAGTAACCAGCACACCACCATGATTGCCTCTCCTATTTCTAAAGGAAATGCAAAGACCTTTGCTTCCAGAGCTACAAAGCATGTCCTGCCCTGGGAGTATGAACGAGCCTATGAGACTTTAGTCTGGGTGGGCTAATAATCCTTTTTTGAGATGCATTACCCAAGAGATGATACAGGTAGGTGGCCCAATGGATAGAGCACCAGGCATGGAGTCAGCTAGATCTGAATTAAAATCTGACTTCAGACACTTATTAGCTGTGTGATCCTGAGCAAGTCACTTAACCCTGTTTGCCTCAGTTTCCTCATCTGTAAAATGAGCTGGAGGAGAAGGAGATAGCAAACCACTCCAGTGTCTTTGCCAAAGAATACCCCAAATGGGGACATGAATAATCAGACATGACTGAAATGACTGAACAACTCAAAAACATGGGGATGTGCAGTTTCTATAGCTCCTGAGGCATTTAAATCTATATATCTATATATTATACATATATATAAAATATATTATTATAGATCATATCTGTCTATCTAAAAGAGTGATAGGGAGGGAGAGAAATTGAATGCTTGTTAATTGCAAAAAATGAAATTATTAAATTTTTAAAAAAGAAATGTCTCCTTAGATCTGGCATCCCTTGCCTCAGGGCAAGACAATGTCAGAAGCAACCATGGACTCCAGACTTCCTGTATATACACAAAGAAGCTTTCTCCTGAGCCCTGGGGGATGCTACCCTGCCTGTTGAAACAATAGGTAAAATGTTCAGCTCAGCCCAGGTTTTTATTTTTCCCTCCTGACCAAAGACAACAAAAGTCCATTGCCAACAGAGCTGGCTGGCCACAGTTCCCAGGATGTTTTCTCTCCATCCTTCAGGGAGCCAATGCAGGCTTCCCCTCAGGGGTCCAAGATGCTTCCCACAACTTCTCATCCAGACACCACAGCTGGCCAATTCACAAGAATGATTGGCCAAGGAAGACTTATTTCTTGAAATCACCAGAGGGTAATAGCTCTTGAACATCTGCCTAGCAAGTGACATTTGTTGTTGTTCAGTTGTTTTTCGGTCATGTATGACCCCATTTGGGGTTTTCTTGGCAAAGACATTGGAGTGGTTTTGCCATTTCCTTCTCCAGCTCATTTGACAGATAAGGAAACTGAGGCAAGCAGGGTGAAGTGACCTGCTCAACGTCACACAGCTAGTAAGTGTCTGAGGCTGGATTTGAACTCATGAAGATGAGTCTTCCCGACTCCAGGCTCGCCACATTATTCACTGTACCACCTAGCTGCCCTTAGCAAGTAACATAATCATCCAGTATTCAGTACCCAGCTAGCCCTGCAGTCTACAAGATGGTCCCTTTCCTTGAAGGTCTTACAATCTACTTGCAGAGATAAAAAGTAAATATAAAAAGATAAGTAATAGAACCATAAGATAAAGAACAAGAAGGGATTTAGAACATCATTTAGTTATAAGATCAGATCTTTAGAGTTGCAAGGATCTTAGAGGCTAAGTCCAGCAACCTCATTCACCCTTTTACAGATGAGGAAACTGAGTCACAGAGAGATTAGTCTTACTTAGCCTATTTACATCTTGCATGGGCTAAGGTAGAGAGATGGGTCATATAGGCTGACACTCATTACAAGATTATAGATTAAGAGCTACAAGGGATCTTTGAGGCAATTGAATCCAAACCCATTCCATATTTTACAAATGAGACACAGAGAGGTAAATGGCTTGCCAAGGTCACAGAGCTAGTTAGCATCTGAAGTGGGATATGAACTCATGTCTTCTGAGCTCCTACTCCCAAGCTCTCTCCACTCCTCCCCAGAGAGGATAAAGAAGCTGCCCAAGCTCACAGATAATGATATATCCTGGATTCAAAGGTAGGAAATCACTGGCTTTGGAGTTGGAAGAGACCTTAGAGCTGTTAGTTTAAGGGTTTCATTTTCACATTGGAGGAAACTGAGTTCCAGAGTAGTTAAGTGACTTGCCTTCACTCAGACAAGTTATAAAACAAGTGAGCTAGGTCCTCTGTCTTGAAAATGAGTGTAGGGGGAGCTAGGTGGTGCAGTGGATAAAGCACTGGCCCTGGATTTAGGAGTACCTGAGTTCAAATCCGGCCTCAGACACTTGACACTTACTAGCTGTGTGGCCCTGGGCAAGTCACTTAACTCCCATTGCCCTGCAAAAAAACAAAACAAAACAAAAAAAGAAAATGAGTGTATTTCCAGGGCCAAAAGGAGTGGTACAAATCACAAGTTCTGTAAGAACTCAGAGAGACTTGGCACTTAGAGAAGAGTCTAGAGAGGAAGTGAGGTTGAAGTTGAGTACCAAAGATGAGGTTCAGTTCAGGTAAATGGAAAGGAGGGTGAAGGGCATTCCAGGCAAGGGACATAGCATGGGCAAAGGTACAGAGGAAGAAATTGACTCATTGATTCATTGACTCATTGATTCATTGACTCATTGATTCATTCACTCAGTGATTCATTCATTCAATGACCTTTTATTAAATGTACCATGGAAGAGAGAGAGAGAGAGAGAGAGAGAGAGAGAGAGAGCTAACATGGGATCAATACTACAGGGAAGAATAGTACACCAAAGGAAGATTTTTAAAACTCCTACAATAGCAGAAAACTCTTGCCTTCCAGTCTGATAAAATGTTAACTTTCCCTTTTCCAACCTGGGAAGAAACAGGACTCTGGGAGTCTTTAGTGACTTAAGACCCTTCTCAAGGCAGCTGTTGCAAGTCTCTGCAGAAGGAATCTCACAGCTGGATGGTCACTTTTAGTGGGAGGGGAAGAGAAGGAGATTTGACATTTAACATCCTTTGCAATGTCTCCAAACCATCTCTCCAAATTTATTGTCCATGGCTCCCTTTCATGCCCTCTATGTTCCATCCCTTTTGGAACATTGTCTCTATATGACATTTTTCTCCTGCATTGGCACATTTGCATTGGAATGTTTGGTATCTCAGGTTCACTCCCTCCTCACCTCTGCCTCATGGAGTCCTTTGCCTCCATCAAAGTCCAACTCAGGAAATGCAAGTGCTCCCACCTAGAAATGACTTTGTCTATAGTTTGTATTTTACTCTCTATGGGCTTTGTAGTCTCTACCACACTGGGGAATAGAATATAAGGTCCTTGAGGGCAAGAGCTGTTTTTTGTTTTTTCTTTGAATCTCCAGAACCTAGCATACCACCTGTCACATAGCTGGTAAAAAATGTTCATTATATACCGTGATAAGGTCAAAATGGGTACATGATTTAGACATAAAGGATGATACCATAAACAAACCAGGAGAGCAAGGAATTGTGGGCCTGTCAGATATATGGAGAAGACAAGAATTTATGATCAAATAAGAGAGAGAGCATTACGAGATGTAAAATGGATAATTTAAATTATATTAAATTTAAAAGTTTTTGTGCAAACAAAACCAATGCAACCAAGATCAGAAGGAAAGCAGAAAGCTGGGGGGGGGGGAAAGGAGGGGAAAGATTTTATAGGAAGTGTCTTTGATAAAGACCTCATCACTTATAAATTATATATAAATGCACTTACATATATATAAATTATGTAGAAATATAAATTGTCAAATTTATAACAATACAAGTCATTCCCCAATTGATAAATGGTCAGAGATTATGAACAGGCTGTTTTCAGATGAAGAAATCAAAGCTATCTTTAATCATATGAAAAAAATGCTCTAAATTCACTATTGATTAGAGAAATATAAATTAAAACAACTCTGAGATACTACTTCATACCTATCAGATTGACTAATATGACACAAAAGGAAAATAATATACGTTAGAGGGAATGTGGGAAGACTGGGACAGTAATGCATTGTTGGTAGAGCTGTGGATTAAATCAACTATGCTGGACAGCAATTTGGAACTATGCCCAAAAGGCTATAAAACTGTGCATATACCCTTTGATCCAGCAATACCACTATTATGTCTATACCCCAAAGAGATTTAAAAAAACAAAGAAAAGGACCTATTTGTGTAAAAATATTTATAGCAAATTTTTTTTGTAGCAAAGAATTGGAAATTGAGGGGAAGCCCATCAATTGGGGAATGGCTGAACAAGTTATGGTATATGATTGTGAGGGAATGCCATTGTACTATATATAACATATGATGAGCAAGATGATTTCAGAAAAACCTGGGATGATTTACATGAAGTGAGCAGAACCAGGAGAACATTGTACCCAGCGACAGCAATATTGTACAATGAAGAATTATGAATAACTATCTCAGCTATACAATGATCCAAGATAATTCTGAAGGACTTATGATGAAAAATGTTATCCGCCTCCGGAGAAAGAACTGATAGAGTCTGAATGCAGATTGAAGCATACTATTTTTCACTTTATTATTTTTTGTGGAGTTTTTTTGGTCTGTGTTTTCTTTCACAACATGACTAATATGGAAATATGTTTTGCATAATTATACATGCATAATCTATATCAAATTGCTTACTATCTCAGGAAGGAGGCAGGGGAGTCAGAGAGGGAGAGAATTTGGAATTCACAATTTTTTAAAACGAATGTTAAAAATTGTTTTAACATGTAATTGGGAAAAAATAAAATATTATTCAAAAGAAAAAAAATGTTTGTTGAATTGGAATGTTATAGAGGAGATTCTTTTCCAAGTGTGGGTTTGACTACACAGTCTTCAAGGGCCTTTCCAATGCTGAGTTTTATATGTTATACAAATATGCTTTATTGTGATGGTAATGGTTATGTCTAGTGAAGAGATTATAGGATGGTGCACACAGGACTGGATGGGAGGACATCTAATCCAACCCATTCATCTCCTAGACAGGAAACAGGCTCAGAAAGGGGAAATGACTTGTAAAGAGGGTCATAAGATCATAATGATACAACTGGAAGGGACCCCAGTGAGCACATCTAATCTAATTTTTTTAATTTTACAGATAAGGAAACTGAGGCACAGGGAAGAGAAGTGACTTCCCCCAGGTCACACAAGGGGCAAGCATCAGAGTTGGGATTTGAGTCCAGATTCCCCGATTTCAGAGCCTGTATCCTTTTCACTATACAAGAGTGATTCTCCTCTCCCCTCCTTTTTCTTTTCTTTTCAGCAACTGTAAGGAGGGGAATAATCTATGAAGAATATCTAGGGACAAATTACAGATAGAAACCTGAGCTCCCTAAGAAATGTGACCATGCCTAACCACTGTGCAATGGGACCCAATTAGAAACCACCGTTTCATATGCAAGGTCCATGTATAGGCGTTCCATCCAGCCTCAGTATGAGTCCCAGAAAGGAAAAGTAGGTCTTAGAAAATTCCCATTTTTCATCTGTGTGGTAGAGGCTGAGGGCCAGCACTGCTATCCTACCAGCTTCTCATGCTGAGTTGTGTTTCTATAAGATCTTGTGAAAAACAAAATGTCACCAGGAATAGGCAACTAAATGCTCATCTAGTATAATTGATCTGCCAAGATTTCATTCAGAAAATGTCAAAATGTTGTGCACATGTTAGCTCATGTCCATCGGAGAGGTGGTCACCCAGTATTTGAAATACTATTACAAAGTACAGAAAACTATCTTCCATTTCTTTCTGGGATAAAGGCATAATAAATTTCATACATGCACACAGAAGGTTTAGTTGAATGGGTTTGTTGTTGTTGCTGTTACTGTTCAGTTATTTCAGACCCTTTGTGTTCCTTTTGGTGGGGGGGTTCTTGGTAAAGAAACTGGAGTGGTTTGCTATTTCCTTCTCCAGCTCATTTGACAGATGAGGAAACTGAGGCAAACAGGGTGAAGTAACTTGCCCAAGTTCACATAGCTAGTAAGTGTCTGAGGCTGGATTTGAACTCAGAAAAATGAGGCTTTCTGACTCTAGGCCTGCCGCTCTATCTATGGCATAGCCATCAAGCTGTTCCAATTGAATGTTAGTACATTGTGTTCTGTCCAGTATATGATGAATTGACAGGAAATGACCACAGGATAATAGGATCCTAGGGTTAGGGTTGGATGCCTTAGAAGCCTTCTAGTTGAAACATCTCATCTTACATATGAGGAAACTAAGGCTCCAGAGGTTAAGTGGCTTGCCCAAGGTCACAAGGTAAATTAAAACCACCCGTGTGACCTTGGGCAGATCATTTCATTACTTTGGGCTTTAGTGTCTTCACTATACAATGAGGGCTTAGACTAAATAGTTTTGAATGCCCCTTCCAGCTCTAGTTCCTTTCATTGGAAATAAACATAGGGGAACCAAGACAAATGGAGTCTTATATCAGCAAACCTAACGCACAGTAGGTATTTAATACTTGTATGTTGATTGCTGCTTCATTGATCATCTCTAAGAAAACTCACTGTCACATGCAGGGAATCTTTTCCCTTCTCTTGGGTGAAATCTCTCTCTCTCTCTCTCTCTCTCTCTTTTGGTGAGGCAATTGGGGTTAAGTGACTTGCCCAGGGTCACACAGCCAGTAAGTGTTAAGTGTCTGAGGCCTGATTTGAACTCAGGTCCTCCTGACTCAAGGGCTGGTGCTCTATTCACTGCGCCATCTAGCTGCCCCGCTCTCTCTTTTTTTTGGCCACAAGTTTTGGTTCTGTTTTGACTTCCTTTATTCATAATCAATAGTACAAACAATTACAAAGCTCCTACTGTGTTCCGGGGGAACATAGGGAAGCAAAGATGATCTCAAAATGTGTACAGTCTAATGGGGTATGTGGGCGGTTGATTTGAATATGAATAAATAGGCTTCAAGGCAGATTATGACAGGGGCAAAAGAAAAATAAATGAGGACAGGGTGCTTCAAGAAAAACTGAAAGAGAAAAAAATACTTTTCTGTTGGGGGAAATCATGGGAGGCATCATGGAGGAGGCGATACCTGATTTGTTTTTTGAAGGAAAAATATTTCAATAGGAAGAGGGAATTTCAATAGGTGGAGTTCCAAGCATGGGGGACAGATTATCCATAAGAATTCATGGAGAGGGGGCAGCTAGGTGGCGCAGTGGATAGAGCACCAGCCCTAGGTTCAGGAGGACCTGAGTTTAGATCCGACCTCAAACACTTGACACTTACTAGCTGTGTCACCCTGGACAAGTCACTTAACCCTCATTGCCCTGCAAAAAAAATAATAATAATTCATGGAGAATACAGGATCACTTTGGACATGAAGTACTACTAATTCAGAGTGAGCGAAGAGAGTAAGTAAGAAATACAGTTGGAGCTACATGATGGTGGGTCTTGAATGTCAGTTTGTACTTTTTCTGATAGGCAATAGAAAGCCTATTACGAGAGTGACCATAGTTAGAGCTCTGCTTAGGGAGCGTTATTTGTTGGGGACTTATCTAAGACACTGTTGCAATAGTCCAGGTTAGAGGTGATTAAAGACTGAGTTAGCACGGTGGAGAACAATGGATAGAAGAAGGTAGAAGTAGAAGAAGAAAATGAGAGTAGAAGAGATATAATTGGCAATATTTGGTGACTGATTAAAGGATGAAAGAGTGAGGGGCAGGGAATAAAGAGTCAAAGATAATTCATATGGGTTTGCTATCGTCTATATGGTTTCAGACAGTGTCAGTAGTGGAAAGCATATATTGGTTTAGTTGGGAAGCTTTGACCAAGTGATTTATCCTCTGTGTGCATCCTAGTCTCTCCTGTTAAAAGGGTGTGAAAATACCTGTTCTCTTTTCCTCCAATAATTCTTTCCAGGATTAAATGAGATAATACCTATGAAATCATTATGACTCACATGTATAACTTTTCCTTCTCTTTGTGGCAGTGGGGGCCTATGGGTGTGGAACACTGCAGATGCTATCAGACTTGGCTGAGATATTGGTAGGTTTTCTCATTCTTTTCTGTTCTCCATTATAAGGAATGGCTCTCTGGGGGAGGGGACATTCAGAAATAAAGGTTGTAAAAAAGATATTATAAAATAAAGACATAATTAAAGATTAATTATTATAAGCCTATGAGGGCAGCTCGGTGGCTCGGCAGTGGATAGAGTGCTACACTTGGAATCAGGAGACTCATCTTCCTGAGTTCAAATCTGGTCTCAGACACTTATTAGCTGTGTGATCCTGAGCAAGTCACTCAACCCTGTTTGCCTCAGTTTCCTCATCTGTGAAATGAGCTAGAGAAGGAAATGGCAAAGCACTCCAGGATCTTTGCCATGACCCCAAATGGGGTCACAAAGAATCAGATGCAACTCGAAGAACCGAGGAACAAAGAACTCTATTAGCAAATTGGTGCGGCAATATCTTCATTTTACGGATGAGAATTTCTCCAGAAGTTAATTGACTTGTTTAGAGTCACATAGCTCATAAGCATCTGAGGTGGGATTTGAACCCTATGCTGTCTTGCTTCCAAGTTCAGGCCTCTATTCATTATGCCATGCTGGTGTTCTAAAGTAGCATACCCACATATCATCCCACATTTATTATTATTATTATTATTATTATTATTATTATTATTATTATTATTATTTGGTGAGGCAATTGGAGTTAAGTGACTTGCCCAGGGTCATACAGCTAGTAAGTGTCAAGTGCCTGAGGCCAGATTTGAACTCAGGTCCTCCTGAATCCAAGGCCAGTGCTTTATCCACTGTGACACCTAGCTGCCCCCCACAATTGTTTTGATGGAGAGCAGGAGGTAGCTGTGGGGCGCCTCCTGATCTTCTAGGAAGATGATATTAGCTTCAACATTAGGCATATGAGTATTCCAACCCTAGAAAGACCCATCAAGATGTCAGAAGTTTTTTGTTGTTCTTATTGTTTGTTCCTGGCAACATCAGGGTGATGTCATGACTTGCACTGAATTGGATTTAAATGAGGAAAGGCTGTGCAAGGTCACCAACCTTACTCTCTCCTCCAGGGACACCTGGGTCCAGTGGTGAGATATATATCAGGGCAACTAGTGATGGCCCCGGAGGTTTAAGGCAATTGGGGTTAAGTGACTTGCCCAGGGTCACACATCTAGTAAGTGTCTGAAGTGAGATTTGAAATCAGGTCCTCCCAACTTCAGGGCCAGTGCTCTATCCACTGCACCACCTAACTGCCCTGTCAGAAGCTATGATTCTCCTTTTAGTAGAAACACAGTAGGTGCAGCATAGGGGTCAGAGTACTAGATTTCAAATCTGAGGATCTGGGTTTGAATTCTGCTTCTGCCATTCACCACCTGCACAAGACCTTGGTAAGTCATTTCCACTTCTCTGGACCTCTGGTTTTCCCATCTGTAAAACGAGGAGGGGTCAGACTAGGTGGTCTCTTCCAGCTCAAAACCCATGATACATTTCCACTGTCAGGGAGTCAGCTTTCTCCAGAAGGAATTTCAGTTCAACATACAAATAGGACTGTGGTTTACCATTACCCAGAACCAGCTATTAACCCCTCGGCTATTTGCTGACTTCCTTGTTTCCTAGAAGTCTATATATTCTGGGATTTATTTATGGAGCTTCTAAAACAATGCTTCTTTCTATGGGAAAGTGAGAGCTCCTTGTCTTCATTAATTCCTTCCTGCCAGACAGTGTTTTCTTTCTAATCCCTGTTTTTTACTTCCGTGTGTGTGTGTGTGTGTGTGTGTGTGTGTGTGATTCCTTTTTTCCTTGCTCCTCTGCCCATTTATTTTGGGGTCATGGTGTTGAAATCTCCCCCTGGTGGCTGTTTAGCCAGCAAAATGGAAGCTGTCATCAAAATCTCTTCTGTTTTCTTTGGGCAGAAGCCCCACAGTTCAGGAGGGGGTCCCCCTTGGGCTGATCCATCCAAGGACCGGAGCTGAAAGCATTGTGGTTTGTGTTTTCTGTTTCTTTACCTGCCCACTCTCCGTCTCTTTGGGATTTGTTGCAGGCTCTGGGCCTGATGAGGTCTTCCTGCCAAATTGGTCCAGCTACTTCTTATAGTCACATTTCCCTGATCAGTTTCCCCATCACCTTCCCAAATCAGGATGGTTATGAGATCAGACGTGCAGTTAGGTGCCCTCCAGTGGAGAGCCCAACCATCAGTTAAATCCCTGACCAGGAGAATGGTCCCCAGGGAGCTACTAGGAATTGATTTGATCGTCTATAATAAAATAACAATTTTTCTCCTGGGGGAAGAGCAAGAGAAGGAAATTGTCTGGCTCTGTCTGCCAATCTCGTGTTCAACATGCCCAGATCCACATAGGTGAGTTTCCTGAAAGCTTTGAACACTACATCCAGGCTTCTGGAAGATTCTGAAACTCTGCAAGAAAGGTGACTTGCTAGAATCTGTTGGACCAAGAGAAAAACCCTCGCACACTCAGCTCATTTTTGAGGTTGTAGGGAGGGGATGAACCTCAGCCCACACAGAAATGTGAGTCACTGACCTCTCGGAATAGCTGAACTCCAAGTACTTGTCAGAATTCAGTTTGACCAACGTCAGTGGAAACAAAGTTGTACAGGGAAAGTAGAGGGGAGAAATGCTAAAGGGATGAAATTTGTAAATTGGGATGGAGGCCCAGGAATTGGTTTTAGCAATCTTCTCCCTGGGGCTTGGCCATTTGGGGATTAGGTGGATCTCCGGAGGCAGAACAACTACTGAGGAAGGTGTCTTCCCTGAGCAATGATGGGAGAGTTTACTGAGAGGCCACTTTATCCACAGAAGCCTTGATTTCCCCCCCGAGTCACAGCAAAGAGGGCACTAGGCTGGAAGATAGGCTACTTTAGAGTCTAGTCTGTTTTGTACACAATTAAGGTGTGTTGTCTTCCTGATTACTTCCTTTCCTTGGTCCTCTATTTCCTCGTCTGAAAAATGAGCTGGTTGGGGATGGCTTTTGATCCTTCCAGAGGATGGTGGCTTGGTGGTATAACCTATAAAGAGTACTGGACATGGAGTCAAATCCTACCATATACAGTTACTTAGGGGCAGGCAGGTGGTGCAATGGATAAAGCCTAGGGTCTAGAGTCAGGAAGACTCATCTTCCTGAGTTCAAATCCAGCCTCAGATACTTACTAGTTGTGTGACCCTGAGCAAGTCATTTTACTATGTTTGCCTCAGTTTCCTCACCTGTAAATTGAGCTGGAGAAAGAAATGGGAAACGACTCCAGGATCTTTGGAGAGAAAACCCCAAATGGGGTCACAAAAATTGGGACTGAAATGACTAAACAACAACAACACTTACTTAGCTGTGTAACCCTGGGTGAGTCACTCTGAGCTTCAGTTTTCTCATCTATAAAATGGGGATAATACTAGTACCCACATCACAGGGTTGTTATGAGGATTAACTGAATTAACATATGTAAAGTACTTTGCAAACCTTAACATACTATATAAACATGACAACTTTAATGATGATCACAATTATTATGATTCTACCTTTGTATCCATGATCCTGAAGATCCCCTTCCATATTTCACATTCTATGATATCATTTTTTCATATGTTTATAATGTGTCCTGAATAGCTCATGTCTAACTCCTTGTGACCCATTTTTGGGGATTTTCTTTTATTTATTTATAGGGGTTTTTTTGGTTTTGCAAGGCAATTGGAGTTAAGTGACTTGCCCAGGGTCACACAGCTAGTAAGTGTCAAGTGTCTGAGGCTGGATTTGAACTCAGTTCCTCCTGAATCCAAGGCCAGTGCTTTATCCACTGTGCCACCTAGCTGCCCCTGGGGATTTTCTTGGCAAAGATCCTGGAGTGGTTTGCCATTTTCTCCTCCAGCTCATTTTTACAGATGAGGAGACTGAGGCAGACAGGGTTAAGTGATTTGCCCAGGGTCACACAGCTAGTAAGTGTCTGAGGCTGGATTTGAACTCAGGTCTTCCTAACTCCAGGCCCAGCACTCTGTGCACTATGGCGCCACCTAGCTGCCCCAAATCTTTATTTCTGATATAGAACTATAGAACATGTCAATCTCCTCAATAAGCTTGCTTGGCTCTCAAATGCATCCTACAATGAAATGCTAACTCATCTCTTTGACATTTAAAGGCCTTCCCCATCTCATTCCAACCTATCTTTCAAGACTTTCTTCACATTACTCCCTTCGTGTACTCTCTGTTCCAGCCAAATGACTTGTTCTTCACGGTATGTGACATTCCGCATCCTGTGCCTTTGCACAGACTGTCCCCTGGGCCGGGAAGGCTCCCCCTTCTCCCTTCTTTGTCTCAGAGTTCCCAGGTTCATTCAAAGCTTAGCTCAACTGCAACATTCGGCCTTTCCTATTCCTCCATAAGAGTCAGAACCTTCCCCCTCTTTTCCCTACGCCACACCTGCTCCCATCAATTACTTGCTATTTACTTCTCTGTGCACATATTATTAGGGCAGCTAGGTGGCGCCAGAGTGCCCAGAGTGCCGGTCTTGGAGTCTGGAAGACTCACCTCCCTGAGTTCAAATCCAGCCTCAGACACTTACTAGCTATGGGACCCTGGGCAAATCACTTCACCCCATTGACCTCAGTTTCCTCATCGATAGAATAAAAGGTTTGGGTTTGATGGCCCCTGAGTTTTCTTCTAGCTCCAGATCTAAACTCGTGTCATTCTACGTGACTGCTGACCCAATGACAAGGACTTTAGAGAACTCCCGTAATGATGACTCGCATTCTGACAGCGCTTTGAGATTTGCAAAGCACTTCTTCCACTTTGTCTTATTGGATGCTCACAAGAACCTTGAGAAGTTAGTGCTATGGATGATGGGTGTTGGTACCCCCGTTTTGACACTGGGAAGCTAGCTCCAAGATGAGTCGCACCGCTAATAAATGTCTGTGACAAGATTCGAACCCTTGTCCCTCTCCTGACTTTAGCGAGGTGCTCAGGGCCTGGAAATGGGCAAACATGGAACTGATTTTCAAGAAGATGAATTCTTCAAACTAGATGTTAGTGAGCTTGACATTGATTTCTAGAAAAAAGAATCCAGCAGATTATTTTTTTTTTTGGTGAGGCAATTGGGGTTAAGTGACTTGCCCAGGGTCACACAGCCAGTAAGTATTGTATCTGAGGCTGGATTTGAACTCAGGTCCTCCTGATTCCAGGGCCGGTGCTCTATCCACTGTGCCACCTAGCTGTCCCTAATCCAGCAGATTATTAAAGGGAAGAAAAGACATGCTTGCTATTTAAGAACTTCAAAGAGTAAAGTCTCCTCACTGAGTTCTTCACCCTGGGCATAGGATCATAGACTGAAATCAGAAATGGACTTTAGAAGCCATCTAGGCCTTCTTACAGATGAAGGAATGGAGGCCTTAAGAGGTAAGGTGACTTGTACAAATTCACACATGAAGAAAGTGAAAGAGCCTGAATTTGAACTCAGATCTTTTGACTTAATTCACTGGATTGCAAAGCCTTTCAAAGCTAGGCAAAGTCTATCTAACTCTTATACATTGAATTGTAGCTCTAAAGCAATGAAACATTTAAAAAACACATACAAATATTCATTCATGCCTATGGGAATTGTGTCACACAAGAGAATCAGCCTCGTTATTTTCTATTCTGTTCTTCAATACTACAAGGGCCCATGGTTCTGTCTCTGTGGGATTTCCCTTTATCACAGCCCCTCTATTTATTAAGCACCCACTTGGCATTAGGTACTGTGTTAGATGCTCAGGCTTTAGAGAAGAAAGAAAGAAGAAAGAAACAAAGAGAGAAAGAAAGAAAAGGAAGGAAGAGAGTTAGAGGGAGGGAGGAAGACAGGAAGGAAGGAAGGGAAGGAAGAGAAGGAAGGAGAGAGGGTAGAGGGGAGGGAGGGAGGGAGGGAGGAAGGAAATACTGTCCCTGTCCTTGAGGAACTTATATTCATATGGAAGCAAACAATATGTACACAGAGAAATAGGAGACAGGACTAAGCATGGTGATACACACCTGTAATCCCTGAGTCTTAAACTCTGGAATTCTGAGCTGTAGTGCATCAATATGGGGAGTCCCCAGGAGTGAAGGGAGGGCTATCCGATTGCCTAAAAAGGGGGAGAACTGGCCCAAATCAGAGATGAAGCAGGTCAAAGCTCTTGTGCCCATCATGTGCAGGACTGGGCTCCTAAGTAGTCCCTAAACTTCCAGCATGGGCAGATATGAAGAGCCAGTCTTTAAAAAAAAAGTAACTGCTGTTCAAGCAATGCAGTGGTTAAGGCGTTCTTCACTCTGCAGCCTCCTTGGTTATGAACCCCTTTGAATTTAGTTATATCGGTCCTCCAAACACAACGTTCTGTTCTGGCCTGTACTCAAAGTCTTTACAAACTTGTAGAATCTTCCATAGCTTTTGCTACTCTGATGTAGCCTCAGAGAACTGAGGTATGCTTCTGGCCGGTAATGAATAGAAACAGAACCTTAGTATATTTGATATTGAAGCTTTGCTCGCTCTCTCTCTCTCTGTTTCTTTGTCTGTCTGTCTGTTTCTCTCTCTCTCTCTCTCTCTCTCTCTCTCTCTCTCTCACACACACACACACACACACACACACACACACAAACACACACATCATACATCTTGATCACATACTTCAGGCATCAGACTTGGCTCTTAGTTACTCCTGGTTGTTTCTAAAAATGGAAATCCTGAAGGACAAAACTGTCCCCCACCCCCTCTGGCCAGGTGAGATTCAAAGGAAAGTGTCCAAGGGTCCGTGGTTAATTCCAGAAGGGCACGAGAGTTCTCTGGGCACTGGCGCCAGGGTTACTTCATTGAGGGGAATGTTTCACAGAATCTCAGACAGTTGGAAGAAAAGCCAAAGGCTTTCCCACTTTCCCTTTACAACAAATATAACAAGTAGCCATTTAGCCTCAGTTTCAAGGATTAATGGAGAGAGGGAATCCACTTTCACCCAAGGCAGGCCATTCTACTGTTCAAACGGTTGAAAGATTAGAAATTTCTTCCAGACTTCCCGCCACAATCTCTCTCTCTCTGCAACTTTCACTCATTGATCCTAATTCTGTCTGCTGGAGCCGAGCAGAACAAGCACAATCTCTCCTCTTCATGAAAGACCTTGAAATACTTGAAGCTAAGGGCAATACTGTTTGAAGACCAACTGTGAATGACTAAATTATTCTGAGTGTTAGAAATACTTGAATCAACTACAAAGGTCACATGAAGGAAGATGCTATCCACCTCCAGAGAAAGAACTGATAAATGGAAGTATGCAGAGTACGATGTGTAGGGGGTGAAATGGTGGCCTTCTCTAATGTAGGTTGGGGAGGGAGGGACACAGTTCAGAACTTAAACTGTAACAAGAAAGAAATTTGGGGCAGCTAGGTGGCACAGTGGATAGAGCACCGGCCCTGGATTCAGGAGGACCTGGGTTCAAATCCAACCTCAGACACTTAACACTTACTAGCCGTGTGACCCTGGGCAAGTCACTTAACCCCAACTGCCTCTCTCACACACACACACACACACACACACACACACACACACAAACCCAAGAAAGAAATTCAAATTAATTTTAAAAAGAAATACTTGAAGATAATGTTCATGTCCCCTCCCCCAAACCACCAACTTTGTCCCCTTTCATCCAACCAGGGTGCCAAAATTCCCATATCTTCCATCTCATTGTGTCAAGGCATTGAAAGGGATCACAGGATTATAGATCTACAGCTGGGAGTGACCCTGGAGACCAGTTAGTCTAATCCATTCATTTTACGGACAAGGAAACTGAGGCTCACGGAGGTAAAGTGATTTGTCCAAGGTCATGCTGGTGGGTGTTAGAGGTGAGATTTGAATCCGGGTTCTTCTAGCTTCAGACCTAATGCTCTTGCCTTCTGTTTCAATACAAATGTTTTCTAAAGGGGTAACTTGAAATTGTCAGCAGCTGTTAATGTCTTAGTTTTAATTATGTTATTTTATAGCTCTTAGAAGAGTGGGGACCCATGTGATCATAGGTCAGAGGGCAGAGGAATTTTTCTTTTTTTTTGCGTGGGGCAATGAGGGTTAAGTGACTTGTCCAGAGTCACACAACTAGTTAGTGTCAAGTGTCTGAGGTTGGATTTGAACTCAGGTCCTCCTGAATCCAGGGCCAGTGTTTTATGCACTGCACTCCCTAGCTGCCTCTGGGCAGTGAACTTTTTACAGAATTGTAGTATGTGACAGTTGGAAGGGACTTCGGGAGCCATCTCATCCAACCTAAGTGGGGAAACTCATCTACAGTATCTCCTATACGTGGTCAACCTATACTTGAAGACCTTGGAGACCTAAGGAGAAAGCATGCAAGAGTAGAGTTGGATTCAGACCTGGACTTGAATTCTGGCTCTGCCACTTACTCCTTGGGTGACCCTGGGCAAGTCACATAATCTACCTGTGGCTCAGTTTCTTCATCTGTGAAACGAGGGAGCTGGACTAGATGACCTTTAAGATTCCTTTGAGCTGGGGCAGCTAGGTGGCACAGTGGATAGAGCACCGGCCCTGGAGTCAGGAGTACCTGAGTTCAAATCCGGCCTCAGACATTTAACACTTACTAGCTGTGTGACCCTGGGCAAGCCACTTAACCCCAATTGCCTCATTAAAAAAAAAAAAATTCCTTTGAGCTCTAATTCTGTGGGACTAAGATCCCATGATCTCAGTGAAAGAGACCTCACACCCTACTGAAATTACCAATTCTACTTTGGGATGACTTTAATTACTGGTAAGTTTTTCCTGACATTAAGTATGAATCTTGCTCTCTCCAACTTCTACCCATTGTTCCAGGTTCTTCCTTCTGTGACAAAGAAAGGAGTCTAGTCCTTCTGCCACAAGACAGTTCTTTGAAGGAGACCACACTTTTTTGGATATATATGTTTTCCTATCAGGAGATCATGGATTTAGAGTTAGAGGGGACCTCAGATGTTATTCAATTCAATTCCCTCCTTCTGTAGGAGAAGAAGCTGAAGGGTGGGGTGATTAAAAAGATGTGCCTGCAGTCACAGGCAGCAACTGGTTCATTTCTAAATCAATTACATTAGTTTACAGTCACATCTGATAACACATTTGGGGGGGGAGGGGTATGCTTTGATTTTAGAGGATGTAAGAATTGTATTTTTTTAATCCTGATATTTCCCAGAAACTCAGCCAGTCTTGTTAATCTACAGCAGCTTTCCAAGTCTTTGCCACAATCTAGTGTCTGTTCCATGGAGGACACAAAGACTCCAGGAATTCATCTGGTTTAAATGAGAGTGTCCATTTGGCTTCTCTAACTACCCCCTTCAGTTTTTAATCCCAGAGGAAGACCCTAGAGTGAAGCATCTAGCTCTAAAGCAAATTCTTGAATAATTGGTTTTCATTTTCATAATTGAGAACTTGACATTTTTTATCTGGGCCTAAGGGCCAAATTAAATCACACCAAGCAATAAGCAAATCATATTCAATTAAATGAGGCTGACAAAAAAAAAGGAAAAGGAAAAGAAAAATAAAGGAGATGCCCTCTGGGCCAGTTTTATGTTTCCATTTTAGATTTAAAGTTTTTGATTGACATTCACTGAAACTATGTTGGTTGTTCATACCTCCCCCACCCTGCCCATGTTGGATGAATCTTTAAAAAGTCATGAAAAAAGGGCAGCTAGGTGGCACAGTAGATAGAGCACTGGCCCTGGAGTCAGGAGGACCTGAGTTCAAATCCAGCCTCAGACACTTGACACTTACTAGTTGTATGACCCTGGGCAAGTCACTTAACCCCAATTGCCCTGAAAAAAAAAAGTCATGAAAAGTACAAAAGGAAAAAATCATTTTTGCATTCCTTTTCCTCTTTGGGTTTACAGAGCACTGGATTTGTAATCAGAAGGTTCAAATCCCAGCTGTCACTTATTACCATCTGAACCTTGGACATGTCATTCTGCTCTTCTGGATCTTAGTTTCCTTCCCTATAGAAGAAAGGGGCTGGATTAGGTGATCCTTAATGTCCCTTCTGGATCTAAATCTATGATCTTCTAGTCCCTCTTGGTACTCACATTGGAGAGCTGAGTTCCCAGAGGACAGCTGAGGGTCCTGGGGCAAACCCTGAGGACCAGCTTTCTAATATTATTGTTTAAAAGTTCCCCGCCCCACCCCCATGGGGGCAGCAAGGTGGCGCAGTGAATAAAGCACTGGCCCTGGATTCCAGTGGACCTGAGTTCAAATCCAGCCTCAGACACTTGACACTTACTAGCTGTGTGACCCTGGGCAAGTCACTTAACCCTCATTGCCCTGCAAAAAAAAAAAAAAAAAGCCCCCACCAGTGGGCTCTCCACTGATCATCAGCCAAACTTAATTAGCTTTTAAGAAAAGTTTGACTAAGATGGAATAGTAAGAAGAGTAATCAAGAGTAGTCATAATAAAAATATTTCCCCCGAAAATCAGAGCACACACTACTCCACAAATACACACTGAGTCTGTGGGGAAAGTGGGCATCAACTTAAAGTATAAGGGTGGTGAGGCACACTTGTATGATACACAGGTGACAAAGGGGCAACTTATATTTATAGCATTTTCTGTCCTGAAAGTCTTTTCTTGAGTCTATAGTCAGCATTCTTCTCTGTTGCAAGGAGTAATGCTTTTGTTTTTGGTGGGTCATCTGCTCCCAAATGAATGAATGGTTGACTACTTGTCCAGTCTCTCTGATGGAGAAAGACATAGAGACAGACAGAAACACAGACAGATGGAAAGAGAGAGAGAGAAACAGAGAAAAGAGAGTAGGAGATAGACAGAGACACAGAGAGACAGAGGCAGAGAGAGAAATACAGAGATATAGAGACAGATACATAGAGAGACAGATAGAAAAAGAGGAAGACAGACTGAGACAGAGAAAAAGAAACAGAGATATAGAAAAAGATATCTTGACACAAAGAGATAGAAAAAGAGAGACACATAAAGACAGAGAAAAAGAGAGACAGGAAAAGATACACAGAAATGCAGATACGGAGACAGAGAGATAGAGACAAAGATACAATGACAGACAGAGGGATAGGCAGAGACAGACAGAAATACAGAGACAGAGACACAGAGAAAGACAGAGAGAGGAGAGGAGAGAGACAGAGACAGAGACAGAGACAGAAAGAGAGATACCTGCCCTCAAGAGGCAGGGGCTTGGCTGGAATCCTCCATATTAGAGCTCATCTCCAACTGTATCTCTGCTTTATTGGGCTCCCCCCTGAACTGACTACTATTTTTATACATAGGCCCAGGGATATGTCTTCTACATTTAGCCAATTACAAGATGTTTCTATTTGGCACCATCTGCCTTCTTCTAATTGTCAAGGTACTACAATCATCTTAGATTAAGAACTGATTCGAGTCTACTTCGGACTGCTTGATTCAATGGAGGTGTGTGGGTCTTCTGTGATTGCATTAATTGGGGTGGGGATTGAATGCCACCCCTATACTATGACCTGTAAGAAAATAATTATTAATAATTAATTGGGGGGGAACCCAGAGATCAGTTTCAATTCTTTCTCTCTCTCCCCCCACCCCCTCCAGAAAGTCCTATTCCTGAGGAATCTCAAATCTTGTCTGGTTCAAGCCCAAGGGTACAAAAGAAATGGAGATTGATTCTTTTGTCTAGCTCAGTGAACTGATGAGAGTAAACCACACCTAGATACTGGACTTTGCCTTGGCCCTTCATCGAGAGTCTCTTCCCCATTAGGTCATCCATAGAATTAATTTTAACTTGGACCATGCTCAAGTCATGTCAACCAATGGAATTGAATGATACTAACCAATTAGATTTGATCAATGTCTCATGACCTGCTTCTATCAAAAGAGTATACAAAAGGGGGCAGCTAGATGGCGCAGTGGTTAAAGCACCAGCCCTGGATTCAGGAGTACCTGAGTTCAAATCCAGCCTCAGACACTTAACACTTACTAGCTGTGTGACCCTGGGCAAGTCACTTAACCCCCATTGCCCCGCAAAAAAAAAACAAAAACAAAAAACAAACAAACAAACAAAAAAGAGTATACAAAGCCTTGACCACATAAGTCTTCTCTCTCAACTTTCTAGACCCACTCCCTTGGCTCCTAATGCTGTCAACTGGTGCTTGGTGTTTGCTCTCCCTCTTAGGACAGCATAGGTTTTGTAGGTCTTCTGAACTCTCCCAGAGACCATGCGCTGTCTCTCTGAGCGTGGATCTTCTGGGGCTTTTCTCCTGCTTTTGCTAACTGCTACTCTGTCCATTCTTTACTGGTATATATCATATTAATTAATAATAAATGCTTACTCCCAAAATTGGTGCAATAGCCATTAAAAATAAATACCAATAATTTTTAAAACACACACATAGACCCTAAGCACTGGGTTAGCTTTATTCTAAGAACAGTGGAAAAGATAAATCCTCAGTCAATGCAGCCAGTTCTGCCTCTTATGACTTCTTTCTGTGAGCTTGGCTAAGAAAGTAATTTCCATAAAGGCAGTGTCTGGTATGTAGTGGAAGCTCAATAAATGCCTGTCGAATTTAAATGAAAGTACTTATACCTCTCTGGGCCTCAGTTTCCCTATCAGTGCAATGAGGGGGTTGGACTAGATGACCTCCAAGACCCAATCCCCCCTTGATCCCTTCTAGCACTTGATTAATAATCCTACAATATGATTCTGTATCTTAAAGCATATTTTTGAGGTTTAAAGATCTCTATGGAAGCTTATAGGTAACTCCATAGTATTTCTCTTTCTTTCTTTCTTTCTTTCTTTCTTTCTTTCTTTCTTTCTTTCTTTCTTTCTTTCTTTCTTTCTTTCTTTCTTTCTTTCTTTCTTTCTTTCTTTCTTTCTTTCTTTCTTTCTTTTTTTGGTTAGGCAATTGGGGTTAAGTGACTTGCCCAGGGTCACATAGCTAGTGTCAAGTGTCTGAAGCTGGATTTGAACTCAGGCCCTCCTGACTCCAGGGCTGGTGCTCTATCCATTGCACCACCTAGCTGCCCCAACCCATAGTATTTAATAAAAAGCATAAAGTCTAAAAAGTAAGAATGCAGATGGGGAAATATTTTTACAGAGGATTAAAGGGAGGTTGCGAGGAAGATATATTATCTAACAAAAAAGGACCCAAACTCATATATTGAGGTCCATCCTTTAGATGTGGAATGCAATCTTAGAAGCATAGTCCTAGAGCTAGAAGGGACCTTAGAGGTCACCCAGTCCAACCCTCTCATTTTATAGATGAGGAAGTAAGACCTAAAGAGGGCACTTGACTTACCCAAGGTCACCCAGGGAGCTTAGTTACAGAGCCCAGGTTCCCTGACTATATCCAGCACTCTTTCCACTGGCTTAGACTTTCCACGCGGCCGTATCAGGACAATCTCCCAGGGTGCCATTCCATCAGAAGAAAAAGTTTTATCTTTTCAACTCCAAAGGATTATTCTCCAGGGCGATGTTATGTAATTCCAATTGGCAGCAAGACAGGCTTCTCTACTTGACTCAAGCTTCCAAACTCTCTGATCCAATAAGACAAATAGTACTTTCTATTCTATTCTGCCCTTTCTGTGTGGATGTGTGCATGCATGCATGCATGCATGCAAGTGTGTGAGATCTTATGGTAAGGGAGCCAATTCTTTCACCCCTTCTTCGCTTCCCCAGGATTCTGGGGCTGACTAGCAGCAACAAAGACGAAAAGATTTTTTTTTTCCCTTAAAGGTCACAAGATGATTTTCTTTCTGTTCGACATTTTCTAAAGTGCATGTAGAATTGACCCTAAGAAGTGATGAAGAAATCTCCCTACCTCCTTCCATTGCTGAAGTAGAGGGGTTATGAATGTGGAATGCCATGTGCAACCTCAGAAGTATTGCTGGGTTTTACCTAATTGGGTTTTTTTGTTTTTTTAATCTGCTATAAAGGAAGATTGGGGGATATATCCAGAAACGATTGTGCTATAATGATAAATTTTGTTGTTGAGTTGTTTTAGTCATGTCTCACCCTTTGTGACCCCATTTGGGGTTTTCTTGGCAAAATTACTGGAGTGGTTTGCCATTCCTTCTCGAGCTCATTTTACAGAGGAGGAAGCTGAGGCAAATGGGGTGAAGTGACTTGCCCAGGGTCCCACAGCTTGCATGAGTCTGAGGCCAGATCTGACCTCAGTAAGACGTCTTCTCCATTCCAAACCCAGTGTTTCCACTGTGCCATCTAGCTGCCCATAAGAAAAAGGCCTCAATAAAACTCTTAAAAACAGAAAAATATCATAATATGATCATAGATCCTGGAAAGCACTCGGTGGCCATTTAGGGCAACGCACTCATTTTATATGGGAAGAAACTGAGGCCCGGATTGGTGAAGCAGTTTGCTCAAGGTGAAGTAAGTAATGAGTGACAAAGCCAGAATTCAAACCAAAACCCATTGGAGTGTAAGCCCCTTGAGGTCAAAGGCCACGGTTTTGCCTTTGTTTGTCTCCCCTGGGCTTAGCACAGTGCCTGGAACCTAGTAAGTGATTAATAAATGCTTGTTCGTTGATTGATTGCTTGATCCATTAACTGACAGACTCCATCAAATGCACACAGAATGGGAGGCCTCTCTCCAGTGGGCCAGCTGCTGACCCCACACAGCTGGACTCAGTTCCTGGACAGATTGGTGGGAAAGATGTGCACTCATGTGTCTGAAAAAACAAGAGCTGATGAAATGGAGGCAAACTGCTCCCTTCTAGACTTCTTCCTCCCCAGACAATGCTTCTGCTTAGGGAAGTCAGCAAAGATAGACCAGATCTGGGTTGCTTGGAGACCACAGCTCCATACGGCGTGTCAGAGGCTGGCCATGCCAGTGTTGGCTTTTAAAATGAGAATGGTCGAAAAGCAAAGCACACAAATAAAGGGAGGGTTTTCTTGGAACTGGGAAGGAGGGGATTCTCTATAAGAATGTGAACATTTCATTTTTTTTTAACTTCCCCCTTTGAAGCTTCAAACAAAGGAATTTCTAAAGCAAGACAAGGCATGCTTGCCTAAGGGCTGCAAAACAAGTCGGCTGGCAAGATATTTATCCCAGCCCTTTGCAGCTCAAGGATTTCTCTTTGGTTGGGTTTTCACAAAAGCTGCTTTTTCCTGGGGCTAGAGGATATATAACATCTTGGTCTACATAAGCCACCTGAATGCTCAAAGTGAGCTTCCTGTTCAGTCTTCCAGGAGACCTTAGGTGACCTGGAGAGGATTCCCTGGCAGGAATGAAAGGTTGCCAGCATTAAGACCTGATCTCATGCACTCAGGAGAGAAAGTTAAGTTTTCCAGGGGACAGGGAAATTCCATCACTCTGTGAGTTCCCTTAGAATCTCTCTCAAGCAAACCCTGCTCCCAGGGTTAATGCCAATCAAAGGACAATGGGGCTTGAAACCAGGGGCTTTGGGAGGAAGACCCTCGATGGGGCCCACTCTGCTGTTTCTCCTTCCCACCAACTTTTCTCCAGGTTGTAGGATCAGGAGATCACAGATTTCAGTTGGTAGCAACTTTTGAAGTCAAGTCTGACTCCTCATTTTACAGATGAGCAAACTGAGGCCCATTGAGATCAAGCACTTTACCCATTTACCACGCAGGTGGTAAGTATTTGAGATGGGATTTGTTATGGGGGAAAATGGGGGGAAAGGGTTTTGTTTCTCCAAAACCTTCCTCCCGGCCAGTTTCTCTTATACCCCCAATAAACCTGTTCTTTTATTCCTAATTAGGTCTTGTGCGAGAGTATAATTCTTTACAGAGGAATCCTAAGGAGCCACGTGCTTCCTCTCCATAACAGGATTCAAATCCAATTCTGTACTATTCTGCTTTACTAATCTATCCTCTGCCCATCTACGTGGCACCAAGAATGATGCCACTCCTAGTTCTCACCAGATCTGTTGCTTTATTTACCCAGGAACTAATCCATCACCATACTGCTGAGAGTCTCCCTACCCCACCCCAACTCAGGTAACCTTCCCTCCCCTCGTCTGCTATCCAGCATCCCCTTTATGCTTTGTCTTCCCAGATCAGAATATATACTCCTCAAGGAGAGAGATTATCTTGTTTGCTTCTATAGATAACCCTTGTACTCACTGGGCAGCTGGGTGGTGCAGTGGACAGCACACCAGCATTGGAGTCAGGAAGATGACTCTTCCTGAATTCAAAACAAGCTTCAGACACTTACTAGCTGTGTGACCCTGGCCAAGTCACTTCACCCTGTTTGCCTCAGTCTCCTCATCTGTCAAATGAGCTGGAGAAGGAAATGGCAAACCACTCCAGTATCTTTGCCAAGAAAAAAACCCCAAATGGAGTCACAGAGAGCCAGTCATGACTGAAACAACTCAATAACAACCACCAGCACTCACTATAGAGTCTAGCAAGCAGTCGGGGAGAGCCTCTCTCTCTCCAGTTTCCCCAGTGAATGAGTGAATGAATGAAGCATTTATGAAGTGCTTACTATTTGCAAAGCACTCTACTAAGTGTTAGGGATACAAACAGCAGGGCCCCTGTGCCATCTCCCATGGCTGGGTCAGCTTTGCCAAGTTGGCCGAGGGCTTGTATTTTCAGTGGGAAAATTCTGTCTCTTCTCATTTGCTTATCTTTCTGAATCCAACTCTCACTGATGAATTCAATTTCATCTGGGCTGGAGCTTTCTTTTCCCCAGAAGAGGAATCACAAGTCAGGACTGAATAGACATCAGCATCTGGCTTCTTGCCTGGGGCTGCAAACGAAATTCTGTTGCTTGGTGAGGGAGAGCCTTGGGCTTTGTCTCTTAGTTCGATTCAGAGGTAAACTTTTTAAAATGTGCTTTTTGTGTAGAGAAAAAAAGAGACTGCCAAGCCATCAGTAAGGCATATTCATTCATTCGTTTGTTCAATAAATATATTAAGTGGGGGCAGCTGGGTGGCACAGAGGAATAGAGCACCAGCCCTGGATTCAGGAGAACCTGAGTTCAAATCCAGCCTCAGACACTTGACACTTACTAGCTGTGTGACCCTGGGCAAGTCACTTAACCCTCATTGCCAGTCCCTTCGAGAGGCTTGGGGAGAGACAATTTAACCAAACATTTTAAAGCATACAATCTAAAAGAGATTAGACTAATACACCAGACCCAGAAGGGGCAGTAAGTTTAGTGGAAAAGATGTGGAGACACAAGAACAGGTTCTGTGCCCTCGAGTAGGTCATGACTTCCAGGGGTCTCAGTTTCATCATTTGGTCTAAGGATCCCTAACCATTTTGGTGGCTTGGACCCTTTTGGCAATCCTTTTGAAATGATGTGTTTAAATGCATAAAATAATATACAGGAGATTACAGAAGAGACCAATTCTATTAAACTAGTTATCAAAATATCTGTTTTTTAAAAAGACAATTTCCCAGAGTCACAGATCAGGTTAAGAACCCCCGATATCTGGGCAGGAGGGAACAAGAGCTCCAACCCTCTGGTTTGAAAGAGGAAGAAACTGGAGTTGAAGGAGATTAAATGGCTTGCCTAAAATCACACAGGCAGTTAGTGGCAGAGTTGGCATTCAAACCTGCATCCCATGACTGTTTGGCATTCTTTTCACTGCATACTGCTGGTTGCACTAGACAATGGCTACTGACCCTTCCAACTCTCACTCCCATGAGACACAAATCATTGCAATACTTCAATGGGCCTGTGACCTCATCAGTACAGGTGCCCCTTGTCAGTACAGGTGTTGTAGGTTATAACCATTTTGTGCTCGTCCATTTTGTATAACTGTTACGTCTGTCCTCCCACAGAGGGACTCTGTCTAAAGTGTGGGTCGGGGTAGGGAGGAAGAAGCATTTTTGGGTGCCAATTATGTGGCAGACTCTGTGCTAAATGCTGTACAAATGTTATCACACTAACCCTGGGCAGAACGTACTATTTGTGCCTCTTTGTGAAGCCATTTTGCACTTTTTGCCATTTCCTTCTCCAGCTTACTTTACAGATGAGGAACTGAGGTAAACAGGGTTAAGTGACTTGTCCAAGGTCACACAGCTAGTATCGGAGGCCTTATTTGAACTCATGTCCTCCTGGCTCCAGTCCACTGGACCACCTAGCTGCCCCAGGCAGTATGATTATCCCTTTTTTGTTGTTGTTGTTGTTTGTTTGTTTGTTTTTTTTGGTGAGGCAATCAGGGTTAAGTGACTTGCCTAGGGTTACACAGCTAGTAAGTGTTAAGTGTCTGAGGCCGGATTTGAACTCAGGTCCTCCTGACTCCAGGGCCAGTGCTCTATCCACTATACCGCCTAGCCGCCCCTATTATCCCTTTTAATGTTGAGGTGTCTGAGGCTGAATTTGAACTCAGGTTTTCCTCACTTCAGACCCACATCATTCCACCTAGTTGCCTTTTCCAGATTAGTGTATCACTTAATAGCGAATCTTTATAATTTTGTAACTTAAAAAATACTCTCAAGTAACTTTATAAATTTATAGTTCATATTAACTATTTGTAATACTGATATTTTGTATTATAGTTACAGATAACATTAGAAATTTGTAGCATTTCATATCCATTATTTCGAACTCTAATTTTTTTTTTAAGTCACAAGTAATTTTGTAAATTTGTAGAATGACAGATCCACCATTTGCCAAGCTGATGTTTTGGGTTATACTTACAAGTAACTGTAAATTTGTAGATTCTGTCTTCATTATTATTAGCTGTAGTTTTATGTTATATTTATAGTATTTGTATAGTGTACTACACAATAGAATGTGACAAGGATGGAAAAGATGAGTGAACAAAGTCCTAAGGAACCAAAAACCTCTAGACTTGAGAGAAGAATAGGGAGGCAGCTGAGCTGGAAGTAGGAATTCTTACTTCTAGGGTAAATCCAGTTGAGGGGGAGCACAAGGAAATAGCCCACCCTAGTTGCAATCATGTTGAAAGAAGGGTGGCCTCTTCTCTGTTGTATCCCAATGATCATTTTGATGATCCCTGATTCATGGGGATAGCAGATGGGGAGGGGATGCAATGGTGACAGGACCCTCTTGAAATATTCTGAGGCTTGGTGGGAGAGTAGAGAAAGAAGGTCTAAGGTATGTTGGGAAGAAGACCCAATCTTGATCAATACCAATAGCCTACTTGTTTTGTCTATTTTCTACCTGACTCTTAGAATAGCTCTAGCTCTTTGAATTTCTGAGAGTTTCCTTCCAATGTCAGCTCAAACACTTCCTTCTATATGAGGCTTTTTCTAATCTTTCCAAACTGCTAGTGCCTTCCCTGACTAACTTAGCTTTTATTTTAATTGAAGGGAGGGGTTGATTGAGTAAATCAAATTGCAGGGAGAGGGGAAGTTATAGTCAGATCTATGCTTTACAAAGATGAATTTGATAGCTGAATGGAGGATGGACCAGAGTGGGGAGAGACTTGAAGGGACAGACCAACCATAAGTCAAGGCAATAAGGATTTATTAAGTACTTACTATGTCCAGGCACTGTGCTAAGTGCTGGGGTTACAAATGCAAGCAAAAAGAAAATTCCTCCCCTCAGGAGGAATGGTGAATGGTGAATAGATCTTCCAGAATGAGGGGGCCCCAAGTGTTGAGGGACACCAGAAGGTGAGACTGAAGCAGAGAAATGGGATTGACATCTAGAAAGTCAGAAGCTCAGCTGGGAGGAGAAGTCCTGTCGTGAGATGTTGAGGGTGTTCCCCAGGCTGGTGGCAATGTCTTTGTATCCAGAGCACCTGTCACAAGGGCCCAGCAACATGGCAGCTGTTTAAAAAATGCTTGTTGATTGGCTGACATGCACTAGCTGTGTCATCATGTGTAATTACCTATTATTATTCATTCACCTACCTGTCGACAGAAGCTGCTGAGCACACTAGTATCTGAGCCTACTCATTTCTAGTAATAATAAAAAAAACCTTCCTACTCATTAGTGATAAGAAAAAGTTGAATGGGTTGCCTTTGGAGGTAGTGGGCTTCCCTTAACGGATGTCTTTGAATAGGACCCAAATGACCAAAATGGTAACTAGGAAATCCGACTCCCAAGGCAAATTCACTTAAAGGGAGATTGGCCAAATAGTGCAGAAGCTACTCCATTTTTGTCATCATGCAAGGAGAGGGAGTGTCCCATTTTCCAAACAGTGTGCCTCATACTCACATGGAATAGCTAATGGTCCCCAAATCTAGGAGGAGGTAGGGGGAGCATCAAGTAAAGAGGATACCCAGGAACAAAGCAGGGAAGAAGCACATGCATGCACTCGCGCACACGCGCGTGCATACACACACACACACACATTTTGGTGTCCTGACACAAAGTCCTGGTTGCCCAACCCTAGTTCCAGCTTTACAAATGACTGATTGTTGGGCTGTTGTAGAGGGCATTCCTGTTTGGTTACAGGTTGGACTAGATGATTTATGTAGGTCCCTTCTAGCTCTAAGCTTTTGTGGCTCTGATTTTTTTTTTTTACAAGGCTTGTCTAATACCTCTTGGTGCAGCATTATGCATTTCTCTGAATTGCACACAGGCTCTGAATCTTGGCAGAAAGGGATTAGATAATACTCTCTTTGCAAAGACCTGGAGCCCTGCACCTCCCCCTGGGACAGTTACCAATAGCTCCAAAAAAGAACAACAAAAGCTTCAATTCTCCCTCAGCCCATCTGGTCCAGTTATATTGTCATAGTACTGTGCACTGTTCGCATGGAATAGCAGACACACTTTTTCTGAGAACAGCCTGCATCAGCAGACTTGTGGGGATTGACCAAGGGCAGCCAAGCTGGGGAGTAATTGTTGTTTTGGTCAGTGTGTGTAGAGAGTGACAGCTGAGCTTCTGAAGGATGAAATGGATTCTCCTTCCATCTGTCAAACAAGGGGCAGAGGCAGTCAGATGGTTTGGTAGATTCAAATCAACTCACAACCTAATCATTCTCTTGTGGAAATGCCAGACGGGGGCACAATGACCAAGAATTCAATCCAGGCCTTTGCCATGAAGGAGGCAAGAGAGGCCAACTTAGACCCACAGCTTCTTGAGCCAGGCACATGCCCTGAGCACCCAGCAGGGACCTGATCCTGCTGGCAAAAGGCTTCTGTTAGTTCCTACCTACTGCTCTTAACACCTTGTTTTATGTCTATTGGCATTCACATGGACTTATTTTATCTTACCTTGGCCTGTATCTCTGTATGTATTTTCATATATTTTCCTCATCCCTTGAAATAAGACAGGAATATATCATAGACCCTCAAAAAATATTGGTTGAATAAATTAACTAGACTAGTGTCTCACATTCTGGTGGCTGGGGACCCCTGGAGGCAGAACTATTGCAAAGGATCATAGACTCGTTCATCTAGTTTAACTCCTGATTTTATAGATGGGGAAACTGAGGCTGAGAGAGGTCAAAGAATCAGAAATCTAAGTCTGGAAGAGAGATCTTACCAGTGTTCTAGTCCAGCTCCTTAAGTTATAGATCACAGATTGAGAGCCAGATGGGACGTCAGAGGTCATTCAGGCTAACTCTCTCATTTTACAGGTGAGGAAACTGATGACCAATGAGGTGAAGAGACTTGCACAAGGTCATGCATGTTGTAAACATAAGAAACAGCATATGAACCCAATCTTTATTCTCCTGTTCCACTTGTTAGGGATGTGGCATAAGAGGTGACTCCTGTCCAGGTATAGGTGCAACTAGATGATCTCTGAGGTCCCTTCTAACCTTGGAATTCATTGGGTGTTAAGGAAATAGTTGACTCATCAATGGTCTGCTTTGCCATATCCCTAATTCAGTCATAACATAGATCACACTGTATTGTCTAGGAGGGGGGATTATGCTTTAAATACCTACTATGTGCCAGGTACTGTGCTAAGCAATTTACAACTATTATCTCCTTTGATCCTTACAACAATCCTCAGAGGTAGCTGGTATTACCCACATTTTACACATGAGGAAACTGAGATAGACAGAAGTTAAGTGACTTGCCCAGGGTTATATAACTACTCAGTGGCTGAAGCTAGATTTGAACTCAGGTCTTCCTGAATCCAGGCTTGGTGCTCTAACCACTGTACCACCTCCCCGCCTCTGACCATGTTCCCTATGAGCACAACAGTGGAGAGCAGTGGTATCAAACTCAAATGGAAAGGGGGCCAGTAATTCATACATAAGGATTCCTATGAGCCCATGTTGACTTGCTTTGAAAATGCAATGTCTATGTTTTATTGTTATTTCTAGTTATTTTGCTATTTGACAATTACGTTTTAATCTGGTCCAGGCAGTCATTGGGAGTGTTGGAGCCTCATGTGACCTGTGGGCACTCTGTGTGTGGAGTCTGCCTCTCTTTCTTGCAGGCAGTCCGGTGACAATGTGATCCTTGCCCTCTGCACCAAGGGGATGCTGCAGGACTTTAGATGAGTCTGAGTGAACAGTCCATATATCACAGAAACGTGGACCCTCAGAGCTGGAGAGGATCTCATACATCATCTGGTCCAGATGAAGCAGGAATTGCCTCCGTAACATCCCCAAGAGAGGCCACCTGGCCTCTGCTTGAAGGAGCTGAGCAATACCTGCTGTCCTTGGAAATGCTGCCAATGACATAGCTTCTCAGTTGTCTCTGGTGGCTCTGTCCCTATGCAGCTGGGGCCCACCATACCTTTGCTGTGAATGGGTCGCTCTCTCCATGCACTGGGGCCCACCACCGTCATCTGTCTCCTGTGGTTACTTTTCCAGATCCAGCATCTAATAAATAGTTCATTCTTTCAAGTTCTCCTTCAGTAAAGTGTGGGATAATAGAAAGAATGCAGAGCTTAGTATCAGTAGAGACCCAGGTTCAAATCCTGGCTCCGACACTAACTAACCTGGTGACCAAAGTAAGGCATTTGTTTAAATGATAAATGCTCATTTGTAAAATGGGAATAACAATAATAATACCTATAGTGCCCATCTCAACAGCTTGTTGGGTGAATCAAATGAACTAATATTGATAAGGTTTTTTGTTTTGTTGGAGTTTTAATTTTTTTGGCAGAGCAATGAGGGTTAAGTGACATACCCAGGTTCACACAGCTAGTGTCAAGTGTCTGAGGCCAAATTTGAACTCAGGTCCTCTTGAATCCAGGGCCAGTGCTTTATCCACTGTGCCATCTAGCTGCCCCCCTTGAAGTGTTTTGCAAACCTTAAACGCTTATAGGAATGACAACTATTATTAATGCAAGTCAGTTTATCTCATTTGACAATTGTTTTGTTGTTATGGGGCATCTAGGTGGCACAGTGGATAGAGCACTGGGCCTGGAGTCAGGAAGACCTGAGTTCAAATCTGACCTCAGCCACTTACTAGTTGTGTGACCCTGGGCAAGTCACTTAACCCTTGTAGAAATATTTTTACTGACTAGACCTGATTTGGGGGGACTAAACTGTGGATGACTAAACTGGGCACTTTTGACCATTTGGCTATCTGACTTCGTTAATTTAATGTGGGTCGTTTATAAAGTTCCACCACACTGCTCCCAAACTGATAAACTAAAGATTAAGAAGGCTTTTAACCAAATAATCAAAGCAGAGTTTATTTATGAGATACTATTTAAAATTAAGAATACAGGGAAATAAAATGTACAACCTGACTGCTTTCCTGTGGTCTCTTTCCACTGGGTCTCTTTCCCACCTGCTGCGCTTTGAACTTCTTGAATACAATAAGGGCCTTAGCCACCTCCGGCCTCAGGGCACGTTACACTTTCCCTGGTTTGTATTAAGGCCTGTAACCTTGTCAGTCCCGTCTCTCCTTTTCCAAACCGAACTCTCCTCCGTCCTTGTCCGCGCTCCCCTCTAGTCAGCCTATCTAGTCCGTCCTCCTCTAGTCAGCCCCTCTCCTTAATCTTGTCTCTCTATCTAGTCCATCTCCCCTAGTCAGTCCTTCTCCTCCTAGTCTATCTAGTCCGTCTTCCTCTAGTCAGCCCCTCCTTGCTCCTCCCAGGTCTATATATACCTTTTCTTCTCTCCACTCAAATCTCGGGGCTTCCTTCGCCCCCACAGACCAAGCTAATCCGCCAGCCAGGGCTGCAGCTGGGGGGGGGGTGCTCTTGATCTTCATGCCTCAGCACAGGCTATCTGGAATCTTTCAGATAGCTCCGCTCAGATCGGAGGGAGCTGGGGCTTTCCCTGCCCCCCCCCAGCTGTCTGACCTGGTG
Organism: Dromiciops gliroides; assembly: GCF_019393635.1. NCBI lineage: Eukaryota > Metazoa > Chordata > Mammalia > Microbiotheria > Microbiotheriidae > Dromiciops > Dromiciops gliroides. Next base: position 270,492,762 of record NC_057865.1, on the reverse strand, counting down.
TCTTGTACAGCCCACGGGGCTTTTTTCCGCTCAGCTGAAGCTGAGGAGAAGGGGGAGAGACCCTGAGGGCCCAAGGCTTTCTAATCTCAGCCTAAAGGTAGGGTCCCCAAATCAAAATAAATTTCCACACCCTATTGGCCTCAGTTTCCTCATACTGTAAATTGAGCTGGAGAAAGAAATGGCAAACAACTCTAGTATCTTTGCCAAGAGAACTCCAAATGGGGTCACAAAAAGTCAGACAAAACTGAAACAACTGAACAGCAACAAGAAAAACCCTATTCTTGTGAACAGAATGGAAGAATCTGGGTTAGAGAATAGCATAGTTAGGTGGATTCTGAGTTGGCTGACTTAATGGATCCAGAGAATGATCATTGATAGTTCAATATCAATATGGAAGGAGATTTGTAGTGAACTCCCTTAGGGACCAGTGCTTAGCACTAGACTGTTTAGCATTTTCCCCTATGACACAGATAAATGCTTATAAACATGCTTATCATATTTGCAGATGATATAACATTGGAAGGAATAGCTAATGTATTGCATAATGGAATAAAGAAAGGTGAGGACTTTGAAAGGCTAGAAGATCAGGCCAAATCAAATAAGATGAAATTTAATAGGGAAAAATGTAAAGTCGTTGACTTCAGCTCAGAAAATCAATTCACAAGTAAAAAAAAAAGTATGTGTAATGGTGGTGGGGAGGGGGAGAGGTGACATGACTAGATAGCAATTTGTCCTAGAAATATTGTTTGTCCTTTGTTCTTGAAGAGGACTATGACATCAGGAGGTGATGTCATGACTTGCAGTGAATTGGATTTAAGTGAGGGAGGGTTGTGCAAAGCCATCAGCCTCACTCTCTCTTCCACAGCCATCTGGGTCCAGTGGCAAGATATATATCAGGGCAAGTGGAGATGGCCCCAGATGTTTGAGGCAATCAGGGTTAAGTGACTTGGCCAGGGGTCACACAGTGAGTAAGTATTTGAGATGAGATTTGAACTCAGGTTCTCTCTATCCCCTGTGATACCTAACTGTCCTGCATTAGAGATATATGGGGGTTTTAATGGACTACAAGCCAAATATGAGTCAACAGTGTGATATGAAGAGGAGAAGAATGTCTGAGCTGTTTATCCTCAAGAAGAGAAGACTTGGTGGTGGGATACAGGACAGCTGCTTTGGAATATTTAAGGGCTGATGTTCTTCTTGTTGTTCATTCCTTTCAGTCATGTCTGATTCTTTGTGACCCTGTTTGGGGTTTTCTTGGCATTTTCTTCTCCAGCTCATTTGACAGATGAGGAAACTGAGGTAAACAGGGTTAAGTGACTTGTCCAGGGTCACATGACTAATCCAAGGTTACACAGGTCATGAAAACCAAAAGTAGGATTTGAACCCAGGTCTTCTGCCACTTATTAGGTGTGATGTAGATGGAATTCTTCCCGATTCTTATGGTGCAGATATGGAAGCTCTTTCCCCCCCTCTGAGATTCCGTGTCTCTCAGATTTGCTACAACCAAGTTGAGTGTGTATCATTAACACCCATCAAAGTCCACTTCAGTCAGGCTGTGGCCAATACCCACATCAGGTGTAATGGACACCTTCCAGGTTTCTTTGGTTTTTTGTTTTTTGGGTTTTTGTGGGGCAATGAGGGTTGAGTGACTTGCCCAGGGTCACACAGCTAGTAAACGTCAAGTGTCTGAGGTCACATTTGAACTCAGGTCCTCCTGAATCCAGGACTGGTGCTTTATCCACTATGCTACCTAGCTGCCCCCAGAGGGTTTTCATTTGATGCTGGATAAGGCCCTTCAATTACCCTTGATATTGGTCAAGGAGCCATACGTGTCACATGTGCTACTTCCAGCTATCCCATTATATACCAGAAGAGGTTAAATACAATGAGTGCTCTGCTGAATGTCAGCCTAACCCAATGTCTCCTGCAGTGTGTCCCCTTCCCCCATTCCAGCAGCTGGTCACCCAAAGGACAGTTGGATCTTTTGGATGTTTGGTCTATGACCCTTGTCAATCAGTGCATCATCTTAAGGGGAACAGCCAAATTAGTCAGAGGTTGCAGCATTTATCTCTGAGGAAGAGTCAATAGAAAACCTCAATTAAGCATGTACTATGCCCAAGGCAGAGGGACAGACAGGATGGTGTCATGAAGAGAGTATAGCTTCAGAGTCAGGAAGACCTTGGTTCAAATCCCACCTCTGACACATACTCTCAGTCCTTGTTGAAGAGGGAACACTGACTACATTGATACAGGGAACTTCCTCAGGGGGAGTTCTCTGTGCCAGTGGAACCACAGGTTTGGTCCTCCTAAAATGAAGGGAATATGAAGATAGATATGAAGAGTGCATATTCCCAAAATGAAGATATATAGAATGTAAAAACTGGCTTCAAAAAGCTCACAATCCAAGGGCAGGGGAAGAAGGACAAGCATGGTGTAACAGAGAGATTGCTGGGCTTGGCATCAATGAGACCAAAGATGAAATCCCACCTCTGACACTAATTTTGTGGCAACGGCAAGTCACCCAGCCTTGCTGAGTCTCAATTTTCTCTCACCTTGTAAAGTCAACCAACAAACATTGATTAAGCCCCTACTATGTGCTAGCCACTGTGCTAGGCTCTGCAGACATAAAGACAAAAATGAAACAGTCTCTATCCTCAAGGGGCTTACACTAGATCAGAAGAGAAAACAATTATATCTGAACACCTACATGTTGTTGTTGTTCATCCTCCATTGTCCAAGAGAAACAATAACATCATGAAGATGGTGTCTTGACTTGTGTGTGAATTGGATTTAAATGAGGCAGAGTTGCACAAAGTACAACACAAGTACACATACAAATACAAGGGAATTCTGGAAGATACTAAAACCTGGGGAACCAGGATGTCCACATAGTAAATGTAGCATTGACCACATAGGGGTGTTAAGAAGCTCAAATGAGATCACGTTTGTCTGACGATTTTAATAACTGCCTCCAGGCTCAAGTGGCTGGGATGTCGTGCCATCTTCCTCTTCACTAAGGGTACCTTTTAACTTTGGGCTTATAGATGCTGTCAGACTCACTTTAGTCTTAGGAGAGCATTATTTCTAAGGAGAAGGGATGGGATTATTATATCATTTGGCTTTATAAGTTCCCATCTTTGAGCCCCAGGAAAAAGTTACTTTAGACTTAGGTTCTGGCTCATGTCTAGAGTTCCCCCAAAGTGGGGGTTGGGGTGGAAAGATACTCAGTACACAAAGTAAAGCAGGTATGAGACAGACACACCAAAGAAGTGGTAAACACCAACCACTTACAAGCATACACTAATGGAAATATGTAAAGGGACTGTGGCATTTTCCCACATCACCTAAGATGGAGACCCATGTGGGAGTCATTTGGGAAGGGACATTCTGATTGGCTTGCAATTTAGTTGGAATTGGCCCCTTTCCATTGGCTTCATAGCTGACATGAGCTGCCATCTTTAAATCTACCTGAATAAGGCATAATGCTCTCTTTCTGGCAGTGTTGAAGGTTAAAAGACTTACTCACTCATAATGGGAACACTAGTCATAAGCTGACTAGGGAAGGGCCAGCATCCCCTTCCTCTTAGGCAACAGCCCTTAGAAACAGGCTCGGTGTTTGGATCTTGTTTTGTTCATCCTTTTCAATTCTAAGAGCAGGTAGTAAAGTCCCTGATCTTGGAACTTGAACCTCATGGATCTTGGGATCCAGGAATCCAGGCTGGATGAGAGATACAGTCAGGGTCCCAGAACTCAATGGCAAGAGGTACTCTTTATACTTGGAACTTGGTGGGACTACTGCTATATAGGAATTGAATCTAGTGATGAACCCAATCCTTATCACCAACCCAGTAACTACTGAGTGGAGGTAGTAGTTGTTCAGTTGTGTCCAATTCTTCACGATTCCAATTGGGGTTTTCTTGGCAAGATACTGAACTGGTTTGCTGTTCCTTCTCCAGCTGATTTTACGGATGAGGAAACTGGGGTAGACAGGGTAAAGTGACTTGTCCAGGGTTACACAGCCAGTAAATATCTGAGGTCAGATTTGAACTCAGGAAGATGAGTCTTCCTGACTCCAGGCCTGGCATTCTATGCACCATGGTGCACCCTACGTGCCCTACTAAACTAAGTGGAGATAAGGAAGATTATTCCCTCAAGGAACTGGGGAAAATGTTTGTATGTTTGTTCTTACAATATCTGTGAAGTGCCTCAGTTTCCTCGTCTGCAAAAAAAAAAAAAACCCAAAAAGGAAGAAGGAAATGGTTAGAGAAAGAAACGGCAAACCATTCCCATATCTTTGCCAAGAAAATCCCAAATGGGGTCACAGAGAGTTGGGCATGACTGAAACAAATGAACAACAACAACTGGTCTCAGACTCAGGAAGACCTGGGTTCAAGTCCTACATCTGACCCCCTTACTAGCTGTATTGTCCAGGACAAGTCTTTGAACTCCTCAGTGCCCCCAGGAAACTCCCTAAGACCTCTAAATGATCAGAGAAGTGCTGATTTGTATTGGAAGTTCCTCACCAGGAAGGCCCAGCTAGGTGGAGCACTGGCCCTGAAGTTGGGAAGACCCGAGTTCAAATCTCACCTCAGACACTAGCTGTATGACCCTAGGTAAGTCACTTAACCCCAACTCCCTTAAACATCTGGGGCCATCTCCAGTCATCTGGATAACATATTTTGCCACTGGATCCAGAGGGCTAAGGAGGAGACAGTGAGGCTAGTGAATTTGTACAACCCTTCCTCCCTTTTAATCCAATTCAGTGTCACTCATGACATCTGTCATGCTCCCCTTCGAGAATGAAAGACAAACAAGAACCTTACACAGATAAAATCCAATTCCAGTAGAAAATTATTTAGAATATTAATTATTAGGATTACTAATTGACTGTAGGTCATACTACCCTTTTAAAGAGCTCACTCAGAATCTTGGATGCTTCTGTCTGCCTATTGTCCTGTAATTATTTCCCAGAAGCCTGGGAGCACATTATAATGCTGGCTTCCAGGATTCTTTATTTGTCCTTAAATAAGATGTTACTTCTTACTGTATGACCCATGTCTGTAGGCTGCCCTAGGGGGAAAAAAGTCACACATCTAAAATGAGATATCTTGCTAGGTAGTTTAGTGCAGGACTGTCAAACTCAAATAGAAATGGATTCTCTGAGGGCCCATACTGACTCCCCTCTTCCCAATTAACATTATTTAATTTTATTTTGTTAAACATTTCCCAATCACATTTCAGTCTGGTTTGGCCATACTCTAGAGTTTTGTGGGCTGCTTGTGCCTGGTGGGAGAGATTGACATCTCGTGTATTAGAAACCCACAGGGGGCAGCTAGGTGGCGCAGTGGAGAGAGCACCGGCCCTAGAGTCAGGAGGACCTGAGTTCAAATCCGGCCTCAGACACTTAACACTTACTAGCTGTGTGACCCTGGGCAAGTCACTTAACCCCAATTGCCTCACTAACCCCCCCCCCCAAAAAAAGAAACCCACAGAAGATCTGGGCTTGGATCCTGTGGGAAACAGCCTCAGTTTTCTGATCTGTAAAATGAGCATAATAATAGCTCCCACCCATCTGTCAAAGGAGACCTGAATCAGCAAGAATCAGTGATGAATAGTGGGGAGCAGTACTATAGAACTGACCCTAGGCAGAGGTAAGAGAATCTACAACACTTGTTGGGAAGCAAGGGTAGTGGGGATATTGAGAAGACCCATAACTCTTACCTTGAGTGGAGTGATGGGGAAGCATTGGGAAGCAGTGGCAACTGGAAGTGATCTGCCAACAAAAAGTCAATATAATGAGGAGCACCAATGTGAAGGAATGGACCCTGTCTCCCCTCTGTGGTTTGCTTACCTACTGGGGTCATTCTTGCCAGTCCCTGGGGGTAGGGGTAGGGGAGTGTCTCAATTCTCTATGGATTCAGAGACAAATCCCTTCTTCAACCTTTGTTGTGTGACTAAAACACTTCAATTTTTGGGTGGGGAAGGTGAATAATAGCTTCCACTTTATAAGGTTATTTGGAGAAGCAAATGAAATTATATATATGACATTAAATATGTTAGGTATCATATGTGTATTGTATATTTTATGGCATCATATAGCATAGCATGTATACATACATATATAATTTCATTTGCTTCTCCTAATATATATTATATATAGCACTTTAATATATATATTGCTGCTGATCTTAATGTACTACATATTTATCAGTTATTATCATCATTAATCAATAAGGCCTTATTAAGCAACTATTAATATAGCAGGCATTGTGCTAAGCACTAGGAATACAAAGAAAAAATACAACCATTCCTGCTATGTAGGAGTTGACCTATCAGGGAAATAATGCCACACATGGGCCAAGCTCAGGTATGATACAAGTCAGATTTGACAGTGGGAAGAGGAAGATGCAAAAGGTGTAAGCCTATAGTCAAATCAACAACGTATAGTATATTGTCTTATGGGGACAGACTTGGGCAAAATGGGAAAGGAGGGAATGTTTTCACACCTTCCTATCTTTCCTTTCAGAGTCCTTCTTCTTCCTCCTAGCCTCCTCTTCTTCAGCTACCTACCTCTCCTCCAGGATGCCAATTCCTTATCTCACATGTCTACTTTATTCCATGACCAGACTACCTATCAAGAATGACCTACTGGGGACAGCTAGGTGGCGCAGTGGATAAAGCACTGGCCTTAGATTTAGGAAGACCTGAGTTCAAATTCGGCCTCCGACACTTGACACTCACTAGCTGTGTGACCTTGGGCAAGTCACTTAATCTCCATTGTCCCATCAAAAAAAAAGTAACAATCCCTCCCTTCAAGGTATAGTCAGTTGGCAGGGACATGATGTGTGAACAGACAGGTCTTTCATGGGATCACTAATACTTGAATTTTAGACACTGTTGCAGCCCAGCTGGGGAGATATTTGGGGAACACTTTTAGAATCCTTCAAATCATACCACGTAGTGGATAACTACTTTGCCTTTGTGTAAGACTTACCATAGCTGTGGCGGATGGAGGTCACAGAGTTAGAAATCTACTCATGTGCCCCTTTCTTCAGGAAGTCTTCCCAGATAACCCTACCTGGCAGTGAATTCTCTCTTGTCTGATCTCACAGCACTTTATATGCCTCAGACATTTTCTTTTTAGACTAGATCTTTGATTTCTTGGCATAGACAGCTTTTAATAGGGAAATCCCCTCTACCAACACAACACCTGCTCTGCAATTAAAAGTCTAAGAGAATTGTCTAGGACACCAAGAAATTAAGTGAATTGCAGAGGGTCACAGCTCCTTGAGAGTAAGAAAATCAAATGGATATCGTCTCCATTTTCCTCACTGATTCTATTCTGTATCACTGCCAACATTTTGTATAATGTCCAAGTCATGTGTCTCCGAATTAAGTTCAGAAGTTCAACTTTCCTCTCTGGGTTAATTAAGTTTAGAAGTTCAGTTTTCCTGCTAATCATCATTATATTCTTGTGTCAAGGAAGTCTGTTATTCTTGAAGGATGCAGGTGGATGCCAGGAAATCTGGTCTTTTATCTCTGCGACACTGACTGTCCAAGAAAGTCTCGTCTGTTATCACTGTGGTGCTAACTAGCCATGCAGGTGGACACCACCAATAAGCTTCCCATAGTGACAAGACAGAAGGAGGAGTTTTTGCTAGCCTGCATTCCCGATTTCCTGCCAATCATATTGTCCCCCATGTCTGTGATGCTTCAGACCTTGTAATCAATCATATTATTTCCCCATCTATGATGCTTGCTTGGATGCTCCTCCTTTTGTCTGTAAAAGTGATCAATCTGTCTTCATTTGATGGTTTTGGAGGAGCTGAGAGACCCCTTTTACTGGCAATTGCTAGCCTTACCAATAAAATGAGAGTGCTCAGAATGCTGTGCCTCAGTTTACTTTAATTTCAATCATGACACAAGCAAGGAGCGTTTCATTATTGTCTTGTATCTTCAGCACTCAGGACAGTGCCTGGCACAGAGCAGGCAACTAATACATGTTTATTGATTGATGGCTGGTGGGACTTCGAGATTCCAGGGCTAGCTCTCTACCTTCTCACTTTTTGGCACTTATGACTCAACTGATCTGCATATGTGTTTTATTTGTCTTACTAAATTGTACACTCCTTGAGGACAGTAGAGATTGTGTCATTTATCTTTATATGCCCTGCAGTCTAGCACAGTGTGCTACATATAGGGGGTACTTTAAAAACACTTGTTCAATAGATATATTTTTCAAGTTCTGAGGCATCATGGGAGCACTAAATGAATCAAGCCAAGGTCTCCTATCATGGAAGGTTCAGATATAGTTAGCTTCTAATATTACTTATGTAACCTTGCACAAATCATTCAACTCCTCTGAATCTCAGTTTCCCTGTCTAAAATAAAGGGCCTGGAATTAGGTCATGTAAGTTGCCTTCCAGCTTTTAATACATAAGCCTCTAACAATAAACTTCCATAAGTGTCTGTCTTTGACTATAGCACTGATGCTTTGAAAGAATGGGATAATGGGAATGTCTTAGCCTCAGGATCTCCACTTGATGCAGAGTCCATCAGTTTCATCAGAAACAGCTAAAAGTCATCGTGACTTTCCCTTTCTCTTAGATACAAGAAGAGAGTAGGGCTGACTCTACATTGGAGCTGGACTTTGGGGGTATATGCAACCCCCTGGATGCTACATAGTGCCCAAGTCCTGTGACATCTGACTGACATAGCCTAAGAAAGAAAGAGAACAGGTTAGAGAGAAGGGCACTGTTTTCATTGACCTCATGGTCTTGCTTCATCACCGCCATAGCCCTTTGATGCCTTCTGTGCTCAAAGCTATGGGCAGCTCAGCTGCATAGCCCAGAAGACAAGACTTCCCCAGCAACACAAGCCACACAAGGGAACATGAGCAAAGACACCCCTAGAGCACTGGATTGCTGCAGCCACCTGGCCATGCTGCAATGAACTCCCACCTGGCATGCACAGTATCTGTTTGTCTGACCCTCTCCCACTCCCCACTAAAGGACAAGATCAGCAACAGCAGCTCAATTTGATCAGTCTTCCAAGGCCAAAAGACCTATCAGCTCATAGAATGCAAACTCCTGGAAAGTAGGTATGGTCTCGTTCTTTGTGTTTATCTCTGGTGTCTGGCACCTAGTAGTAGATATTTGGTAAATGCTTGTGAATTGATTGACCTAGAGCTCAATGGGACCTTATAGGTCATCTAGTACAACAAATGAAAACCCTGAGGCCCAGAGACTTGTCCAAGGTCATACAAGTATGAAATAGCAAAACCAAGCTTCAAATGCAAGTCTGAGGAGTCCAAGTTCACACTGTACCGAGTGCTCTTCCTGTGTTGGTTAAAGGAGGATGGGAGAGAAACTGGTGCTTCCTCAGGGCTGCTGACAACAGCTGCTTTTGCTTCCTTCTCATCACACACACACACACACACACACACACACACACTGTATATATACAAATATACATATATTTTTATATATGGAGAGAAGGGGAGAAAAAGAGAAGAGACAGAGACAGGAGAAAGAGAGACACAGAGAGAGGAGAGACAGAGATAGGAGACAGAGAGAGAGGAAAGAGAGATAGGAGGGATAGAGAAACAGAGAAAGATAGAGAGATAGAGAGAAACACAGAGAGAGGAGATACAGGAGAGAGAGAGAGAGACAGAGAGACAGGAGAATGAGAGAGAGAAATAGGAGAATGAGACAGAGAGAACAGAGACAGAGGAGAGAGACAGAGAAGAGAGAGAGATATGAGAGATAGAGAGACAGAAGAAAGAGAGACAGAGAAAGAGGAGAGGCAGAGATAGGAAAGAAAGAGAGAGGATTATAAATTCTATATCACTCAACTATCTTGTTTTCTTTTAAAAATAAGATTATATGTGAAGTACTCTACAAATCTTAAAACATAACAGAAGTGTTACCTATCATTATAATGATTATTATCCTATGACCTATGATCTTATTAATTAATCAATTCAAGGTGAGTATAATTCTTGGGATAACAGTGTATAATTATTAAGTTTCCGTTTGTTATCCTACATCAGCAAATAACTTTGAACACACTTGGTAGGCTCAATGGCAGGAGGATCTGGGCATCATAAAGTCTTAGTAAAAGAACAATCCAAGAAGCTGCATTTTCTTTGGCCAATGGAGCCAGGTTGACTCCCCTGGGATGCTTAATTGGACACAAAGACAACTGTATTAGACAAAACAAAGCCCACGATTATAGGAGAAACTGAGTTTAAAGTTCCGAATCCCCCCAAAACTTAAGAGGATGGATATTGGACAAGACCAGCCCAGAGGAAAGGAGGCTGGCCTATTTCTAGCAGAGAAGTCTGGCCTTTTCCACAAGTTGCATTTCTAAAGGGCTGATCACTTTGCAGGTTACCAACAGCACCCTCTCATCTTGGCCACTAAGACACTCTATTTTAGAATCCTTCCCCCAGTTCTTGGGAATTATCTTTCATATCTAAAAAGCCCCAGAGTGGCAATAAAGGCAACTGTGCTTTGGAGTGTGATTTTGTACAGTTTCTGAGATAGCTGCTTGCCCACCACCTTGGAGCAAAGAACTGGTGATCAAGCAAAGGATATTGTGTAAATGAGAGGAGGGAGGATTTGTGTGACCTACATGCCAACTAAAAAGATGGAAATATTCAGTTTAGCAAACAGTAATTAAGCACAGCCTATGGGTCCAGCTGGAGAGGCTTTGAGTACAAGCCCAGCGATGGAATGGATATCTGCCTTCTCAGGATGGTTGAGAACCAGTTTGCTCACAAGGTGGTGACTCTTTTTGCCCTCTTGTTCAGTCATTTCAGTCGCGTCTGACTCTTTCGTGACTCCATTTGGGATTTTCTTGGCAAAGATTCTGGAGTGGCTTGTCATTTCCTTCTTTAACTCATTTTACAGATGAGGAGACCAGGGCAAACAGGGTTAAATGACTTGCCCAGAATCACACAGATAGGAAATTGGGGCTCTATCTAGTACACCATCTAGCTGCCATACCAACTCTTAAAGACTTTGAGTAAGTCATAAATCTGTTAGTGGAAAAAAGAAACAAAACCACTAAAATTAGAACTCTTTGAAACATGGAAGTGTGAGCAAATGCAAGGCACATGGTCCCTGGTCTGGAAAAGCTTACAATAGAATGGGATGGTAGAAATAAGTCATGCCCACAATACCTATGCTACAAAATAGCACACAATACCTATATAAGAGATAAGCACAAACATGTACTATACAAATTAGACAGGACTTCCTGCCTTCACTCTCTCTCTATTCCAGATACAAAAGGGTTCTGGGGTATGGGAAGTACAAAGGCATGAAAAAAAAATTCAGACTTTATAAACTCTGAAAGAAGGTGACTCAGTAACTAGTCATCGATAAACCTAATCTATTATTTATACAAAATCTTTGGGAGAATCTTTTATGTACAAGTTGAAGACTTCCTCAATGAGAGTATTCATAGGGGAAAGGCAAGCTTTCCCAAGTAATATTCAACAATGTGGTACATCTTTTTCCATTTAACAACTGACTGGCAACAGATCTATATTCACAATTATTTCAAATGTGTTTTAGTTGTTGGGGATGAAAATGTGACTTACTTTGTCAGCCCTGTGGTTAGTCACTTGGTCACATCATTTCAATAAAGATACAATGACTCAAGAATCAAGGATGTGGTGCTTGTGTTAAAACAATCTCATTCTATCCTCACAACGACCCCGAGAGGTGGTTACTATTATTACCCTCACTTTACAATTGAGGGTAACTGAGGCAGATAAGGATGGAGGGAATTGCCCAGGGTCACACAACTAGTAAGCATCTGAGACTGGATATGAATTCAGGTCTTTCTGACTCCAGGATCAGTGCTCCTGGTACATGATATGAAGGGCAGCTACTTGGCACAGTGAATAGAGCTCTGGGCTTAAAGTCAGGAAGACCTGAGTTCAAGTGCAGCCTCAAAAATTTCCTAGCTGTGTGACCTTGGGCAAGTCACTTAACTTCTGTTTGCCACTAGAGAAGGAAATAGCAAACCATCCTAGTATCTTTGCCAAGAAAACCCCATGGATAGAGGTGCATGGGGTCATGAAGAGTCGGATACAAGTGAAATGACTGAATAACACCACTTAATATAAGACATATGACTAGGGTGCTAAGATTCCAGTTCTTTCTTCACCCACAACTCTTCAATCAGGTAAACTGCAAAAGAAAAAAAAATTCCCTTCAACATCTGCTTTGAGCCCTTGAAGTTTAAAGAAGCCTTTCTCTTCTCTGTACGGAGGAGAAACATTTTTGCAGACTTAAAGCATCCACTGGGAACCCAAACACCAACCCTAGAGAGCAGACAAAGGAATTCTTTCAAATAAAGAATGACAGGATTTCAGCTTTTTGATTAGGAGGTGATGCTGGGACCCAGTCTCAGAGCACGGAGGACATATGGCTTCCAGGGGCTGCAACATGCCAGATTTGAGCAGATGGAAGGGCAGAAATATTTTGCTGGAAATCATTTCCTGGGGTACAAAGTAAAACTGGCTTCACATCATTTCAACACTGCAGGGAGTCCAGGAAAGACTGAGAACATAGGGGTTCCTGGAAGCCGGAGCCAGCCACATATCTGCACGACCTAACTTTCTCAGTATTGTTCCAGGAGAGCAGCTGGATTATGCTTGTGCATGAAGCGAGCACTTGCCTCTCTAATGGGAGAGTGGACGTGCTGTCTGGATGCCACCGAAGTAGAGAAGAAAGGGAATGCTTTAGCTTAAAGGCTAGAAGGAGGTAATACGAGAAGTTTACCTGTCTATCATGATTTGTGGTTGACACTTTAGTGTGACTATCCCATGGGGGTGAGTCGTGTAATACTTCTCTCCATTTTACAAATGGGAAAACTGACTCCAAGAGTTTTGGTGCCTAACTAAATTGTTGGAACCTAGATCCATTAATTCCAAATCCTGAGATAGATAGCAAAACTATACTGGTGGGAAGACCTCAGCTGTCCCCTCTCAAACTGGATAAATCCAACCACAAAATAAACAAGGAAGAAGTTAAGGAGGTGAATAGAATTTTATAAATGTTAACTCTGAATCCAGTACTTTTTCAACTACCATCTCCCTCGATAAATTTATCTGGCAAAGAGGATGTAGCCTTTGTTAAGAAACTCAAACAAATTTTTTAAGGCCAAGTAAAACAAAGAAAGGGGCAGCTAGGTGGAAAGAAGGATAGAGTGCAGGATCTGGAGTCAGGAAGACACATATATATTCCTGAGTTCAAATCTGGTCTCAGACACTAGTTGTGTGACCCTGGGCAAGTTACTTAACCCTGTTTGCCTTAGTTTCCTCATCTGGCAAATAAGCTGGAGAAGGAAATGGCAAACCACTCCAGTGTCTTTTCCAAGAAAACCCCAAAATGGGCTCATGAAGAGTCAGATGTAACTGAATCAAATAACAAAATCCAACAACAAAAACAAAGAGGCATACTGCCTCTGAGTCAGAAAGACCTGTATTCAAGTCTCACTTCTGATACTTATTGGCTGTGTGGCCCAGGGCAAGTCATTTACCTGGTCTGGGACTTGAGGCCAATTGTCTAAGAACGTAATTTGCTAAGCAGTTGCTGATTTACATTGCTAGAGGGAATTTCCTCACAGAGAGGACTCAGGACCAATGGATGGAGAGAAGGGAGGGAGAGAGGGAGGAAGGGAGAGAGAGAGAGAGACAGAGACACAGAGAGAGACAGAGAGACAGAGACATAGAGAAAGAGACAGAGAGACAAAGACAGACAGAGACAGAGACAGACAGAGACAGAGAAACAGACAGAGACAGAAAGACAGAGAGAGAGACAAGAGAAAAGAAGAGAAGAGAGGAAGAGAGTAAAAGAGAAAGAGAATGCAAGAAAAAGAGGAGAGAGGGAGGGAAGAGGGAATAGGTGAGGAAAAGAGGAGGGGGAGAGAGAAAGAGGAAGGAAGGAGAGACAGAGAGAGAAAAAGATGGAGAGAGGGAGATTGTGCAGCTTCCCAAGGCAAAGGGAATTTCCCAGCTGCAATGACATCAGCAATGAATGCTATTTAGACTTGGCAGCTACATTTCCAATTTGCAACTCTCCATCTTTCCAGGTCACAGATGTCGATGTTATTAGAATCTGCCTGCATTTACTAAATCCAGTGCTCCCAACCCTGTCTCTTCCTCTCTGGGTGGCTTTGGGAGACAGTGTGGTACAGTGGTTAGGGTACTAGACTTGGAGTCACAAAGACCTGAGTTCAAATCCCATCTCAGGTATTGACTAGCAGTGTGACCTTGGACAAGTCACTTAAGCTCTGTAGGCTTCATTTTCCTCATCTATAAAATAAGTGAGTTGGACTTGACCGATCCATGCTCCCTTCCAGCTCTAAAGCTGAGATTCTAGGCCTGGGCTCAAGTCAAGCTTGAACAAAAAGTCAGATCAACAAGGTGTTAAATCAAGGAATGGCAATCAGGAACAATGCACTGTTTTCCTCAGACAGGGAAATTCAGTGAGGGGTGTTACAAGCAAGGGTTATGGACACTCAGAAGTGTGTGCAGGGGTGGTGGCTAGGTAGAAAGATGGGACAGCAGTTCACAAGTTATTTATTGCAGGGTGACGGTACTTTCCTAGAAAAAACACAGGATCGGTTTAAGCCACCACTAGCCAACAAAGACAGGCAGCTGACCATGCCCCTAGCCAGGGTTACCTCTAGGTCATCAAAATAGCTCAACTGCAGGAAGGGAGAGATTGCAGAAGTGTCTCTGGAGCTATCTCTGTTCTGGAAAGGGGACAGTTAGAAACTGCAGAGTACAGCAGAGATTCTCTTGGGGTAGGTGGTGATTAGAAATTAGGGTAGGGGTCCCAGAGTTTCCCAGGGATTGACAGCTCTTAATAGCTGTATATGATTTTGGACAAATAATAATAATGATGACAATAGATGATTTTTATGTAGTGTTTACTATGTGCCAGGAACTTTTACAGTTACTATGTCATTTGATCCTCACAATTCCCCTGCGAGGCAGGTGCTATTATTATTTCACAGATTGGGAAACTGAGGCAGACTGAGTTTAAGTGACTTGCCCAGGGTCACATAGCTAGTAACTGTCTGAAGCTGGATTTGAACTCAGGTCTTCCTGATTCCTGGGAGTTAGCGCTCTAGCCACTGTGCCACCCAGCTGTCCACATAATAAATACTACATATTTACAAAAGCCACAATTTGAATGTTTACTTATTTTACATTCTTTTGTACTTATTTGGTTTTGTGATTTTTAATAATCTATTTTAATTTTTGCAAGATGGGGCACCTTGTAATTATGTATTTTGTACATGACAGTCTCTGGATGACATTCTCAGACCCAAGCATCAATAGAGGAAGTCCTCTTGCTTAGCAACCTGGGTCATCTGATCTATTTCCAATAGACTTTTTCTTGGGGGAGGGGGCAAGGGTCACATAAAAACCATTGTGTAGGCATCACGCTCATTCTCTGGATGACTAGCATTAGGGATGCAGTCCTTTCAGTCACTGAGCAGTGGATGAGGAAAGTTTGTACATAAAAAGTTTGAAAATTGACTAGAAGGCAGCTAGGTGGTGCAGGGGATAAAGCACCGGCCCTGGATTCAGGAGGACCTAAGTTCAGCCTCAGACACTTGGCATTTACTAGCTGTGTGACCCTGGGCAAGTTACTTAACCCTCATTGCCCTGCAAAAAAAAAAAAAAGTTATAAAAATTGACTACAGCAGTGTATAGTGCAATATGGTGGCTGTGTTGAATTTTAATTAAATATATCAATATACCAAGGGCAGCTAGGTGGCACCACAGTGCACAGAGCACTGGCCTTGGAGTCAGGAAGACTCATCTTCCTGAGTTCAAATCTGAGCTTAGACACTTACTAGCTGTGTGACCTTGGGCAAGTTACTTAACCCTGCTGATCTCAGTTTCCTCATTTGTAAAATGAGCTAGAAGAGCAAAGGGCAAACCACTCTATTATCTTTGCCAAGAAAACCCCTAAATGGGGTTACAAAAAGTCATGAATGACTGAAGTGACTCAACAACAAAAATAGAGCCTTCTCCCCTATTTCTGAAGTTATTCAATCTTAAAATTTCACTAAGACTTTGAGATACCAAAGATAATTATCAGATAGATACTCTCAAATATTTTTCTGGGCTAAACATCTTCAGTTTCTTACACCCATTTTCATATGTCATCGTCTCCAGCCCTCCTCAGCATCCTGATGATGTTCTTCTAGCTGCATGCCAGCTTAAGTACATCTTTCCTAAAATGGGGTCCTCAGGACAATATTCCTAAGGGAAATAGAAAGAGAGCTCCTTTATTCTTGACACAAAGGTACTCCCAATGCCACTTTATAGATTAGAAGAGGGGCTGAGTGATTTTTTCAAAGTCACACCAGTAAGCGGTAGCAGTGGAATTTGAACCCAGGTCTCCTGACTTCAGGTACTCCATCCATTCTCTTCACTGCTCTCCACTGGCTACTCACCTTACTGCTTTGGGATTCTTGTTTCCACCATCCAGAATGGTACCTGTTCCAACCAGTATTATGTCATCTGCAACATGGGGTAGTATGGCATCGATTCCTTCAACCGAGTCTTTGAACAAAATCCTGAACAGCACAGAGTCAAGAACAGGACATTCATCCTTTTTCTCTGTCCAATTCAGTGAAGCTGAGTGGTCATGACCATCAGCTGGAAGAATGTCTGAGTTCTAGCTATGATTGGTGGAATGTGTATTGTGACTGAATCAGATCATGAAATTGGCTAGAAACTGAAGGTGATGATTCCTTGTGGAACTTATTTCCATTCAATTCACACAATTTCATTAAGCGCTTATTATGTATAAGGTGGCACAACTAGGTGGTACAGTGGATAGAGCACTGGACTTGGAATCAGGAAGACTCATCTTCATGATTTCAAATCTGGCCTCAGACACTTCCTAGCTGTGTGACCCTGGGCAAGTCACCTAACCCTGTGCCTCAGTTCCCTCATCTGTCAAATGAGCTGGAGAAGGAAACGGCAAACCACTCCAGGATCTTTGCCAAGAAAACCCCAAATGGGGTCATGAAGGGTCAGACACAACTGAAAAAATGACTGAACAACATCTCTGAGCTCACTTTCCCAAGCCTGTTAGTACAAGAAAGTCAGGTCCTAAGAATGTGGCTTACTACTTCTTCCTTCAGGGTTCCAGGAGTAATACTAATAGTTTAGAGAGCATTTTAATATTATTACTCATCAACCCTTTTCTGCTTTGTTCCCCAAAACAGGTTTTACTCAGCTAACATCTTCCCAATATCAGTTTGACCAACTTCTCTGTTCACAATATTGATCAATCAGTTAACATGAATTAGCTCTTATAAAGTAATATTTACTGAAACTCATCTCAAGGATAAAAGTACAAAAATCTCCTAAACTGAAGCACGTTCTTCTCTGTTACCAATGTCCTTAGACAGAGTGAACTCAAATTTAAAGTATCTGCTACACAATGGACAAATTACCCTCTTGCTTTCAGAACATTGTACTGCTGTGCCAGAAGCAACTAAATGGCTCAGTGGGTAGAGTGTTGGGCTTGGAGTATGAAAAACTTGAGTTCAAATCTGGCCTCAGACACTTACCAGCTGTGTCACCTTGGGCTCTTAACATCTGTTTGCCTTAACCCATTGGAGATGAAAATGACAAACCACTCCACTATCTTTGCCAAGAAAACATTATGGACAGCATTGACGTTCTATGGTCCATGAGGTCACAAAGAATGGGATGTGACTGAATGACTGAACAACACCACCATTGCTTCAACTCATTTCCTGGTGGGGTCAAGTAGGTTGTTCCTCAGAGCCAGTTCCTCACCAGGACCAGCTGCTACAGCCACCAGCCAACTTTGCTATGAACTCCAATTGCTGGACCTCTGGTGGCTCTTCTAAGCTTTTAAAGTTCTCAAGGTCATACCCATAAGTCTCCAATGCTCATTTACTCAAGACTGGGAAGGAATAAACACAATAAAGAAAGAAACAGTGGGTCATATGTTCATGGCCACATGGCCACACGGCCACCGAGTGATGAGTAAAGACAGCTTTGAGGCTGCTATTGCTGTTGCTATCATCAGTACATCTCAGTCCAAATAGAGGTTTGTAGCATTTCTTCTTCTTCACAAGCGTCCTGGGAAGAGAGGAAGAATTTCTCTGGAGTCTTTTGTATGCATACTCCCATCTGACTCAGTAGCCCACTGAAAGGATTTTGTCACCATGAAGTGAGCTGACAGGAAACAATCATTAGACATCAGCACACACTGAATCATCAAGGGAAAATATTCCACCAAGACAAATTTCTGAGAGTGGACTCACCAAACCTCCATGTGGACTGACAGGAGGCACAGCATATGGGATCCTCATTGGCCAGTCCCCTGATTACAAATAAATTGCAAAATAATTGACAATCTGTACTGGAAAAAAATAGTGGTTTTCTCCCCAGGAGTTCTCTATGAAATGAAATTTTTGGCCTGGATAAAAAAAAAAGTGTCAGGTGGTACAAAGCTGAAAAATCACACCATCCTTGCCCTCAATGTCCTTATAATTTCCTAGCAAGCTATAGCCAATGCCCAAATAAGTATGATATTTGGCCACCAGGTGGCATTGATGACTTCTCAGAAGAACGGTTCATAATTCTCCTGGTGGTTCTATGCTCACCCTGGCAGCTTACACATTCCCTGGTGGGAAGCATTGAGTAATTCCCTTGCTTCCTATGGACCTGAGTTCAAATCTGGCTTCAGGCACTTGACTGTGTGACCCTGGGCAAGCCATTTAACCCTGATTGCCTCAAACATCCTGGGCCATCTCCAGTGGTCCTGATAATTTTTTTATCTTGCCACTAGACCCAGATGGTTCTGGAAGAGGGAGTGAGGCTGGTGACTCTGCACAGTCCTTCTTCATTTAAATCCAGTTTATTGCAAGTCATGACATCTGTCAAGGTTCCCTTCAAGATCGAAGGAACAATAATAACAACAATGTTTATCTGAGAGTCCTGGACTATCTATCAATCACCTATGCCTCTTAGGATGGAACTGCAACACTTGTTGTTTATGGGTGTGTGTGTGTGTGTATTTGTGAATCTATTCATTGGAATGTAGCTCTTAGTTCCCACCCACTGGCTAGCCCCATCTCCTTGGAATTTCAATGATCCTGATATAATGAAGTTGGGTCCTCATGGAATCCATGATACAAACTAGAATTTCACACATAGCATTTAAACTCTTGAGTACAGACTCAATAAATAATGGTACTCAATAAGAAGATCATGCATTTTAATCAACAAAGAGCATCAACCGAGGACAGCTAGGTGGCGCCATAGTGCATAAAATGCCAGGCCTGGATGACTCATCTTTGGGAGTTCAAATCCAGCCTCAGATCCTTACTGTGTGACCCAGGGCAAGTCACTTTACCCTGTTTGCCTCAGTTTCCTCATCTATAAAATGAGCTGGAGAAGAAAATGGCAAATTGCTCCAGTATCCTTGCAGAGAAAACCCCAAATGGGCTCATGGAGCATGGAACACAACTGAAATTGACTAAACATTAATTGAATGCCTAGAAGCCTGCTGGAAATCATAGACCCTGAAAGGCCCCCTAGACATAGGGTCAATCTGGATACAGAACTTTAAGATATAGCTGGATTCCCTCTTGAGCATGGGAAGGTCTATGTCACAGTTGCTGTGGTATATTCACCTCACATTTCCCATAAGACTGGTCATCAGGAACAGATAAAAATCCAACCAACCAGGATTCAGTTGTTGAGTCATTTTTAGTTGTGTCCAACTCCTTATGACCCCATTTGGGTTTTTCTTGGCAGAGATGCTGGAATGGTTTGCCATTTCCTTCTCTAGTTTATTTGACAGATGAGGAAATGGAGGCAAATAGAGTTAAGTGACTTACCCAGGGTCACACAGCTAGTAAATGTCTGGGGCTGGATTTAAACTCAGGAAGATGAGTCTTCCTGATGCCAGGGCCAACATTCTATCCACTAAACCATGTGGGGGGGGTGGGGGGGGGACCTGTGTAAATGGATGGAGGTGGGAAGCTGCAGGCTGAGATAAGGGATTAGCCAGCATTTCAGTTTGCCTGGAAGGTGAACTGTATGATGTAGAACTGTGAAGATAGGATGGAATTGTGAAGAACCATAGGGCTCATATTTTCTCCTGAATCTAGTTCTAAGGTCCTTTATCAGACTCCTTTCCCATGATTTGAGGACTTGGAGTTCAAGCCAAACTGGGATACTTTCTGTTCCCCAAGCTCAGCATTTCATTTACTTCACTGTGGGTTACCCCTGTTTGACATTTTTCCTCTGCTCACCCACACCTCTTAGAATCCTTCTCACTTCCTTTAAGGCTAAGCTCAGAAACCACCTGCTATTTGTGACTTTTCCTGATTCCCCTACACTCCTGCCCCATAACTTGTAAGCACTCTCCTACTCTTGAAATTACTCTTTTTAAAAAAAAAATCTGTGTCTATTTGTACTTAGTAAAAGGGAAGATCCCTGAGGGCAGGTCCTGTTTCATTTTTGTCTTTGTGTCCTGAATGTCTAGCACAGTGCCTTAAACTTATTTGGCATGTAACAAGGAGTACCTGAGTTCAAATCCAGCCTCAGACACTTGACATTTACTAGCTGTGTGACCCTGGGCAAGTCACTTAACCCCAATTGCCTTGCCAAAAACAATATTTGGCACATAACAAATACTTATTGATTTGAATTATCCTATAAGCAATAAAGAGCCAGGGAGGGAATGGTTTGGTCAGAACCACACCTTAGGGAGATAATTTTGGCAACTTTGTGAAGAATGGGTCTGAAAGGATTTTAGGATCACAGATAGCTATGAAGGACCTCAGAGATCATCTAGTCCAGTCAAACTCAAATAGAAATGGGGCCACTAAAGGTACAGGAGGATCCATGGGGGCTGCATATTAACTAGAAGACCTCATATTGATATTATCTACATTCGACTGTATTTTTAATTTATTTTGTTATAATCTTCCTAATTTTGTGTGTGTGTGTGTGTGTGTGTGTGTGTTTGGCAGGGCAATGAGGGTTAAGTGACTTTCCCAGGGTCACACAGCTAGTGTCAAGTGTCTGAGGTTGGATTTGAACTCAGGTCCTCCTGAATCCAGGGCTGGTGTTTTATCCACTGCGCCACCTAGCTCTCCCTGCCCCAGTTATATTTTAACCTGGGTCACAAGGCACTCTGGAGTATTGATGGCAGCACCCTCCATATGTCTGATGACTCAGAGCTAGCTCTATGTCTTTGTTTAATAGATGAGGGAAATGAGGTCCCAAAAAGCAAGGTTATTTACCCAAGGCCATGCAGATACTGTTGGATTCTACTGCCAAGGGATCATTCTTCTAAAAACCAACTTAAAGAATAATGGTAACTCCCTCTTCCCCCTGACCCATTAAGAGGGGCTCGTAAGCATCCATAAATGCTTAAATGCCAGCGTCAGAAGGCTGTACACATCCAAAGGTGTAAATTTACTAGACCCTAAAAAAAGCTATGAAATATCAAATCATCCCTGAATAACAGAAAGGCTGGTTATTTAGACCAGAACTTTTTGGGGGGTATTTTATATCAGTTTTTAAGACTAAAGGGTTGGGGCAGCTAGGTGGTGCAGTGGATAAAGCACCCGCCTTGAATTCAGGAGTACCTGAGTTCAAATCTGCCCTCAGACATTTGACACTTACTAGCTGTGTGACTCTTGGAAAGTCACTTAACCCCCATTGTCCCCCCAAAAAAAAGACCAAAGGGTTGATTGTGATAATTTGTATTCCCAATTTCTTGACTATTCTTTCACGAAGCCAGTGTAGGGACTTAGTGCATCCTCCAGTAGAGTTATTCGGATACATCCCACTAGGTTAAGAGACCACCAAGCAGGACTGCAACTGAGGCAAAGGTGCATTGTGAAACACAGAACTAGGATGGGGTGACCAGAGCTTTTTCCCAGGTACCATAATTTACATATAGCACTTATACTTCAATAGGTGGTAACGAGTGAGTTTAGCAGCTACTTAGCAAGAATCATTAGTTAAAATGGGAAGCTATCAAGATGAACTGCTTCCTCCCCTTTTCATTTTCACAGTAGGTACAGGCTACCTCCCCCATCTTTAACAACAATCTCAGTGATGGCTTGTCTCACTACTATAAAAACCCTCAGTTCTGCCTCACTTAAATCCAATTCACTTGCAAGTCAAGACATCACCCTTCTGATGCCATTGGTTCTCTTTGAGAATGAAGGACGAACAACAATAAAGACCCTAGCAACCTAGGATTGAGATCTCTTTTCTCATGTTTCCCCTGCCCCTCCCAAACTGAATTTGTCTTGAAAAGTTGATTTACATGTACCTTTTCCAATGCTTGCCCAGGCCATCAGACAGTTCGGGGCTGCGACGAAATGCTTTTTGGTGCCAGGGTAACTGATATCTAATTTCTTACACTGTTTTTCTGGAATTGATCTGTGATTTCAAAGGTGCATGAGGCTCTTCAAATACCCATGCCACCAAGCTGAGAGATATCAAGGTGAAATGAAGAGGGGGCAGCTAGGTGGCACAGTGGAGAAAGCACCAGCCCTGGATTCAGGAGGACCTGAGTTCAAATCTGACCTCAGCCACTTGACATGTACTAGCTGTGTGACCCTGGGAAAGTCACTTAACCCTCACTGCCCCCCCGCCCAAAAAGTGTAATGAAGAGAGAGTCAGCTTTGGAGTCAAGCCTAGGTTTCATATCCTATATCTAACATCATTTCTTACACACAGGCTGTCTGACTCTGGGCAAATTACTTAACCTCTCAGACAGAGGTTTTTGAACCTTTTGGTCTCAGGACCTCCTTACACTTTTGAAAATTGACTCCTCTCCAAAGAGCTTTTATTTATGTGGGTTATATTTATAGATATTTATTGAATTAGAAAATAAAGTGTCTTAATATTATTATGAAAAATAGCTTTGACCTCAAGAACCCCCTCAAAATAGTTCTCACTTTTGAGAACACAAGAGACTTTGCGCTGGAGAGAAAACTTGTGAATATGATTAATATGGAGTGACCTACCATGTTGGGCAGCTAGGTAGGAATCCAAAAGACATCTTCCGAATTCAAAACTAGCCTTAGCCATTTACTAGCTGTGTGACCCTGGGCAAGTCACTCAACCTGTTTGCCTCAGTTTCCTCATCTGTCAAATGAGCTGGAGAAGGAAATGGCAAACACTCCAGTATCTTTGCCAAAAAACCAACCCCAAATGGTGTCACAAAGAGTCAAACATGACTGAAAAATGACTGAACAACAATGATGCTCTAACGTGCTTTTTCACTACAAGCTGCAGAAGAGGTGATTTTAACCTGCACTGGCAGAAAAAGTTTCTTCTTGGAGTTCCCTATATCAATAAAATCATGGGTTCATCTCCTATTCTTGCCACTTTAACCTTCCAGTAAGGATGAATAGGACTTGAACCCAAGTCTTCCTGACTTGGAGACCAGTTCTTTCTCTCTATCTATACATTACAAGATGGCGACTCCCAGTCTCCAGCATACTCAGAGAATCTACAGCTCACTAGTTCTTCTCACATGGATCCCAATCCCAGCAATACACAGCCAGGGAGCTGAAAATCCCATTGCTGTAGGTCAAACTTGAAGTCTGAGGTTTCCAGTTTTACTCCCTATTTGGCCCGGCTAATTCCTTCCAGGCACTTGGGTGGAAGGCAGCCTATCTCCATGAAAGAGATAACTGGTAAATCTCATCTCAGCCATCTACAAAGGGGAAATGTTTGATGCTATTGCTTCATCCCTTGTATATTGGCAGCTGGAAGGTTATGTGCTTCCAAAATAAAGCTCAGTAATGATTTGATCAGATCCATCCCACTTGTTGTCCTTAATAAGCATTTTCCATTAATGCTGTTATTTGACACTGAAAAAGGCAGTTGCTGGAGATGGAAGAGACTAAAATGGAAGCAAATGAGTATTACAGAGAGGTCATTTCAGAATCTCAGTTGGTTGTTTTCTAAATAAATCAAAACCTGCTCCTGATACCCCATCTCTTGGATTAAGAACAGTTTTCAAATCACCTACTAAATATTTTGCCTGAGTTTTAACAAACAACATTTAATTGGTTCCCTGAACTGGGTCTCTCAAGGACATTTTTTCAGAGGGAACAGTAAATGCTGATAAATATGACACTCTTCTCAGTTCTCCAGGGTCCTGTTTATCATTCAAAGCTGTAAACAGGCAGCCTTAAGAATGAAAATTTTAAAATGATGAGGAATAACACTGTGATACTTGGTTGCGTCTGCAGAAGTGGATCCTCCTTTCACTGACAGAGATCACAATTCATCTGTATGATTTCTTATTCATCTTTTCCTGAAGTCTAGCCTGCGTGAATTTCTGCTACTGTTTCATGGATGTCCTGTCAGCACACAATCTGCCCATCTACCAGCTCTCACTTACAAAATCTCAGCCCCTCATCTCAGTTTTTGTGCATGTGCTGTAGCACTTAGCATCAGGGACCTGAGTTCTAATCCCACCTCAGTAACTGACTAGCTCTGTGATTCTAGGCAAGTTACTTAACCTCTCTTGGGCCCAGTTTCCTCAGCTGTCAACAACAGGATTGTTGTGAGAATCAAATAAAGTCACATGTTTTGAAATTTAAGGTGTTAAATAAGTGCTAGTTATTATTGTTGTTATTATTTTCAGGTGGAATCTGATCTCAAGGATATGTTCTATGCCTCCTTTTGCCAACGAGTCAGAGATGGTAATAGTCTGCTATCCACTTATGGCCACCATGCATCTCTCCATTACTCTTTGGGTTGCTTGTTATTAAAAACATTATAGACATTTTAAATTTTCTCCCCACCCAAAGAGTCATCTCTTATGACAGAAAGGAAGGAAGGAAGGAAGGAGGGATGGAGGGAGAGAGAAAGGAAGGAAAGAAGGAAGGAAGGGAGGGAAGGAAGGAGGAAAAAAGAAAGATGAAAGACAGACACAGAAAGGAAGAAAGAGAGGAAGGAAGGAAAGAAGGAAAGAAAGAAAGAAGGAAATGGAGGAAGGAAGGAAGGAAGGAAGGAAGAAAGAAAGAGAGAGAGAAAAAAGAAAGAAAGAAAAAGGAGGAAAAAGCAACTGGGAAAAACTAAGCATCAACCAAGTCTGGTGGAATATATATAATTTCATGACTATGGCCACTCACCACTGCAAAGAAAGGAGAAAAGCAGGCATTCTCATATCACTTCTTCAAGGTCAAATGTGGTCATTTCAGTTGTAAGCACTCAGTTTGATTTCATTGTCATTGTTGTATATATTGTTTCCCTTGTTCTCCTAATTTCACTTTGTATCAGTCCACATAATTCTTCTCTATATTCTTTATAGTAACCATTGTGCACAATTTATTCTATTACATTTGTATATTATTATATTATATTATAAAGTCATCTTATATTGTTTCTTTACAGAGCAATCTTCCACTTGCAGTGGTCTGACTATGGAGCTCTCCTGCCCCCAAATCTTCCTTGGCTCCTGTGGAAATTTATTTTGATTTGGGGACCCTACCTTTAGGCTGAGATTAGAAAGCTTTAGGCCCTCAGGCTCTCTCCCCCTCCTCCTCAGCTTCAACTGATCGAAAAAGCCCCGTGGTCAGACAGCTGGGGGGGGGAAAAAAAGCCCCCAGCTCCCTCCTATCGGAAAGATCCCGGATAGCCTGTGTTGAGGCACGTGAAACTTGGAGCGCACCCCCCCCCCCACCAGCCGCAGCCCTGGCTGGCAGATTAGCTTGGTCTGTGGGGGCGCAGGAGGCCCCGAGATTTGAGTGGAGAGAAGAAAAGGTGTGTATTTATAGACCTGGGAGACGGACTAGATAGGAAAGGAGCAAGGACGGACTAGAAAGAAGGGGGGGGGGGGGGCGCTGACTAGAAGAGACTCGAGGACTAACTAGGAGAGAGGCTGACTAGAGGGGAGCGCGGACAAGGACAGAGGAGAGTTCGGTTCAAAAAGGAGAGACGGGGCTGACAAGGTTACAGGCCTTAATACAAACCAGGGAAAGTGTAACGTGCCCTGAGGCCGGAGGCGGCTAAGACATTTATTGTATTCAAGAAGTTCGAAGCGCAGCAGGTGCGAAAGAGATGAAAGAGACCAGGAAAGCAGTCAGGTTGTACATTTTATTTCCCTGTATTCCTAATTTCAAATAGTATCTCATAAATAAACTCTGCTTGGATTATTTAGTTAAGAGGCTTCTTAATCCTGTGTTTATCAATTTGGGAGTGGAGCAGTGTGGTGGAACTTTATAAACGGCCCATATTAAATTAAGGAAGTCAGCCAAATTGTCAACAGTCCCCAGATTAGTCCTCCAGTCAGATTAGCCCCCCATATTAAGTTAGTCATCAAAAATATTTTACACTCCCTATTGCTTGCCCCCCCAAAACAAAACAAAACAAAACCCTGCAAACTGACCTCTATAATCTAGCTCCTGCCTATATTTCCAGTCTTATCTCATACTACTAATCTCTCTTGTGGGCTCTCCATTTCAGCCAAATCAATTTATTTCCTATTTCCAACTCCTACCCCAACCCTTTCTGTTTCTGAGCCTTTTACTACCCACTGTCCCCCATGCATGAAATGGTTTCCCCCTCCTCTCCATCTCTCCCCACTGAAATGCTTGCCTTCCTCCAAAATTCAGTTCAGATGTCATCTCTTCCATGAAGCCTTCTCTGATTGCCCATCTACTAGTTCTCTTTCCCCTGTTAAATATCCCACACTACTTTGTATAGACTGCTCCCCTGCACTAATCATAGGACCATTGAATTTAAACTTGGAAGGACATTTAGATTCTAGTTTAATCCTTTCAATGTATAGAGAAGTGAACTGAGGCCCAAGCAGGGAAAGGCACAAGGCCACAAAGACAGCACCAATGCACAGATTTAAGTCCAGGGCATCATTATGCTGCCTTTTCAATATTGCCTTGTTCCAAATCATAATGTCATACAGCAATCCAATTTCTTTGTGTTTCCACGATTTGTTTAACCATTCCTCTAGTGACAGGCAATGAGTTGGCTTTCTTTTTGATAATACATAAATACTATAAATAGGCATCCAGATTCTTTGTTGTTATTGTTCAGTCACTTCAGTTGTGCCAGACTCTTTGTGATCCCATTTGGGGTTTTCTTGATATTACAGAGGTTTGCCATTTCCTTCTCCAGCTCGTTTTATGGATGAGGCAAACAGGGTGAAGTGACTTGCCCAGGGTCACACAGCTGGTAAGTGTCTGAGGCCAGATTTGAACTCAGGAAGAGGAGTCTTTCTGACTCCAGATCCTGTACTCTATCCACTGTTCCACCTAGCTGCCCAAGACCCGGATTCTAGGGTACTGGTTAGCAGGGTAGAGATAGTAACACAGACAGATAGAGATAAGGTACCATTTTTTACAGGATAGATAGATAATCTATATATAATTTCTGTGGTTTCCCACTGCTTGAGAAATAAAATATCTATCGTCTATCTGTCTATCTATTTATCTATCTATCCTGCTAAATGGTACACCTATATGCCCACTGTTAGCTTTCAGTAGGTCCTCGCATTGAAGGAGCCATTTGGTCATTAGCCATTTGTGTGGCCTTGGCCTCCCCAGTATCCTCATCTGAAAAATTTGGAAACTGGATCATCTCTGAGGTCCCTTTTAGCTCTAGTTCCATAATCTTATGATTCTAATGCCTGGGTTCAAATCCCGCCTCAGACCTTTATCGGCTGTATACATCTCAACTTATTTGACCCTCAATTTCCCCTTCTATAAAATGAAGATAATTATAGCACATACAGGTCCAAGTTACCATAAGGCCACAAATGAGATAGTAGAGCTAAAGTGTTGTATAAACCTGAGCTATGAGGATGATGATGTCTGTAATAAATATTTCTTGAATTGTATTACACTGAGTTTAACTGAAGTAAATTTGACTACAGGGAGGGAAAAAAATTAATGGAGCAAATTTCTCCATGGTTCTGGTGTTCAGGTCGAGGTGTGCCTAGAGCTGCTTGAAACCTGGGGGGTACAAAGCAAAGCAGAACCTCTCAGCACAATGGTAACAAGTGCCGTTGGGAACTGGCCATGAACCATGGCCCTTAGCATCTCACCGTGGCAAAAGCTGTAATGAATGACAAAGGAAAAGGAGGAACATCCCATGGAGAGTAGCCAGAGCCAACCTGCTGATGATCTTTCCTGGTGGCAAACAACGTATCCTACTTCCCTTTCAGCAGGAACAGAACCAAGATGATACCCTTGTGAAGGCAGAGAGTGTGATATGGCACCTGTTTTATATATATACACACATGTATATGTGTGTATATGCATATATGTATATATGTGTCATATATGTATATATACATGTGTGTCTATTATCTTGACAGGAAGAAAATGAAGTAAATTTTGTAAACAGCCATTCTGTCCAGTCTCTGAATCTTGGCTAGGAATGGGCACAGAAAGAAAGAGCTGGAGATTTGGAGTCAGAAGACCTAGGTTCAGATCCCAGCTCGGTCTTGTATGACACATAGGACATATGACTTTGGGCAAGTCAGGTTATTTCCCTGAATTCGGTTTCCTCACTGGTAAAATGAGGGGGTTAGATTAGATGATAGATCTAAGATTTCCAACAACTCTGAAGTTGAAAAGCATGATTGGACAAGCAGGGATTCATCACACAGAGATGGCTTGGTTTAAGAGGGTTGACCCGGGTTCCAGTCCTCCCCCTGCCACATATTTACCATGTGGCCTTGGCTAAGTCTCCTCATTTCTCAGTGCCCCGGGCAATGCTCCAAGGCTATAAGTTGCAGAAAAGGTGACAACCTGCATTGGTAGAGAGCATGCCTCACCATGAGCACCCTAAACTGATGAAATCACAGGTCCAGTTTAAAAATAAAAAAGCATTTCTGTAAATATA
The DNA here is from genome assembly GCF_019393635.1 of Dromiciops gliroides. Classification (NCBI taxonomy): domain Eukaryota; kingdom Metazoa; phylum Chordata; class Mammalia; order Microbiotheria; family Microbiotheriidae; genus Dromiciops; species Dromiciops gliroides. The sequence continues at coordinate 270,463,820 of NC_057865.1, read as the reverse complement.
TCTGACTCTGTCTATTTCATATCCAATTATGAATTGATTTAAACTAATTAGATGTTTCTCATTCCTGACGGATCGATGACTGGTACATCACTGTTAATGATCTTTCCCTCTATTGCAGGAAGAGATGCAGATTGAGTCATTAACTCCATAAATGCCCTTGGATCTGGTTTGGTCTACACTAGTCAGGGGAGACAACATAACATAGCAAAGAGAGCACTAGACCTGGAATCACAAGAGATCCAGATGAAAATCCTGGCTTTGGTACTTCCTAAGCATGATGGATTATTTTCTCTCTGTTTCCTTACCCATGAAATGGGAATAATACTCATGCTACTTTACTCAGAGGTGTCAGAGGATCATAGATAGGTCTAGAACTGGAAGGGCCCTCAGAAGTCACCTAGTCCAATCCTCCCCAACTTACAGATGGGGAAGCTGAGACCCAGACAGGTTAAATGAAAGTGGCAGAGATGGATTTTGACCTCAGGTCTCAAGATTCAAAGTTTAGGGCTCTTCCCACTATATGATTACAACCCCACCAGGAAAACGCTTTGTAGACTATAAAATGCCACAGAAATATAAACTGTTGTTACCATTTTCCTTCACACAGAAGCATAGTATAAAGCAACTGAAGACAAAGGACCAATCACAAATCTCCATCCCCAAATGGAGAGAGGCTAAACATCAAAGAAACAGAAATTGAGAGTTCAAATGGATGTGAACAATTTATTTGAGACTCAACAGAAGGAGGACAGAACCAAACCGATGAGATTTGTAGCACATAATGGATTAGGGGTCAGGTCTACGCAACTGAAAACAAGAGACAACTGAGAATGAGGAAAGTCGGCAAACCTATCATTGTAAACAATCACTTGTAACTAGAGTCTCACCAGCATCCTAGATCTGGTTTTCCTTTTATCAGAAACATTTTTTTTAAGGATGACCTTTTAGATTTCTAAAGGACGGCACAGAAGTTACCCTTTTCTGAACACACTCTATAGCCTGTTTTCCTTCAGAGAAAACAGAAATGATCATCCCTGGCCTCTGGATGTTTACCATCCAAAGACAGAGAAAGAACATTTATTTCCTAGGATGATTCCAATTGCTGTTTGTGGCTGGGAGAGAGATTGCCCCAAGTTTTAGGAAGGTACATGTGATACCTGATTGTTATTGAAGCCTCCATCTCTCCCTCTCCTGATGAGACTAAGCCCAAGATGATGTTGTTGTCTGTCCTTTGTTCTTGAAAAGGACCTTGACATCGGGAGGTGATGTCATGACTTGCACATAATTGGATTTAAGTGAGAGAGGGCTGTTCAAGGTCACCAACCTTGATCTCTCCTCCAGAGCCATCTGAGTTCAGTGGCAAGATATACATCAGGACAACTGGAGATGGCCCTGGATGTTTAAGGCCACTGGGGTTAAGTGACTTGCCCAGGGTCATACAGCTAGTCAGTGTCTGAGGTGAGATTTGAACTCAGGTCCTCTTGACTCCAGGGCCAGTACTCTATCCACTGCACCACTCAGCGGCAAATCCTGGGCCCAAGCAAATCCTGATGAAAACACATTTTCAAACCTAGAAAGAAATCAAGTAGAAACATAGTCCCTCCTATTATAGCCTTCTTTAGATTTAGATAAACATGAGCTCCTTGAGGACAGGTATTCTTCAGTGTCACCAGTGCCTGGTATAAAATGCTCTTTGGAATAGATGAGTGAAGTTACTGCTCACTCTATACACATTTTAAAAAATTTGATTAGTATATGAGAGAAACATTGCTGGTATAGTGGAAACCACATGGGATTAGGAGCCTAGAGACTTAGGATCTAGACCCAGCTCTGCCACATTCTAGCTATATGACCTTGGGTGAGTCATTGTGCCCCAGCTTCAGTTTCTATAAGATGCAGATGGAGCTGTCCGCCCCTGTCCAGTCTACCCCACTGGGTCCACACAGGAATCCAATGAACTAATAGATGGAAAGATGCTCAGCACATGTACCAAACACTCGGCAGGAACTATTAATAAAAGAGGGGTGGGGGTTGGCCACACCCATGCAAAGCACAACCTCAATGCTTAGCGTTACAACAACAGGCCATAGTCCTTTTGTTCCTCACCAGCGTTTTCCCTGCAGTAACCTGAAGGGCACTTGATGAAGTAACCTTTGAACAGTGGCATGAGGGAATGCTAGAACCTGGCCATGAACATGAGGCTTTGCAGAGAGTCTCTTACATCTAATATAGACCCACACGCAGGCTTCTTTCTGCAGTAAGGAAGCAGGGCCAACGTCACTGTTATAATAGCATTAATAGAGGTTTGTGAAGCATTTTACAAATATTATCTCATTTAATCCTACAGCAACCCTGGGAAGTAGCTATTATTATCATTATTAGTGAATCAAGAAACTGAGGGAGAAATTAAATGACTTGCCCAGGGTCACCCAGCTAGGAAGCATCGGAGGCAGGATTTGAACTTGGGAGGTTCCTGAGTTCAGACCCAGGGCTCTATCCACTGTGACACTTGTATTTGCTTCCCTTCGACATGTTGCTCCTCTCCCCCCTTTCCCCAGGTTGTAAAGTACTTGAGGGCCCAGGCTGTCCAATTTCTGTCTTTGTAACTCCCGTGCCAAGTATGATATCTCATGGGATCATAGATGGAACGCTAGAAGGGACCTCAGAGGCCAACAAGTCCAACCCATTCATTTTACAGATGAGGAAACTGAGTCTGAGAAAGGTAAGATGATTTGTCCAAGATCACACAGATTAGCTGGCACATAGTAGGCATCTAATAAATGTTTATTGATTGAATAAATGCTATCTGTTCCACTTGAAAAGCAATGTGTTTTTTTTTTTACCAGATCTGTGATTTGTGTGTGTGTGTGTGTGTGTGTGTGTGTGTGTGTGTGTGTGTGTGTAGGAACCGAGGTAGGCTAGTACCTCCTCTGAAATTTATGATCTTAGAGAACTGCCTGTAGAAATTGATAGATTTTAGTAACTTGCCCATGGTCACACAGGACTTGAACCCAGGTCTTCCTGACTCCAAAGCCATCATTTTATCTACTATAACACACAGACTCTCCTGAAGCCTCATTAGCTATGGTGATTTTGCACTCCTAACCTATTCAGTCTAAGCAGCATAATAATAATAATAATTAACAATGACCTCTAGGGAAGGACTTGTTATATATAGCAAGTCAATTTTTATTGATGAAAGTAACACTTATTAATGGTAATGTTATGATTATAAAGGATAATAGTTCCATTCTCAGTCAATTTAAAGAGTATGTCTGGAAGAGAAAGCATCTACGTTTGTTGCAAGAATATGGCATTAAAAAAAAACCCCAGTGATTTCTCAATGAGTCCAAAATCAATCATTGCCTCATGCAATTAAAAAAATGAATATTTCAGTAAACAGCTAACCTCCCTTAAGAGGTTTGGTCTTAAAAGTAAGCTGTCAAGTTGAGACCCTCATCCCATTTCATCTACAGATAATTAAGGAAATGCTTTAAGACACCTGCCTTGCAGACACGTCTAATGACTCAGCACAATGGATTCATTGGGGAACTTGGAAAGTGATGACAAAGGAGTTTACTCTAACATGTGCTGGAGCACAGAAGGGTCGACGTCTACAGCCACCAGGCCCTTCTGTAAGCTCTGGATGGTCGCCTGGCTCCCATTCTTCTGTCTCCATTGGACAAAAGCCTCCACAATCTGCGACTGCACGTTGTAGGGGTGGTTGACCTTGCAGCGGTAGATATCCCCCTGTGACAGACCCAGGGACAGGACGACGGGCTCCCACTCGGGGCCCAGCTTCCTGGCCAGTTGGTTAATCTGCCGATCAGAGGGTGAGCTTTTCAGAATATGGGGAGGAATCGGAGATGCCTGGTCACCTGGGATAGAAAAGGGAGAGAAGGACAAAGGAGTTAGTAAGAAGAGATGCCCCATCAGGTATTGAGAACCCAGGATGCAATCTTGATTTAATTCTCATTAATTTGTTGTTTTCTGCCTCTACAACATCTCTCTTATCTGTCCCCTTCTCTCCATTTAATGGGATTCACTATTTGTACTAACCAGGACCTGGAATTACAGGATGTCCCCCAAAGTTTTAGAGTACGACCAAGATTTTTGTCTATATCCATGTGACCTCCTCTGGCTAGATGACAAGGTCCACAGAACCACGGACTGCTTCACTTTTGTCTTATAATGTCAGCACATAGCAAAGTACTTGGGAACCAGTTCGGGGCTTATACCTATACATATTTGTTTTGATTGATAAATAAATATTCTTGTTTCCTAGGTGATCAGGGGTGACAGACAAGCGATCCCAGGTTGGAATTCATTTGAGTCAGGAGGCTGTTCTCTTCCCAACTCCCCATTTATCTTAGGCCTTTAAGCCCCTGAATTTGGAGTCAGCTCACCTGGGTTCAAATCTAGGTTCTGACACACTTTCTCAGTTTTCCCATTTGTAAAATGGGCACAAGCATATTGGTAGCACCTTGCAAACCTGGCAGCCCAGTATAATTATGAGTTGCCATTAATAAACATGTTTAACTGGATGGCATGCCACGCTTGAACAAGCTGATCAGCTCAGATATCTACCAGCTTCTCCATCAGATAAATTAACCCTTGGCCCCCAAATGCCAAGGAGTTTTGCAAACTGGACTGCTGTCTTTGGCTGTCAAGCTGAATGTCTGGAAATAAAAAAAATACTTTCAATGGGAAAAACTAATTAGAACCTACTGTTCTGGAGGATAATCTCAGGGAACAATCTGGCATTGGCAGAGAGGCGGAGAAATTAAACTAAGAGGTCTTGCTAAATCTGATTTCCCCCATGACCACATTGGGAAATCACTATGATAGTCATCAGAATGGTGGATTAGCAGGGCAGGAGAAGGACAGTTCAGAGCACAGTCGAAAGCGGTGGACAGGGAGGGCATGTGGTGCTGGATAGCTTTATTCTGGACTATGGACAATCCTCTCCTCCCCCTGCTCCAGACTCAAACAGTTCCCAGGTCTTACCAATTCTACTCCCACAAAATCCCTCACATCCATCCCCTTCTCTATCCTCTTTTGGCTTTTAAAGTCCTTTATGAGCTTGGCCCTTCCTACCTGTCCGGTCTTCTTACACTTTCCTCGCCACCATGTACTGTGTGATCTAGTGACAGTGCCTTTCTTTGCTGTTCCTTCCTTTGTTTTCCTCCCTCCTTCCCTCTCTCCTTCCTTCCCTCCCTCCTTCTCTCTCTCTCTCTCTCTCTCTCTCTCTCTCTCTCTCTCTCTCTCTCTCTCTCTCTCTCTCTCCCTCCCTCCCTCCTTCCCCTCTCCTTTCTCCTCTTCTTCCTCCTTCTCTCTCTCAGTCTCTTCTCTCCTCTTCCTCCTCCTCCATCTCTCTCCTTCTCTCTGTCTCTGTCTCTGTGTGTCTCTCCCTCCCTCCCTCCCTCCCTCTGTCTCTCTCTCCCTCCCTCCCTCCTTCCCCTCTCCCTTCTCTTCTTCCTCCTTCTTCTCTCTCTTGGTCTCCTCTCCTCACCTCTCCTCTTCTCTCTTCCTCCTTTTCTCTCCCTCTCTGTCTCTCTCTCTCCTCTTCCTCCTCCATCTCTCTCCTTCTCTGTCTCTGTCTCACTGTCTCTCCCTCTCTCTGTCTCTGTCCCTCTCTGTCTCTGTCTCTGTCTCTCTTCTCTCCCTCCCAATTTCCTTCAAATTTCATCTCCAACCCTACCTTTCCTGATCCCCCATCAATGCTGGTATCTTCCTCTCAAATTATCTCCAAGTCATCCTCTCCCTAGCTTTGTTGCGCATAGTTGTTTACATATTGTTTCTCCCATTGGTCTGTGAGCATCTTGAGGGCAGGGAGTATTTTTCTTTTTATTTCCAGCATTTCAAACAATGTCTGGTACATGGTGGGTGTTTATTGCCTTCATCACCTCTTACCTGAACTATTGGAATAGCCTCTTAATTGTTCTCCCAACTGCCAGCCTCTCTTCCTCTCTAATCCACCCTTCACAAAGCTACCAGAATGATATTTCTAAAGGACAGGTCTGACCATGTCACTCTTCCCCCAAGGAACCTTGATGGCTCCCTACTGCTCCTAGGGAAAAAATCCTAAGTCCTCTGCTCAGCGTTTACAGAGTTCACAATCTGACTTCAGCCTCATTTTCCAGACTGATTTCAAATTACTCGTCTTCCTGTACTCTCTGATCTGGCCAAATTAGCCTGTGAGATATTTCCCTTTTATGCTGGAGGGGTGTGTTGAAGGCAACTCAAATGGATTCTTAAATTTTCGAGGTGAACATCTGCACCTGAGAAATGAGCAATCTTTGCAAATCAGGATTTGAGACCTTGTTTGGTTGTCTCTACTTAAGGAAATGATGGAAGAAATGTTAATGATGCAAATTAAACTTCAAAATGTGTTGGGGGTACTTTTTTTTTTCTTTTTGGAGAACCAGTTGTTAAACATTTACCAGCACACCACCGTGGCTCATATATATATATATGTGTGTGTGTGTGTGTGTGTGTGTGTGTGTGTGTGTGTGTGTGTGTGTGTGTATGTGTGTATATACATATATATATACACATACATACACACACATGCGCATATATATGCATGTATATACCTATACCTATTTATGTGTGTATACACATACACATACATATAGAATCTCCTACCTCCATGCCTTTGCAAGATTGCTACCCATGTCTGATATGTACATATGTGTGTGTATATATATGTCTATATGTGTGTATGAGTATGTAATATGAGTATGTCACCCATATTACATGCAATATGTAGATATATGCATATGTGTATACATATATGCTTATGTGTGTGCATATACACATATATATTTATATACACAGACACACATACAGAATTTTCCACCTCCATGCCTTTGCAAGCTGCTACCCATGTCTGATATGTACATATGTGTGTATATATGTATAGAATATGTAACCCACATTACATGTGTTATGTAAACATATACATAAATGCTATACATATACATGCTTGTGTGTGTGTATATATGTATATGTGTGTGTGTGTGTGTGTGTGAGTGTATGTTTACATACATTGTTCCCCTCTAGTAGGAGGTTTCTTGAGGTGTGAGACTTGTATTTTTATCTTTGCGACCCTGACACCTAGCAGAGGCCTGATCCATAGTAGGTATTTAACAAATACTAGTTGGATCACATTGAATTAAATCATTGGCTACCTGACTTTTCTCCTCTTTAAAACAACGTTTACTATTTGCTTGTGGTCTTAACAGTTCTCACACACACACACACACACACACACATACACACCCCCAAGCTGGTCTCTTGGGGAAGAGCTGGGGCTTGGGTTTCTGGGAGAAGGGTTTTTGCTTTGCTTTTTGGTCCAAAATGGAACCCTAAGAAATGGCTTTTGGCCATTCACTCAGAGTCTCTTTTCCTGTAAAGAAGCGAGCAGACACCTGGATTTTTTTGTATATCAAATATCTCCAGCAGGGGTGAGAGCCCTTCTAAAGTGGATTTTTACAAGTCACTAGGCTGTGCATTTCCTAGCCACCCCCTACTTCTAAATGCAGCTGCATCGAGCTGTCATGAAGCTGCAATATTCATCTAGATGATTTATTATGCAAGAGAATCCATTCATTTGTGCCCCCTCTGCCCCCGCTTCTAGGCTTACTGTTCTCATGGGGGGCAGATGGTCTCAGTTTACTTAGCTCTGAAAATTGCTGCTCAGTAAGATGAGGGACTTAATGGGGAATAATAAAAAAGAAGGAAATTTTCTGTTATGGTAAGATATGATAAAGACCGACCTACAAAGGGGCCATGGGCTGGCCTACCACCTTCCTTTTCTCAGCTGGGTCACCAAGAATGCCTGCCCCCTCCACCTCCTAACCTCCCGCCCCCACCCCCCATATCAAATTCAACGGATTCATTTGAACAACTATGGGTCTGTCACACATAGTGCTAGTAATTGGGGAGATATCAATGAAATAACACTGTCTCTGCCCTGAAGGTTATTGAAATCTAATGTAGGGACTAGGAATCTTTAAGTGGTGTGTGTGTGTGTGTGTGTGTGTGTGTGTGTGTGTGTGTGTGTGTGTGAAATACATTATACACATATGATGATTTCTTAATCCACAGGAAAAGGCAAAGGCAAACCATTCCAGTATCTTTGCCAAGAAAAGCCGAAATGGGGTAACAAAGAGTAGGACATGACTGAAACGACTGAATAACAACAACATATATATGTGTATGTATATATGTACACATACCTGTATACATACAAACATACATATATATAGGCATATATGTGTATGAGTATGTATGTAACCTCTTTCCCCACCATATTTTATGATTTCCTGGCTCTGTTATATACAAACATATATAACATACATGTAAATACATGTTTATATGAATATATGTTGGTATACCATTGGTAGAAGAAATTCCCTGACGAGGAAGTTGTATACCAGTGCAAATCAGCAGCTACTCTGCAATGTATAGTCTTAGAGAGATGAGAAGTCTGGCATCATGGATAAAGTGCTGCATTCAGAGTCAGGAAGATGTGGGTTTGAACCCTGCCTCAGACACTTGCCAGTTGTGTGACCCTGAGCAAGTCACTGCGCCTCTTGGAAACTCAGTCTCTTCATCTGTAAAACGAGGGGATTAGATCTGATCACCTCTAAGGTCCCTTGCAGCACTCAATGTATGAACCTATGAGGAGCTAAATTGCATTTTGGTAGAGGGATGTCCCTCACTGAAAAGTCTCTATCTCAATGAAATCACACACAAATGAATAGATGGATAGATACCTGGAAAGATGGATAGATGGCTGGACAGAGAAAGAGAGACAAATGGATAGATACGGCTAGACAGACAGATGGCTAGACACCTGAAAAAGACTGACAGATAGATGGACAGAGGAACAGAGAGTCAGATGGATAGATAGAGATAGATGGATAGACATGTTGTTTCTCATATCATGTCAGTATATTAATAACAATAAGAAACAGCTCTTTATCATTTGTAGGAGAAGCAGAGCTATTGAACACTAAGACCACTGGGTGGCAAAGAGAGACAAACATTATGTGCCCTTGTACCTGTGAGGATAAAGGGATTAAGGGAGGGGAGAATGTTGTACCTAGGAACCATTGTACACTCTTTTGCAACAGCAACAGAGAACGAGGCATTCAGAATGTGTGTCTCTACCACTTAATGTGACTTGACAGGTTTCAGAAGGCATGACCATTTTTGTCTGAATTGGTTTTTAGAAGAACATTCACCTTTTTATTCTTTCACATGGGCCTTTGGCTCCTCATAAGCAGAAAGGAAAAGCAAATATTGCATCTTTTTTATTGCTTCTTGGCACAAGGGCTGATCTCAGCCAGTATTTCAGCACCCAGGTGAACCCACCCTTCTCCAAAGAGTGGGTGGCCCCTTCTGAGTCCACTGATGCTGCCTGGGAGGCCAGAAGAAGTGGGCCAAAAGCAAGCACCAAAATATGATGAAATAAGGAGGTGTGGGGCGAGAAATGGAAACTTCTCAAATTGCAGAAGACAAAACTTCAGGGTAAACAGAGTTTAAGGACTATATAATTGAAAGAGGCCATTTAGAAGAAAACCAAAAAGAAGGGGGGAGGGAGGTGAGGAGTGGAGAATGGGAGAGCTAAAATATTCTCTGGGACTTTGAGCTTTACTCTTTGTGCAAAGTAAGCCTCAGCAAAGGATAACAAATTCCTAGCCTTCACGAAATAGGTCCACTAACAGCCTTTTGTATGTTGAAGAGTGTGCATGTGCACACACACACACACACATTCACATGTACACATCTCACACTCACCCATCCACTCATACCCCTTCACACATATACACACACTCATACCTCCCCTACACACACTCCCACACCTACCCATACCCCTTCTCCATTGCACAGTGTCATAGGAAAGGTCGTTAAAGGATAAAAGGAACAGTAAAAATACATAGAGGGTTTTTTTTTTCTTTTTTAAAACTAGGCAAAATGAACAAGCTTATTGGACCACTTTCTACAACTGCTTATTCCTGATACCCAGCTCTCTACTTCCACCCCCCACTATTTTTTTCCAATTCTTGCATACTCTTTGGCAGGTACCTTTAAGGTTGACATTCAAACTATCAATGCCTAAAACCTATCATAAGCCCCCAAACCAAGTGAAAGAGACAAATTTCCTGTCTCTTTCCAGTGTTCTCCATCACTCAAGTGATTCTCTGCTCTGCTCTTGTTTCCTGGGCTGTAAGTAAAGTTATAAAGTCACACAGAAGTTTAAGAAGCTTCAGGTTACAGATCATAAATTAGAAACTAACAAGTCTGACAGGTTTAACTGTTTTCTGGAAGAGTCCTTACTAATCCTGCCCCAAAGCAGGATAAAGGTCTCCAATAATGAGGCTTTAAAGAGGAGCCACTCCCTAGAAAACAGAGGCATATTTATTAGAGTTCATCTGGGTTTGGTCACTCAGGTGACAAGAAGAGCAAACTGGCAAAGGGTAAAAGTCATATAAAGTAGCCAAAACAAATGCTTCAGATCATACAGTCCCATGTTTTACCAAAATAAATAAATAAACAAATAAATAAATAATTTTTTTAAAAAGTACAAGTCAACGGCTGGTAAACATCCAAGAAATTGTCTACACATCCTGCAAACAATTCTTTGCTGTTCCTTCCTCTTTAACCCTTGCGATTTGACTCCTGTCCCTATCACTTGAACAAATTGTGCTCTCTCAACATTAATTAGTATCTTCAAGTTGTGTTCTCTCCTCCATTCCCATTCTCATTGGCTTCTTGCCTCTGATACCAGTTATTCCTTGAAACCCTCTCTTCTTTCTTCTTTTAGCTTCCAGGACATGTTTATCCTTCTCTCACCCCTTAACTATTGGAATTTTTTCAAGGTTCAGTCTTTTGTGCTTCTCTTTTCCATTCTCTAGTCTCTTTGTGTTTCCATTAGAATGTAAGGTGTTCTTGAGAGAAGGACCTATTTAGCTTCTCTCTTTGTGACCCATATAGAGTGAGCACTTAATAAATTCTTGTTGATTGGACTGATGGATTCCCTTCCTCAGAGAACTCATCCTTCTCATGGTTTTAAGAATTACTTCTATGAGGGGCAGCTAGGTGGTGTAACGGATAGAGTACCAGTCCTGGATTCAGGAGGACCTGAGTTCAAGCTCGGCCTCAGACAATTGACACTTACTAGCTGTGTGACCTTGGGCAACTCACTTAACCCTTATTTCACCACGCACACACACAAAAATTTAATTCTATGGGAATGGTTTTCAAGTTTTTATTTCCAATCTTCATTCTTTCTTCTGAGCCCCTTTATCTTCAACAGCCTGACTGGTCATTTCTACCCAAATGGCATACCTTCATTGAACACTCAAGTTGTCCAAAATAAAATAAATTACCTTCTCCGAAATTTCTTGTTCATAGGAAAATTCTCCAGGGCTCAAAACTTTGGAGGCATCTTTGATTCATTCTTCTCTCTCACCTACTATGTATGGTCACCAATTCCTGCCTATTCTCTATTTAAAATACCTCTCATAATGATCTCTGCTTCTCCATTACCAAATCCCTAGTTGAGTTCTGCTCATCTCACACCTAGATTTTGGGAAAAGTATTCTCCAAGCTGGCCTCCCTCAAGCCTGGCTCCTTTATTTCCGACATCCAAATCCATGTCATTCAAGTAATTGATGTTGTCTCAAGTAATTCAGCAGCTTCCTCACTCTCTTCCTCTCCCAAACTAACTCTTGCCCTTAAACTAGGGGACCTCAATATTTTTTAATAATCATAGGATACGATGCCACAACTTGTAAAGTGAACACTAAATAAATATTGGGAGTGGTAAGGAATTGCTCCCAAATGTTGTACTTTCAATCTCTGGATTTCTAGTTTACAGATATAATACTAGTGTAGGGTAGAGTGAGGCAATGGAAGTCCTATCCATTAAGCATCCATACTGCATTGGCTACTCCAATATCCCCAAGAGGATGCTAGTGACCCCCTTCTGTCCGTATGTAATGAAGGATCCTGCTTTTCACTTAAGTACATACCCAGGTGCTCTGTTATTATTTCCTGTCCAGTTAGAACATACTGAAGTAAGGGCTTTTTGGTTGGCTGCTGAGCTAGAATTAGCCATGAATACAAAAGGCTCAAACAATTGTTCCTCATTCATTCCCTGGTGGTCAAGGCAAGAACTGCTGTAAGCCTCCTGGTACAAAGAAAAAAGTTGCTATAGAGGCTTACTCTTCCCAAGCAGGACCAATTTATGGCCATCATTTATTTTTTTTTTGTTTTTTTGTTTGTTTGTTTGTTTGTTTTGTGGGGCAATGGGGGTTAAGTGACTTGCCCAGGGTCACACAGCTAGTAAGTGTCAAGTGTCTGAGGCCGGATTCGAACTCAGGTACTCCTGAATCCAGGGCCGGTGCTCTATCCACTGCTCCACCTAGCTGCCCCCCATCATTTATTTTTGGCTACTTTTCTATCTCTGTCATGCCAATTTTCCCTTGATTTTAGGTGATGGAGTATTGTAGACGAAATAAAGTAGCTGTGACCCTGTGAGCAGTGAAAGGTTAGAAGAGTAACCAGGGAGAACTCTAGGAACTACAGAACCAGGGGAGGAATTTATCCAGCATCAGTGCCACATTTGGAAATGAATATGGTGAGGCGAATGCTTTGTGGCAACCACTTTAAGTCTGAGCACATTCTCCCCAAGGACTGAGGTGGTAGAGGAAAGAAGGTAACCTCCATTTTGGGGGGGGTGATTTTGTACTCTAACATTGCTTTCTTTCCAGTAACATGCCTTTGTTAAAGTTTATTGATGTTAATTGGTTAGGTGACATTGAGGCAGAAATGACTGAGTCGATTAATGATGTAGGAGAGATATTGACTGACAATAGTGATTGATATTGAAAGGAACACACCAGAACGGGAACTTAAGCTGATAGCATAATAAAGACACCCCCAACCACATATGATGGATCACTAGAACCCTGAGGGGGAAAGTCAGCTGCTCTCAGAGACTTGACATGCTCACTTGTGAAAAAATTAGGACAAAGAGAGCATGAGTATACCTAGGCTCTCTATATATCACAATATGCCATCAATGTTCTTTAGCTGTTCATATCTAATATAAAAGTCCTTCTTTCCAATGTCCACATTCCATATTCTATCTATACTTAACCAGCAGTGCTCACAAGGAAGAAGGCATAGAGTTAATTAATTAATTAAAATTAACTTGATCTTCCTATAGCTATTTAATTAAGAAGATACTTATTGAGGCTACAGCTGAAAGGGTGCTTTATGTATGAGTAGATCAATCCTTTAGGGAAGAACTCTTACAACACTGTATATGACAAGCTCAAGTCTTCTCATTCATGGTACTTGGTCCTTCTTCCCTATCCCACTTCTTTCCTTCCTTCCTTCTTTTCTCCCTCTCTCCTTCCTCCCTCCTTCCTTCCTTCCTTCCTATATGAGCATCCCATAACCTGAAAACTGGTCCAGAAGGTAGTCTAAAGACTCCAGCTGGGAACCAAGTAGGAAAATCCTGCTCAGGGGAACTAATGGCCTGGTACTTGATCCAGAAACAAAGTGAACTCAGAGATGAAGAGAAACATTCTAAAAACAGACAATGTTACATATCTCAAAACATTCAGAATAAAAAGGGAATGCTCAAAGTCAAAGTGAGAAAATATATGTAGTGTTGTAATTTTGGTTAAGATAGAATCTTTGTACTGATGACCTCTCAGCAAAAGGGAGAAAAAAGTAATTGACAGGCACAAAGATATAAAAAGAAACAATCTCGGGGCAGCTAGATGGTGCAGTGGATAGAGTACCGGCCCTGGAGTCAGGAGTACCTGAATTCAAATGCGGCCTCAGACACTTAACACTTACTGGATGTGTGACCCTAGGCAAGTCACTTAACCCCAATTGCCTCACTAACGAGAGCGAGAGCGAGAGCGAGAGCGAGAGCGAGAGCGAGAGCGAGAGCGAGAGAGAGAGAGAGAGAGAGAGAGAGAGAGAGAAACAATCTCATTTAGATCTTTGGGGCCAATTAATTCTATAAATTACTATAGAGAACACACATCATACCAGCTTCCTTCACTCAGTCTCACTGTCTTAGATAGAAGTAACTTGCCCTACCACCTACTCTTATTCCTATCTGTGAGAAATGGGTAGTTGTCTCCTCTCAATGTGGATATAACAGTCAGTCATACTCCTCCTGACCAGCTTGTAGGACAAAGGTCTCAGATCCCCTCCTCCCCCTCAGGTTAGCAAGGTCACATGGTTCAAGGAGCCCTGGTTTCAATAAGGTTCGCTCCAGATTTGTGTCCATATAAGGAAGTATAAGGTCCACTCCTGAGTCATGCCCATACAAGGAAGAGGGGTGGGAATACTGTGTTCCGATTAGCTAGTTTTTGCGCGTAGATTGTAACCCTTGAGTAATCAGACCAATGATGAAAAAGGGGAGGGTCCATTTGTGTTAGGGACTAGGGTATAAAACAGGGCCTGCGAGCCCCCTTTCTGGGCACCCACTAGCTGCACACTAGGGTGCCTCCTTCTTATGAGAAGAAAATAAAGCCTTTGTCACTTCACGGCTGAGTTCCTGAGAATTATTGAGAAGAGGATGGATTTTTCCCTCACACTATCCATTCCATAGTATCCTTAGGAACCCTTACTCCATCCTCCATAAACTCCCCTATACTCTCCACCATTTCTTCTAATACTCCACCCACCTCCTTTCTTCAACAGTAACCTGTTCTCTCAAATTCTCTCAAAACTATTTCCAAAGAAGGACACTCCTCTGACTCCTTCTGATTCAAATGGCTAGGAGGAGAGGCAGGCATTTCCTCCTTAAGTAACCTCTCCCTCTTTGTATAGTCTATGCAAATCCATTTATACTATTAAAAACTGTCCAAACCCTCTTGGATTTGCAAATTTTTATTTATGGAAAGAAGAAGGAACATAGACAAGCAAACTCACGAGAAAGCAGCTGCAAAGAGGCTTGGGGAGAATTGAGTTCTGAGAGGACCTGAGAGAAAGCAGAGAATTTTTTTAAAAAAGTTTATTTATTTATTTTTTGCAGGGCAATGAGGGTTAAGTGACTTGCCCAGGGTCATACAGCTAGTAAGTATCAAGTGTCTGAGGCTGGATTTGAACTCAGGCCCTCCTGAATCCAGGGCCAGTGCTTTATTCACTGTGCCACCTAGCTGCCCCCAAGCAGAGAAATTTATAAAGGCAAAGATGGCAGAAGTGTTTTGTTTCCCTGTGACTAATTTGACATTGATAGTTAGAAAACCCTAATAATTTTATTAATAATATAACTTAATGATATATGACATATTACAGAATATTTTATACAATAATATAATGTTGCATAGTATACAATACTATACAATGATACAATACATAGTATCCAATACTATTCAATGTAATAGATGACATATAATAATATATAATAAATAATAAAGGTTTTAAACCTTAATAATGATTAACTTTATTAATAGTATACATTTTGGTGACTATGGGAAATCTGTTTATTGCCTATTTGTGGCTTGTATGAGATGGGAATTTTGATTTTCTACCCTAAGAGGTGGGTCATTTTATACAAGGAGACACTGATTTGAGACAAGAGTCAGTGACCAACAAAGCAAAGACATTTACAGAGAAGAGGAGAAAGAACTGAGACTGCCCCCTGCTGCTTAGAGGGAGCCAAGTCCAGCTGAGCGGAGACGTGGAAAAGTAACTTCCCTGAAAGCTGAGATAAAAGTTTAGAGCCTGCCTTAGCTCTCTCTGCCCTCTGTTGTGTTTACTGGAGGAACATAAGCTTTGTGACTGCTGGGAGATGACTGGAGGAAAAAGTATCCTCTTCAGCTTAATGGAGTTAGTTAGAGAAAGGAGAGGCTCGTTGGCCTTGCTTTTTACTACCACCTGGGCTTGAGAGAGGTGAAATTCATTACGATTTTGTTCACTTTGCCCTTTACTGACACCTATGACTTGTTTTTTTTTTTTAAATTTCTTTTTAATATTTTAATTTTTTTTGACACTTATAACTTGTGAGGGAAAAACTTAGAGACTGGCCAAGAGGGAAGACTTGTATAGCTCTGATGATCCTGAGCTTAGGAAGGGAGTGGGGCGAGGAACTGCTTTTGCTTAAAAAAAAAAGAAAAAAAGAAAGAGGTATTATCTGAGTGTCCAGCCATGTTATGGTTTGAGTAGAGCAGACAAAACAAAAGAGACTCTGCCCAACATGTGCAGATTATTCCCTAAGGAGACCAAGAGCATCAAAGCCTGCAATTCAGAGGCATGAGTTGTCTGAGTCCTGCTACTCATGTGCCTTCCTGATAGGTTTATCTAACTTTGTTTTCACTCTTCTCCATGGATACTATGTGAATTGGTGGAAAAATATTACCCAAGTTTCTGAGGGGATGGTTATGTGAAGAATACTATTGTTCTACATGATTAGGAGTTAATGGTGCCATCTCTACTGATTTGTTTAAATGGGAAATATACCAGTGGGGGCTCAAGGGCTACCACTGTAATTAGTAGATGTATAGTTTTCCTATATGACCCCAGAATCACCCCAAGGGCTGTGAAAGTGAATCGTGACAATGTGTTCTCCTACCTACCACCTGCCAAGATGAGTAGAAGTTGAGGTGAACAAATCATTCTAGAGGTGAAAGGAATGTTGAGTGCTTCTACCTAAACTGCTCCAAATGATTCCATTCTGATAATTTACTGACTTTCTAATCATTCTTTGAGTTTCCTCAATGAAATTAACAATTAGGCCAAGGTTGTTTCCTTTTTTTATATCCCTAACACCTTGGTGTAGTACTTGGCACATGGTAGACATTTAACCCGGTCATCACTGTGAGTCCAATTATTCTCTCTCTCTCTTCTTTTTTTTTGGGGGGTGTGTGTGTGGGTGGGTTGGGGCAATAAGGGTTAAGTGACTTGCCCAGGGTCACACAGCTAGTAAGTGTCAAGTGTCTGAGACCACATTTGGACTCAGGTCCTCCTGAATCCAGGGCTGCTGCTTTATCCACTGCTCCACCTAGTTGCTCGCACATCATAGACATTTAATAAATGCTTGATGACTCTCTCCAATCCATCAACTACCATCTTTCTTAAGGACTTCTGTGCTCAAAATAATAACCCTCCATCACACAATTCTCCTACCTTCTCAATTCCAACAGCTTACCTCGTTTCAGGTCCACAACAGGATGGACAAATCTTGGGTTGTATCAGAACTATACCACCTCCAAGATACTTAACTCAACAATTATATATGCTGACCATAACCTCCTTTCCTTCCACTTTGCCTGCTTGCTCAGTCATGCTAAACCTTCTAAAGAGGCCCTTATCTCCAGTGCCCTGAACCTTCCCTATTCTTCCAGTTGATCTGCACTCTCTCCTCAAAGCAGCTGGGATTCAATGATATGAAATAGTAACGATTTACAAGTCATAGCCTTAGAACATCTCAACATCCAGACCTTCAACCCTAAAACAAAACAAAACAAAACACCTCATCATCAAATCTTTGCACTCCTCCTGGTAATACTGAAGAAGTAATGAAATTGAACCAATTCCATCCATTAGAATTTATGGTGCATAACCTCAGCTAGGCCATTACTACTTTAGGGCAATTCTGCTTCTGACTTGACAATACTATTAATCCACTGCCCTGTGACTCCATTCACCATTCCTTTGTTCTCTCAGACCAAAGCACACCTTTCCAGCCCCAACTCCCAGTCTTATATAAGAATGTAAGCTCCAGAGACAGCTAGGTAGCGCAGTGGATAAAAGCACTGGTCCTGGATTCAGGAGGACCTGAGTTCAAATCTGGCCTCAGACACTTAACATGTACTAGCTGTGTGACCTTGGGCAAGTCACTTAACCCTCATTACCCCACAAAAACAAAAAACGAAAAACAAACAAAAGAATGTAAGCTCCTTGAGCGATGGTACTATATTGTTGTTTTTTAACTTGAATCCCCAGAATTTCCCAGTGCTTAGCAGAAGACCTAGCATACATTAAATGTCTAATAAATACTTCTTCCTCCTCCCTCCTTCCCTCCCTCCCTCCCTCCCTCCCTTCCTTCCTCCCCTCCCCAACACGATAATAGCTCCTCTGGTAATCTTGGCAGGGGAACTGATTGTCCTGGCATTTAAACTTAGAGCGGACAATTTTGAGATAAGAATCAAAGTAAATTTTTTTCATGGTGCTTCTTTTTTTCATAGCTGCCCTGGGTATCTCATGGGGGTGACGATGTTCAGGAGTCCTTTAGTCTAGTCCTTCAGCTTCTTGGAAGAGGTCTATATGTAGCATGCCTTCACTTACTTAATCCTTTCCTATCTGGTTTCAGTCTTCGGCTTGGCACATTTATAGTGGCTGTCTGATTGAAAGATAACTGTCTCCAGGAGAGAAATTCCAAGAAATGAAGGCATTTGTTGTGGTGAACTAAGAAACCGCTAGGTGGACCGGCCTGGCCAGTGGTTTAATTTTACAGGATCTCAGCCTGCATTGGAATCAGAATCAGCAGACATGGGATCAAGGCCAGACTCTGCTACTTAACTAGTTGTGTGACTGTTAGACACTCATTTCACAGAATCTGAGAGTTGGGAGCCGATCACCCGGGATTCAATCAATAAACATTTGTAAAGTGCCTACTAGGTTCCAGACCGACAGTCATCTAAACCAATCCACATCCAAACAGAATCACATCTAGAACACACTGGACAAGTGGTCATCCAAGCTTCTGCTTAGAAATCTCTAATTCGAGGAAACCTAACACCTCTAACTCCAAGGGAATCCCCTCCCCAACCCCAACCTCCAGCCCAAATTGCAGCTCTTTGCAGCTTCTTCTCCCCATTGCTCCTGTGTTCTACTCTCTAGGGCCAAACAAGACAAGTCTAATGCACCTTTTGTGTAATAGCCTTTCAAATACTTGGAAACGACAATCATACTTAGCCTTTCTAGGCTTCAATTTCCTTAAATAATAAAGAAATAAAGAAAAAAGAAAAATAAATATTACTTAAAAAAATAAAGTAAAAGAAAGAAAAAAGAATAATACCAAACTCCCTGCATCTCATGAGATGAAGTAAGGTAATGAAGGACTTTGTCATAAGAATGATATTATACCTGTGTGACCCTGGGCAAGTCACTTAACCCAATTGCCTCACCAAAAAAAAAAAAATGAATGTCATTATACAGCTTGTGTAAAGCATAATGTAAAGCTTAAATCACCAAATAAATGCCATTATTATTATTCAAATGTTGGCAGTGGTGAAGATTATAGTGATTAGGATTATCATATGACTTTGTAGCAATGCTGAGGGTCCCCCATGGCTAACCCTATTCAGGGCAGATCATTACAACGTTTGGTAAGAATAGGTAATTTAGGTGAACAACGATTTATCCATTTATTTCTGAAAATTAAAAAAAAAACAAATTTAAAGATTCCTGAGCCTGGGAAGGTTGGAGTTTTGCCTGACTGAAGGCCAACCAACAGTTAGCTGCTACAAAAAATAGGGAAAATGGGTATTCACTCCTTAATCTGGCTCCCACCCTTAGAATGCGGATGTCAGCAGCCTGTTGCAGTAAGTCCTCTTCCTATAAGGCAGGGCTAACTCACCACCCTCTGTTCTACCCTTATAAAGACTATAAAAGCTTGTGTGGAAGAGAGGCTTTGACTGATGTAACCAAGTCTTCTCCCTGTCCCTCCAGACTTCAGTGTCGATCAACTTGCTTCTCACATAAGGGGGGCATGCATAGAAAAGAATCTTGATGCAGCTTTAAGCCTTCTCTCAATTTTAATATAAAATATTTCAAAGCAATATCAATAAGATTCTCATTGACCCCAGAAGCCCAAACTTTGATAAAATCCTGGCAATCTGGTCTGAAGGTTTGAATCTCTATTACTTTACCTGTCTCTCATCCTTTGCCAACTACATTGTGCTGCTCCTGCCCCACTTTGGAAACTCCCTGTTCACCAGTAATGATGCATTTAAACAAAAGGAGTTAGGATCAACCCTAAGTTTATTTAAGTTAGCCAGGGTACTAATTAAAACAGGAAGAGAAATGTAAAAAAACTTTCAGAATAGGAAAAATCTGTCTGAAAAGGTTTTGAAGGGGAGGTGGAAGGAAAGTGAGGGAGAGACAGTCCCAGGTCCTTTATCAGTTTTACCAGAGAGAAAAGTTTCATAAACATCAGTCTATTCTAGCCACACCCCTCCTTTGGGGTCCTGACAGGTGAAGTGGCTATACCAGCCACCTGACCATAACCCATTCCCCATTTCTTTCTCCCATCTGTCTCCCTTGTCCAATCTCTTGATTTACATCCCAAACTGCAAGCAAGGGGCAGCTAGGTGGTGCAGTGGATAGAGCACTCGCCCTGTAGTCAGGAGTACCTGAGTTCAAATACGGCTTCAGACACTTAAACTTACTAGCTGTGTGACCTTGGGCAAGTCACTTAACCCCAATTGCCTCACTAAAAACAAAAACAAAAACAAACCAAACTGCAAGCAAAACTGAAAACTAAACCGTTCACACTGACACACAGCTGGAGATCAGTTCCAAAATGCTCTCATAAACTATTTTGTTCAACACTTCCCCTCCCCCTTCTCACAAGGGCTTGGTAAGGACAGAGAATCTTCTCTGGGCAACAGGACTTCATTTCTCAGCATATAGTATCTCCCAGTCAGAGAGACACCCAAGGTTCCACTAAGGGGTGTGCAGGTTTAACAACTGTTTCACCAGGGAAAAAAATACATATATATTCCCATGACATGCTTTTAAGTTTAATCTATACTATTAACATTTTTGGGGGCAGCTAGGTGGCGCAGTGGATAGAGCACCAGCCCTGGAGTCAGGAGTACCTGAGTTCAAATCTGGCCTCAGACACTTAACACTTAATAGCTGTGTGACCCTGGGCAAGTCACTTAACCCCAATTGCCTCACAAAAACAAAAACAAAAACAAAAACATTTTTTCCCATCATTTTCTCATCTGGACAATTAAGCAAAAAATAAATTGAGACCTGATGACTGGTGTTTGTGATACCAATTTCCAAGGTGTAAAATGCTTGCACCGAAAATGTAAGATTTGAGCTAGCTCCTGCATATCCACAGACATTATGTATGTAAAATATCTATTAAGATATAGCTAGGGAGGGGGGTCAGCTAGGTGGCACAGTGGATAAAGCACCAGTCCTGGATTCAGGAGGACCTGAGTTCAAATCTGACCTCAGACACTTGACACTAGCTTACTAGCTGTATGGCCCTGGGCAAGTCACTTAACCCCCATTGCCCTGCCCCCACCAAAAAAAATAGCTAGAGGGGGTCAGCTAGGTGTCACAGTGGATAAAACACTGGTCCTGAATTCAGGAGGACCTGAGTTCAAATCTGGCCTCAGACACTTAACACATACCAGCTGTGTGACCTTGGGCAAGTCACTTAACCCTCATTGACCTGGCCAAAAAACCAAATTATTATATATATATATATATATATATATATATATATATATATATATACACATATATAAAACAACCCTGAATTAACTGGGAATGCCAACAAGTATAAAGGCTCAGAATAACAAATTAAATAATGAATGCAAAGGTAAACTTTAGGTAATAGAGAATAAGGAAATCTTAAGTTTTCCAAGGACAGCCATAGGGCACTTTGGCAAGTTGAGAACCTCAAACGGGATTTCAGACATATCACTTTCTAAGTTATCAAAGTAAATTTCTAAAATATTAGTTCCTCTAGGCATTCAAAGCCTTAAGGATTTCATGGGGAAAATAAGCCTATCTTTATTTGTTTGTTTGTTTTTTGTGGGGCAGTGAGGGTTAAGTGACTTGCCCAGGGTCACACAGCTAGTGTCAAGTATCTGAGACCAGATTTGAACTCCGGTCTTCCTGAATCCAAGGCCACCTAGCTGCCCCAAGCCTATGTTTAAAAGCAAGAAAGCAAGCTGGCTTTGGGGTAAAAAAAAGGTTCCTCAGTTGTTGGAGGGCAAATCACTTTCTTAAAGGACAGAGTAGTAAGTGACACCTTAACTGTGCAGTTCACAGACAGTAGACAAGCAGAAGGAGCAAGCATTTTGTCTCCCTGTTCCCTGGCTAGCTGGGGAACTTTGGGGGATTCACTTTCCTCTCTCAGTTTCCTTGACTGTTAAATGAGAGGAGGAGTAATAGATTAGGTCAGAGGTGATCTGAGGGCTGAACTAGATTGAAATGTCACCGGGAAATGTTTAAGAAAAATAAAAATATGATGGAACATGATGTTTACATAGTTTTCTAAGTTAATGTGTAGCTTGTAGGGACCCTTATGTATGGGTTGGTGACTTCCTTTTTTTTTTTTTTAAGTTTGATACCACTGGGCTAGGTAACCCTTAAGGTTATAGTGCTATGCATTTTTCTTCTTTCATTCTGCTCCTTTCTCTACCCCCCACCTTCTTTCCCTATTCTCTCCTCTTTCTATCTTTCTCGACCATCACCTCTACTAAACTAGTCACCAACAGCTGAAATATTTCCTTAGTGTAACAGAGATATAGGCCTTTGATGGTATAAGTTGTAGGCAACAGCTTTGCCCCTTACCCTCAATTAATCAATAAGCACATGATAATGTGCCGGGCCCTGTGCTAAGTGCAACGTGTAGAAATACAATGAATGAGACAATGTGTGTTCCAAACATGAAAATCCAGCTGCGCAGCATAAATACAAAATCAATTGAGGGCAATTACAACTTAGGAAGGGAGGGCAAAACTTTTAGGGCTTTGTTGAGAATTCCTGCCTGTCCTGGACCTAGGAGTGGTTGGGGCTTCCTAGAGTCACTAAATGTTGACAAAATGCCCATTTGGTCTGGGTGCTGTAGAAGGGATTTCTGTTCAGGTAGGAGTCTGGATGGCATTTGAGGTCACTTCCCACCCTAAGATCTTGTGATTCAATTGGCCTTTCCCATTTCAAAGAGACTCAGCAGGTGGTGCTGACCAGGACTGACAGGTACCCCAAATCAGGGAAGAGGTGAATGGAATTAATTTGCTATTTAGTAATTGTAAGGTGGGGCCGTCTACATAGCTGTCACAAGGACCCTTCTGTGTGCCCTTTGGTTGGGGCTACAAGACTAACAGAAGAGCTCAAAATTCATTGACTAGCCCAGAGGCATGCTGTACTGGACTGGCGAATTCAAGAAACAAACCCAAACAAAAAAACTGGAACACTGTGTAGGAGAGATGGTAGCTATAGATGCAGGAATAATAAAAGCAGTACAACAGAACAGCGAAGCTTATAAGCCTTGACTAGAGAGAGGCTGGGTGATAAAGAGCTGCAAGAAAGCCCTAGACAAAGACAGTAATGCCACTCAGACCTGGACACAGCAGCCTAATAGTTACAAAGAGAGAAGTGGGGGTCAGCTAGGTGGCTCAGTGGATAAAGCACCGGCCCTGGATTCAGAAGGACCTGAGTTCAAATCCGGCATGAGACACTTGACACTAGCTGTGTGACCTTGGGCAAGTCACTTAACTCCCATTGCCCCACCAAAAAACCAAAACCTAAAACAAACAAACAAACAAAACCCAAAAAACAAAGAAAGGAGCGAGATCAGTGCAGGAGGAATCCCCAGACCCAGGAAAGCCAGGACCAATGAGTAGTAAGACTGTGAGACACAGAAAGGGGGAACAGACCAGGACCATCCCTTCCTGGTGTTATGAGTCATGGATTTGGCAGATACTGAGGTGGTGGTGGGAGAGAGTTGGGGAAGATCGATTCTCTAGTGATACCAAGTTCTTTCCCTACTGTAGGGGGACTTTGGCCCCAAAGTGGTGTTATAAGTCTCAAGCAACTGTCTAGGTCTTTAAGGAAAATGGGGCTCAACTTAGGGATGGATTGATTGACTTCTTAGCAACCCCAAATTCTTTCCTTGCTGGAAAGCGTAGGGTGCATTGACCCGAAGAAAGGGCTATAAGCCTGCAATGACTATAGCCAGAGGTGGGTCTAACCACCAGAGACAGTACTATTGACAATCTATGGCTTTCTGTATTTTCTGCTCTATATAACACATTCTATATTCTATGCCTTGTTAGCTCAGTGTTTTCAGGTGAGCTAAATATTCCAAGCCAAGCTTAGAAATGAGCCAAATTCAACTGTTCCCAGGAGAACCCTGGGAAAGGGCCTGAGCCAAAGAGATAATTATTGAGAAGCCTATTAGAGAAAAGCACCGCCCCCCCATCTGAACCATGTTCAATTGCTTGTTCAGAATATTCAGAAACCTACCTATTATCCATTGAATAAATTTATGTTGCTTATTCTTAATTTTAAATTATATACTTCTTCCTCCAGAGGAAACAAAATCACTAAATTAAGCTGCTTGTGTCTGGCCAACAACTGGCTTCCTCCTGTGGGTCCCTGGGGATTAATGAGCAAAGTTCCCTACTCATGCTTCAGCACCACAGTAAAACATTTCGATAGTGTCTCATGTGCCAGGCACTATGCTAAGTACTTTACAAACATTTCATTTGATCCTCACAACAACCCTAGGAGGTAGGTGACATCATTATTTCCATTTTACAGATGAGGAAACTGAGGCAAACAGAAGAAGTTAAAACTCACCCAGAGTCACACAGCTTAGTAAGTGTCTGAGGCTAAATTTGAACTCAAGTCTTCCTGACTGCTGGCCCAACACCACCTATCTGCCCAAAGCATCTGTCCAGATGCTGATTCCTTCCCTCAATGTTAACCACAGAGCAAATAAAATTTAGTCATGGCTTCTCACCATATAAAAGAGTATGGGTTCTGGGGCAGTGGGTAAGATTACAGGAATGGGAGAGCATTCAGTGAGGGGGCAAGGTGGGTGACGAGCACCACGCTGAGGTACACATTGGGGCCTCTGTGTTCAAGCAAACACAGCCTACAGCTGAATCAACACCCTTATCCTGGCCCAGCTGCTCTTGGCCTGGTGGAAGCGTGACCTGATACTCACACCTGGGGTTCTTGTTGCTGGGGAGAGGGATGTCACTTCTTCACAGAGAAGGGGACTGGATCTACTCTGTGCTCCATGGGAAGGGAGCGGCTCTCAGAGACACAGCTGACGCTTCTTTCAGCGGGCTGTCTCTCATGACTGTCCCAGTCTCTCCTGCCCATCCCAGAGGCTGACATGCTAGACAGTAATGAGTGCCACAAGAGAGGTTTCAGGCTGCTTCTGGTGATTACTGGATCTGACAGTGACCAATGGTCAGAGGTGAAAGTGGGGGTGAGGGAAAACAGAAACACACTGCTCCTCTGCCCTGATCTACCATAAGAAATGGGAGGATGGGGGATGGCGGCGCAGCAGCTAGGCGGCACAGTGGATAAAGTACCTGCCCTGGATTCAGAAGGACCCGAGTTCAAATGTGTCTCAGACACTTGACACTAGCTGTATGACTCTGGGCAAGTCCCTTAACCCTCACTGCCCCACAAAAAACCAACCAAACAAAAAGAAATGAGAGGATCCTTTGCCTCCCCCCCCCCCCCCCACACACACTTTCTGGATCACAGTCAATGCCTTGGGGGTAGGGGAGGAACAGCTGCTACTGAGTAGGGGAGTGGGTGGGGGGCAAACTTGGTAAACCCAGGAGCTGAATTTCCATTAATTTAATTCTTTTACTAATGTTTTCTATATTCAATTAAATAAGTATTTCTTAAGTGCCCAGTTTGGATTGGGTCTGGGTAGAGCACTATACTATTGGGAATATGAAGACAATGAAAACAATCCCTGCCCTCACACAGCTTAGATTCCACTGGAAGGGAAACAACACATACATAGATAAAGGAATTCAAAGTTAAGTATAGGAATAGGGCCTGTGATTTCATGGATATTGGGAACTTATGGGTGAAGAATCTTCCTCTACCAATGTAGGTCTTTACTTCCTCTACAACTTTTAGAGAGTTGCCTGGGGGTACTGAGAGAGTAAGTGACTTCCCCAGGGTCACACAGCCTGTGTGTGTACCAGAGAGAGAACTTGAAACCAGGTCTTCTTGGCTTCAAGGCTGTCTCTCTGCTATGCCACAGTTGCCTCAACAAATACAGAATTAATACAAATTAATTTAGGGTTGGGGTCATGTGAACCTTAAGAGCTGAGAAAATCGCCTCATGTAGGAGGTAGCACCAGGGCTGAGCCTTCAACTGGGGACTTCCAGTTCCAAGAATTGAAGATTCCAAGAGGGTGAGAGGAGGAGGGATGGAGGGCATGGCCAATTCACAGTACTGGAATCAGGAAAAGGAGTGATGTGCGTAAGGGACAGCAAACAGGAAAGTGTAGCTAGATTGTAGAGTTTGTGGAGGGCCGTAAATTTTTAGGAAGACTAGAAAAGTAGAAAGGGACCAGGTTTCAAGGGACTTTAAATGTCAAGTCAGATTTTTATCTGATCGGGGAACTGCTGAGTTTTGAGAAGGGAGAGTTACAGTGTCAGATCTCTGAAACTGAGGATGGGTTGGGGTAGGGAGACCAACTAGAAGGCTATTTCAATAGTCCAGAAAATATCTGGGAATCATGTAGGTAGAAACAATTAGAACTGAGAACAAATGGAATGTATGGGTTGAATGGGTTAAGGATGATCAGATCAAGGATGACACAGAGGTTGTGTGTGAGCCTGGGTAACTAGGAAGATGGTGCTTACCTCAATAATAATAATTTATTTTATTAAAAATAAAATTTAATAATAAAATAATAAAAAATAATAATAATAGGAAAGTTGGGAAGAGGAAAGGGCTTGGGAGGGGGAAATGATGAGTTGCATTTTGGATATGTTGAGTTTGATTTGTCTATGGGATATTCAGTTCAAGATGTCCAAAATAGAATTGGTGATTCAGGACTGGGATTCGAGAGAGGATAGGACTGGATATACAAACCTGGGAATCATCTGCATAGAGATAAGTGAACCTGTAAGACCCTTTGAGATTCCCCAAGTGAGAGAGTAGAGAGAGGAAAAAAGAAAAGGGGCCCAGAACAGAACCTTTGGATGCTCATGGTTAATAAATGTAACCAGGATGATGTTCTAGCAAAGAAGCTTGAGAAAGAGCAACCAGTCAAGAAAGGGCAGAACCAGGTGACAATCTCTTCAGGAAAACTGAGAAAGAATGGAGTGTCAATGGCAAGAAGGTGATTGACAGTGTCAAAAATTGTAGAGAGGTCAAGATGAATGTGGATTAAGAAAACGGTCAATAGATTTGACAATTAAAAGATCACTGGGGGCACCTAGGTGGTGAAGTGGGTAGAGCACCAGCCCTGGAGTCAGGAGGACCTGAGTTCAAATCCAGCCTCAGACACTTGACACTTGCGAGCTGTGTGACCCTGGGCAAGTCACTTAACCCTCGTTGCCCCGTCCTCCCCCCCCCCCAAAGGAAGAAGATCAAGATAACTGGTAACTCTGAAAAGAGCAGATCCAATTATGAATGAAGATGGAAGCCAAACTCCATTGAGTTAAGACAGAAGAGGAGATGACACGGAGGTAGCAAATGTGGATGGCTTTTGAGAAGGGGAGGAAAGATCCAGGATAATAGCTAGTGGGAATGGTTGAATCCAGTGAGAATTTTGTGGGTCCTTCTTTTAACATATGAGGAAAATGCAAACATATTTGTAGGCAGCGGGGAAGGAGCCATCTGATGGTGAGAAATTGAAGATTAGAGAGTATAGATGAGAGTGCAAATAATCTGCTGGAAAAGTGAATGTATAGAAGTTTGCTTTTGACAAGGAGAAGCTCCATCTCTCTCTTTTTTTTTTAGTGAGGCAATTGGGGTTAAGTGACTTGCCCAGGGTCACACAGCTAGTAAGTGTTAAGTGTCTGAGGCCAGATTTGAACTCAGGTACTCCTGAATCCAGGGCTGGTGCTCTATCCACTGTGCCACCTACCCACCCCTAAGCTCCATCTCTTTATGTGAGACATGAATGAAGGAGGAGATAGTGCTGGAAAATGTCTGGATAATGCCAGAGGAGGGAAGGGAGCTTTTGGTCAATGACCTCCCCCCTCCCTTTTTTGGGGCAATGAGAGTTAAGTGACTTGCCCAGGGTCACACAGATAGTAAATGTCAAATGTCTGAGGCCGGATTTGAACTCAGTTCCTCCTGAATCCAGGGCTGGTGCTTTATCTACCGTGCCACCTAGCTGCCCCAATGACCTTTTTATTATTATTTTTTTATGAAGTATGAGGTAGTTCCTCAGCTCACGTGTGGGGTGATAATACTTTCAGAGGGTTGAGAAGGAATAAAAAAATGTTTGTTTTCCTTGCTGAAGTGAGTGGAACAGTAATCCTCTCAGGGAAGTATGGAAGGATTGCCTTGCTGCAGTGAGGTCCCAGTTGAGCTTATGTAACAAACCTGCAACGGACCCAATTAGCCTGTTTTTGTGATTTCCTCCAATTTGGGTCAGTAGCCTATGACTTGGGGCAAAGGAAGCAGATGGTGAGAGCAATCCAAGACTGAGACCTGGGGAGGCATGATCCATCACAGGACAAAGGAATAAAGGATTTGATTGAAGAGGATAGTGTAGAGTTGAATTGTTTCACTGAAGGGTCCAGATAGGGAAGGGAAGCTGGAGTTAGAGAAGGGATGGTAGCCAGGGAAAGAATTTACTATGTGCTATTACTATGCATCAAACACATAAGAGATACAAAAACAAAAGTAAAAGCAGTCCTTGTCCTCAGGGAATTTATATTCTAATGGGAGACACTCCACACATAGGAGAGAGAGGGATAATTTAGATTGGAAATTTATAGGGATGATAACCCACTCCCAAGAGGAAGTGGATTTACAAATCCTTTCTGGATGTAGGGGCAGTGTTGATTTGATTAGGGTCCCTGAACTGAAATGGGGGGAGGTGGAGGGTACCCATGTCCCTGCAAGACAGTGAGTGGGTCAGAAGGTGGCCGAAGAGTAAAGTGTACCATGGCTAGAGAAGCTAATGTAGTGGACCACACACCAGACAACCACCAATCATGATCTCAGGGATGGGGCAAGGGGAGGCAGTGGAAAGGGAAGCAGAGCTTGAAGGGTTAAATCCTTCAGCGCACAGTCTCTGGTTGGGGCAGCACAGTAACTAGTGAGATCTGTGGTGTTTTCCTTGTGGTCATATCCTTAAGCCAGTAATTTCACAACCTCTCTACCACTTATCAGTCTCTACAGGAGTGATATATAGAAGGAGCAGAAATATAGCTTTAGGTTCAACTGTATATAAGAAAGGACTTGTAGGTCTCCTTGGGAGCCAGCAGATTTCCCCTTGCTAGAGATCTCTAAGCAGAGGCTGGGTGACCACTTGCCAAGAATCCTATAGAGAAGATTCTGGTATCAGTTGGTTTCTTTTCTTTTCTTTCTTTCTTTCTTTTTTGTTTGTTTGTTTTGTTTAGTTTTGGGGTTTTTTTGCAGGGCAATGGGGGTTAAGTGATTTACCCAGGGTCACACAGCTAGTAAGTGTCAAGTGTCTGAGGCTGGATTTGAACTCAGGTCCTCCTGAATCCAGGGCCAGTGCTCTATCCACTGCACCACCTAGCTGCCCTGGTATCAGTTGGTTTCAGTGGTGTCTGAGGTCCTTCCAACTCATATTCTGATTCCAAGAAGCAACTCTTATTGGACAGGTTGGAGAACCAAATGAGTAGAACACTTGCATATACTGTCGCACTTGGTTCATGTGTTGGTCAGTTTTGCTCAACCACTTTTTTCTTCTCTATTTTCTAATTTTTTTGTTGCAAGAATCATAGATCTAGAGCTGAAAGGGATTCCAGAAGCCATCTGGTCCAAGCTCTGCATTTAATAAGATGAAGAAACTGAGGCCCAGAAAGGTTAAATGACTTGTCTAGTCAAATATAAGGATGGCTGGAGTGGGGAGAGAGGGGAATGATTCACACACACACACACACACACACACACACACACAGAGACACACACACAGAGAGAAATTAGTGACATAGAAACAAAAGATATCAATGAAAAAAATTTAATATTATGTGAAATGCTAGACCATGCCTTACCGGAAAAATAATGGTTATATAACCAGCTTTTACAGTTTGACCATTATTTTTAAAGGTCTTTATCCTTTTAAAATCAATAGCACGCCTGAAATCTGAGTAACAAAACTTCATTTGGGTGGGTTTTTCATTCAGCCCCTCCCTCTTTAGTACATGACGGTATTCCCAAGCCCAGAAATGCATCCAGAGGTCTCTATACTAGAAGGTGCCACTTTGAAAAATAGCAACGAGTCGAGGCATTTAAAACCCAGGATAAATCAGAGTAAAATGCTGATGCTTGCCATCCCTCAGTGGAATGCTTCCAGAGGCCGCAGCTCTTTAAAATAATATCACGTGCCTCAGCTCCGGCTTCAGCTGTTTCTCCCTTGTAACAACAAAACGAATAGAGCCAGCTATTAAAGCCTGGGGTTTTTTCCCCTTTTCTGTTATATAATGCAGCTGATCTTGAATATGCTTCCCTGTGGGATATAACCCGAGTTTCACAGCGGTCTAGTTTATTTAGCATTGATGAGTTTACTCATTCCTTATTAAAGAGTTCTTTCCATGAAATTGGCTGCCTTCTTGGCCTTGGCTGGAGTGGCAAGGACATCTGAATTTTAAATATCTGTGAAACAGATGGGCCTCTTTTTTACAGAGCCTACCTCCGCCTTCTCAAGCTCATTCTGGAGGTAAGTGTTAAATAAAAAACTAATAAAATGCCCATAAGAGTCTTCCGGAGGGACAGCTAGGTGGTGCAGTGGATAGAGCACTGGCCCTGGAGTCAGGAGTACCTGAGTTCAAATCTGGCCTCAGACACTTAACACTTACTAGCTGTATGACCCTGGGCAAGTCACTTAACCCCAATTGCCTCACTTAAAAAAAAAAAAAGAGTCTTCTGGAGTTTCTCGTTTTTTTGAGCGTAAAGCTTACTGAGGGCAGGGACTGCTTCTTTGATGGCCCCAGCCCCCGGTATAGTGTCTGGCTCAGTAGCTTAGCAAATCCTCGAATTGACCTTCTACATACTTTCCTCCTTCGTGTGCTTTCCATGCATACTATATAATACAACGGGTACTTACTGAGTGGAAAAGATGTATTCTCTGGTCACCTCTGTTCTTTTAGGAGAAATCAGGAAGCAGTTGCAGGAAAGAGAAGGGGATTGGAAGAGGAGTCCTGTCTCTCTTCCCGGAGGGATAGAAAAGGTAGTTTCTCAAGAGCTAAGCTTCTTAAACTGTGGATCAAGATCCCCTATCAGATCATGCAACTGAATGTGGGGGCCCTGAAAAATTTGGCAACAATAAAAGGTTATGTATGCCTGTTTTATATACCTATCTATTTGGGGTCGTGTAAAAATTTCTGGGTTGAAATGGGGTCCTGAATGGAAAAAGAGTCAGAAGCCTCACACAGGGCTGCTTAACCTGGGGCCTATGAAGTGTTTTTTTTTTCTTCAATATTGAGATCACTGGATTTCAATATAACTGGTTTCTTTTGTGATCCTCCATATTTCATGCGAGTAAAAACATGATTCTGAGCAGGGGCCCTTGTGCTTCACCAAACACTGCCAGGGAGGGAGGGAGGGAGGGAGGAAGGCCTTATTGAGAACCTACTAGGCTATAGGCACTATGCTAAGCACATTACAATTAAAATCTCATTTGATCCTCACAAAAACCCTGGGAGGTAGTTGCTATTATCATCTCCATTTTACAGATGAGTGAACTAAGGCAAACAGGTTAAATGTCTTGTCCAGAGCCGCACAGCTAGTGAGTGTCTGAGACTGGATTATGAACTCAGGCCTTCCTGACTGTAGGCCCAGCACTCTAGCCACTGAGCCACTTAGCCAGATAAGTAAATTCGGGATAATTTGAGGAGAACATTAAGTGGGAGAACATGGAAAATCAACTTTGCTTTTTGCCTTTCTTTGTATCTTCATCACCTTAGCATACTGCCCGGTAGAAAGCAGGCACTTCGGGTATGCTTGCTGACTGATAATCAATCAATAAGCATTTCTGTGTCGGGCACTGGAAATACAAAGACAAAAGTAACATGGCCCATGACCCATGGAGGCAATATGCACACATGTAGATATAAACCAAACCAACACAGAATAGGCACAAGGAAAACTTTGGGGAGGGAGGGAAGGTCCTTGGATCTGGGGGAACCAGAAAGGGCTCACATAGAAAATAGCACTGAAGTTGAGACTTGAAGGAGTCTAGAAATTCTCAGAGGCATCCGAGGTGGGGAGTGAGGGCCTTGTAGGCACAGGAGGCAGCTTGCACAAAGGCACAGTCTTCCAAATTTCTTCAACTCCGTCTGTCTATGTTTGGTCCCTTGTTACCAGTGGACTCAGAAAAGTTAGAAGATCAAATATTTATTTCCTCCTCACCCCACTGTGACTACACTGAGGAAGATGAACCAAATCCATTACCCTGGAAAATTTAATAGGCCAATCTGCCAGTCACCTTGCATTGATTAAGCATCTACTATGTACAAAGCATGGACAGCTAGGTGTTGCAGTGGATAGAGCACTGGCTCTGAAGTCAGAAGGACCTGAGTTCAAATCCAGCCTCAGACACGTTGTGACCCTGGGCAAGTCAATTAATCCTGCTGGTCTCAGTTTCCTCATCTGTAAAATGAGGTGAAGAAGGAAATGGCAAACCCTTTCAGTATCTTTGCCAAGAAAACCCCCAATGGGGCCACAAAGAGTCAGAATGACTGAAACGACTGAACAACGACAAACATGTACCAGGTACTGAGTACCTGGGGAATACAGAGAAAGGCAAAAGACAGTCCCTACCCTCAAAAAGTTTCTTGTCTAATGGGAAAGACAACGTGAGAACAAATACATACAAACAAGAAATAGATAGGATAGGTAGCACTTTGGAGTCAGAGGACCTGAGTTCTAATTCTACCTATGTGCTCGTGTTCCCCTTCATCTCTCTGGCCTGCAGGTGGTATTGGGTTAGGTGATTCCTAAGGTTCACATTGTAAATCTATGATCTTTGTTGTAGGTAGTACAAACAGAATTATACTCTATTGGACACCAGCTATGTCTGATTTGTCATAGAAAATCGTTTTGTTTTGTTTTAGTTCTATGAGCAAAAGGAAGAAAATTGTGATGTTAGAGTTCTTAAAAAAACGGGACCAAGACCAGCTGTTTCCCATCATTCCTAAATAAAGGACAACACTGGGTTGGGCCCCAAAAGTAGCACTCTTAAGGCAGTGAAGAGACTTGATTTATTTTTGTCTCTGTATATTTTATATTCTTAACACTGGGGATAGAGTGGGCATTTGTTAAATCAAATCTCATGTCATTCCCCTGCTTAGATACTTTCTCAGTGGCTCCCTGTCGCCTCTAGGATAAGATACAATCTCTTCATACGGGTATTTAAGGCCACCACAATCTGGTTCCAGTCTGTTTCCAGATGTAATACATGCTACATCCCTCCCCATGTACTTCCCTGAATTCAGCATGCTATTGCCCATCTGCATGCATTCCTAGAAGATTTCCTGGGAAAGATTTACTTCTTTGAGGAGAAGAGAGTGTCTTTTTTTTTTTGGGGGGGGGGTGAGGCAACTGGGGTTAAGTGACTTTCCCAGGGTCACACAGCTAGTAAATGGCAAGTGTCTGAGGGCAGATTTGAACTCGGGTCCTCCTGAAATCCAGGGCTGGTGCTCTATCCACTGTGCCACCTAGCTGCCCAAGAGTGTCTTTATCTCTCTCTTCACACACAACCCCACCCTACCTCCTTACCTACACTGACAATCACATCAGCAAGATCAGTCCCCAATCAGACAGTGCATCCAGCTGGGATCAGAGATACTAGATCAGTGGGGGTCAACATATCCAAAGCACTGTGTTGAGGACAGATGGAGAGACTGTCAGTTACCTGAAGAAAGAGACAGTTTCAGCACGACTCCTCACACCAGAGAAGAATGCCAACTCTGGGCTTTGGAAAGGATTTCCAACCTATGAAGTACAGGAGTTATGAGTAAAATTTGCCACTTGCATGTAAGATTCCTTAGTTTGAACTCACTGTTTTGATGGATCTGTGTGTATATGTGTGAGGGTTTTCAGGTGAAAGTTTGTCCCAATGATTTTTACTATACCATCTTAGTAATTGCCTTTGTCTATTCTATATTCTCATCATTCAAGCGAGGCTGCTCTCTCCAAAGTTACCAATGACCTCTTAGTTGCTAAATCGAATGGTATTTTCTCAATCCTTATCCCCTTTTTTTAACCTCTCTGCACCCTTTGACTCTGCTGATTACTCTCTCTTTAATATTTTCTTCTCACCTGGTTTTCCTGCTACCTATCTGACTACTTATTCTCATTGGAACTTCATCCAGGTCATACCAACTCACAATGTGTCTCCCCTGGCTCTGTCCTGAGTTCTCTTCTCTTCTCCCTCTATACTATCTTGCTTGGTGATCCCATCAATTTCTACGAATTGAATTATCACATCTATGTTAATGATTCCCAGATCTACTTATCCAGCCATAAGATCTTTTTTTTTTTTTGGCCAGGCAACAAGGGTTAAGTGACTTTCCCAGGGTCACACAGCTAGTAAGTGTCAAGTGTCTGAGGCTGGATTTGAACTCAGGTCCTTCTGAATCCAGGGCTGGTACTCTATCCACTGCACCACATAGCTGCCCCTCTTAATGCCTTATTTCAATGTACTCTGTGATTAAGTGACAATGACCTTCTTGCTGTTCCTCATACAGAAAAATTCTCCCTCATCTAGAACTCGCTCCCTCCTCATCTATACCCCCTGAGTTTCCTGGTTTCATTCAAGTCCCAGTTAAAAATCTCACCTTCTACAAAAAGTGTTTGCTCACTCCTTCTTAATCTTAATTTCTTCCCTCAGTTGATTATCTCTAATTTGTCTTGAATAGATCTTGTTTGTACAAAATTGTTTGCATGTTTTCTCCCTCTCCCTCCCAGACTGTCAGCTCCTTTACAGCAGAGACTTTTTTTGGGGGTATAAGGGGGCCTTCTTTGTATCCCTAGCATTTAACAATGCCTGGCACATCATATGGTAGTTGGGGGAGCTAGGCATAGTTGTTGTTGAGTCATTTCAGTCATGTCCAACTCTTTGTGACCCCATTTGGGGTTTTCTTGGCAAAGATATGCCATTTCTTTCTCCAGCTCATTTTGCAGATGAAGAACTGAGGCAAATAGGGTTAAATGACTTGGCTAGGGTCACAAAGCCAGTGAGTGTCTGAGGTAGGATTTGAACTCATGAAGATATTTTTTGCCTGAATCCAAGCCCAGTGATATATATATATATATATATATATATATATGTGTGTGTGTGTGTGTGTGTGTGTGTATATATATGTATATATGTATGTATGTATATGTGTGTATATATACGTATGTGTATATATATATATATATATATATATGTATAACTCTACACCCTTAGCTACTCAATTAAGCTGACTACCTAATTATTAATATGAGGTACACTGGTTGGGACTCATGGTTACAGTATTAGAAACTCAGCCTCACAGAGTTACCCTCAGCACTATGAAGGTAGTGGTAGCCAGTCACCCTCTGGGGATTCTGATCTATGAATAAAAATTGAGGAAGTAATTTACAAGGGGATATTTCATGTGTGTGTGTTCTTTCCTCATCCCCCACCCCAAACAGAATTTGAAAAATTGGTCTGAGTGACAAGCGAAGCCCAAAACTTGCTTTTGAGGACAAAGAATGGGGGAATGAAAGGGGGACTCACTTTTCAGAGTTGATGCTGTGTGAACAGCAGACTGTACTCAGACACAGGAGGAGATTAAGAGGTGAGAAGGGAATTAGGACCACTCAATAATTTCATGCTGGTTTAACTACTATTCAAAAAAGTATATGCATACACACAGCCACCCACTAGATTGGTGCCAGTAGTAAAGAGTGTTGACAATTTAGTTTACAGTCTGTGTACCCTTGGGAAAAGGGGAGAGAGAGAGAACTGGTCAAACATTTTTGTGGGCTGGCAAATTTTTGTGCTTTCTATTTGCAAATCTGGTAGAAACTAACTCACTTTCAAAACCCAACACCACAGGCTTTGCACATAGTGAGCACTTAATAAATCTTGTTGAATTGAATTAAGTTGGTGATTATTATGCTGACTCAAAAGACAATGGGCATATTTCAGGAAAAACAAGTGAATCCATTTTGTCTGACATGGAATTGTTGAGGCATTGGTGGACAGCCTATGCATAGTCAGTCTCCATGATTAAAGGTCTTGAGATCACTCCATACAAGGATCACTTGAAATGTCAAGACACAAGAAGGTTTTGTGCTAGGCAAAATATACCCCCAAAGCCAAGGACTTCATTGCTGATAAATATACATAACAAAGGCAGGAATGTTGGCCAGGAGACTAGAGAGCCAAACCTTGCCCTCTTCATTGAACTTTTGTCCTAATTCAACCTCATTTTTATGCCAATTGAAGACAATCTTGGGAATGAGCTGGGCTTGGAGTACATCAAAACTGGGATAGCTTTTCAGGGATTCATGTATGAGAAAAAGCATCCCAGGTGCTACAGGAGGAATTGCAAATGTTTAGAGAAGGAAAGACTAAGGAAGAGGAGAACATAATGGCTTTCTTCAAGTTTTTGATGGACTGCCAATAGAAGAGGGATTAGATTTGCTCTCCTTTGCTCCAGAATAACTAAGAGCAATAGATAGAATCCATAAAGAGCTAGATTTTGACTTGATGTTAATTTTTTTAAAGCTTAACAATTATAGCTTAATTTTAAAAAAAATGAACAAATATCCCAAAGTGGAATGGGCCAACTTGGAAGTTATGGGTTCTTCCTCTCTAAGGATACTGAAGCAAAAGCTGATACCCACTTTGTCTAGGATGCTCTCGAGGGGATTATCATTTAAGAAGGCATTGGACTACATGACTTTTGAGTCCTCTTCCAACTATGTAATTCTAATCTTGTCCGCAGACTGAGAAGTCGGAGTCATTTTAGCCCCATATGGTAAGCTTATCCATCATCTGTATCCTTGGCAAATGACATCCTTCAGTGGAAGCATGCAGGGGTGCCATACCCAAGAAAGCTAGGTTTCAGCAGTGGATATGAAATACTGCTTTAAAAGATTCTTCAGTGTTAACACAATAGTGCCACAAGCAATGTGAACTCTGACCAAAAAGTCCTTTAAAGCCATTCTGAATTTCTTTTTCTAGCAGCAAGGTATTTCTAAAACAACAAGAAAATACACACACACACACACACACACACACACATTCCCCACTTCATGTAATATTATTTTTTTTTGCCTACTTCACAGGCAGTGTCTTGCTTTCACTTTCTTGTTCTGACATGCTTGGAAGCAGCTTTTATGGTCAGAAAATTAAAGTGCTATCAAACCTGGGAAATTACAGGGATGAAAAACAAAACTTATCTACACGGGTCCCATTTGCTTTTGTGGGGAGGGGTTTTGTTTTGCACAATCAATTACTGGAAGCATTTCTACTGAAAGAGAATTTAGAACATTTTCGGAAGTATGCTGAAAGGCAGAAAAGGAGTCCTCTCTGTGTGTGTGTGTGTGTGTGTGTGTGTGTGTGTGTGTGTGTGTCCTAAGAGAATTACAGAGGTGAAGGCAGAGTCTCCTGTAGGATCTGAATAGGGCGCCTCAACTAAGGGATAGTTTCCAGGAAAACCTAGGCAGGGCGTTAAAAATAAAAACACAACACACACAAAACTGAAAACCAGCATTCTGGAACATGGTGAAAAGTAAATTTCCATTCACTATAAAAGAAGGAGCTATCTATTTCATTATTTCCTTCGTTGGGTCACTCTGTTCTCTCTAACTCAGCACTCTGATTGAAGTAGGCCAGTGGATTCCAAGCTGCTCCAGCAGCAGAGAACTTTTAGCTACTTGATTACATTTCACAAAATCCCCACTTTTTGTTGTCGTTTTTCCTAATTTCACAGTTTCTCCAAGCTTCTTCATCAACCCCTAATTCTTTCTCCTTGGTATACTCCTTTCTGTGTCCTTTTTCTGGTCTCTCTCTACACCCTTCAATGCTAATAGCATTGCATGGGAAGCCAAGCAACTGTCCAAGATGGTACTTAATGAAGCCAAGCCTAGACTAGAGAAAGGGATGAGGAAACTAACAGATTCACTTTTAGAATAAATCTAATAAAGATTTATCAACTTTGTGGCAACGTGATCTTTACTGAGATAAAAGACTAGATGCGATAGGGCAATAAATAGGATTTCTTCCACACCTCCTTCATTGTCATTGTTCTTCTACCTTCCATTTTTTCAACCATGAACCATGACCAATCAATTTTGCCATTGTTCCTGGATGGAATATATCAATCTAGTCCCCTATGACTCCACTTACCATCCTGGTAACATTACAGAGCAAAATACCCCTATCTGGCCACCTCTCCCCTATGGGTGTTGTTTCTACCATTAGAATGAGTATAATCGGGGCGGCTAGGTGGCGCAGTGGATAAAGCACCGGCCCTGGATTCAGGAGTTCCTGAGTTCAAATCCGGCCTCAGACACTTGACACTTACTAGCTGTGTGACCTTGGGCAAGTCACTTAACCCCCACTGCCACGCAAAAAAAAAAAAAAAAAAAAACCAACAAAAAAGAATGAGTATAATCTCCTGGAGGTCAGGAACTTTGCTTTATAGCCCCAGTACTTATCATAGCACACATTTTAAGCATTTAATAATTGCTTTTTTTCATTTATTTGTAGGATTTTAGATTTAGAGCTGGAGAGGACCTCAGATGACTGAGTCAAACACTCTCATTTTACAAATAAGGAAACTGAGGCACAGAGAGGTTAAGTGGCTTGCCCAGAGTCACACAGATAGCAACTGTCCAAAGCAGGATTTTGAACTCCAAGTCTAGTACTCTATCCAGTGCAGATCAACAACTCAAATATAATTTAGGGTCATATTTTACTGCCATTTTTAAAAAGTGAAGTGCAATATAGACATCTTTAAAAAGGGAAAAACTTTTTAAAAGTACATTTCCACAGTATACATGTCACTGATGGAAATCAATCATCTATATAGAACATTATTTCCATCAAAAACCATTTATTAAGCATCTACTACGTGCATTGTGCTAAGTGCTGGGAATGCAAATTGGGACAAAAGGCAATTCCTGTCCTGAAGAAGTTTATAGTCCAATAGATTTATTTGGGAGTAAAGTAGAGAAATCTTTTCTTTCAGAGTTAAGGAGAAGGGAAGTATGGGTGTTGACCTACTTTTCTTTTCTTTCTTTCTTTCTTTCTTTCTTTCTTTCTTTCTTTCTTTCTTTCTTTCTTTCTTTCTTTCTTTCTTTCTTTCTTTCTTTCTTTCTTTCTTTCTTTCTTTCTTTCTTTCTTTCTTTCTTTCTTTCTTTCTTTCTTTCTTTCTTTCTTTCTTTCTGTGAGGCAATTAGGGTTAAGTGACTTGCCCAGGGTCCCACAGCTGGTAAGTGTCTGAGGCCGGATTTGAACTCATGTACTCCTGACTCTAGGGCCGGTGCTCCACCTAGCTGCCGACCTACTTATCTATTATTCACTATTTTAATGTAATCATTAAAAAAATGGAAATCTGAGTCTGGAGGTTGTGTGGAAGAGTCCTAGCATGGGAGTCTGAAAGCTGGTTACTAATTTATTGCCAACGCGGCTTTGTTCAAATTACTTAGCCACTGTGGGATTTGGTTTCCTCTTCTGTAAAATGAGTTAGACTAGATGACTCCCAATGTCCCTTCGAGCTTCTTCTCTTGCCCTATCACTTCCTCAGTATCACAGTTTTCTATTCTCAGTTCTGTGTCTATAATCTTAGGTTCCCTGATTTCTCCTCTTTCAACTCCACCATAGCTTTTCCTCAGAAGGAAACTAAACCAACATACAATTCACAAGTTTGCTAACTAATCTTCCTGTTACAGATAAGAGCTGCACTGCAGTCTTTAGCCATGGAGTATTTATATACAGATCATAAATCACAGATTGTGACCTGGAAGAAAGCTTAGTTAAGGGTCATAGATCAGAGGGCCAGAGACTTAAAGTTGGGAGAGATCTCAGAGGTCATCTCCAACCCTCTCATTTTGTAGATGAGAGAACCGAGGCCCAAAGGGGGCAAGTCACTTGCCCCAGGGTGCCCAGATCATGAGTAGGAGAGCCTAAATGCAATCCTCAGCCGTCTAACTCCCAAAGCACCATTCTTTCTACAGCACCATTCTCTCTGAAGACTTCAAAACTTGACCTAGAGAGCCAACTCTGTATTGTTATTCTTAAATACCACTTCCTTGGGATGAGATTTTAGTCTAAGGAAGAAAATAAAAAGAAATACACAACATTTGAATGGCGTTGACCAGGGCAGTCCCTTTCCTTCAAGTGGCTGGTCAGGAGAGCTAGTCTGTTTGCCACCTTTTTGGAGACAAGAAAAATGAGGCGTAGACTGCAGTGAGTCAGTGGCCGAACCAGAATTGGAAAACAAGTCTTCTGGCCCCTTGCCCTCCACCACAAGGCCCCACCCTAGGAATTACCCTGGACAGATTGATCCTTTCAAAAAATGGAAATTCGCAGTTTGCCTTGGGGAGTAATTGTCAGTAACCAATAGGGAGGAACTGGGATGAACCCCAAACTCCAAGCCTTGTATTAGAAGGAAGGACTCTTCCTGCAACCTTGGAAGGAAGTGTTGATGGGAAGCTATGGACAAATCCATCTTGACAACTACCAGTCACTCTGGGTCAGGCATCCTCTGTGCACACAGTGACTCATTACCTGGGGCAACTGAGACATGAATTTATGACCTTCTCAAGTCCCGTCATCCTCCTAATGGCTTTGAACAACACTGGAGAGAGGGTGTTTGGGAAGAAAGGGTAGGACAGAAGCCACCACTTGCCAAGTATAGTAAGGGGCTGGACGCAGGTTGTCCAGGCATAGAATTCCCTGGGGTTTTCACTCAGATTACCTCCAATCTGAGTTCAGAAACTTCAAATAGCACCAGGACTTATCTTGGCAACAACACTTCCTGAAGGTTTCTGTTTACCCAGATTTAGGAACTTTGGAATCTGTTGGGAATCACTTAGGATCAAATCAAAGGAATAACAACAACAAGAACAGCTAACACTTTCTCATGTTTGTAAAGTGCTTTACATATATTTGATCCTCACAACAACCCTAAGGGATGGGCACTATTATTACCCTCATTTTACAGATGAGAAAAGTGAGGCTGAGAAGTGACTCCTAGTCTGACACTGTAACAAATGTGCTGTGTGGTTCCCCCATGTACTCCCTTTCAACCAAACCTTATACCCCTTATACACTTCTAGTCCCCTCACTCGCTGTCTTCTTGTCATGCTTCAGTTTATCAATGTCCTTCCTGAAATGTGAGACCCAGAAATGGATGTAATTCTCCAAATGTCATCTGACCAGTTTTGAACTCAGTTTGCTATTTCTTCTTGACTGTTTAGATTATTCTGTCAGAGAGAGAATACTTTGCATCCAACCAGAGCATTTTATCCCTGATATGAAAGTCAAGCTCTTCTGTTCTTTAAAAGACATCACATTGAAGAAAGATCATCAGATTTTTTGTTTCATTTTGTTTTGTTTTCAGTTTTAGTCATCTCCCTTTAACCACAGTCTAAAGAAGGTAATGAGTTATGCAAATGAAGGCACTTATTTAAGAATGAATTAGCTCATGGGATGAGTTTGTAAGATATTTTGTTTTTCTCTCTGGATGCTTGATTTTTTTTTTTTAGATAATATATTAAGGGGGCAGCTAGGTGGCGCAATGGATAAAGCACTGGCCCTGGATTCAGGAGGACCTGAGTACAAATCCAGCCTCAGACAGTTGACACTAGCTGTGTGACCCTGTGCAAGTCACTTAGCCCTCATTGCCCTGCCCCCCCCAAACAAACAAAATTTTAAATTAAAGAATATATTAAAAGAGGAAGTAATATATAAATAAACTAAGACATCCCCCTCAATTTGCCAGGCTCCTAACTTAGAAAGAAAATATTTTTCTGTTTTATCTATAAATAATGTTCTCTACAAATGGCTGATTTCCATCAGCTGATTAGATCAATGAGATATCAAAATAAGGATATTCCCTCTTTTTTTTTTTTTTTTTTTGGTTTTTGCTGGGCAATGGGGGTTAAGTGACTTGCCCAGGGTCACACAGCTAGTAAGTGTCAAGTGCCCGAGGCCGGACTTGAACTCAGGTCCTCCTGAATCCAGGGCCGGTGCTCTATCCACTGTGCCACCTAGCTGCCCCTGCCACCTAGCTGCCCCAGGATATTCCCTCTTGTTAAGGATGTTTGCTTTCCACTCAACTCCCTAAAAACATGTACGTAGGTTACCTATATATTATAAACCCTAAATTTACGAGATCCCGGATTTAGAGTCCAAAGGCTCCTTAGAGGCCATCTTGTCCAATTCTTTCATTTTACAGGACATTTATAAGGACTGTGATGACTAGCCCAGGATCCCACAAGAAACAAGTGGCAGAACTGAGACTTGAACCCAGGTTCAATAAGTCCACATCGAACATTCTTTTTCATGATGCTCTAATTAGTCATTCCTTCTTCAAGTAAAACATTCCTATTTCTCCTATTTCTCCAGACCCTTTGGACCTTTGGCCACCCATCTCTGATCATACTATAGTTTGTTACATATCCCTCTTGAAATGTCACCCCCAGGACTGCATTTGTTGCATGTATCTTTGTCATATCTTCTTGGCTAGATTAGAAACTCTTTGAGGACAGGTACAATATTTTCTGTCTTCTATTTGCTCTATACCAGTGGTATCGAATTCAAATAGAAATGGATGTGTTCATTCAATAAATATTGACAAAATACCTACTAGGGGCCAAACACTGTTTTAAGTATTAGATCCCTGATGGAGAGCATATTGACTTAGAAAAGCACAAATTAACATTATATATTTTATTGTATTTTGTTAAATATTTCCCCAATATATTTTAATCTGGTTAGGGTGCACTTGGAAGTGTTGGCCTGCATGCCACCAGGGAGTGTGGGTTTGACATCTCTGCTCTATACACATAGCATACAACAAGTGCTTGATAAATTCTTTTTGGCTGTTTGATTTGAGGGCTAAGCCACCCGGATTGACCTACCCATATGAGATGCACTAAGTCCAACTCATAACACTTTTTTTTTTTTTTAGTGAGGCAATTGGGGTTAAGTGACTTGCCCAGGGTCACACAGCTAGTAAGTGTTAAGTGTCTGAGGCCAGATTTGAACTCAGGTACTCCTGAATCCAGGGCCGGTGCTCTATCCACTCACCTAGCCGCCCCTATAACACTCTTTCCTGTGATCAATTTGTCTTTGCAACTCCAATGTAACCATAATTCACTGGCTAATATATCTTCCCTGAGCTATGTTAGTCTTTTGTTACAACACAAATACTAATGGAGAGTTATCTTTTTTCTTTCTGAAAACTTGTTTCTTGTACTGTTACTATTAACAGTACAGAAAGAAAAGAAAGAAAAAGTGGGAAGGAAAAATAGTAGCCTTGAAAAAATTGTTTTAAATTTCCATAGGAAGCAAGGAAGGTGACCCATGGGTATTAACTATGCAGTGCTCAGTGAAATGGGAAACTGAATTAAATTTCAGACAGATGGTGCACAGCCGACTGTGGTTGGAGAGGGAGCAATGGATCAGAGGTCAGGAGCCCTGGCTCTGTCCTCTATTATGTGACCTTGGATTACTTCCTGCTTCTGGGACTCAGTCTTCTCATCTGTAGGATGGGGAAATTGGGATAGATGATGTCTAAGGTTCCTTTCCAACCCAAAGACTAAAACTGAAGGGGACTTCAGAGGTCATTCAGTCCAACCCTCTCATTTTACAGGTGAAGAAACTGAGGCCCAGGGAGAATTAGTGACTTGCCCAAAGTCACCAGCTAGTAAGAGTTATGATTCCTAACTATATCAAGCATAAACACCACTCAAACTATTCATTAATTTGTGTTGGTTTGTTGCTGAAAGGAATTGGAGGGTGGGGAGAGAATGGAGACATTTTGCAACAAGGTCAAGAAACTTGATAAGTTCTACATTTCTTCTCCTTTTAAACTAAACTTTAGTCTCAAGATCAAAAAAAGACAAGGCCCCAGGAGGCATGGAACTTTCAACAAATTTGCCCTGTTCACAGTAATGCTTTGTTAGCTTAAAATGAATTTAATTGAGGAGGAGTTGCATTTGAGGGCATTTTTCCTCATGAGTTTCCAAGAATTGAAAAAGGGTTCCATTTATGGTTTATAATTGTAGGAGAAATCCAGAAACCCTTGAATTTGGATGCTAGTTCATCTCCAGGCCTCATCTATGATACTCAAGAAAACTGGGCCCTAATTTTACCTCTACCAACTTTCTAAGCCTCCGTTTCTTCATCTGGCAAATGAAGGTTTTCGACTAGGCCGGTGTTTCCCAATCTAAGCTACGGGATGAACCAGTACAATATTTACAGTTTCTACCTTGAAATAGTCTAGTCCCTTCAGCCTCAATTCAGTAGGTCTTAGAGGGGATTACAAGTTGAGGAACAGAAGCCCGGGGGGATGCAGAGATGGTAACAAGGAGTAAGGGATTGGTTTTTTCCCCAAGTGTATAGAGTTTATGAAGTAACGACTTTGAAAGTAAAAGTTTTTGCAAACTAGTAAAAATGTTGTGCAGACCAGCACCGAGAAACACTGGATTAGATCATCCTCGAGGACCCGTCCAGCACTAACGTTCCATGACTTGTTTTGGTAGCCAGCTTTCCTTCACAGAATCTTCCCATTTCCAAGGGTAACAATCTACTGCAGGGGTTGTTAACCTTTCTGGGTCATGGATCCGCCCTTCTGGCAGACTGGTGGGGCCTAGGGAGCCTTTCTCAAAGTAATAATTTTCAATGCATAAAATAAAATACATCGAATTGCAAAGGAAGCCAATCAGATTGAAATATAGTATGTGTGTGTATATACATACACACACATACATATATATTTATATATACATACACGCATTAATATATACTAATACATAATTT
Organism: Dromiciops gliroides; assembly: GCF_019393635.1. Taxonomy (NCBI): domain Eukaryota; kingdom Metazoa; phylum Chordata; class Mammalia; order Microbiotheria; family Microbiotheriidae; genus Dromiciops; species Dromiciops gliroides. Next base: position 270,418,854 of record NC_057865.1, on the reverse strand, counting down.
ATAATTTATTTTTACATACACACATAATTGTATATATATATACATACATATATATATATATATATATGCACATACATACACACACATATATAGTTCATAGACACTAGGTTAAGAACTGTCATGGGAAAAGTCCTGGATATTAAGTCAAAGGACCTAGATTCTAATTATGGCTCTGCCTGGCCCTCAATTTCCTCATCTGTAAAATGTGAGAATTGGATTTAATGAGTGGCATAGTGGATAAAGTGTTAGACTTGGGAGTTAGAAGTCCCGAGTTCAAATCCTTTCTCAAAAAAAATTTACCAGCTGTTTTAGCAATAGTCCTTTGGGATTGTCTTTGATCATTATATTGTTAAGAATAGTCAAGCCATCCACACTTCTTCATCAAACAATATTGCTGTCTCTGTGCACAATGTTCTCATTGGTTCATATAAGTCTTCCCAGGCCTTTCTGAAATCATCCTGCTTGTCATTTCCTATAGCACAATAATATTTCATCACCACGATATACCACAGCTTGTTTAGCCATTCCCCAATGGATGGGCGTTCCTTTGATTTCCAATTCTTAGGCACCACAAAAAGAACTGCTATAAAACATTTATTATTAAAAAAAAATTTCTAGCTGTGTGACCCTGGTCAAATGACTGAAACACTCTTTGCCTCAATTTCCTCATCTGTAAAATCGGGATAATGATGGTGGCACCTACTTTGTAGACTTGTAAGGATTAAGTAAGACTGTAAGAAAAGTCCTTTGCAAGGAATATAGTGATATATAAATGCTATTGTCACCATCCTCATTATCACCATCATGGTTCCTTCCATATATGCATATCAAGGTTTCATCCACGTGAGCCAGTTTTGAATAGCTGGAAGGCAAAGAGAAAAATACTGACCCTTGTCAGCTATGGCCAGCTTTGGTAATGAGAAAGTTTTGAACAACAAATTTATGATTTTGACAGAAAGGTGATTTGGAAGTAAATAATTTCATTTTCCTATGTCTTACATAGGGAATCAGAAACGTCTGACATTTTGGTGATGAAGAATTATTATGCTTCTCACCCAAAGCATTTTAAGTATTAACTTAGAGACCGCAAGGAAAAAACATATACCAAGTCACTCAAGCCTTTATTACATACCTACTACAAGTCACATATAGGACATGGATAGAGTTGAAGATGGGGATGGGGACAGGGCCTGGATCTGTGATTTAATTGGTAGAGGGAATGGGAAACTCCCTCTACCATGTTAGGTCAGCACCTTTTTTTGCAACTTAAAACATTTTTAGAGTTGCTGATGTGAACACAGACCCTTCATGCAAGATACTTAAATACACACACATAAAATGAAATTTCTAGAGATATGTGGCATGGTTTAGTGGACAGAACACTGGACCTGGAGTCAAGAATGCCTGTCTCTGGCCCTTCACAGCTCTGGGACTATGGGAAAGTCAGTTATTCTAGAGAAACTGTGGTTCAGGAGAAAACAGTTTCCGATTGAGAGTCAGGGATCTGAGTTTGACTGACTGGGTCACTATAAGCAAGAGGCTTAATTTCTCTGTTAGACTCAAAGGTCTCTAAAGGTTCCTTCAAAGCTGTTAAGCTGTGATAGAAGATGTTGAATAAGTGACTGGAAAAATAGCAAGTCAGTTGGATGGGCAGAACGGTGTTTGTCCCTCCCATACTGCTAACCCCTTTAGACACTGAGCCTATTTTAAACTAAAGCATGGACAACTAAAAAAAATGAAAACCAAACCAAACCAAACCACTCACACATGCACACACAAAGCAACCCTCAAACAAAAAGAAAAAACCCTAGCCCAATGTTGTTGGTGTTTTTAAAACTTCCATCCCAGGACCAGCTTCATTTCCCATTCACCTAATCTGCCTCCCATTCTTACCCCCACCTACCTTCTTTTATCCAAACCAGCCATACCTTCCTCATCACCCTATGTCTATTATTTTTATACTTATAGCTAAATAATAATAATAATAATAAAATTCTAGCGAGTCTGTCTAAAATATCTAATGAGTGGTCACCAATAAATGATAAGCTTTAGCAAGAGTTTAGACTTTTAAGCATTTATTAAGGAGAATAAGAATTTGGTGAAGAGAGAGAAAGAGGCCAAGACTCCTTCATCTATTTATCTCAGGGAGCCAGCATTTTAGCTCCGCTCTCCACAAGAGTCCTGATGAAAGAGAGTGAGAGAGCTAGCCTCGCCCCTTCTTCATCCCACAAACCTTCTGTGGAACTGGGAACATCCCATCCACACACACACAGAGCTCCAAGCTAATTGACTGGTAGCATAGCTTTGATAGACAGTACCCATGAGCAAACGCCACTTCCTGACGCCAAGGAACTGACCTTCCAAGCCACGTGGCTTGCCCTCAGACGGCTTCTCCTCATGGCAGAGCTTTCCTACAATAACTCTCCAGCAGGTTCCAAGTGGTTGTGTTAATGACTCCCACCTAGTGAGCATGGCCAGAAACTTTCCTGGGTTTGAAGTAATAAAACAACCCTCTTGGGGCAATGTAGTCTGGTTGAAAACACAGTGGGCCAGACAGAAATCAAAAGACCTAGCTTCTAGAGGTGGCAGGGCTGTGAAGTGGGATTGAGATCAAGAAGATCTGAGTTCAAATCCAGCCTCAAACATTAACTGTGAGATTCTGGGGAAGCCAATAAATCTCCCTCTGCTTCAGTTTCCTCAACTGTAAAAGCGAGATGATGACAGTTCCCACCTCCTGGGGTTATCCTGAGGATCAAATGAGATCATATTTGTAAAGTTCTTAGCACGGTACCAGGCACATGGGGATACTTAATAAGTGCTTCTCCCCTCCTTCCTTCCTAGTCCTGGCATTATCACTGATTGACCAGCCCTGTTGCCTAAGGAAAGCCAAATTTCCTGTCTGTGCCTCAGTTTCTTCCTCTGTAGAAGGGGTGTGTGTGCAAAATAGATGATCTCCAATATTCTTATATTAGAATTATCTGTGCTTGAACTAGATTTAATGTTAAGTTCTTGGACCAAGTAAAATCTTTTCTGGTTTGGAATTCTATCACTAAATCAGAGTTTCTTTCTTTCTTTTTTTTGGTGGAACAGATTCCTTTGGAATTCTGGGTGAAGGCTATGGATTCCTCAAAAATAATGTTTTTAATGAATAAAACAAAATGCAAAGGATTACAAAAGAAATTATAAACACAGTTGTCAATTGTTTTTTCTTTTTAAAGTTCATGGGTCCCAGGTTAAGAAGTCCTGCCCTAAATCAACTGAATCTTGTTTGCTTTGGGTTAATATAGCTTCATCATATCAATCCAAAACAGTGTAGAAGAGACAGAAAGGGGGTGCGAAGTCAGTGTAGGCAAAAAAAAGGGAAATGCCCTTCCAAAGCTTCCCCCCCACCTTTAGGATGGAAAATGAATTCGGAAGCTCCTAGGAATGGCTAAAACTGCCTCCCTACTCTCTAGCAGGGCATGTGTTTTCAGTGTGGGAACAATCTGCTCATGCCAAGAAATCAGATCCTGTTGAAACAACAGTAGTTATGGAAAAACAAAATGTCTAAGGCCAACACCAAAGTATAGCATGTACTTTCTGGCTGGTACTGCTTTGGTGGCAAAGTGAGTGGCCGGATGTTCTGAGCCCCCTGGAAAAGGGTCTGATGTACCACAAGGTTAGTACTTAACTACCAGTCTACAGGGGTCGCCTCTCCCTGTCTTCTTCAACAGGCTGCAGCGCTCCAGCTGCTTCGGTGTCTGAGGCTTGGGGTGAGAGGCTGGGGGTGGGGGGGTTGTCCTAGCTTGAAAATCCTCTCTGAGCTACTTCTCTGAGAATTTCTCCCATTTACCCTTGTCTATCTATATCTTGTAAGTACATAGTTGTTTGCAAGGAATCTCACCCATTTGAATGTGAGCTCCTTGAAGGCAGGGGCATTGTTTTTGACTTTCTTTGTATTCCTAGTACTTAGCACAGTGCTAGGCACCTAGTAAGGACACACACGCACGCATGCAAGCACGCGCACACACACACACACACACACACACACACACACACACACACATACATTTGCTTCTTTACTTGTTGATTTCTCTTAGAAGGTCCTACGGGTGACCCTCCAATGCAGAACATCTATTCTGAAGTTCCCTAGAACCACCTCAGTCCAAACCTGCACTCCCCACATCCCCTGAATGGTTCTACTCCAATCCCCTGACCTCAAAACTCTAAGCTCTAAGCCTCCAAAAGTGGAAAGGAAAGGGGAAGGGTACAAGCATTTATTAAGCACATACTATGTGCCAGGCACTGTGCATTTTACAAATATTATCTCACATCGATTTTCAAATATTATCTCACATTATCTCACAGATCCTCATAACCACCCTAAAAGTTAAATGCTATTATCATCTCTATTTTACAGTTGAGGAAACTGAGGCAGGTAGTATGAAGAGACTTGCCCAGGGCCACTCAGCTAATGAGTTTCTGAGGCAGGATTTGAATTCAGGTCTTCCAGAATGCAGGCCCAGTGCTTTATCTGCTGTGCCACCTAAAAACCATGAACATGAGGAAAAGCCTTACCAGACCATTTCTCCAACATTTTCTTACCATCTAAACCATGAACCCCATAAAATATGGGTTGGTTTGGTAATTGTGCACCAGTACTAAATATAGGGGGGAAAAACCACCTACCTAAAATACCACCTCTTTCCTTCCCAGGTGCAAGAAAACTTCTGAAGCTCACCCCTATCAGCCCCATCTGTGTTCTTCAGACCTTGTACCCATTGCAAACCTTAATGTCCCTCTTGAGGGCTCTCCTCAACTTCTTTTTTTGTGCAAGAAGGTTGTGGCTTCTCTGGGAAGGGGGCAGGATTAAATTAAAATTCCAGCCCTAGTTTCTCTCCTGAACTCTAATCCCATATCACCAACTGCCTCTTAGACACTCTAGACCGCATGTCTCTGAGACCAGATTCAACATATTTTCAGCTCACTGTCCTAGAAGATAGAATGCTGGCTTTGGAGTCAGGAAGACCTGAGTTCTTAAGTGCTTTAGACAATTACTAGCTGTGTGACCTTTTAACTATGCTGTGCCTCAGTTTCTTCATCTATAAGGTAAGGATTGTAATAGCGCCTACTTCTTAAGGTTGTAAAGATCTTCACAAACCTTAAAGAGTTATATGAATGATAGCTTTATTATTATTATATTATCACATATTTATTATTATTACTTATTATCACATAATAATAATAATTATTATTATTACATCCTATTTATTTCCTTTTTGTGTCACCTTCATTTCCAATTATGCCCCTTCAGCCTCTCTTCCTCAGAAAGCTTTGTTTTTTTGTTTTTTTGGTTGTTTTTTTTTTTTTAGTGAGGCAATTGGGGTTAAGTGACTTGCCCAGGGTCACACAGCTAGTAAGTGTTAACTCAGAAAGCTTTGTAACAAAGAATAAAAGAAGAGGGGAAATGCGATTCAGCAGGATCAGTCAACACATCAACCAAATCTAACAGTAAATTCAGAATATGTCATATTCCACATACATGATCACCCTTTGCCAAAAAAAGGGAGAGTATCTGCAAGGCTCTCAATGCCAGGGCTCCCCACCCCCTCCTCTGGGACTATATGGCTTCCACATAATATGGATCATTTGTAAACCTACAACAAACCTAAAGAATGAGAGCTTGAGCTGATAGGAGAAATATTTCTACAATTCATAGAACGAACCATGGTGACCAAATAGGCTACCAATTCCCTTCTATAGAAGGAATTTCCTGACCATGGTACAAAAAAGACCAAAATCTCTTCAAAATTAGCAGTGGCTATGCTAGGTCTATATCCCAAAGACATTAAAAAAGAAAAAAAAAAGGAAAAGGACCTATTTGTACAAACCTATTTATAGCAGCTCTTTTTATGGTAGCTTAGAATTGAAAATTGAAGGGATGCCCATAAACTGGGGAATGGCTAAACAACCTGTGGTATATGATTGCGATGGAACATTATTGTGCCAGAAGAAATGAAAAATAGGATGATTTCAAAAAAACCTGGAAAGGCTTACATGAATTGATGCAAAGTGAAGTGAGCAGAACTAGGAGGACATTGTACACAGTAACAGCAATATTGTATGATGAACTGTGGTTGACTTAGCTATTCTCAGCAATACAATGATCCAAGACAATCCAAAGGGGCTAATGACGAAGCATACTATCCACCTCCAGAGAAAGAACTGATGCTGTCTGAACGCAGACTGAAGCATGCTATTTTTTTACTTTCTTTCTTTCATTTTAAAAATCCAAGTCTTCTTGTACAAAATAACTAATATTTATATGTTTTACATGATTACACATGTAGGTAAGGGAGGGAGGAAAGGATAGAATCTGGAACTCAAAACTTTTTTATAAATGTTTTTAAAAATTGTTTTAACATGTAATTGGGGAAAACATATTTAAAAATAAAACATGAATGTATTAAAAATAGTAGTGGCTAATTGATAAAGAAAATATGGGTTTCTTGCTGGAGAATTATACAACTCAAAGGGGATAACCTAGCTTTTGTAGCATCCAAATAATTATCCTTAGCCTTAATTCACACAAAATTTAGGGACGCCTGTAAACCCAGTTGTACCAACTCTTTCCAATATAGGGCTGTAGCTCTCCCCCTTCTCACTATTAAAACCCCCAAATATTTTTGACACTCATATCTGCTTGTACCTCATCCATCCTATATATGGCTAGTTAATTTTTTTGACTCAAATATAGGAAGATCAATTAGGAGATCATAATCCCAGTGGGGTGGCCAATAATGAGCTCCCTTTTAACATTCCTTACAAGTATTGCTGATACACCAAGATTAATACTAATTATTATTAATATTCCAGTACCCAATGCTCCCTGACTCTTAATTATAGATAGGATCTCTGGGATTCTTCTAGGAAGTTTTACAATTCTGGTATCTGCTTGGAGAAAGAATACTGATTTAATTTAGGGCTAGTGCATTCCTAACCACTGAAACCCAAATACCATCACAGATACCTTTATGTCATTGGCTCCCTGAATGACGTCTGTTAGTAAAAGGAATTCAATTTGATTCAATTCAGTAAACATTTCATAAAACATTTTGCTCTGCTGGGTGCTAGGGATACAGAGACAATGTAAGAATTCCTGATCGCAAAGAGTTTCTATCTTACTAAGGTTGGAAGAGAGGCCTAAATAGTATAGAAAAGTAAATAAAAATAAAATATATGCAGTAGTTACAAGGAGGAGAAAGTGCTAATAACTGGGGGGGGGCATCAAAAAAGGCCTTAGCTTCTTTTATTCCATAAAAAAAAGAAAAGAAAACCTTGAGTAGATGGAAGTACCTGAGCTCAGCTTTGAAGATGTCCAGTTTGCTGTTTAGTGAAGCTGAGTTAGGATATACTTTCCATACATGAGGGACATTGACCCATATGGAGAACAGTTAGCAGGCCAGTTAAACTGGAATGGAGAATGCGTCATATATATACACATACACACATATATGAAAAGAGTACAAAAAGAAAATGGGATTTCTTTCTTTCCTTTCTTTCTTTCTTTCTTTCTTTCTTTCTTTCTTTCTTTCTTTCTTTCTTTCTTTCTTTCTTTCTTTCTTTCTTTCTTTCTTTCTTTCTTTCTTTCTTTCTTTCTTTCTTTCTTTCTTTCTTTCTTTCTTTCTTTCTTTCTGCAGGGCAATGAAGATTAAATGACTTGCCCAGGGTCATACAGCTAGTAAGTGTCAAATGTCAGGCTGGATTTGAACTCAGGTCCTCCTGACTCCAGGGCCAGTGCTTTATCCACTGTGCCACCCAGCTGCCCTGAAAATAGGATTCTTAAAAAAAAATCACCCAGCCCTACATAGGCCAGCTTCCTTACTGTCCTTTACCAGTGCACTTGGCCATGAATGGCAAACAAGACCACAAGATGCGGTCTCTATTAACTTTGTATTTGTAACGAAAAGGTAAACATGAATATGAATGTCATGTTTAGTCTTCATTGCCTTCTAAAAGCCACAGAACTGTACACTGTATGCTTTCCCAAACTCCTCTGTTTTAGTACTGGATGAAGAGTTTGTTGGGCTTGGCTACACTGGAGTCCTTCACATGACAGAATTTCTCAGAATTCAGCACCAGATGGAAGGGGACTCAGACACAAGCAATTTCAGTAACTATGTCAGTTTTCATTCCTACTAAAGCCTTTTCCTTCTGAGGTTGCCTATGTTTTTCTACATATTGAAGAACCACCTTCTGGTGCGAGCCACAGAAACACACATCTCTTGCTAATTTCTCCTTGGTCAATACAGACCCTTACAATATAAATATTCCAGTGGGGGGGGGTGTACTGTGTCTTATGAATGGAAATAAGGATAATGGATCAAAGGCAACATCCTGATCAACAGTAACATCTTAGGTGACATTACAGCATATTGCAAGGACATAATTCACAATTAATTTTGTTGTTGCTATATTATAGGTAACTTAGTCTAGACCAAAATTTTGTACCAATTCTATTCAACCAAATCATGGTGACTGAGTTACAGTTTAATATAACCCATGCCTAAACCAGAGTTTGCTTTCCTTGGCTTTGAAAATGAACTTTTATTAATTTCTACATAAAATAAGTAGTGAAGGAGAAAATCTTAAATTTCGCTGAATCAAATCAGATCTATAAAGTTATTGTGGTCGATTAACTTCTTTGGCAAATAAAGTTATTGTGGTAAATTAACTTATGATGTTTAGCACATTGCTTGGCCCATAATAGGTACTTAATTCATATTTACTGACTGACTAGTATCTGGCTAGTATCTCCCCTCTGAATCTACTCCTCCTCTTCAACCTCCCAGTCTCTGTCAAGAGTATGAGGGTACAGGGGCAGCTAGGTGGTACAGTGGATAAAGCAGCAGCCCTGGATTCAGAAGGACCTGAGTTCAAATGTGGCCTTAGACACTTGACACTTACTATCTGTGTGACCCTAGGTAAGTCACTTAACCCTCATTACCCTGCAAATAAAATAAAATAAAATAAAATCCTTCAATAGCTCCCTTTTGACTCTAGAAATACGAACTCCTTGGCCTAGAATTTCAAGGTTTCTATTATCTGGCTACAACCTATCTTTCCTAATTTATTTCCTATTACTGTCCTTTACGTGCTCTAAATTCCTGAAAAACTGATGTTCTAAATATTCCCCAAATGTATATCTTCACATCTCAAGCCTCAAATGCCATATTTCCTCTCCTCTCTTTAGAATATTAGATTTCTTTGCGATTTAGCTTAGAAAGCACCTATTAAAAGAAGATTTTCCTGATCTTGCTGCTTGCTAGTGTTCTCTCCCTCTTCAAATTACCTTCTTAATTGTGTGTGTATATATTGTATTCCTCGATGGAAGGTATATCATTTTTGTCTTTGTACCCTACTACACATTAAATATCCAGATGGGTCTTTAATAAGTGTGTTGAATGAATTTTTAATCACATTTTTCTTCTAGTTCACCTAAAATATTCAACTTGATTCACTTAAACCAAACAGAATACTCCAATATTCAATGGATTTGTGATCTCTCCATTGCAGATATTCCCTGCAGATAAAAACATATCCATGGCTGCCCATGCTGTGTAGCTCTCATCCATAACTAACTACAAATTAACTACAAAGGATCCACTGAATGTGCTGAGGGAATGCCTCAGTTTCTCTCAACGTTTTATCACTTGTTTGTTTTACGTGACCAATTCACTCTTTTTTCTAACTATACCTTTCTTTGCTAATATAATTTATCCTACCTACATAATGTCTCATTTGCAAATGTGTAGTCTGCCTATATATCTTATATCCCTCTCTATTGCCTTTTGGGTGATGCCCACCTATAATTCTTCATAAACTAACTTTGTATAGGTAGGTCTTGATGAATCCTTTGAAGTGGTCTCATTATTTGAATTTGAACTGCATATTCCCATTGGGCTGGAACCAATGACCATGTTATACATAAGCACAACTTTAAAGATCATGGATTGGAATACATGCAACCACTTCAGGGGACTCATTGTTTGTACTAATCACTTCCTGAATGCAACTGCCCAAAGGCTATCTAGCTACTTTCCTTTTCATGTTCAATTCTGTAGATAGCTCATTGTTCATTTGTAGTATTTGATTATCCATCTATTTAGCGGTGTGTCTATGTATGTATATACATACACATGTATATATACATATTTGCATGTACACAAATATTCACAGCTCCACCAACAATGTACTAGTGTGCCTTTCCCCACAACTCCACCAACATAGATGTGTAAGTGTGTATGTATGAGTACTAATGCATAAACATATGTAGGCAGGCTAAAATATGTATTATATAATATTATACATATATGTGTGTATATATATACATTGTATACTATCTATCTCTTTATCTATATCTATATCTATCAATACATGACAGACACCCTCTACCGGTTTTCATACAATTGAAGATCACAGTCTAAACAATAGGACAATTCTATAACTATTTAAAAAAATTTTTGCCTATGTGAATAGTTAAGCCAAACTCTTTTGAGTGGTTATGGATCTCACTTAGGAGTTATTGCAATATGCCAGGTGTGATGTTTAAAATCTATATTGTGGTCGCCTTAAATTAGAAGCTTCTGCACCAGTCTTTGGGCATTAGACATTTATTAAAGCATACAGATATTTACAAGGAGTTAAGAAAGTTAAGAAAAAGAAGTCCTACCTAGCCTAGAGTTCCAGCCTGGTTGGGTTCTTCCTCAAGTCCTCCTCCACGAGCCTGCTTTAATCAGGAACTCTCAGCAAGCTGATTGTGGAAGCTTTTTATAGGTCTGGAACAGAAGCAGTTCTCACACACTGCTTCAAGCTGATTGGTTGGCATCATCCAAATCTATTGTCTTTGAAGGTGTTCTCAAGTTGAGTTCACAATCTAGCTTCTGAGAACAATACCAGCTTAAGGGCTAGCCAGGTGTGGTTACAATCCAGTTAACTTGAAGTAGGCTAATCAGCAGTCAAACACTCTCACTTGATTCAGTCAGTCTAGATTAATCTCCAGGTGGGTCCTTGAGTATCTGCTAAATCCCATTATTTCATCACACAGGGTATACTATAGTCAATACAATATCATTTGAGAACAGGAGCAATTGGAGAACTTCATAATTTATAGGCAATCCCTCTTCCATATGGACTCTGTGTTGGATCTCCTCCATGATAGTGATGAACACTTTAATGGACAGATATTTCCTATTTATGCATTGTTCAATAGTAGTGGTCAGAGAGGTGAAAAAAGTATCTCTCTTATAACTGTAATTCAGACATATGCATAGGAGATCTTTGTGGAGGAAAGCCTCAAAAGTAGCATTTGACTCTACTGAATCAAATGCTTTTTCATAGTTGATAAACAATAAACACAATAGAATCATGTCTTCCATACATCTTTCAGTCAGTTGCATAACAGAAATGTGCTCTATTGTGGAAATAATTAAAAATTACTTCTAATACCTTCCTCAAGGATACCTTCCAATCAAGTATAGGTTATTCTTAAAATAGATAAGAAGGGGGGCAGCTAGGTGGCGCAGTGGATAGAGCACCGGCCCTGGAGTCAGGAGGACCTGAGTTCAAATCCAGCCTCAGGCACTTAACACTTACTAGCTGTGTGACCCTGGGCAAGTCACTTAACCCCAATTGCCTCACCAAAAAAAAAATAGATAAGAAGGAAGGAAGAAAGAAAGGAAAAAGGAAAGAAAGAAAATGAGTGAGAAAGGAAGGAAGGAAGGAAGGAAGAGAAGAGAAGAGAAGAGAAGAGAAGAGAAGGCAAATTAATTAGTAGTTACTGATGATCTATATATTTATTGAGACTTCCTGAGAAATCAGACCTGGTCCATTCCTGTGACTGCACTTCTTCTTTTCCTCTTCCTCCTGTTCCTCTTCGTCGTCCTCTTCCTTCTTCTCCTCCTCCTCCTCCTCCTCCTCCTCCTCCTTTTGGTAATAATAAGGACCAAGAATTTTTTTCTACACCTTTGCTATCTTCCTCTCCTTAAGAACTGATTCTTCAATTTTGTGCTGCCTAGAAAAATTGTGCTATCTCTAACATGAACCCCCTTGGCATATACTTGGTGTAGTCTAACTCTTTTCCCTCACCTTTGGTTTCTTTAGTGTTGTTTACACTTCCTCAAGGGAAACAATCAATGGGACTTTGATGTTAAGGTTCCAAATGTGTTGGTATCACTGTCCTTGATGTTACGACAAAACAGAAAAAAAGAAGAGGGGAAAAGCCAGCATAACTGATGAATATATTGAAAAGGTTTAAAAATATGTATAATGTACAACACTCGTGAACCCACTTCTGAAGAAGGTTGGGGGTGTCTTCTCATATCTCTTCATTTCAGTCATGCCTGTTCTGATTAATTCTGCAACATTCACTTTCGAGGGGGGTTTGTGATTGTCCTTTCTCTTTGCATCAGTTCTTCTAGCACTTTCCAGGCTTCTCTGTCTTGATCACATTCATCATTTCTTACCAAATAGTAATATTCCATTATATTCGCATATGATGATTTGTTTAGCTGTTCTCCAATTGAGGGACACCTGCTTTGTTTCTAGTTCTTTATTATCACAAAAAGTGATGCTAAAATATCTTGGCATACATGTGGACTTTCTTCCCACTGATGGCGTCCTTTGGGCATAAACAAAGTAATGAAACCTCTGGGTCAAAAGATACGTACCTTTTAGTCACTTTAGTTGTCTAATTCCAAATTGCCTTTCACAATAACTGCACTGATTCACAGCTCCACTAACAATGCACTAGAATGTCTATCTTTCCACAACTCTTCCAACATTGGCTGTTCTCACCTTTTGCCATCTCTGCCAACTTACAAAGTATGAGTTAAAACTTCAGGATTGTTTTCATGTGCAATAGTGATTTGGAATATTCTTTCACATGGTACCTATGATGTTATAAAGAATCTTTACAGATCTTTATCATTTTTTATGTTTGCTCTCCTCCATCCAGTTTCATCCTAAAATTCCCTATTTAGTTGAGTCACTTTCCAAGTTTCCTCATTTTTCTTTCCATTGCTTGTTTTATGAGGGTGATACTGCTCATAATCATTCGCCATCCTTCTCCATAAGATATTACAAATGTGTTTATATTCTAAACTTAGCTTCTATATCTCTGCATATGGCAAGGAGATCAAGTGTTTGCTGACTAAGGCAACTTTTCGGTTCTTTTGGTTTTCTAATTATGGGTCTTTATTTACATTGGCTAAACTTCTGTATGAAATGATTATAATTGGTATTGATACTTTTTTTTCCATCCAGTTTCCATTTTTTTCTGGTGTCAAGCATTTGTCTAAATAGGTCAGATTGGAATTGTTTGAATTGCATGCATGTCATATTTATTTTCATTTTATTCTTTCTAGTTATGTATTAATTTTAGACTTGGTCCTAAGAAGCTGGCTGTCCAGAGACAGATGATTCAGAAATGACTTTCCTATTACTTAACAAGTAATCTTCTGTCTATTAAAATACAATCAATTCCATTTTCATGCTATTATTTGGGGATTGCCATGTCCAAAATCTTCCAATATTTTTTCTAAGAATGCACTGATATAGACATGAAATTTCTATAATGCCTCCAAGCCTTTGGCTTCTCTCATTCCTTACTCTTGATCCATGGTTTCCAGTTTAATTATTGTTGTTCCCACCCATGTCCACCTTTGCACTGGAGTCTCTGTGTATCAAAGTGTGGTTTATAGGGATAAGACCTGTGGTTTCAATGCTAAGATAATTACCAGGTAAGAAGTTTCTTCTACCAATGCAGGTCAACATGTTCTCTGCTACTGTTGTCTTAGAGAATTGCCTTGAACACTGAGATTTTAAGGGACTTTCCCAGTCACAAAATCAGCATGTGTCAGAGACAGAATTTGAATTCAGGTCTTCCTGACTATGAGACTGGCTCTCTATCCACTTTGTCATGCTGCCCCTCATATCAAAGCATCCCTTAATTTGGATGGTAATATTGAAAGCATTGTAGAATTTCTCTTTTCATTATCTCCAATAGATATTGGGACTTAAGTTACATCTTTTTTTTTCCCAAGGGCAATGAGGGCTAAGTGACTTGCCCAGGGTCACACAGCTAGTAAGTATCAAGTGTCTGAGGCCAGATTTGAACTCAGGTGCTTTATCCACTATAGCGCCACTTAGTTGCCCCAGTTACAACTCTTTTCATGGTGGTCTTTATAACCACTTCCCAGGGACACTGAAATACTCAATGCTCAAATGTTACAGTCTAATGGTGGTACTACATGCAGACAACTCTACAAAAAAAAATGCTATGGACTGGATAAATTATAAATAATCAACAGAGGGAAGACATTCATGTTAAGGAAGATCAGGAAAGGTTTAACATAGAAGGCAGGATTTTAGATGAGGCTTGAAGGAAGCCAGGAGGTAGAGATGAGGAGGAAGAACATTTCAGGCATGGAAAATAGGCAATGAAAATTCAAGAAGTAGGGAGCAGCTAGGTGGCGCAGTGGATAAAGCACCGGCCTTGGATTTAGGAGGACCTGAGTTCAAATCCAACCTCAGACACTTGACACTTACTAGCTGTGTGACCCTGGGAAAGTCATTTAACCCTCTTGCCCCACAAAAAAAAAAAGAAAGAAAGAAAGAAAAGGAAAGAAAAGAAAAGAAAAGAAAAGAAAAGAAAATTCATGAAGTAAGGAGATGGAGTGTGTTGTTCAAGGAAGAGCAAGGATACCAGTGTCACTGGATCCCAGAGGGCTCAAAGGGCACTGAGGTATAAGAACCCTGGAAAGGTGGGAAAGAGTACGGTTTTGACCAGCTTTAAAAGCCAAACAGGATATTATGTTTGAAATGGGAGATAACAGAGAGTCACTGGAGCTTTCTGAAGGAGGGTGGGGGGGTGGGGAGGTGGAGGGTAGGGATGGGGGTGGGGTGGGGACATGGTCAGACCTTCACGAACTCTTTGCTTAATCAATGCTGGTGGTGGTTGTTTATTTGTTTTGGAAAGAACTGGTTCTCAGAGACTTGGCCATATTTTCCAACTTCTTGAATTTCTAAGAGTCACAACCAGTGATTGTACCCCATTGTCCCACAATTCCAAATCCCAATAACCTTTCTTCTGCTACCATCCTCACAGCTGTCCTCCTCTGCTGCAGTTAGATGTTGTCCTAAATACCCATCATATCCAATGTTGGCATTACACAGGAAGGCCTTCACTTTTTTATGACGGTGGCTCACCTCCATTTATAGTTCCAAACAGCAGGCATTCATTCAGCTCTGAATTACCACTCCAGACAAACATAGTCCACAATGCAAAACAGACTTCAGGAGAAATACATCAAGTGTGTCTCTGCTTTCTAAATCCAGGGCTGCTTTCAAAGAATAAGAAATATAAACTGCTGGTTGTGCTGGGATGGGCGGCTAGGGAAGAGGGGATCAAGAGAAGCATATTTTAATGGTAGAAATATAGAGAAAGAGAGACATGACCAGCTTGAGCTCTGACACCTGCAGCTAAACAAAGAGCTTCATCTAGCTAAGTGACTGTTGGGGATTCAGCACCAAACCGGAGAGGTTTTCACTGAACTCTCAAATGACAAGATAACTTTCTACTCTTTTCTCAAAGCTTGGCTCTGTATTATTTGTCACACTTGGACCTTAAAGGGACATATAATCAATGGGTGTTTGAGGGGTCAGTGGACGGCTGTGGTTTTGGTATCTGCAGGAAGGTATTTGGGGCCAAGGAGGAGAGGGAATGCATGTAAAAGGGGAACTCCTGGCTGTGCCCATCTAGCTCAGTGATGTCGAGCAGTCTGTGAAGCCTGAGCACATTAGTCACGCTAGCCACAGGAGTGGGCACAGTCTGTCCTACTTGAGAAGGGAGTATGACTTGATACAGCTTGGGAAAAGAGGCTAGACCAAAAAAGGGGAAAAGAATGCTGGTCTTCTCGAAGAACATGGTGCCCTGTGTTAATTTGGGGAGTGTTCTTTGTATAAGGGTTTGGATGGCACCAGAAGGGTTGAGATCATTTCTTCAAAAAGTCCATGCTATTGCTCCCTCCTTGGCCACAAAGGTCAAGTGTGACTAATGGAATCCTGCTGTGACATAGTAATACATAACAGGCCGCCTCTGGTACTAAAAGGATAGGCCATGTTTCTTTAAGGAAAGAGCTGAGAGTAGAAGAGGAGAGGAACAGTAGGTGCCGAATACCATCTTATATATTTTCTACTCAGAAGTAGAAGGAAGTTTCATGGAAATATGCCCACCTTTTCCACTTAGCCAAATACTGAAAGGATAACTGTGAACTGAACTCAAGCCCCTTGATTGACACCATAGTGCTCCAGTCACTTCTCTCTCTGTCTCTCTCTTTCTGTCTCTGTCTCTATACACACACACACACACACACACACACACACACACACACATATATATATATGTATATATATATATATATATAGTTAAATGAATATATGAATCACCTGGATTTGATGGAGGTACCTTATTATCCAAATGGATTTTATGAGACCCTGGAAAATGTCCTTTGGCTAAAACTTCAGGCTGAACCCAGATAGCTAGCAGATAAGTTCCTATTTACTAACCTCTCTCCCCAAGAGATTAAACAAATAAAAATGCCCCTTTTGACTAAACTTCAACTAATGAGTCCCCATTCACTATCTTTTTTCCCCTAAAGAGCAAATAGAGCAAATGTCTAGACATCCTTGTCCTTGGTAAACCCTTCCTATGTCTTTAAGCTGCCCGTTATAGTATTTGCTTTAGGTTAATTTGTATCATGCTAATAAAACTGACATCACCCTGTAACCAGTGAGCAGAGAAAACCTTTTATACCCTCAGAAAGAGGGAGTCCTCATGCTTTCTTGGGAGGGGAGACTCCATACATGATCATGTGTTATTTCTTTCTTCTTGGGACAAAATATTAAATTGATATTATGTTTTTTCTGTCTCTGATATGGTTTTGTCTCATAGGAGATGTTAAATTCCATGATCTGGTTCTTAACCATGTTCTCTGATCTGTTATTATATTTTTTAGGAGGACAGGTAAGGGAACAAATTGTAGTAAATATTTATAAGATATAATTTCTCTTCTGTTTGTAGGAGACAGGCAGATACAAAAAGCTATGTTTTAATATTCGACAGCATACACACACATATATAATCTCATTTTATGATCCTGGTACATAAGTTCATGGAGTATTGGAATTGGCCTTAGTTTCTTCATCTGTAAAAAATGGGGATAATAATACTTGTTGTGCTTGTCTCAGAAGAGTGAGGGTCAGGTGGGATGATGGATGTAAAAGGGCTTCACAAATCTTAAAGAACTTAATGAATGCTAGTTTCTGTTTTGTTTTTTTGGCTTGAAAGCAGACCTGTGATTTCACTAATGTGGAGAATTCCAAGGGAGGAAACAAACTTTTTAATAATGGAGATTAGTCCTTGCTCTGCTATTTATAGTTTTAGAAAGTTATCTGGGGCACTAAATGGTTAAATCACCTTGCCCATAGTCAAACAGCCAGCAGATGTCTAAGGTTGACCTTGAACCTAAGTCTTCCAGACTCCATTTGTCAGCTCTCTACCCACTGCCCCATAGCTACTCCTCAAATGTCGATTATTAGCTAATATTATTAATAGAGATATTGGGGTGCTTCAATGGGGGAATTCAGATGAAAGACATCAGTGGCCAACAAGCAAAAGTATTAAAAAGTCAGGGGAAAATTCTTACCTCGAGCTCAGTTGTTAGAAGACAGTGTTTGGTAAGGAATCTACCTTATCAACCACATAAAAGAGCCTGGAGAACAATTGAAAGAGGGTTCAGAAGAGGTCTAGTCTTATGATTGGTCTAGAAAATATAAGCATTAAGCAAATGGGAAAGGAACTGAAATTCTTCATTTTGGAGAGAAGGCTCAGGACCAATTTAGTATGAATTCACAAGCTATAAGGCTGATGATGTAACAATTATCCACCTCTATTAAGATTTAAGCTAAAAGAAAGGAAATGTGAAGGAAGGTGGCTTGGTTTTGCCAGATCTTAAACTGTATTACAAAGTGGTAATCATCAAAACAATCTGATACTGACTTAGAAATAGGGTGGTAGATTAGTGGGATAAATTAGGTACACAATACACAGTAGTAAATGACCATAGTAATCTAGTATTTGATCGACACAAAGGTCCAAGCTTTTGGGACAAGAACTCACTATTTGACAAAAAATTGCTAGGAAAACTGGAAAGCAGCTTGACTGATACAAGATCGTTGTAGACCAACATCTCACATCATATACCAAGATAAGGTCAAAATGGGTACATTATTTAGACAGAAAGGGTGATATCATAAGCAAATTAGGAGACCATAGACAATTTTAATTGTCATATCTGTGGCTAAGGAAAGAATTTATGACCAAAGAAGAGATAGAGACCACTATAAGATATAAAATGATCAATTTTGATTATATTAAATTTAAAAGGTTTTGCACAGACAAAACCAGCACGACCAATATTAGAAGAAAAGCAGAAAACTGAGGGGGAAATTTATAGCAAGTCCCTCTGATAAAGGCCTCATTTCTCAAATATATATAACAGAGTCAAATTTATAAGAATATGAGTCATTCTCCAATTGATTAAATGGTCAAAGGATATGAATAGGCAGTTTTTAGAAAAAGAAATTAAAACTATCTATAGTTGGATGAAAAAATGCTCTAAACCACTATTGATTAGAGAAATGCAAATTAAAACTCTGAGATACTACCTCACACTTACCAGATTGGCTAATATGACAAAAAAAGAAAATGCTAAATATTGGTGAGGACGTGGAAAAATGAGGACACTAATCCACTGTTGGGTTTCTTGTGATCTAGTCCAACCATTCTGGGGATACCCAAAGGCCTTACAAAATTGTGCATACCCCTTCACTTAGCAATACCACTACTAGATCTGTACCCCAAAGGGATCAAAGGAAAAGGAAAAGGGCCTATTTGTACAAAGATATTTATAGCAGCTCTTTTTGTGGCAGCAAAGAATTGGAAATGGAGATGTCCATCAACTGGGGAATGACTGAACCATACTTGTGAGGGAATACTATCGTGCTCTTAAGAAATGATGAGCATGGGGCGGCTAGGTGGCGCAGTGGATAAAGCACCGGCCCTGGATTCAGGAGGACCTGAGTTCAAATCTGGCCTCAGACACTTGACACTTACTAGCTGTGTGACCCTGGGCAAGTCACTTAACCCCCATTGCCCTGAAAAAAAAAATAATAACAAAAAAAAAGAAATGATGAGCAGGGGCAGCTAGGTGGA
The DNA here is from genome assembly GCF_019393635.1 of Dromiciops gliroides. Taxonomy (NCBI): domain Eukaryota; kingdom Metazoa; phylum Chordata; class Mammalia; order Microbiotheria; family Microbiotheriidae; genus Dromiciops; species Dromiciops gliroides. The sequence continues at coordinate 270,399,542 of NC_057865.1, read as the reverse complement.
GCAGTGGATAGAGCACAAGCCCTGGATTCAGGAGGACCTGAGTTCAAATCCGGCTTCAGACACTTAACACTTACTAGCTGTGTGACCCTGGGCAAGTCACTTAACCCCAATTGCCTCACCCCCCAAATTTTTTTTTAACATCTGTGCATTTAAACAAAATGGAGACCTTGATTTTAAAGTTTCAATTAAAAAAAATTGGAGATCTTCATCAACCTAAGAAATTTTCTTTGTGTCTTATGCAGGGTAGCTTCCATGACACTGGTTAGCTTCTTGGGAGATCACACTACAGTTATCCCTTCCACATTGTGGGGGTTAGGGAATAAAGTGCCCCTGTGACCTGGAAAATCCGTGTAAAATTTTTTGGCCATCCCTTTGTACCAGAGAAGAAGTCTGAATTATTATGGTATTAAAAGATAAAATATGTTGACATTATACACTACTATACATATATTTAACGCATTTCTGAGTTTCTAAACTTTTTCTTTGTTGTCTGCTGGTCTTCGCATGTTATTTGTAGCTCCCACAAAACTCCCCCCAAATTTCCATTTGACTTCTTTTGCTGACTTGCAACATATTGAAACCAAGATGGGGAAAGTTGCAATACAAAAGGGATAAGTGTATTTATCTTCTTTTATGTTTTTTGTTTGTTTGTTTGTTTGTTTTTGTTTTTTTGCTGGTGCCTGGGTGGCGCTGTGGATAAAGTGCTAGGTTTGTAGCCATGAAGATGTGAGCTCAAGTCCTGATGCAGACACTTCCCAGCTCAGTGTCCCTGGGCAACTTACTTAATCTTTTTAATGTTTGCGGTTGTTAGTCAGTCATTTGTTAGTCATATTCACTCTTCATGACTCCAGTTGAGGTTTTCTTGACAAAAATACCAGAATGGTTTGCCATTTCTTTCTCCAGCTCATTTTACAGATAAGGAAACTGAGGCAGAGTTAAGTCCAGTAAGTGTCTAAGGCCAAATTTGAATAAAGGTCTTGTTGACTCCAGGTCCAATGCTTTATCCACTGCACCACCTAGCTGCCCTAAGTTAAATTACTGTAACCTTACTTAATCTTTTTTTTGGGGGGAGGGGGGGCAGGGCAATGAGGGTTAAGTGACTTGCCCAGGGTCACATAGCTAGTAAGTGTCAAGTGTCTGAGGCCAAATTTGAACTCAGGTCATCCTGAATCAAGGGCTGGTGCTTTATCCACTGTGCCACCTAGCTGCCCCCAACCTTACTTATTCTTAACCTCAGTAAAATGAGGGGGTTAGATTCAGTGTCCTCTAAGGTCCCTTCCAGCTCTCCTTTCAGCACCAAATCTATGATCTATGACCCTATGTCAATATCTGGCCAGTCACTGAAACCAAATTATCTTCGAGTGACGTCTGCCCTGCAGTCTTGTCTGATTTTGCAGTGCATGTGGAAGGCCTTATCCAGACGGGGCCTCCCAGTCTTCATCTGGCTTATAGAGACTCAAAGGCTGTCTTATATAATCTATCAACACTGCAAGATCTATTTCAGTTTTTTGTCTATGTTTAATCTAGAAGCTGTGGTTTTCAATGTGCATCTCAAACACTGAAATTCAGGATGGAAGAAATGCAAAGAGGACAGTTACCTAATTCTTGGCCTTCTAGACTAAGCCCAGATGTGACTGATGACCCATCTATCCAATTTTAAAGATTTTAGCCAAGGACGGGCCATGGAAAGTGTGACCTGACGTGGCCAAAATATGATGGAGAAGATGACTAATATCTGCTATCACAGATGGCTGTCGGGAGAGAGAGCACAATGGCAGGAATCCGAGAGGAACACAAATACCAGGCAGGCCTGGACCACCTATGCAGAAGAAATAGAGCCACATTCCCTAGATGGCCAAAGCAAACATATGGGTCAGTTCCACAGATCTGAATTACTACTGTGTGTGCATCACTGGCCATTTTTACATAATGAAGATATTTATTTCCTTGTTTTGTTCCTTGTTGTCTTGAAAGTCAACAATAGAGAGAAGAAATGTCCTGGCCCTGCTCCCTGGGTCTTAACTCTGGCAGGTCTCATGGTGCAGTATTGAATTTAGTTTAAACTGAACATAATTTGACTCAATAAAACCAAAAACATCTGTGGGAAAGGCTTTCTCTTATTCCAGACAGTGACCATCTCCTCTCTCCACTCAAAAGCTTTCCGTAGCTCCCTATTGCCCACCAAATACAGTATTAACTGCTGCTCCTGGCATTCAAGGCTTGTCTCATCCAGTCCGCTATGTGTCTCTATCTTTACTGATGCTGCTCTCCGTGACTAGAATGAACTTCCTTCTAATGCCCTTTCTTCAAGGCCCAGCTCTGAGGCCCCTTCCTGACACCTGAGAGCAGATCCTTTGTCATATTTATCATGGCACTTTTTTACACTGATCACATGCTGTCTGTAAAATGGAGATGATTATGGCCTACCTCCTAGGGTTACTGCAGAAGCAAATGAAATAATACTTGTAAAGCACTCACCACAGTGCCTGTCACAACAGTAGGTTTTTAATAGATGCTAGTTCCCTTTTCCTTCCCTTTCCCTCTCTCACAGAAGAGTTACTTGTATATTTACACACACACACACACACACAATTATTAGTTTGTTATATCTTTGCAAGCAAGACTTGCATAATGGTCTATATATTTTGATATCCCTAGCACTTAATACAGTGTTTTGCACACTGTAGTCTCTTTTTTTGTTTGTTTGTTTGGTTTTTTTTTTGGGGGGGGTTGTTTGTTCTTTGGGTTTTTTTTTTTTTTTTTGGTGAGGCAATTGGGATTAAGTGACTTCCCCAGGGTAACACAGCTAGTAAGTGTTAAGTGTCTGAGGCCAGCTTTGAACTCGGGTCTTCCTGAATCCAGGGCCGGTGCTCTATCCACTGCGCCACCTAGCTGCCCCTAGTCTCTTAATATATGCCAATGGAATGTAAGCTCTTTGAGGGTAGGGATTGTTTTGTTTCTCTTTACCTCCCCAGCACTTAGCACAGTGCCTGGAAAAGACTAAGTACTTAATAACTGCTTGTTGATTGATTGAATTAAATTTGAAGTGAAAAGATAAATGGAATTTTTATTCCCCCTCCCCACCACCTCAAATCTCTCCTATGTTCTTTGAAGGCAGAGACTGCCTCATAATATATATATATATATATATATATATATATATATATATATATATATATATATAATCTTTTACAACATCAGCACAATGCTGGCCACATAGTAAGAGCTTGATAAATAAATACTTGTTGAATTAAAAAAAAACAACTTTATACATAAAAAAGGGCTTAATAAATGATTGTTAGATTAAACAGAATAAGTTCGTTTCCATTTTCATTTGATGGTGCCAGGCATTATGTTTTCTGTTTCTCAGGGCCAAAAGCTTTTACTCTAAAAAAATAAATAAATAAAAACTGCAAAACCAAGTTTAGTCAATTCAAAACAAATATTTCTGAGAAACATCATCATGGTCCTAAAAGGGGAGGGAAAAAAAGCTGCAATACTAGAAGATATTAACTCTGGAATTTGGAAAATAAATCTAGTCTGGTGAAGATTTTCTTTTAAAAAGAATTAAAGTCACCCTTAGTTACCAATTGAAATTGCAAGAGTTTTAGCTTAAAATCCTTTGCAAGGTTTCTCTTGCAGTCCTACCACATCTCATACAAAGATTCCTAAGCCAGGAACTTGTTGGCCATGATAATTGTCAACAAGCATCAAGGAACGAACTTTGTAAAGGCCTATTAAAGAAGTATGACTTCACACTGCTTCGAGAAGGCACATTATAAAGTAAGTGCTGGGGGCAGCTAGGTGGCTCAGTGGATAAAGCACTGGCCCTGGATTCAGGAGGATCTGAGTTCAAATCTGGCCTCAGACACTTGACACTTACTAGCTGTGTGACCCTGGGCAAGTCACTTAACCCTCATTGCCCTGATTTAAAAAAAATTAAAAAAAAATAAAGTAAATGCTTAGCAAATTCAGTAACCCAATAATATAAGAAAATGAGAACTGTTTGTTAGGAGTTCAGGATCATTTGAACCTATGTTTGAAAATTGCAAACTATTCCTTGTTGGGAGTGGGGTGGGGCTGGGGGGCGGGGAATCATGTTCCTACTTACACTAAATGATTTGAGAAAATACCTTAGCTCAGATTCTTATAGCATCAGAGATTCAGAGCTGGGAGGGAATTTAGAAATCATGTAGTACAACTCCTTCATTTGGCAATCAATCAATCAACATTTATTAAGCACCCACTATGAGCCACACACTGTGTTAAGCTCTGGAGATACAAAAAGAGGCAAAAATGTCCTCAGGGAGCTTACAATCTAATGCGGGGTGGGGGTGGGGGGCAGAGACAACATATAAACAAATTATATGACACAAGTTATATGCAGGATAAATAGTAGATGATTAACAGGGAGAAGGCACTGGAATTACGAGAGGTTGGGGAAGGCTTCTTGTAGAAGGTGGGATTTTAGGTGAGACTTCAAGGAAGCCCAGGAGGTCAGTAGTCAGAGCTGAGGAGGGAGATGACTCTAGGCATGGAAGATAGTCAGAGAAAATGCCCAGAGCTGAGCAATGGAGTATTTTGTTCTTGGAAGAGCAAAGAGGCAAATGCCACTGGATTGAAAAGTATGTGGAAGGGGCAGCTAGGTGGCACAGTGGATCAAGCACCGGCCCTGGATTCAGAAGGACCTGAGTTCAAATACAGCCTCAGTTACTTGATACTTATTAGCTGTGTGACCTTGGGCAAGTCACTTAACCCTCATTGCCCCGCCAAAAAAAAGAAAGAAAAGAAAAGTACGTGGAGGGGAGTCAGGTGTCAGAAGACAAAAGACTAGGGAGGAAGAGATTTGAATGCCATACAGGGCGTTTTGTATTTGATCCTGGAGGAGACGGGGAGCTGTTGGAGTTTACTGAGTGGGGGGTGACATGATCAGACTTTTAGAAAATCCCTTTAGTGGCTGAATAGAAGATGAACTGGGATGGGAAGAGACTTGAGGCAGGCAGATCCACCAGCAGATGGCCACTATAGTCAAGGTGTGAGGTGATGGGGCCATGTCAGAGGAGATACTGCAGAGGGGAAATCCACAGGCCTTGGTGGCGGCTTGGATCCAGGGAATGAAAGACGGGGAGGAGTCCAGATGACTCCCAGGTTGTGAGCCTGAGGGACTGGGAGGACAAGTAGGAGGGGGAGAAGAGTTAGGGGGAAAGATAATGAGTTCTGCTTTGGACCAATTGAGTTCCAGATGTTTATTGAACATCCAGTTCTAGAGGTCTGAAAGGCAGCTGGAAATAAGAGACTGGAGGTCAGCAGAGAGTTTGGGGCAGCACAGATCGATGAGAAGCATCAGCATAGACGGTAATTAAGTCCATGGCAGCTGATGAGATCACCAAATGAAGCAGGATAGGAGAAGAGAAGAGGACCATGGACAGAACCCTGAGGGGACAGTTATTGTTTGAGGGCAGTTTCTGGAGGAGGATTCAGCAAAGGAATGGTCAGATAGGGAGGGGGAGAGCCAGGAGAGAGGGGTGTCCTAAAAACCTAGAGAGAAGAGAGCATCAGGGAGCAGAGAATGATCACCAGTGTTGAAGGGAGGCGGTGAATGGGTGGATAGAGTGCTGGGCATGCAGTCAGGAAGACAAATGCAAATTCAGCCCCAGACACTTAGTAGTGCCCTAGGCAAGTCACTTAACCTCTGTTTGCCTCAGTCTCCTTAACTCTAATATAGGGGGGCAGCTAGGTGGCGCAGTGGATAAAGCACCGGCCCTGGATTCAGGAGGACCTGAGTTCAAATCTGGCCTCAGACACTTGACACTTACTAGCTGTGTGACCCTGGGCAAGTCACTTAACTCCAATTGCCTTACCAAAAAAAAAAAAAAGAAAGAAAGAAACTCTAATATGGGATAATAATAGCACCTATCTCCCAGGTTTGTTGTGAGGATACAATGAGATAATATTTGCAAAATGCTTGGCACAATGACTCGAACATAGTAGGTGCTTAATAAATGACTCTTCCCTTCTTCTCTCCCCTATAGGAAACTGAAGCCCAAAAAAGGTTAATTGGCTTGCCCAAGGTCACAGATGTGCTGAATGGCAGAAAAAAGATTTGAACCCAAGACTTTCAGGTACAGTAATGTTTCTACTACACCATGATGAATCTAGGTAGTCGTTCATGTAAAAAAGGCCCCATCAGTTTGGTTAGGACAGAAATTACTACCCAACATGTCTCTGTTTAATCAATTAGTCTGATCAATGAAGAACTGGATAGACACCTACATCGCTTAATTTAAAAATGTTTGCCTTTCCATTTCTAGAATTACAAATGCCAAATAATTGTACCAGTCTATATGAGAAAAAGGGGCAGCTCGATGGTGTGGTGGATAGAGTGCTGGGCCTGGAGTCAGAAAGGCCTGAGTTCAAATTCTACCTCAGACACATACTAACTGTGTGACCCTGGGGCAAGTCATTTAGTTGTGTTTGCCTCAGTTTCCTCATCTGTAAAATGAGGAGAGGGAAATGTCAAGCCATTCCAGTATCTTTGCCAAGAAAACAAAGAAACCCAATGGAGTCATGACACAACTGAACAACAACAACAATATGAGGGGAAAATATTGTTTTCTACTCAGATATTCTTTTATAGTAGTAGTATTAACTGGCATTTATGTAGTCCTTTAAAGTTTACAAAGTATTTATCATATATTATCTCATTAGAGGTCTATAATAACCCTGAGGAGGCAGATCTAGAACCATACAGTGGAAAGAAGTGCAGAGAAGGTGAGGGACTTGCCCCTGGTCACAGCCAAGGTCATTGGTAGGATCTGAACCCAGGTCTTCCTTAGTCTAAGTCATTGCTCTATCCACCCAGTCTATCTCTCAGTTCATGCTAAGGTCATAGTAGATGCTCAGTGGCTGCTTGTTAAATGAACACATGAACATAACAATTTTATTCTCCACGCTTACCTATAGCTTCATATTTCCAAGTGAATATCCCACGAAAATTTTGTAAGCAAGGGACATTATAAATAAATAGCTTACAAATTTGAAAGCTCTATAGAAAACTGTTAAATAAGTTTTTTAATTACCTGTAAACTTGAGGAATAAGTGGCAATTAGTCACTTTTGAAGAAATATATATTGCAAATACCTTTCATGGAATTTTACAAAGGATATAGAGCAATACCCTGTGACATGTATGTGTCCACATATATACAAATATATGTATGTGTGTATTTTCCTCCATTCAGAAAGCTTCAAGAGTTCCTCATTAGCTTTATAATTAAATGCAAACTTTTATTAATTAGTAAATACAAATCTCTGGCATACACAAATTGGCTCCAGCTTATCTTTTCCAGTCTGATTACTCATTCAATCCTCCAGCCAAGGACTCTTGTTGTTTGTCCTTTGTTCTCAAAGAGCACCATGACATCAGGGTGATGTCATGACATACAGTGAATTGGATTTAAGTGAGGCAGAGCTGTGCAAAGTCACCAAACTCACTCTCTCCTCCAAAGCCATGTGGATCCAGTGGCAAGATATATATATATATATCAGGAAAACTGGAGATGACCCTGGATATTTTCTTAAGGCAACTGGGGTTAAGTGACTTGCCCAGGGTCACACAGCTATTAAGTGTCTGAGGTCAGATTTGAATTCAAGTCTTCCCAACTTCAGGGCCAGTGTTCCATCCACTGTGCCACTCAGCTGCCCTGTAGCCAAGGACTCTATGCTTTAGCCGAACTATCCTGCTTGACACTCCCCATATCCAACATGCCATCTCCTACATCCAAACCTTTGAGAAGACTATCTATCCCCCATGCCTGAAATGCTCTCCTTCCCCACATCTTGCCTCTTGAACCCCTAGGACCCTGCAAGATGGCCGATGCCAGTCATTTTGACTTTTGGACTTCAGTGACTTTGGAGGAGAGAGTGACTTTATACAGTTCTGCCCCACTCATAGTCAAGACAACATCCTCATGATATCATGGGTCCTTTTTTAGAAGGAAGGATGAACAGCAACAATAACAACAACAAAGACTCATTTTAAATGCCACCTTTTTCGAGAGACCTTTGCTGATTTTCTGGTAGTGAATAACAAATCAGTGTGTTTGTTTTGTATCTATCTGTATTTACTTACCTGCCATCATGTGGTATCCACCTAGTAGATTATAAATTCATTGAGGGCAGGGATTGTCTCACTTTTATATTTGTTTCCCCCTAACACCTAGGACAGTGACTAGAACATGGAGTTTAAAAAATGTTTGTGGATGGGTTGGTGTTTTAGGGTTTTTTTTCCTGCCGTACCAAGTTGTCAGAGTAAAAGAAAATCGTCCTCCTTCTCCTCTGCAGAACAGCTGACAAGTAAATAGTACTTTAAGATCTAAAAGTGCTTTGCTTCCCTTAGCACTTTGGATTTTTATATCCATTTCCAAGAGAGAGGAAAACAGGCAGAAGATCTGAGACATAAGAAATATGACACTAAAAGCATTAGCCTGTGAGCTAACTTGATTTTTATTTTTATTAAAGGAGGAGAATCAAAAATCCATGAACAAAAGAAGAAGCAATTCAAACCAAAAGGAGAAGTAAGGGAGCACAAACGACTATATTTAGTTTTATAACAATACAACTGAAAACAAACAACATGGATAAATAGCTACAGAAATATAAAATACTCCAAATTAAAACAAGAAATAGAGTACCTAAATAATTCAAGCAGATAAAAAGAAATGGAATAAGACAAATCAAATTATATAGAAAAGTTCCTAGTCCGGATGGATTTATAAATGAATTTCATCAAACTTTGTTTGTTTGTTTTTGTGGGGCAGTGAAGGTTAAGTGACTTGCCCAGGGTCACACAGCTACTAAGTGTCAAGTGTCCGAGGCTAAATTTGAACTTAGGTCCTCCTGAATCCAGGGCCAGGGCTTTATGCACTGCACCACCTAGCTGCCCCCTTATCAAACTTTTTTTTTTTTTGGTGGGGCAATGAGGGTTACGTGACTTGCCCAGGGTCACACAGCTAGTAAGTATCAAGTGTCTGATGATAGCTTTTGCTTTTAGTTGAATGCTGTTTCCCCTGTAACATTATTTAGTTAGTCTAGTCAGATGTCCAAAGTTTCTAGTTCATTTGTGCCCTGATGCCCTTTCTGTATTGCACTTTTTTGCTTGTATAGGCTATCACTATTTCCCAGACTTCTAGGCTTGTCTCTTCTTTACTCTCGGGGACTCTACAACTGAAATTCTAGACAGCAAAAGTATTGCCACTGGGTTCAGTCCTCTCCCCATGTCTGCACTTGAGCCCTAAGCAAAATTACTGGGTTTCTTTCTATACATAGTGTCTGTTTTAACTCAAAGCATACCTTGGGGGGGGGGGGGAGGTAATGAGAGTTAAGTGACTTGTCTAGGGTCAAACAGCTAGTTTCAAGTGTCTGAGGTCGGATTTGAACTCAGGTCCTCCTGAATCCAGGGCTGGTGCTTTATCTACTGCGACACCTAGCTGCTCCTAAAGCATACCTTTTTCAGGATCTCTGAGAAGTCGGCTGAGTTTCAAGATTTATAAATTGCTATTTTTTTTTTTTTGGTGAGGCAATTGGGATTAAGTGACTTGCCAAGGGTCACATAGCGTGTCAAGTGTCTGAGGGCAAATTTGAACTCAGGTCCTCCTGATTCCAGGGCTGGTTCTCTATCTACTACGCCACCTAGCTGTGCCTGTAAATTGCTATTTCAACGAAGCACTTGCTCTTTGAAAATCTTTTAATAATTGTTTTTATCAAGGTGATGGTGTTTCAGTCTCTAGATGATTCTTTAGAGCTAGTATATGAACATCTTAATTTTTCTATAAATTTTTGCCTTTGCTCTACTGTCATTTCCAATTTCTTCTTCAGCTGAGTTATCTCATGTTCATGTTTCCCTCTCTCTCATTATTAAGTCTGGTTAGTATTTGTTTCAAATCACGTCTCCCTCCTTCCCCCACTATTCCCTGAAAACCAAAGGTTTTCTACTTAAATGCTATCATCTTGCTTTAAGTCCCAATAACAAGGTTGGCTCTCGTATCATCATCTCTTTCTTGATCATGGTTCCTAGGACAACAGCTTCTTCCGAAGCAAATGCTAATTTTTAAGGACACTTGACATATACTTGTGGTCACTTAGTCCACTCTTAACAGAAAACACATCTACTTTTCTGATTGTATCCTGATGGTGATGTTCTTAGACCAAACTGCCCTGATATAAGAGACATTACTGTTTTCAGGCTTTGGTATGACCTCTATACTGGACCCTGCTTTTCTTTCCCAATGCTGACTGTCTGGCTATCAGTCTCTCACCCACTGACTCTGTACTCTCCGGCACATTTGTGATTTCTGTGTTCAAGCAGGACAACATCATAAAGGAAGGGAATTTGCCTTCTTTTCTTGGATATTGGTGGTGATCTTGCATCAGCCTGTTGCGACCTCCCTTTTCTTGGTCTTTTATTTGCACAAATGGGGTGATTTTGTCTGTGGTTCCATCTTTGAATGGATTCTTTATAAACTGTTGTCTCCTAAATCGTCTTATCAGGGTGAATCCCAAAGAAATTTCTGAATTAATTGAAATTATTTTTTCCTTGAATGGGGCATCTATGTATAATCTCAGTCCATTTGCCCAAATAGTTTAATTTTTTTTTTAATTTACTGCTCCATCATCAAATGTTTACTCTCTGATACATTTATTACATGTACCTTCAGCCCAGAAAATGCTTGTAGTTTTCAGACTGGCTACTTAGGTTATATAGACTAGGTTTCCCCTCTCAAATTGTACCACTACTTTTATCTAATCATCTTAATAGCAGGAAATCTGCAAGTATCACAGATTTGAATGATGGTTTTTCTTTGTGCTGAATGGTATGGTTGTGCCTAGCACATAAGATATTAGCCCTCAGGGAAAACCTCTAGTAACACCCTAACCTCTGCAAACACTCTTCATAGGAAACAGCGGTCAGCAAACTATGGCTTGAGAGCCAAATCCAGCCCTGCCTCCACCCTCCACACTTGTTTCTACATGGCCAGGGAGCCATACAAATGGTTTTGTATTAAAAAAAATTTGTATATTAAAATAAAATAAAATTTTATTTTAAAATGTAAAAACTATTCCTAGTTCCTGGGCTATATAAAAATTTGTAGCAGCTGGAATACTACTGTGCTGTCAGAAATGAAGAGCAAGTTGATTTTAGAAAAACATGAAAAACTTGCATAAAATAACGAAGAATGAAATGAGCAGAACCATGAGAACACTATATTCAGTAACAGAAATATCGTTTGAAGAGTAACTGTGAATGATTATTCTGAGTATTATAAATACTCAACTACAAAGGACCTATGAAGGGAAGATAAACAGAAGTGTACACAGCATGGTTTTTTAAATTTTTTTTCTTTTTTTTTAGTGAGGCAATTGGGGTTAAGTGACTTGCCCAGGGTCACACAGCTAGTAAGTGTTAAGTGTCTGAGGCTGGATTTGAACTCAGGTACTCCTGACTCCAGGGCCGGTGCTCTATCCACTGCGCCACCTAGCTGCCCCCACAGCATGGTTTTACACACACACACACACACACACACACACACAAACACATTATATATATATATATATATATACATATACATTATACATATATATTTAGAGAGACATATATACATAGTGAGAAAATTATTTTACTGCTATGTTAATAACCAATTATTAATTTAGGACCTTATTTCATTTAGGGCCCAGCCACTGTAGAAAGTTGTTATTTGTCCTTCCTTCTCGAAGAGGACCATGACATTGGGGTGATATATGAGGTCTAGTGACAATCAGGGTTAAGTGACTTGCCCAAAGTCACACAGCTAGGAGGTGTGTGAGGTGAAATTTGAACTCAGGTCCTCTCAATTTTAGGGATGATGTTCTATCCACTACACCACCTAGCTGCCCTAGAAAGCTGCCTCTGTAGAGAGTTAGTCTCTGAAGGACATGCCTGATAGATGAGATTATCCTAGCCCTCAAAAAAAGCATGCTTTTCAATCTTGGGCAGGACCCCATCCTTACTTTTGTTTAGAGTATAAACAGAATCCAGCCTAGATGAGTTCTTGTTCAGAGGAAATGAGCCCTGGTACCTGTAACCCTCCATTAGAATTTAGGATGACCCAGTTCCTCGAGAAGAAAACCAATCAGAGTGGTCTAGATAGAGAAAGATTCCCCTGTCCAGATTGCTAGAGAGGCCAAGTCTCATGATCAAGGCATGCTCTCAATGGGAGAAATGAAGACCCCCTAACCCACCTCCTCATTAAATGTTTACCTATCAGGTTTGCTTTTCATTCATTAGGGGCATCCCCTTTTACAAAGGTATTTAAAGGATTCAGTGTTCCCATTGAGGGGAGTCCTTTGGTTTTCTGAGAGAAACCACTGCCCATAAATTTATTGATTGTTAGCTAGCCTACTTAATACATTGATTGTTAATTACTCAGAAACTGTCTCTCAGGGTTTTTCAAAGGTCACATACATGCGTGTGTGTGTGTGTGTGGGGGGGGTCTGTCTATGTAATGGTGGTCTTCTCTAGTCTGGGGAGGGGAGGAAGGGAGACAGTTCAGAATTTAAAATGTAACAAAAAAGTAAATTAAAACTAAAAATACAGGTGACAGTGAAGACCCGTAATGAAGGAATACAAGATCAAGAATATCAAGAAAACTGGCAGAAAATGTTACTAGACAAATAATAGAAGGATAGATCAGTAGAATAGATTAAATAATGAAGACTTAGAACCAAATGCACATCAGAGTCTGGTGTTCGATAAACCCAAGAAGACAGATTACTAGGACAGAAGGAGGGGGTGGGGGGAGAGCTGGGGGCTCTTTATTTAACATGAAATGTGAGGAAAGCTGGGAAGGAGTTTGACAGAATATAGGCCAACATCTTACACAATAGGCAATAATAATTGTCAAATAGATCACAGGCCCATAGAGCTAAAGCTGGAAGGGACTTCAGGGATTATGTCATTCACCCCCTTCCCCTCAATTTACAGATGAGGAAATCCAAAGATGGTAAATGATTGGCCCAAGGTTCCATAGGTGGTAAGTGTCAGAAATGGGATTTGAACCCAGGTTCTTTTACTACAGAGTTAGGGCTTATTATCTGTACCAAGTGAATCATGGAGAATAGGAGAGGATGGACAAACAGCCAGAAACATGATATATACCAAAGGACTGAAAAATGGTTGAACAATGGTTGCCTCATATGAGTGTCATTAAATATAGAATGGGAAGATGTGTATAAAGTTAAAAAAAAAAGTGAAAGCAGCAGAAACCAAAGTACAATATAAAGTCAATTACAAAGTAAAATTGGCCAAAAAAAAAAAAAAAAAGCCAAAAAAACCAATAACAACAAAACAGCATTAGTACCTTGTATGTTCTTCCTTTATGTTGATAGTTGGAAAATTCCAAGAGTAGAAAGTAATCTGTATTTTCAATAACCATCACCCTATGAAATGATTTTGCTGAACTGCTTTCGGGGAATGTACTTTGTGGAGAGCCTGATATTTGTTGGGAAGCATTTGTTGTGTCAAAAATAAAATCTAACAACTCAAAAAAAAAAAAAAAAAGAGGAAGAATTTGGTGTTTTGTGGAGTTAAGTGTGAATGAGAACCCAGCTGCTCTCCCCATGACATTATCACGCCTTGGGATGAACTAGCTTTTATTGTGATTTGATTGAACTAAGTGACAAACACAAAGTACCATTAATGCATCTTCGGAGGAAGCTGCTGCCTCTTGTGAACCAGGCTCAATGAAGCACTGATAGATTAACACTCTTATCACCCACATTTCTTACTTTCGAAACTGATTTCTTGGAGTCAAATCTGCAAGTGGGCATGTTTGGTTTTCTAAAAGCTACAAGTCTTGATCCAGGCCATCTACTCTTCCCCTTTTCCATTTCAACCCAATGCTGCCTATCTTTTCCACTGCTCCTCTGAGCTGGGTTTCAATTTCATCTCAGTCACTAGTACTGGATTAAAAAAAAAAAAAAAAAGGTGTAACGATTGGAATGGTGCCACCTGCTGGAGACTTACTGTAGAAAAGCTCCGCCATGAGGTGAAGGTCTCTGAGGGCAAGACCATGCGTCTTTTCTTTGGCGTCAGGAAGTGACGTTTGCTTAAGGGGGAGGAAGAAGGGGGAGCCTGGCGCTCTGACTCTCGCTCTTTCCTGTGGACTCTGGCAGAGAGCGGAGCTAGGAATGCTCTCTCCCTTTAATAGATAGATGAATCTAGGCCTTTCTCTCTCTCGTCACCAAATTCTTATTCTCCTTAATAAATGCTTAAAAGTCTAACTCTTGCTAAAGCTTACAATTTATTGGCGACCACTCATTAGATATTTTAGACAGACTAGCTAGAATTTTATCCCTTACAAAGGTTAGTTAACTAAATTTCACCCAAACATGGGAAGGAAAAAAGGAGACAGGGAGAATCTTTATCATTTCTCCTTGAATTATCCTGGCAGAATGATGTCAACTGCCTGTACCAGAATTATCCAGGAGATACTATTTCCTGCCTCCTACCTTTGTAACATATGCCATAATCCAAATTTCTACAGCTGCCAAAATGCTGGTTAACAGGCTATTCTCAAGAAGAAAATATGAACATCTTCATGCCCATTACATAGAATTCTATTTTTCCCTTGGTTCTCTTTAATTTATTCTTGTTTCAACTTTTAGTTAGAACTTTCCATCAAGATTCTTCTAAAGGACATCAGCAGCTCTGGGGAGCTAAAATATCCTGATTCTAATCAAGGATCACCTTTTCATTCTAATTGTTGGCTAATTTCCTGACTTACACTAAGACACATCTTTTGGGCATATTGTTGTTCAGTCACGTCCAACTATTCATGATCCTGAGGATCATAGCAGGCCAGCATTGACCATGGGGTTTTCTTGGCAAAAAAACAGGAGTGGTTTGTCATTTCCAAATCGAGTGGATTAAGGCAAATAGAAGTTAAGTGACTTGCCTGGGGTCACACAGCCAGTAAGTGTCTGAGGCCAGATTTGAACTCAGGTCTTCCTGATTCCCAGCGGTCTATCCACTGAGCCACATAACTGCCTTTTGGGACACATACTAAAGAATATTATTAAATTATTAATGGTAGGATATTATTACATGGCTAATACACATTTCTGGAATTCGTTCATATCTGAAACTCAGTTATTTGACAACCTTGAATATCCAAAACATAGCAAAGAAACAAAGAAATAAACACAGAGGTCTGTAAGTAGCACATTTTACTGATAGGGAGCTCCTCTCTCTGGTCCTTACTCAGGGCCTATTACTCTTACTTTATACACAACTGTAAGGAGCTTCCCTCTCCAACAATACATCAGATTGTGAGAAAAGGGTTGCTACAGGTAGACCTGCTGACAACAGCAAAAAGAGACAGCTGAAAGGACCCCCAAACTCTAACCACAGAGCTGGGTCAGGATATTTGGTGCGATTGTCACTTGGAGAGAATAGGGAATAAAAATAGATAACATTTACATAGCACTTTAAAATTTATAAAACACTTTATTATCTTAACTGCTCTTCATCAAACTAGTACTGGAAACTTCTAGAGTAGAAATTGCTTCTCCTACTACAGATGATCAATATCTCTGAAACATGGTAATAAAGAATTGCTGGGGTGGGGTGGGGCAGGAGGCTCGGCCTTATTTTAGTCATATCCCAAGAATGTATCAGAGGTAGGAATTCTTGACATCTGCATTTTACAGATGAAGAAACTGAAGAAGGCTTAAGTAACTTGTGTATGATCATATTGTTAGTAAATACTGATGGCAACTCTCTAATTCCTTAATCAGTAGTTAAATCTTGTCATTTCCCCCTTCACAACATCTCTTGCATATTCCCCCTTCTCTCCATTCATACAACAGGAATTACTTCAGGGCTTTATCACCTCTTGTCTGCACTACTGCAGTAGCTTCTGATCTGAACTCCTTGTAGCAAGCTTCTCACTCCAATTCAATGTCCACACAGCTGCCTGGGTGATTTTCCTAAAGCAGAGATGACCATGTCACTCCCCTTCTTATTAACTTCAGTGACTCCCTATGACCTCTAAGATCAAATATAAATTCATTTGGCATTTCAAGGTCTGTCCCACTCTTCTTATTTTTCCAGTCTAGTTGCCGTTCCTTAAATACAACCTGCCCCTATGCCTGGAATGTTCTTAATTCTGTCCCTTGGAATCCCTGGTTTCCTTTCAGACTCAACTCAAATGCCATCTAATGTCTACCCACATATTACCCCATTCTAACTTGGGCAATGAATTTTTGGATATGAAATGTAGGACTTGACATTTAACACTATCAAATTTCATCTTTTTAGATTCTGCTTGTATCTATCTCAATTATCCTCTTTGGGGATTGAGGTTTTCCTCATCCAATGTATTAGCATTGGATTAATTTACAAATGGCTTTTTTAAAAAAATAGCTTTTATTCATTTGTTAATTTGGTAAGTGTGTCACATGTGCCATGATTTAAGAGATGGATAAAAAAGGTGACATGAATCAGGTCAAGGACAGAAGCCTGAGACACATCACTAAAGAGCCTCCCACCAACTTTTTTGTAGATCTTGATTCATTAACCATTATTCTTATAATCTGGCTTTCATCCTCATCATTCTGATCGTTCTCTCAACAGTGATCAGTGGACTAATTGTCAAGTCCAAAGTTTTCAGACCTTTTCCCCTCTCTGTGTTCTTTGACCTTTTCTGCAATATGACACTGTTGACTCCTCTCTCATCTTTAACCTGTACTTTGCCTGAAAACATGGTCCTGGAACCTTAAACAACCTGTCATTGACCCTGCCATCCCCTCATATTATCATCCTTTCTTTATCTCTGCTCTCTTTGACAAGATCCTACAAAGTCATCTCCACTAAACTGCATTGGCTTCCGCAGTGCCCATTCTTTGACCTTCCAATCCATTGTATTTTGACTTCATATTTTCTTTCATTCTTTTTCAGCTTTTCCCTCCTTGATCTTAATTTAACGATGCCTTTATTGTCATTGTTCTGTCTAACATATAGAAAAACCTCAGATTTACATATAAAGACCAAACAAATCATGAAAATAAGAAAAGGAAATAAAATCTAGATAGGTTATGTAGAAAGAATTACAGTTGAGTTCAATATTTATGGTAATAATACAAATTAGCTTGGCATTCAGATGGCAAAGAAGACCATTTATTACTCAGCAGCCCGATATTTTAAAATAGCCAACACAATTTCATATTAAAAAATGGCCCATTTTCAGCCATTCCAAATGATGAATTTCACCAGTATGCCATCTAACCTCATACACTGTACTTCAAGGTCCTAACAAGAGATTCACATGTGCCACTAACATTTAAAAATATAATTCGGTTGCCATAGTGCAAGTAATATTCAGCAAGCCACAGTAATAAGTCTAAGCCCTGCAGGGGGGTTCACACCTGGGAATAGACAGTCATTGTGCTTTGCATTCACAATCCTTGTCAGGGAAGATTACAGAGGAAAAAGAACAGAAAGGAAATCCAGGGTTGGTGCTCCCAGTGGGGCTAAGAGAAGCTTGGTTAGTTTCAAAACCACTCAGAGGAACACAGAAAGAATACGTGTCAGTCCTTCTCTTCTCCAGCTATTTTTAAAGAAGAAATCCATCTAGGTTATTCCATTAGCAATTGGAAACCTGGCATATTCAGGCACCCAGAGAAGTACCTGGGCAAATTTCTCTTGGCAAGTAAAAATGCTATAAAAACTGATCAACTAAGCACCAGCCTAGGTACACACACACACACACACACACACACACACACACACACACACACACAGAGCTCTTCTTTTCTTTCTCAGGGCACAGCAAGTATCCCATGCAACCACAGAGACCTTCTGGGATTTGCCCTACTTTGCCCAACCAAGCTGCTCTGGCTACATTTCAGCTACCTATCTGTACTGTTCTGGGATCACCCTGATCACCCTTCTTTCCTACTGTCAGGAAGACCATCCCCACCATGGCATCAGCTCAACAAGGATCCAAAACCACAGAAGCCAGAGGCTGCCCACTATGCAAGTTTTGGGGTAAACGCGCAGGGTGGCAAGAGATGGGGAAGAAGATAAGATCCTCTAGTTCCAAGCTATGATGACTAATGGAGATGATGATTTATGCTCCTGGATTTTTCTTCAGGAATTTATGTTTTGATTCCCCATGATCTGTTGACATTTGTTTTGGGGTTTTAAAAGGCGCACACATAACACTATGTTCCTTTTCCCAGAGTGACTCAGCATATGGGGCTGGGGAAGAGGGCAGCTCACCAAATCTGCAGGGTGGGGAAGATGAGTGAAAATTATGAAGGGTGACCTTTAGTAAAGTAATGGGTTAAAAAAAGAAAAAAAAACATCCTGGAATTTATATATGCAAATGAGTGTTTCCCTCTTTCACCCTGGAAAACTTATTTTAATAATTTTCTCATCACTCCAAACATTTTTTGGAAACTCCTCTTATGAAATCACATCTAAAGGGATAGTCCCTTCGATATCCTAAATAGTGGTAAAGCTGTTTCTTCTAATGGTGGAATTTTGGAAATAGCCAAGAGTCATCTGAAGATAAATCTGGTACATGAGGCATGTTAGCAAGCTGGGTAAAAGCACTGAAAGAGGAAATAAAGAGGGAAAGGGCAGCGGGGTGGGGGGGTGGGGAGAGAAGACTCAGTTACATAAAGCAATGAGACATATTTTCTCTTATGGTTCAGAAATGACTCTCAAGGCAATTCCAAAAGAAGTTGCAAAAACATTTTTTGCCATTTTGCACAGGAGAGCATCATTTTATCTGTGTTCTAAAAAAGAACTAGGTACCCTAGAATAATGAGAAAGATCCATTAAGACGGAGCAATAGGGATAAATGTAAAGCTTTGTAGTTGGGTTCAAATAATCAACTGTACAAGTACAGTTTGAAAGGCAAGATGGGGCGAGTTCATATATAAAAAAAGATATTCAGGTTTCAATACAATGGAAACTCAAAATAAGTCAACAGTTTTAACATGCAGCCAACAACAGCAACAACATATGCACACACAAAAACAGGACCCTCTGATCTTAGGGGCCATTGAAGGAGACATAGAGTCCAGAAGGAGGGAGGTAAGAGTCCTTCTGTACCCTGCCCTGGTCAGATTCCATTGCATTCTGTTCTGAGAAGCAGATTTTGGGAAGGAACTTGACAAACTGGGATATGTCCGGGTAAAGATAAATAGAATTAGTATAGAGATTTCTCTGATTCACGGTGTGTGGCAGCTCACCCGTTTGGCTAAAGCTCCAATTCAATGCACATGCCTTGTGGGGATGGTGGAGAAACTGTCCCCTTTCCTGCTCTAGCTGGGTGCAACTGGAGCCCATTTCTGAAATAGTCTCCTTACTTTACTCTAAGTATTTTTTAAAATGTTTTTTACTGACTTAGTCTGACTTCTCATGAACATCTGTGGTTGACTCAGACATGTGTATTTCTTTGTGTACATCTGTTTGCTTCTGAGGGTATGGCGGGACAGCTTCCATGATTCTAGCCACATGGAAGGAAATTGACTAGGGAGCTTCCTTCCTAACTCAGACCTGGGGCTCAATCCTCAGTTTGGGTTTTTTTTGTTGTTGTTTTGTTTTGTTTTTTTTTTTTGTAGGAGAATTGCTCAAAGTGGGAGCATGCTTTCTGAAACATTTACCCTGTATTTTTGTGATAAAGTTAGGACATTTACAAGAGTATAACTGAAATGGAACCTATGGGGTGTGGTGTTTTTAACATTATTTCTTTTGTTTTCTGTCTGCCCATTCTAATCACGGCAAGTCAGTCTTTCAGAAGCATCCAGGTGGTGTTAATCCTGGAATCAAGAAGACCTGAATTCAAATCCTGATCTGGACACTTATTGCCTATGTAACCTTGGACAAGTCACTTCACTTTACTTTTCTTGGTCTTAGTTTTTCATCTGTAAAATGGGGGTAGTAATTGTATCTATCTCACTGGCTTGTTGTGAGACTCTAATTAGGCAACACATGCAAAATGCTTTGGAAACCTTAAAGCCTCCATAAATGCTAGGTGTTATTATTCATTTTTATTGGTTTATTATATTATAAATATATTAGCATATATGTGTTTTACATATGTATGTATATATGCATGTGTATACATATCTCTATCTATCTATCTATGAATGATTATAATCATGGGTGTGGCAAATTTCCAACCCAACGGGGATGGGAGAAAAACTATAAGTATGAAAGCCTGGCCTGGATATTTTTCCTCCACCCAAGTCTAGAGGGAAAGAAGGAAGGGATGAGTAGGTAGCAGGTAGGTGAGAAGACTTGCCCTAAGAGGTAGACACAAGAAGTTCTCAACTCCACTCCTTTTTCATTGGGAGGCAGGAGTGAGAGGAGCACAGCTTCCTGGCCTACGCACTGATAACCAGTGTCCCACAAGTAAAGACAAGTAACATTTACAATGAAAGAGAACATTGACAGCTGTGGGAATCAGGAGGGCCCTGGGCAGAAATTAGCGTCTGAGCTGTTGTCAGGGGCCTAGGGATTCCAAAAGGAGGAACGGAGGAGGCCGTGTATCCCTGGTGTTGGAGGCCACTTGGGAAAGGATGTGGAACTGAAAGATGGAATATTATGAAAGAGCAACAGCTAACAAGCCAGTTTGGCTGGAAGAGAGACAACCATTAAATACATGAGCTTTAAGGACCCACCAGCTCTAAGTCCTACAAAGGGAAACCGAGTAAAATTAAGGCTTCCGACTTTGAGAAGCCTTCTCTGATTCTGTCAGTTGTTAGTATGTCCTGATACAGGTTCTATCTCCCCTTTTCCTCCTTGTCCCAGAATGTAAGCTCTTTCTTTCTTTCTTTCTTTCTTTCTTTCTTTCTTTCTTTCTTTCTTTCTTTCTTTCTTTCTTTCTTTCTTTCTCTATCTATCTATCTATCTATCTATCTAGCGATCTATCTATTTTTTAGAATGTAAGCTCTTTGAGGGCAGGAATTACTGTGCTTTGCCTATAATAGGTATCTAATAAAGGCTTGTTGCTATTATGGCAGAAAGAAAGAATTTCAAAGTTGGAAGGGACCCCTAATTCAAACGGTTCATGAAAAGGAATGCCCATTACAGCATATCTAACAAGTAGTCGTCTGTCTTTGACTGAAGAAGTACAGTAATTGGAACATACTCTCTTCCTCCCCAGGAGCCCAGGCCCCCTTGAAGAACTTGGTTGTTAACAAGTTTTTCCTGACATGAAGCCTAAATATCCCGCCCTTTTTTTGGGGGGGCAATGAGGGTCAAGTGACTTGCCCAAGGTCACACAGCTAGTAAGTGTCAAGTGTCTGAGGCCACATTTGAACTCAGGTCCTCCTGAATCCAGGGCCGGTGCTTTATTCACTGTGCCACCTAGATGCCCCTAAACATCCCTTTTTGTACTCTCCCCCAATACTATGAGTTTTGCCTTCTGGGCTAAGCAGCACAGTCTAATCCTTCTAAGTGGCCATCCTTCAAATGGGGAAGGCCATCTCCCCAATTCCATTTATTTGGTGAGTATTCCTACTCACAAAGCATGAACTTGGATACTGATCGTTCTCCTCTAAACACTTTCTTTCTTTTGTGGGGCAATGGGGGTTAAGTGACTTGCCCAGGGTCACACAGCTAGTAAGTGTCAAGTGTCTGAGGCCGGATTTGAACTCAGGTCTTTCTAAATCAAGGGCTGGTGCTTTATCCACTGCGCCACCTAGCGGCCCCCCCTAGACACTTTCAATCTTATCAGTGTCCTTCCTAAAGTATAATATCTGGTCTGATTAAGGGAGATAGATGATCTAGAGCAGCCTTCCCACCTCCTAGTTTGGCCTAGTGCTTTTCAAATTTCCAAGTGCAGATTCTCAGAATACATTCTTAAAATCAGCCCGAGAGAGCCAGTTCAAACTGGCTCTCATGCACCCCTGGACTTAGTTCTAATCTGTCAAGATGTCTTTTGAAGCCTGATTCTATGAATTAGTGTTTGAGTTATCTTGCTCAATTTTTGTGCCACCTTCACATTTAATGAGCATGTCAACTATGTCTTTTTCCAAGTTATTGATCAAAATGTCAACCCATACAGGACCAAACACAGATCACCACCAGGTCTTTTTATAGGAAACTTCCTTCCAAGCTGACATCCAATTATTAATGGCTCCGCTTTTATAGACAACTCCCAATCTGTTCAAAATCCAACTAATCGTATTGTCATTTAGCCCAGAGGTGTCCAACAAGTGGCCTAAGGGGGGCATGCCATCTATAACACTTTTTTTTTTGGTGAGGCAATTGGGGTTAAGTGACTTGCCCAGGGTCACACAGCCAGTAAGTGTTAAGTGTCTGAGGCCAGATTTGAACTCAGGTCGTCCTGACTCCAGGGCCGATGCTCTATCCACTATGCCACCTAGTTGCCCCTATAACACTTCTGAGTGAGATTAAAACTGAGTTCCAATTTGACTTTAATATGTTGATGCATTAATTAAAAAAAGAAATATACAAATGTTTTTCTAATTCAACATGTGTCTCACATGGATCCCTATGTAATAATAATAACAACAATAATAAAAATAGCTATAATTTTTATAGTATCTATGATGTGCCAGGAACTGTGTTAAGCACTTTACAACTATTATCTGAACTGATCTTCACAACAACCCTGGGAGGTAGGTGATACTATTATCCCCATTTTATAGATGAGGAAATTGAGAAAACTAGAGGTGAAGTGACTTACCCAAGGTCACATAGCTAGTAAGTATCTGAGGTCATATTTGAACTCAGGTTTTCCTGACTCCAGACCTAGGGCTCTATCCACTGAGCCACTTAGCTCTTATGTGCAAAGTTTGTAGGTGTCATTTTCTTTCCTTTCTTCCAGAAACAGGACATGTGCCTGTCTTCAAACCTAGAATGCCTTGCTTGTTTTCCACAAGCTCTTAGAGACCACTGGACAGTGGCTCAGCCAATCCATTTGCCAGTTCTTTCAGGCCTGGATAATTTTAATGGTAGTAATTGTTACACTTGGCTTACACATCACCCTTCACCACCACTAATTGGTCTTCCCATCACTGTAGCACATGCATGTTATTAATCACCTTTTATAGCTCCAGAAAGTTGAAGATCAGTGAGGTTAACGTTAGGTCATAAACGGAACTGGTGGCAGAGCTGGAAGGAGACCTGAACTTCTGGGTTGTTCATTCTGCCTTGAGTTTCCAGTTTTCTGTTCACAATAGGACGGTTTAGGTCTAGTTTAGTTTGGCTGGTGTGAATTAGAGGGATAACCCTGAGAGATGAAACAGCAAAGCCACATTTCAACAGCTGATGAGGAATCATGATTTAGAGCACAAGGGAGTTTCTATTGTGTCACTTGCCCAAGGCGCTGACCACAACCATTAAGTACTCATCTTGATGAACAGCTCCATGACACTAACAAACATGCCTGAGGCTCCACTTCAACCCTGTCTTGGGACAAGAGCATTTTTTTTTTAAAGCTCTTGAGGCCTAATGCTGAGACTCCAAGTATAAAATGGCTATGCCAATACACAACCTAACACCACGATGGAAACTGGGGGAAAAAAATCAGCCAAATTAAGATATTTGATCCTGTCCAATGTTAATAAATATCCTTGAGAATGCACGTGTAAATGATTAAGTTTCTCAGTTCTTCCTGGGATGTATCATAGGATCTCAGTTTTGAGCTGGTCAGCCTGCTGATTCCAACATTTCAAGAAAGAGGAGACTGATTGAGGACCAGAAAGGGAGCATCCTTTGCCCATAGCTGTAGAGCTAAGAAGTGCCAGAGCTGAGATTTGAACCCAAGTCTTCTGATTCCAAGTCCAGTATCCTTAGTACTGAGAACATTCACTGTCATTAACAATCATCAAAGGGCACATTTGGTGGGGGCAGGAAGACAATGAGGGTTAAGTGACTTGCCCAGGGTCACATAGCAAGTAAGTGTCAAGTGTTTGAGGCCAGATTTGAACTCAGGTCCTCCTGACTACAGGGTCCAGGGTTGGTGCTTTATCCACTTTGCCACCTAGCTGCCCCCAGGGCACATGTTTAAGGAACTACATTTAAGTAACACTTTCCTAAAGATCTCCAAGTGTTTCACACGTAGAGAAGATAAAATAAAATAAAAACTTTTAAAGAGTTTCCATTTTGACATCACTGATATTTTGTTACTTAGGATGCCAAGCCAGGAAGGTCTCACATAGAGGGTTTTTTAAGAGCATGTTGGCAGATAGGGTGCTTAGGGTTTAAGTATGTATTAGCTACTTAGAAGGGCTACTCAGTGATGCAGTGGATAGTGCTGGGCTTGGAGTCAGGAAGACTCGTCTTCCTGAGTTCAAATCCAGTCTCAGACACGCATTAGCTGTGTGACCCTGGGCGGGTCACTTCATCCTGTTTGCCTCAGTTTCCTCATCTGTCAAATGAGCTGGAGAAGTAAAGGGCAAACCACTCCATTATCTCTGCCCAAGAAAACCCCAAATGGGGTCATGAAAAGTCAGCCATAACTGAAATGACTCAATAACAACATCTTCACCATCACCACCACTACCACCACCACCATCACTCCCCTCATAGTCATCTCCAGAAGTTCCTTACTACCTTTAAGATAAAATACAAGTTCCTTACCCTGCCACCTAAAAATCCACCAAAATTGGGTTCCAACATACCTTTTTAGAAGTTTTATACTATTTGCCTTCATATACTTCTAGTCAAACTTACACTTCCCATTCCCTAAACTCCATCTCTAAGTGTTGGCATAGTCAGTACTTAATATGTTTGATGGCTTGAACTGAAAATTGAGGTGGGACAACTTAAGTTGAAGAATGAATCAATCAATCCACATTCATTTATTACCATCCACTATGTGCCAGGCACTAGGTATTAGAAAGACAAAAATGAGATAGTTCTGCCATCAAGGACTTTTCTTTCTATTGGATGTTGAAGACTACAGTTGAAAAGCATTGCCCCATATCGATTATTTCCCTTTATTCCTTCCAAAAGTATGGGACTGACCATACCACACACCCCCGTGTACTCAATAAACTCCAGTGGCTCCCTATTACCTCTAGAATCAAATACAAAATCATTATAGAGGATTTTTCTTTAAAAAAAAGTCTGGGGTAAGAGAAGCCAGTGTTTCTAAGTCAGGGTAGAAAATTAGAAAGATTAGTAAAGTGTCCCCAGTTAGGCTGAGAGGTGATTCATTAGTTCACATCTTTCATCCAGACAAGACTAGGGATGTAGCCCCACAATGCCATTCATTGGGACACTTAGCAATTCCACTTTTCCCCTCTTTGCTCAGAAAATATGGACGCAGATGGGTCCTGGTTGTTGTCACTGAAATTTCTGCCAGTCTGTAATTTAGTGGTAGAACTTCTATTGGGTTGGGAAAAATCTGCACAAATTGTAACTGACTGCTCAATTTATCTGAGGCAGACCAAGTATGTACCATATGTTAAACCCTTTCCCCCCCCCCCAAAATTAAATTTGTAATGTGTTTTTGCCAGTTTTGAACCACATAAGGGTAATGTGAACAAGATTTCCTGTCATGAGTTCAGGCTTCAATAAATGTATTGAGGCAGCTGGTGGTCCAGTTGATAGAGCATTGGGTCTGGAGTTAGGATGTCCTGAGTTCAAATCCAGCCTTAGACACTTACCAGCTGTGTGACCATGGTCAAGTCATTTAACCTCATTTGTAAAATGAAGGTAATAATAGCACCTACCTCTCAGGGTTGTGAGGATCAAATGAGTTAATATTTGTAAAAAGTGCTTAGGACAGTATAGGTGCCATGCAAATACTTATTCCTTCCCCCCACCTTCCTGATTCCCTTTCCTACTTTTGCACAAAATATAATGCAGTTGATACATCACCAGAAACATTGTCCTTTCCACAACACTGACCTATTTCCTGTCTTTTCTATACTTCAGTATGAAAAAGGCAAGTCACATCTCTAGGTCCTGGGTTCCTCACCCCTGAAGCTGATGGGTTGGGCTTGATGATGTCTAGAGTCTCTGCCCAGCCATGAGGCCATGCCCAGAAGGACTTAACCCTTTAAGCTCCAAGCTCTTCTGCCCTAACTGGTGAGTGTCTCACATGGCTTCTTATATCAGGAGGGCCCAGCCATGCTTCAATTTACTTCCTACCCATCTTCTTGCCAGCCACCTTGATGCTGAACTCAGATCATCTTTGTCTCCTCCTTTCTCTTCCCCCCTTCCAACATCCTTGTCCATGCTTGCCATTTCTGGAAACAAAATCAAATCAATAACACTACCATTGAACCTGAAAAGGGTGTGTCAATTTACTCCCCAATGGCTCTGCTAGCCTCTACTCTTTTACATCAATTGTCTCCCCAGTGAAGATGTAAAGACTAGCATTGCTTTTGTATTTGGATCTATATTGTTTAGTCCAGTGCTTGGCACATCATAGGTGCTTAATAAAAAGTTTTTCATTCATTCATTCATTCATTCAAACTGCAAAAAAAAATTCAATGCATTTATCACCTGCTAAGACAGACAGGGTCTTTTCCAGGATAAAGAGCTTCTCATCTTGACCTAGAATATTACCTCCACCAAAATGACGCCTGAACATTGATTTGTATGCTAAATCTGAGAAGCCCAATACTTAAAATCATAGCATACTGCATTATAAACTTTTCATCTCAGGAAACCCAACACCCCTGCAGCTGACTTTACCCAATCATGTTTTTGGTGATATTGGGCTATTACCATCATTTGACAGGTAGAAAAAAGGAACTCCAAAGAGATCCTGGGGAAAAAAAAAAAGCAAAGAGATCCAGGGATTTGCCCATACTTCCAGAGCAGTTTGGAGATGTTCAGATAACCCCAGAGTATAGGATCCCTGAGAAGCTGAGTTCCTGAAGTTTCCAACCCACCCTGAAGCAAGTATCCAGTTGGTTAGGGACAGCCTTAGCAAACAATTAAGCATTTATTAAATATCTACTATATACTTTGTGCTCAGGTACATACAAGTCCAGCAGTCCTTGCTCTTGAAAAGTTTATATTCTGATGAGGAGATAAAATACAAATAGGGGAGATGTGGCCCAGGAAAGTGAGCTCTGTTCTAGGAGGCAGTCACAGAGATTGTGAGTGGAGTCACTGGGAGGTAGATTGTCACTGCTTTTCCAATAGTAATGGTAATATTGATTTCATTACTGTTCACAGAGGAAGAGGTAGAACTATTGGAAGAAGGGGGAGACAAGTACCACAGTGGCAAGGGAGATGGCAAGATGATTGTGCTGGATAGGTCCTGGGGTGCTGAATAGGAAACAAACCGTAGTTTGGGATATATCAGATGACTAGAGGATGGGGAGCAGCTAGGTGGTGCAATGGATAGAACTTGGATGGAACTTCTGGCTTGGAGCCAAAAAGACATGAGTTCAAATGCAGCCTCAGGCACTAACTATGTGACTCTGGGCAAGTTATTTAACCCCTATTCACTGTGGTTACTCATGTGTAAAATGGGGACCTACTGAAGAAGGAAATGGCAAACTACTCCAGTATCTTTGCCAAATATCTTGGTCAAGCCGAGTCGAGTCGGACGGACGTGACTGAACAACTGAATGACAACAACAAAGATGATTTTTCACTCACCCACCACCTTCTCAAGGAAAAACAGACTCTACCGAACTCCTGGCACATCCTAGGCCTAAATCAAAATCACACGAAGCAGGATGCTGCACTCAGCCTGATTATCACTTTAGAATCGAGACTGAGGGCACAGCTGTTACTATACAGGGAACCTGAAAAGGGTCTTTCTGGATGCTGGTGCTGATTGGACAGCAGAATGTTGATTCTAAAGTTGGTGAATAAAATTATGGGGGAGGGAAGAGAAGGGAGGCTGGGAATAAACTGGCATTTCTGCTAAAGGTGAACAACTCAGAAGGGTGAGCAAGTTTGTCTTGGGAACATGAAAAGATCTAGCAGAGCAATCTGGTCCCCATTGTTCTTTGTCCACCCTAGCAGAAGGGCTCACTATGCAAATTAATGGTGCCCAGTGAGTATAAATAGTGTCAGAGAAAAAGAAGGGAATGGATAAGGCTTTGTGTAATATTAATTTCTTTCTGAGAAATTGGGAAACTTTATTAAAAAACAAAAAGCTTTGGATGTAGCCCAGCAATGAATCTGACTATTGAGGAATACAGTGAACCAAAAGGACACTATTTCTTCAAGCTATTTAGAAATATCAAGCCACCTTTTACACAGAAACAAAGATATAGAACTCCATTTACATCTAGAGAGAGATTAAGGACAAGCCTGGCCTTACCTTGGGTGTCAAGGGCTCTCTAGTTCTGCATTAGAAATGGAAAGTAATGGGAATCTGGTTAGCCTTTTATTAGACCCTAAGACTGTGAAACTTCCCAGACCTGGCAGGACAGATTGAGAGGCCCAAGGGACCTTTAGACATCATCCACTCTGAATGCTTCATTCTACAAATGAGGAAATTGAGAGCCAGTAAGTCAGATCAGGTCTGCTAGGGGGCGCCATAGTGCATAGAGCACCAGACCTGGAATCAGAAAGACTCATCTTCCTAAGTTCAAATCCAGCCTCAGACACTTACTAACTATGTGACCCTGGGCAAGTCACTTAACCCCAGTTACCTTAAACATCCGGGGCCATCTCCAGTCATCCTAATATATATCTTGCCACTAGACCCAGATGGCTCTGGAGGAGAGAGTGAGGCTGGTGACTTTGCACAGTCCTCCCTCACTTAAATCCAATTCATTGCAAGTTATGACATCATCCTGATGTCATGGTCCTCTTTCAGAATGAAGGACCACCAGCAGCAGCAACAACAACAACAACAATAGAAGTAAGTAGCAGAGGAAAACCAAATCCTGTGACTCCGTATTCAACAATCTTGTACTAGATACAAAGGCCAACACATTGACTTTAGAAACATAATTCTGATCACATCTGTAAAGCAACTTGAAGGTCAGATGGGGCGGGAGTGGGGGGAATTATGTTGACGGTTTTCCTCACAGGAATAGAATAATTGGCAGTATAATTTAGTCTGTTAATAAATGCTAATTTAGCATGAGTTACGTGGCTGGCAGGGTGATAGGTGGGGTTGTTTTGGTTTGGTTTGGTTTGGTTTGGTTTTGCTGGGGACCTGAGATTTACTTAGTGTGGGGAACTCCAAGTCTGGAAATTCCTTGTACCAGAGCTATTTAATTTCTAATCCCAGCCAATAAATCGGGGCACTGAGTGATTTGACAAGAGTCACCCAGTCAGTAATATCAGACTAGGGACTTGAACCCAGACCTTTTGTCTGCTAAATGTTAGGGGGATAGAAAAGAAATGTATGTACATACATACACATACACACACACCTCCTACAAACGGGCTCTGTTCCAATAGTTCATTTGTATACTGTCTACATGGAATTGGAAAAACATTCCACAGTCACATTGTTCTAACTGGAGGTTAGGATCTGAGGCTGCCTTGAGATGGCTTTTTAAACCAGTAATGCCGTGCTGTGAGTCTCAGATCTGGGTTTGGGGGAGGGAGTCATATAGTATAGTAAGGAAAAAAAGGAGGAAGAATGCTTTCTCATCCATTTCAAGGCAATGAAGATCATACCATGCTCCCTCTATTTATATCCTGTAGGCAAATTGCTGAAATAGATAGAATTTGTCTCTGACATCTCCCTGCTTTCTTTCTGCACCCCTCTGTCAACCTCTTAGTGCAGATCATAGAATCTGAAATACTCCTTTTACAAACAAGGGAACACAGTCAATGGGTGGATGAATTAGAAGAAGGGCTGATGTCCGAACCTAGGCATCCCAATTTCCCAGTCTATAGCTCAATTGTACTATGCTCCCTCTATTTACAGAACTGACCTCTAGCCCATATATCAATCCTTTGGAATTCAATTTATTTTATTTTAAAATTTATTTTATTTTAATTTATTTGTTCAGTTTATACCTCATACCTTATACAACAATTTCATTTGTACTATGTTATGGAAAAACTTGTTTTATTCCATAAATTATTTTTTTTCATTTTTAAGAAAAGGATTCAGTTTATTTTTTTTTAATTATGCATATTATATTAGGGGAAGAGGATGATTTTTTTTGTGATTCCCTCTAATCCCCAATACTTCTTTAGAAATGTTTGAATTGGGCAGCTAGGTGGTGCAGTGGGTAGAGCACTGGAGTCAGGAGGACCTGAGTTCAAATCCGGTCTCAGACACAACACTTACTAGCTATGTGACCTTGGGCAAGTCACTTACCCCCAATTGCCTCACCAAAATAAACAAACAAATAAGTAAATAAATAAATAGATAAATAAATAGAAATGTTTGAATTTACACATCTGGAAATAGTCATTCTGTGATGCCTTATCATGGCTTGAGGGGGCTCAACACTCCTCTCAGTGGAGTATAAACTCCAGCTGGTCATTCACCAAGTTGGAAAGGCTGTGAGTACTGTACTGACAATGGACTGTGTCTGCCTTCCGAGAACTAGCCCAGCTAAGTACATAATGGCCCATCATCGGTGAGCTAGCTAGCCACTTAGTAATAAATTATTTGGCCATGGAAACCCATAAAATAACTAAAAATAGAAAACGAGCTTTAGCCCTACTCTGTCCACTCCCACTACTGCAATGATAGGGGCAAAGTAGAAAACCCAAGGTAGAGGTGTGTGTGTGTGTGTGGGGAGAGTCCTAAGGATCACAAGGCTTTTAGACCACCTACAAATATGAATTTTCTGTTGGCACTCTAAATATCCACTTATGAAGGGTTAAAATGCAGTAGAAACTGAATCTCCTCCATCTTGAACTTCTTATTGTAAGTGGAATCAGGAGGTCTCTCAGTGGAAGGGTGGCTCCGAGGTAGTTTTTAAAGACATAAGTGAAAGACTTGACAGAGATGGTTTTATTGTGTGGTCAAAGGCAACAAGAAATGTCATTTCCTGGGATACTGGGTCGTTTCATATTGCAGTGCTCATGATACACTTTTGCAAAACAAAACAAAAAACCCACTGTATAATTGTAGCTTATGTGTCGATGTCTGTTGCAGAGCATGAAAAGGCAAATTCTTCAAAGCATTTGAAAAGACCCTCCAAATTAGATGGCCATTTTTATACTCAGTGACTTCAATGTGGTTATGAGAGGACTGCAAGAAAAAAAATTTTTTTTAAATGCGGTTCAGGAGTAAGGAATGGGAAAGATGAAAGAAAGGCTAGCACACTCTCCAGAAGCCTCAGACTATATTCCATGATTGCTTTCTTTGAGGAGAGTGTTGGGAGCAGTAGAGCATGGAAAGTGCCCACCAAAAACAAAACAAAACAAAACAAACAAAAAAACCATTGAAACTGAAATTGATTAAATTTTAACCATAGGAAATTAGTAGTTAGCAACGTAGGAATCATTTCCATTCCAGTTGTCTGTGCCAGGTCATAGAATTGTTAGAAAAGATCCAGATCAATATTAAATTAAATTAAATATTAATCAAATTAAATTAAATTAAATTAAAACAATATTAAATTGGAAGAAAAATAAAATTAATTTTTGTTTTTTAGGGTTTTTTTCAATCAACAAACAGTTATTTATTTTTCTTTTCCTCTCAACTCTCTACTGGAAAGAGAAAAACAAAACTTCTGTAACATTCATGGATAGTCAAGCAAAATAAATTCAAGCACTGACCATGTTCAAAAATGTATTTCTCATTCCTAATCTTAAGTCCATTTCTTCTATATCAGGAGGTGGTATCAGAAAAAATAACATTGAAAATAAGATATGTGATACAATTAAAACCATTGCAAGCAAACCTATTTAAACTAGCTATTAATGCTATAGGATGGGAAATGGATATAAGAACAAACAGCACAGACTACCATTTGCTAAGCAAGGTTAACCAATGTGAGTCAATATGAAGGAATGATTCCTGACCTTCTTACTTACTGGGACCCCACTCAGGCAGTCACAGAGACTATATTTGTTTCTGTAGAAGGGTGGCCCATTTTTTATCTCTTTCAGTGCACAAGTAAAACTTATTCTGAATCTTATGAACATGAGTCCTTATAAGAGGAATTAATGGCTACTCCCCTGGCAGAGCTAGACACTGAACCAGGTTTACCAAGAAAGCAAACTAGAGAAGTGAGAAGTCAGGAGAGCCTCTGACACAAGGATGACATAATGACTAGAACCACAATGCAAATGGGGTGGGGAGGGAATGAATTTTTTAAAAAATTAACATTTTTATTTAATGTTTTGAGTTCCAAAACTTACCCCTCTTTCTCTCCCTCTCCTCTCCCCCTCTCTGAGGCAGTAAGCAGATACAGGTTTTATACATGTACAATTACGTAAAACATTACCATATTAGTTATTTTGTATAAGAAAACTTGAATAAAAGAAAAAATGAAAGTGAAAAATAGCATGTTTTAGTCTGTGTTCAATCAATATCAGTTCTGTCTCTGGAGGTGGAGAGCATGCTTCATCTTTAGTCCTTTGGGGTTGTTTTGGATCATTGTGTTGCTGAGAATAGTTAAGTCATTCACGGTTCTTCATCAAACAATATTGCTGTCTCTGTGCACAGCATTCTCTTGGTTCTGCTCACTTCACCATACATCATTCATACAAGTCTTTCCAGGCCTTTCTGAAAACATCCTTCTGGTCATTTCTTCTAGCACAATAATATCCCATCACAATCATATACCATAGCTTCTTTAGCCATTCCCCAATTGATGGGCATTCCTTTGATCTCCAATTCTTAGCCACCACAAAAGAGCTGCTACAAATAGGGAATGAACTTTTTAAAAAGATATCAAATATTTTGCAATTAGAATGATTAAGCATGACTCCAAAGAAGAGGAAAGATGTACCCGCCTCCATTTTTTGCAGAAACAGAGGACTATTGGTGTGGAACATTGCATTTACCGACAATCTCTATTGATGTATTGATTAGTTTTACTGAACTGCTCCCCCTTAAAAAAATATTTTTTGTTACAGGAGACAGGAATCCGAAGAGGGTAGGATATATTTGGAAATAAAGGTGATGTAAAAACAAAAGGATTTTTTTTAATGGGGAGGAAGGAGTTCACAGAGACACACAGCAGCTAGGGGATGGTATTCTGTATTTTCAATCCTGCATCATCAGGGCAGGGAGTTCCTCACTTCGCTAGTTTCTATGATGTTGGCACACCAACATGAGCCAGACTGTGGAACAAGAAGCAGAGGCAGGTAACCAGAAAAGACTACAACAGAACAGAGGTTTGTAAGAAAGCAGTTTGAGAGGGGCAGCTAGATGGCGCAGTGGATAAGCACCGGCCCTGGATTCAGGAGTACCTGAGTTCAAATCCAGCCTCAGACACTTACTAGCTGTGTGACCCTGGGCAAGTCACTTAACCCCAATTGCCTCACCAAAAAAAAAAAAAAAAAAAGAAAGCAGTTTGAGGTTCTAAGAACAACATACACTAAGCAATGCAAAATATAGGAATGAGTTTTGTTTTTCATTCAGAAGTAATGGAACTCAGAGTGAAATGTCAAGTACAATTGAGATAAAAGAGGTCAAGCAGCTGTTGGGGACTGAGCAGTCTCTTTTTTTCTTTGCTATGGAAAGTGTTTACCTTCTTTCCCCTATTCCTTCAGTATGGAGCTGAGTGTGTAGTGATAACTCAAGTCATCACACCCCACTACCAACTTCAATCCATTTGATACAATCACAGGGAGTAGGTCTTTGTTAAAAAAGGAAATCTTCCATGGAACTGGACTTGTGTTGAGAAGGGATGATACTACAAGTCCTGATGGGTTAAAATCGGGGGAACTAAGGGGAAAGGGGCTTGCATCTCAGATGATTGCTTTAGTCATACTATAAAGAACTCTGAATACTCTTTTGGCACCTTCTCTTTTTTTGCTAGTACTCTCTCTTTTAGAATTTCAGCAAGGTAGGGAAGAGGACTTTTTGCCCTCACCCCCATCCAAAGCAGTAATGGCAGATAGAAGGACATTGCATCTGGAACAATCCAGCCCCTGGCTGCCTTTCTGTTTCCATCCTTGATCTCAGGTCAGTGACCATCCATTCAGAGAAATGGACATTTCCAGCCTTGGTGACTAAACTCAGGAGCTCCTGAGCCAGTGTTGGCTGCCCAGTGGGAGGTGAGTACCCCAATAGCTCCATTTCTCAGAGAAAAGCAACATAGCCAGAAGTAGCCTATAGACAAAGGACTAAAGACAGCCATCCCCTGACCAACCAGGATATGTGAACCTGGTTCATAAACTGTGCAGGTCTGAGATGAATAAGAATGTAGTCTATCTGTTCAGTCATTCCACAAGGTAGTATTTCTCATGGTATGGGGGGGTGGGGTGGGGTGGGGGAAGAGGAGAGGAGACATAAAATGAGGTTAATGGGATAATTAAGGGTTTTATGTTTCCTGTATATGTACTCTAAGTCTTTTTGCATTTCACATATTTTCAGTGATGCAGGAAATAGACAACAGTCCTTTATCTGATAACCATAATTGTACATTGAGTATATTTTCTAGAAGTACCCTGTGACCCACATTTTGGGGAAAGCCTTAGTATAAGCCATACCTAAGCTTTGTTTTAGAGATGTCTCCAGAATTAGTCAGAGACAGAGACAGAGACAGAGAAAAACTGACCCTGTTTGTGATTAACAGCCCTCCATCCCCAGGAGGAACCCAGATCTGTGGAAGCCCAGAGCCAGTGTCCATTATGTAGCCTAAATTGCAGAGTACATTAGGATGATGCTTCGAGTGGGTGAAACTGTTCTAGGTTACCTGTCTCTGATAGCTGTGGATACTACCATTCTTTCACCAATCAGACTGCTTCACTTTCCCTACCTTGAGTGGTCAAGATGATTCATGTATGTTTGTACGGGATCTGGAGTCAGAAGACCCGAATTCAAATCGTGAGTCTGCCATTTACTATTAGATGTCACTTAACTTCCCTAGGTTTTATTTTCTTCACCTGTAATATGCAAGATGTTGATGACATCAAAAGTGAAAGGAAAGGGCAGCTAGATGGCGCGGTGGATAGAGCACCAGCCCTGGAGTCAGGAGTACCTGAGTTCAAATCCGGCCTCAGACACTTAACACTTATTAGCTGTGTGACCCTGGGAAAGTCACTTAACCCCAATTGCCTCACTAAAAAAAAAAAATTTAAAAATTAAAAAAAAAAGTGAAAGGAAAGATAGGAAAAGGGGAAAATTAGAGATTTGCTCCCACTTATTTCCAAGTGCACAAAGTTTAGGAAGTTTTCCCATTAAAGTTTTCTTCATCTCCTTAACCAGAAAAAAAGATATTGGAAAAATTTCCTCTAATCACAGATCAAAACCAAAACAAATACCATCAAATATGGTATCCCTAAGAAAGAAAATATTTTAGACTATGAGAACTCCAGTGATTCTATAAACAAATATGGAGCTGACTGAAACAGTTAACCAGAAATAGAACTTGCCATAGTATTATTCTTGTGAAAAGCACACTATGTTAATATTGAGTTATGTCTGAAGATGGTTTCGTATCCAGAAGCGCATGGCCTCATTGCTTTTATAATAAACTGGTGATGTAATGGAGCATTCTTTGGTAGGACTTTTTTTTTCCTTCTTGATTTCAATGATCATTTTATTCTCAGACCTTATTTTCTTTTAATTCCTCCTGTGATTTGATTCAGCAATCAATGTCTTTCATCCTACCGTGATACAGTCTTACATATTTGTGAATTTTCATTTTCATATCCCTTAACTGTCTTGTAATGCAGCCAGGCCCACTGGTTACCCCACTGGACAGTGAGTCACTCAAGAACTCTGTGTTCTCAACCCAACTCTGCCAATGAGCTGCTCTGCGGGTTTCATAAATCTCTCAACCTTTCTCGGCCTCGGAACCAAACCTCAGTAAAATCAGGAAACGGCTGTTTTACCCACCTCCCTGTGGGGTTTGTGGGATTTAATTAACGTCTTCAAGGTTCTCTTAAAAACACGGATCAAAGATTCAACAGATGGATCGGGCAATAATTCTTCAATTATTGATTGTTCATGTCACTCCCTCTGCCATCCTTCTTCTCAAAGATGGTTTATGATCTTTCCTTTGCCAATGCTCTGGACAGTATGTGCAGGGTATGATGTCCTAGGCCAGTGTCATTGAGCACAAGTTCTTTCATTCTTGGAGGAAACAACAACAATGTCGAATCCATTAGTAAAGCTTTCCAAGTATCCAGCCAGCTTTCTCCGGGGCATAAATTGCTCCATGGGATAGGGAATAGTGAGGGAGATATTCCGGACAGTGCCATTAACTCTAGCAGAGCAGAAGGGAAGCACTTAGTACCTGCTAGCAAGGATTCACTGATTCACTCATCTTCGTCTAAAAGTTGCCTCTGATGCTCCAACATGGGTGGAGGTGACTGCATTTTCTTTTCTTTTTTTTTTCTTTTTGTGGGGCAATTGGGGTTAAGTGACTTGCCCAGGGTCACACAGCTAGTAAGTGTTAAATGTCTGAGGCCAGATTTGAACTCAGGTCCTCCTGACTCCAGGGCTAGTGCTCTATCCACTGCGCCACCTAGCTACCCCTTGACTGCATTTTCTAAAGCTATGTCTTACCAAGCTGGGGAGGCTTAGATTGGGACAGGGGAAGGCTGCTATTTGAGGACTGGTCTCCTAACTAAATCAGAAGAGCCCCAGCAGTAACTGGAGTGAGTGAGTAGGAAGCAGGAAAATTAAGTTTTTAGCTATAGCTGCTTGGAAAAGCATCTATTAAGTTCAAGAGACTTTGTGATTTGTGCCATTGGAAAGAGAACCTGACCAGAAAAAGGATGGATCCCTCAACTTTGGAGTGGTTATAATAACTAGCTAATCATTCAGCTTCCTGTTTTCATAAGTTTATGAAAATGCATTTTTGATGATCCATCAAGAAGAAAGATAATGAGCCTATGATGCCTGCATCTGTTCACAAATGGGTGGATTTCATCTTATTTAGCAACTGTATTATTTAAAAGTTATGAATAAGTCCAAGTTTTATAAACTGAATCACAGGATTTAAGAGTGGATAGAGTGCAAGGCCAGGAGTCAGGAAGACTCATCTTCCTAAATTCAACTCCAGCCTTAGACACTAGTTGTGTGGGAAAGTCACTTTACCCTGTTTATCTCAGTTTCCTCAATTATAAAATGAGCTGGAGAAGGAAATGGCAACCCACTTCAGTATCCTGGCCAAGAAAACCCCAAATGGGGTCATGAAGACTCAAACAGGACTGAATAATGACAGTAGAAGAAAATATAGAACCATCATTCACTTGACTCCATCCTTTCATAGATGAGAAAACTTAGAAAAAAGAGAAGTTAAAAACTTACTCGTTAGTTAATTTCTATTTACTAGTAGCAGAAACAGGCCTGAAAGCCAGGTCTTCTGACTCATGGCTGAAGCACTCCTCTCCACCTGCCATTTTCTTTTTTCTGCTTTTTAAATGAAGTAGAAGCAATTCAGAATTGAAGGCAGCTGTTCTTAACCTGACGTACATAGAGAAATTTTTAGGGTCTCTGTGAGCATTTTTTTATAAAATTGTATTTCAATATCATTGGTTTCCTTTGTGTTCCTCTACATTTTATTTTATGCATTTAAAAACATGATTGAGGAGGGAAGGGAGGATGGGAGAAAAATTTGGAACTGAAAATCCTATGAAAACAAATGTTGAAAACTATCTTTACATGTAACTGGAAAATAATAAAATACTTTTAGGATTTGAGAAAAGAAAAACATGATTGGAAGAAGGGACTCACAGGCTCAAGCAACGTGCCAAAGAGGTCGGTGGCATCAAAGAAGTTAACCTCTCCTGATCAAAAGGGAACCTGTGATGAACCATTGCTGAGTTCAAAGACCTGGAGAATGAGAATTTGAATTTGTCTGTTTTATAAGACAGGCTTTCAACGTACCTGGTATTCTTAAGTTGATGCCACCTACACGCACGATCTAACAATGTGAATAAGTATGCTTTTCCAATGACATCATGCTAAACAAAATTTTCCATTGACATCTGGCTCCTCTTACTCATTATAGGAGAAAAATATGTACCTTAAGGCTTTTTATCCCCCAAGAAGCACTAAACTATATGCTCACTTTTTTAAAGATGATTTTTTCTTTCAAGTTTCAATTTTTTTCCTTTTTCTTTTTTTCTTTTCTTTTTAATTTATGGAATAAAACAAGCATTTCCATAACATAGTACAATAAAAAAAAAAAGATGATTGTACTTGAAGCTGCCAATCTTCTACACACAACTTGCTATTCCTTTCAAATACACAACAAAAGTATTGTGTAAGTTTCTTTCTTTTTCTTTTTTTAAAGACGTAAGAAAATGGACTTGCATCTTCCATGTGACTGCAGCACCCTAAACAAAATGAATACTGCTCTTGAGGAGTGACCTCCTCCTCCCTGGGGGGCCATCCTGACAGTGATCTGGTACAAAATGAATTGATCAGCTTCAGGCAACTCCAGTTCCATCCTGGATTAATACTGAATGATGACAGCAGAAGTTTAATGCTTCTCAAATCCCTGCCAAGATTAAGGTACAGGAAAAAAATTATAATAACCCAACTGCCATAAAATCTTCCCAAGAAGATTGGACCACCACAATCCGGTGCACTGTGTGCTTTTGGTACCATTCGTGATGCCAATAAATCCAGACAGGTTTGGAGAGTGTTTATTTTTTAAATGACAGGCAAACCACTCTTCTTTTCTTGTCATTCTTCCAAGGACAAAGAATATGCACAATGCGGCAGCCTACACTTTCCTAAGTCTGCGGAACAGTTTCTGCTTCTTATGAAAGGCATTCTACCCAAACAGAACCTGAAGTGCTAGGGACATTCAAACAATCTGGGCTGGTGATGGGGGCAGGGGGAGCCATCTTGTCTGGGGGAAAGAGGAGAGAAAGGGAAGTTGTACATGATCAAGCAGCACTCTCAAAACACGTTTTCATCAGTCATCCCTGGATGAGAAATTAGAATCACTGCGCTGCACGATAGTCTTTCAACTGTCAAATGTGGATAAAATATTACCTACCTACCCTCTCCGCATGAATGCAATGTGCATAATGATGCTCTGTCTCTATTAAATAGATTTCTTTAAAAAAAAACAAACAAAAACAACATGCAGCATCTAGGAGAGAGAGAAATACCATGGCATGGACATGGGGCCAACTGAGGAAATCTGTCCTGGGGAGGCTTCAGAGATAGTCATGGGGCACACAAAAATGAGGGCCCAGCCTGAGGGATCCTGTGATTTTTTTTTTCTTCTTTTTTTTTTTTTGTGGGGCAATGGGGGTTAAGTGACTTGCCCAGGGTCACACAGCTAGTTAAGTGTCAAGTGTCTGAGGCCGGATTTGAACTCAGGTACTCCTGAATCCAGGGCCGGTGCTTTATCCACTGCGCCACCTAGCTGCCCC
This sequence comes from Dromiciops gliroides, assembly GCF_019393635.1. Taxonomy (NCBI): domain Eukaryota; kingdom Metazoa; phylum Chordata; class Mammalia; order Microbiotheria; family Microbiotheriidae; genus Dromiciops; species Dromiciops gliroides. The sequence continues at coordinate 270,360,101 of NC_057865.1, read as the reverse complement.
CGATCCTGTGATTTTGATATTGGGTAGGACAACAATCTTTCTCCATATTTCCACAAATCTCACCACCTGCTGAGATTTACAAGTGGCAGAATGTCAGCCAAATAGCATTTTCATTGGTTATCATACCAGGCTGGCTGGTTTGATGCTGTTTGAAAGTTTAGCCAGCCACTGACAGGGCATGATGGATCGTTGAAGGAGGATAAATGAGCAGTGTAGTGGTTAGAGCACAGGACTTGGGAGTCAGGAAAACCTGAGTTCAAATCCTGCCTCAGATACTGTGTGACCCTGGGCAAGTCACTTAGGCTCTGTTTGCCTCAGTTCCCTCATGTATAGAATGGGGATAATAGTAGCACCTACCTCCCACATTTGCTGTGAAAAGAAAAGGAGATACTATTTGTAAAGTACTCAGCATGGTGCCTGGCACTATAGAAATATCATCCTCATCTTCATCTTCCTCCTCCTCCTCATTATTATTATTATTATCATCATCATCCCTGTCCTCTCAGTGTGACACAGTGGAAAGATCACTGGATCTGGAGTCAAAGCACCTCAATCCAGCAACAAGCATTTACAAAGCACCTACTGTGTGTCAGTAACTGGGTGTGCGAAGGAGCTCACGTTTCAATAAGGGTGAGGGGATACAAATAATTAGGCCCACGCCTGTTCTTTAGGCAGTAGATGAAGGCAGTCTGAGAGGGGAAGACACAAGCAACTGAAGGAAAGGGGAGAGGCCCCCAGTACAGTTGGGGTCTGAGCTGGGTCTTGAAGGAAGCAGGGGAAGGCAGGAAGAGCAGGCGGAGAGGCACGGGGAGCCAGGGTAAAATCCCAGAGGTCGGTACAAGGGGCAAGGTCACATCCAAAAAGCTAGAAGTAAGCCAGGTAAGGACTTGGATTGCTTGGAGGAGAATAGAGGCTAAGAAGACTAGGAAGGGAAGAAGGCAGCAAGTGGTGAGCAACTTTAAATGCCCAAACAGAGGACTTCACCTTTGATCCCAGAGGCCATGGGGAGCCCCTGGAGTACCCCGAGCAGGGAGGGACACGATCTCCAGAGCTCTACTTTAGGAAAATCACCTTGGCAGCCGAGTGGAAGCTGAATTAGAACAGGGAAGAGACTTGGAAGAGGGAGACCACCCATCGGGCTAATGCAGTTGTTGAGGCATGCAGCAATAAGGGCTTAAGTTAGGGTTGGATCTGGGTTCAAATCCTATTTCTGCCACTTATTAACCTGTGTGGCCTTGGGCAAATCACATGATCTCCGAAGGCATCAAATACTGTTATTGTCATCGCTCAGTGATTTTTCAGTCTTGTGTGACTCCTGGTGACTTGTTGGGGTTTTCTTGGCAAAGACAAAGGAGTGATTTGCTAGTTCATTTTCCAGATGAGGGAACAGAGGCAAACAGGGTGAAGTGGCTTGTCCAGGGTCACACAGCTGGTAAGTTTCTGGGGGAGGATTTGAACCCTGTCTCTCCTGACTCCAGGTCTAGCATTCCACACCATGCTGTAATGAGAGTTAAGGACAGAGAGGGTATCTGGCATGAGCACTGTAAGACAGTAAGCACTTTGCTAGAAATGGTTATGAAAACCTGCTAGGGGATCTGAAGACAGATTTGACAGCTCTCTTCACATTAGACTTTTTAAATATAGTTTTCCCTGAAGGCAGAGGAGTCAACTAATGCAGGTGCTGCCAGCCTCCATCAAAGATAATGGCAACAAAGGGCAGCTAGTTGGTGCAGTGGATAAAGCACCGGCCCTGGATTCAGGAGGACCTGAGTTCAAATCCATCCTCAGACACTTGACACTTACTAGCTGTGTGACCCTGGGCAAATCACTTAACCCTCACTGACCCACCAAAAAAAAAAAAAGATAATGGCAACAAGCAATTAATACCAAAATGGCCAAATTTCTGTTCTGGAGTACTCTTTCATATATTTGCTAATAGTTTGTAAATCCTTTGAGATCCTTAGACCACTTGCCATTGGGGAATGACTCTATTAAACAAATATACAAGTCACAAACATATAACACAAACATATAAAACTAAGCCATTCCCCAGTGGATATGAATAGCCTTCAAAAGAAGAATTTCTAAACTATTAACAACTACATGAAAGAGTACTCTGGATAATTAATAAAAAAAGAAATGCAAATTAAAATGACCCTGAGGTTTTCATCTCATATCTAGCAGATTGGCAAAGTTGAAAAAACATATCAGTCAATATTGGAAGGGAGGGATGTGTAAAAATCAGACATAATAATAATACATACAATTGGTATAACTATGAATTGGTCCAACCATTCTAGAAAACAATTTGGAATTATGTTTTGGTTTTTTTTTTAATGTATGAGGTATTTTATTTTTTCCATTACATGCAAAGACAGTTCTCAACTTTTGTTCATACATGCTTTACAATTTCAGATTTTTCTCCCTCCCACCCTTCCCTCCCCCCTCCCCTAGACAGCAGGTAATCTGATATAGGTTATATCTATATATCTCTATACATATACATATAGATATATATATATACACACACACATATATATACACATAATAACATTAATCCTATTTCTGCATTAATCCTGTTACAAGAGAAAGAATCAGAGCAGTGATGCAAAACCTCAAAATAGAAAGAAAATAAAACCAACAGCACCCAAAACAAAGAAATAATATGGTTCAATCAGCATCTATACTCCACAGTTCTTTCTTTCTTTTTTTTTCTTGGATTTGGAGATCCTCTTCTATCATGAGTTCCCTGGAACTCTTCTGTACCATTGCATTGGTGAGTGGAATTATGTTAAGAAAGTGACTAAAATGTCTATAACTATTGGCCCAGAGAGCCCAGTACTAGCAATATCATTTGTTTAAAGAACTGCAAAGATTGAAAAGTATCATATACACTATAACAGCATTTTTTGTGAGAGCTAAGAACTAGAAAAAAGTAAAGCAGATGCCCATCAACTGAGAATGACTAAGCAAATTGTGGTAAATAAATGTAATGGAAGATCAATGAGCTGTAAGAAGGAATGAATATGAAGAATTCAGAGAAGAATAGGAAGACTTAGATGAAATTATATATATGAAATAAGCAGAACCATGAAAACAATCTATACAAGGATTATAAACAATGGTAATGGAAAGAATGAAAAAATCCAAACTGAATGCCATGTAATTATAATGAGCAAACATGGCCCCAAAGAAGAGATGAGAAAATGCAGTTCTCTCCTTTCTTTGCAGAGGTGAGGGACGAGAGTATATGATGTCAGACTCAGATGATATGTTGGTTAGTTTTGTTGACTTTTTTTTTTTGCTTTTTTTTTATTCTTTGTTCTATTGGAGGGTTCAATGGGTAGGGACAAATAGGGTTTGCAAAATACTTTCCTCTGCAGAAACTGGAAAGGTAGGTTGCTTAAGTATTGCTATTCTCCAACAAAGAGCCTGGGAGAGATTAAGTGAATTGTCTTTGGTTACATGGTTCCTGATGAAGTTAGTGATTCAATCATAGTGACTACCTGAGGCAACATTCAAAGTGAGGACTCCTGACTCTTAGTTCAGTATGTTCTATTCACTAGACCACCTAGCTTCTCAATCAAAAGATGAGAATCAAAAGTCAGTTCTTTTATACAAACTGCTACCATTAGCATAGTTTCCTGGATAGGAATAACATTGACTTGATTTTTCTTCTGTTGGTCTCATTGCTTTAAGCATTGATGAACACCTACCAGAAAGAAGCAATTTTCAAAAATTATTTTAAAATTATTTCAAAGAATTATCTCTCTGAGCTGAATACTGAAATTCCCACCAGGACAGATTTCCATCATTTTATGAGAGAGAGAGAGATTTTTCTCCTGGTTTAGATCTTTGATCAAGATTTTAACTCAAAGATAGAAGTAACCTATGCAAACCAGGTACTCATTCAAAATTTTGCTTTCTTCTTTGTAGACCAGCTGAAAGAAAAAAGTAAAAGTTCATGGTGATGGAATAGCAGGAAGTTGTAGGAAGTAACATTTTTATTTTCTGAACCACAGAAGAATATTGTTGTGTCACTAAACACAGAAAGCCCAAAGCAGTCTACTGTCTCCATCCCAAAAAAGAGCTTATCCAAGTAACTTTCTTTTCAGAGGCGCACATGGAATGAATTCAAAGTGTAGTTAAGGTCTTGTAAGGGGCTAAAATTCTAGCTAGTCTGACTAAAATATATAATGAGTGGTCACCAATAAATTATAAACTTCAGCAAGAGTTAGACCTTTAAGTATTTATTAAGGAGAATAAGAATTTGGTGAAGAGAGAAAGGCCTAGAGTCATCTATCTATCTCGGGAAGCCAAAGTTCTCCTGCTCCACTCTCTAGGAGAGTCCTGGCAAAAAGCAGCGAGAGAGCCAGCCTCGCCCCTTCTTCCTCCCACAAACAAACATCACTTCCTGACACCAAAGAAAAGCCACATGGCTTGCCCTCAGACACCTTCTCCTCATGTCAGAGCTTTCCTACAGTAGCTCTCCAGCAGGTGGCATCATTCCAATCATTCCAATCTTAAACCTTTTCTTAGAAAAAAGGATAAAAGCATCTTTTACTTCTCATTTTTCTAAAGTGTTGTTAGCTAGAGAGCTGCTATTATTCCTTAAATTACAATACTGAAATTCCCATGATAAAAGAATTTTAGTCAGAAGTGACCTTAATGCAGTCTCCTATTCAAGGCAAAAATCTCTTTTACAAGATCCATGCCAGATGGCTACTCAGTCTTTTTTCACCCTTCCAATTATTGGAAACTTTCTATCTTGAAAGCCAGTGCATCTCATTTTTAAAATTCTAGTGGTATATATTGGGAAATGAAGGTGATGTTAAATATATATGTACTATATATATATATATATATGTATGTATATATACATATATTCACATATACATACGAATTAACTTAAAACAGAAACATTCTAAGTGTTATGAAATTCAATATCATCTCACTTTGCCTCTTACCCCACTCAGTAAACTCCAGTGCAACAAATCCATGCCTGCCTCACATGGGGAGACTCTTGTCCACATCCTATCATAAGTTCCCCCTGAGAGTTGAGAGAGAGAGGTTCACATCCACCTAATTTGATGAAGTCCTTCCTCAAGTTCTCTTGACATTTCAAGGATGCCAGCTGATAGCAGTAGTAGTAGCCGGCCATCAGTAATATTTTAGAATTTGTGAAACAAACCAAAAAACTTTCTCTGTCTCTCTGTCTTTCTATCTCTGTCTCCCTCTCCCTCTTTCTCTCTCTCACACATATACATATATACATATACACACACTAACATCTATTATATAATACTATTATATGCATAAAAGCACATACATCATATTAGATACATTAGATATTAGATACATTTATATAATTAGAACTGGTGAAAATTCAGTATGTGGGTTTTTTGTTTGTTTGTTTGTTTTTGAAAATTCAGTATGTGAAGAAGGGTTGAAGGACATTCCAAGCATAGGAAGCAATGTGAACAATGACAGGTAATTGGGGGAAAATAGAGAAAAAAATTGGAGAAGAAAAAATAGACCATTTTGGCAAAAAAAAAAAAAAGTTGCTGAAGGAGTTTTGAAAAGTTGGGGTGGTAGGAAGAAAAGGAAGCTCAATTTTACTCAGAAAATGATAGGGAGCCACTGAAGATTTTTGAGAAGTCTCACCTTCTGCAAGAAGCCTTTCCCAGTTCTCTGGATCTTAGAACCATCCTGTGAGACTATATCCAGTTTATCCTGTCTATATCATTTGTGCATCTTTCTTTGCATGTTACCTCTCACATTAGACTGTGAGCTCCTCGAGGGCAGGGAGTGGCTTGTTTTTGCCTTTCTTTGTATCCCCAACATTTAGCGAAGTGCCTAGTTAATTTTTGTTGTTCAGTCATTTTGGTCATATCTGACTCTTTGTGACCCCATGAGGGATTTTCTTGGCAAAGCTACTAAAGTGGTATGCCATTTCCTTCTCCAACCTAGTACATAGTAGGTGCTTAATGAATGCTTGTTGACTGACTGAGAAGAGCAGAAGTGACCTGAAGTATGCATAAAGATTAGTCTGGAAACTAAACGAAGGATCACTTGGAATGTGGAGGTAGTAGAAATAGAAATATACAAAATCCTTTTTTTATATTAAAATGCAATATGCCTCCCTTTAACTTCCAATTGATTCCACTTCTGCCATCTGTAGCTATGTACAATGAATCGAATTCCTCTTTAATTAGAAAAGGAACAAAACTGGCCAAAGGGAAACTGACATTCAAGATAAGTATGGTGATACAGACAAGGCACCTAACTATATTTAATAAGTGCAAGTTTCTTGGCCCAGACAAATTAGACCCTAGGGCACCGAAAGAAATTCATAAATATTATTTTGGAACTTTTATGGGCAAAAAAATCATGGAAAATGAGAGAAGCAGAACTAAAGTCTGGGGACTTGGATGTAACGTCCAGGTTACCTATGTACAAATTGCCCAGGGCATGAGTAGATTCAGGAGATGAGGGGCATAACCAACACCAGCACTAGGAAGCTGTGCTCCACTAAATTAGCACTTTTCTTGCTGAATGTTTGTCCCCCTCCTATGACTGAACAGACTTTCTCTTTTTAACTGTTAAATGGAGAAGGAAGGAAGGAAGGGAGGAAGGGAGGGAGGGAGGGAGGGAGGAAAGGGAGCGAGGAAGGAAGGAAAGAAGAAAGGGAGGGAGGGAGGAAGGAAGGAAGGAAATGAGATAAGACTGGAGACAGATGAGACAGAATGGCTTAGTGGATAGAGTGGTAGGCTTAGAATATGAAAGATTCTACTACTACTTACTAGCTGTGTCACCCTGGGTAGGTCATTTAACTGTTTGGGCCTCAGTTTCCTTATCTGTAAAAATGACTCAGTGGTCTCTATGGTCCCTTTCAGCTCTAAATCTATGGTCCTGTGATTTTTCCAAAAGGGAAAAAAGTGGCAAAAAATAGCATGTTGAGCCTAATTTTTTAGAATAGCAAAATATTTAAAAGATTGTTTTTATGAGCACTTCAGGGAGAGAAAAGATGGTGACTAGGCTGAAGCACAGATTTTTTTAAAATGTCAAACTAAACTCATTTTTTAAAAAGTCATGTCTCTAAACTGTTATATCAGGAGGAGGCCCCCACACGGTATACTGCTTTCAGGAATGTATTTTATAATCTTTCAAGGCATTCCCTCCAGGGTGTCATAGATCTATTAATGAGAATACTCTTTAAGTGAGATTTTCTTTTTAAACCAGCATACCCTCAACTATACACTTATCTAGCCCATATTTCATCATCTTGTCCACTAGGATGTCATGAGAAATTCTGTCAAGTGTTTCAATGAGTTCTAGATATACTGTGTTTAAATTTCTCTGACAAAAATTCCAATGAAATAATAGGTCCAGTAAAAAAGAAAAATTTGAGATTAATGACTCCATCTAATTTAGCATAACATTTCATGAACCTTTGCTTCTATCTGACTCCATTTTTTATACTAAAGGTTAAAAATCCATGAATGAATGACTGAAAAAAGTGATCATTATTTACTTCTTCACAAGAATTTTACTAAGAATTGAGGATAAAAATCAAAAAAAGGTACTTCTTACTCTCAAGAAACTCATACTTTAGTTGATGGAGTTAATACATGGAAGAAAGCTCAGCTGTAGAGCAAATGGAAAAACCCAACAGTCCTAAGGATACAGCAGCAAGGAAGATGGCAAGAGTTCAGGGTATCCTCAGGTTACATAAATAGGTCAGATGATCATGTGAGAGGTCCAGAGAGAATAGAGGCAGGTAGATGGTGAAATCTGATTGTCCACTATCTCTCTAGAAGGAATAGAATTGGTGGGTCTCATCTTTCTAAGCCATATGAGCAGTCAAGCAGCTCTTATAGGTACTCTTACCCCATGAGGGACATGGCCAAAGTGTATGGCAAAGAATAATGCTTACCCATCCTCATCTTCTTGCTATCTAGATGTTCTGGAGGAATATAATCTGTGAAATTATCTGCTGTAGAACTCTGTTATGGACTGACAGCAAACTCACTGATCGGCAAGTTCTAGAACCCATATTCCAAGCCTTCCCCATTTAAAAGTCAGGGCCATAATTTGCCCATCTCCAGTATTCCAGTGGCTCTTCTATCTTCCTAGACTTTTCAAAGATTCTGAGATAACCCCTTAGAGTTCTTTCAGGAGCCTGGAAAAGGATAAAGCAAATTCTGTTACTATCTCTTTCCTTACATTGAGCTTTCTTCAGTGGTGGTGGGTTGTTGTTTTTTTAAGTCTGTTCTCCATATGACAGATGTCAAGTAGGAATTGAGTTACTCTGTTTTGTCTCCCTCATCTGTTAAGATGTTAAGATGATGACGCCATCTGCCCCAGGTGATGAGCCTATCCCATCCATCTTGTTCTTTTTCCTCGGTATATATCTAAAAACACACTTATTCTTGTCCTTAACATTTTTTTTTTCAGAAATGGTGCAACAGATAGAACATTGGGAATCCAAATTCCAGCCATAGATACTTACTAGCTGTGTGACCCTGGGCAAGTCACTTAACCCTGTTTGCCTCTGTTTCCTCATCTGAACAACAAGGAATTGACTCAAAAGCTTCTGAGGTCTCTTCTAGCTCTAGGTCTGTGATCTATGAAGTCATTCTGGGCTTTTAGCCTCTTGACATTATTCTTGTTGGTCTCTGATTATTCATTATTTTCTACATTCCAGTTTCTATAATTTGTCCATGTCTTTTAAAAATATTAGCTTGGGGGCGGCTAGGTGGCACAGTGGATAGAGCACCGGCCCTGGAGTCTGGAGTACCTGAGTTCAAATCTGGCCTCAGACACTTAACACTTACTAGCTGTGTGACCTTGGGCAAGTCACTTAACCCCAATTGCCTCACAAAAAAAGACAAAAAACAAACAAAAAAAATATATTAGCTTACTGGAAAGCTCCCTATGTAGACAAATGAGTCTCTTTAAATGCTTCTCCATCCCAACCCCCACTCCCCCACACCTCTTACCCCCTCCCTTTTTCCCCTCTTTGAGATGATTCGTGACTATGCTTAAATCCAAAGACCTGTGCTAGCAAGAGTGGATGTGTCTTCAACCAACATGGATCACAAACCACCTTCACCTTGGCACACTGTCTTTGTGTATTGCTGTAACTGAAAAGAAATCCTCACCAGGGACCAGAGCAGGTGAGGGCTCCTCCAGAATGACATGCTCATACTCCAGTGATTGTCAGATATTTCATTCCAGGTTCATTGTCAAAGCCTTTCCAGTCAGTTGGCACAGCCTTCAAAGACCCGGAGAGGCTGCCATGCCAGGAAGAGTCATCAGTGGAAGGCTGTAGTGGATGGTGCATGAGAGTACACGTACCATTCCTCTTGATCTCTCTCCCTCTTTGGCATCTCAAGCCATGACATCATGCCTATTATTTCTCTGGACTTTTTGAAGTCTGTTTTGGTAGGAGCGCTAGATTAACTTCCATTAGCTATTAAGAACTTTTAAGAAATGGAACTTTCTCTCTGCCGTTTAACCAACCAGTTCTTGTACAAAAACAGATGTAGAAGAATTAGGAAAACCTGAGTTCGGATCCTGCCTCTGATACTATGGCAAAGTCGCTTAACCTCTTGGAGCCTCGGTTTCCTAATCTGTAAAAGGGGGTCAATGCCATCTGTAGGATGTACCTCGTGGGTTTGTTTTGAGGCTCAAATGAGATGACATATGTAAAATACTAAATACATGACAAGGTAGAAACAGTAGGGTAGAGTAAATATAGAGAGCTGGCCTTGAAGTGATGAGCTCTGCATTCAAGTCCTGCCTATGACACATACTGGTTGTGTGACCCAGGATAAGACACATCTCAGTGACATAAGCTGTAAGATTCAGAGAAGGTGCCAGCCTGCATTTGGAGAGGGAGTTTCCTCACCTGAGAGTTCTCTAAATAAGTGAAATCACAGTGCAGATTCCTCCCTCCTCTATAAATGTTAGCTATAATTCTTCACCGGCCAAAATGAAGGGCGTGGAAGTCATATTCTCTCATTGCTACCTCTGTCTTCTGAGGAGAGAAAATTTCATTGAGGCAAGAATTTATCAGATACTTTGCCTCGATAAGAATGATAACTATTTCCTAGTTAAACTCTTCCATCCCTGCCATATTTGAGTTCTGTGTCAATTTTGATATTTCAGCAAATGAGAGCATTCTAAGGTTAGACCTATCCACTGAGCTATCTCAAGTTCATCGGGCCCAATTAAAGTAGTCTGGCATGTATCCTTGTGAAAAGAACAAGCTATGCTTCTCATTTGACCCTTGTAAGGGCATACTCTTCTGCTTCTAAGGGAGCTGGCAGAGGATAAACGGCCAGGCCCCCAAATCAACAACAGCCCTGGAAACACCTTGTTCATGTGTGTGTTTTGTTCCCTCTGTGACTTAACTGTGGCTCACACTTCTAGAATAGAGACAGAATCCAGGATTCTGGTTACATAAGGCAGCTGATCCCCCTGTGGTTGTGCTTACGAGAAATTAATAAAAATTGGGGCAAATAAAAAATCTTCAGTTGTAAACATCTGGTCTACAGCCAATGATAAACAGTAAGTGTATGTCTCTTAAAATCTGAGAAACGTCTTCAATTTTTTTTTTTAAATAGCAAGAGATTCCATGAGATACCAATTATGTTTCAATATTAAATTAAGCATGATGGAGCTTGGCCAAAAACCTAGAAGCTGACATTTGCAAAGCAAAAAGGCTAAGGGGTCTGAACGACGCCCTCATTAACTCCAGAACATCAGGGAAAAGAGCCATAAACATTCAAATATCTAACAGCTGTTATCCAACTAGTGTGGATGTTCTCGGTAGCTCTCCTCCCCTCCCCTCCCCTCCCCTCTTCCTGAAGCCCAACACAAAGTTTCCTTGGTAATGTACCACAAATTGCTTTGGTGCAAAGGAGGGCTGGTATTTATCCTAATAAAATCAACTGGAAGATCGCTATTCACTTTAGGAATAGGTGAGCCATCCCCACTTATCCCAAATCGGACCAGACAGGACAAAAGATTTCAAAGCCAGAGTGAGTTTTAGGAGAGAAAGGAGGCTCCTGGGAGTAATTAATTAAATAATATGGCACCAAAAAGGACTTCTGCCACGTTTGGAAGTTGACACTGATCCGATGTGCTGCCCGAGGCTTCTCAGACAAACTTCCTCCATAAAAGAGCAGCAGCCACCTAAAACTATCAGCCAGGACAACAGAACAGTAGAAACTCGGGCTCTATCTAAAGCAAAAAGCCTCAGTCGGAAAAGTAATAGGAAAGATTCTGGATACTACAATTTCACCTAATCTGGGCTATTGAGCAATAATTGTGGGGGATGAGAGAAAGGAAAGATTGCGTTAGAAAAAGCCACGATCACAAGGAAAAGTGGGTCGTCGCAGAAATGTGTTGATTTTCTTTTAAGGCAAATAGTTGGAGCTCGTCAGGTTGGTCTTCCTCCTGAACATAAATAAGTGACATCTTATTGATCTGCAGAACTCAAAAGTCACTTTAAAAGCTTAATCCTGCTCCAGACCTTCCCTAATATGCTCTGTTTTTTGTTGTTGTTTTTTGGTTTTTTTAAGTGAGGCAATTGGGGTTAAATGACTTGCCCAGGGTCACACAGCTAGTAAGTGTTAAGTATCTGAGGCCGGATTTGAACTCAGGTCCTCCTGACTCCAGGGCCAGTACTCTATCCACTGTGCCACCTAGCTGCCCCCCTAATATGCTCTAAATGGCAATATTCGCAAAGAGCCACATTCCAAAAAGGACAATAGCTAGCACTGCCTGCCTGGGCAAAGCAATGGTATGGAACCTCCCATTGCTTCTTTGAGGGTTCACACACACAGGTGTTAGTCTAGCTGCAATCTGTAACCCTGCATTTTCCTCTCTTTACCTTGACCTAAGTGTTCAGCAGCTTCTTCTTCCTAACCTCCATTTCCTTGATAATGGAAAATAACAGGACTTTTTTTTTTTTTTTTAGATCAGAAAAGGAAAGTCTTACTGCTTCCAAGAATACAATGTCTTCCATGTGGTGTAAGTGACCAAAATGTACTAACCTCAGTTGTGACCCCGATTTGGTCAAGACATTGAGTATCTTCTGAATATTCATTCTGCTAACTAAAAGCAGGGATAGTGCCATCTACCACATCTAAAAATATGTCCCTCTGCAAGTTGGAAGCTCAGCATGGCAGACAATGGACTTGGAATCTTGGTGCCCTTCCCATCAGCACTGGTAATACCCAAAGCTTCCTTCCTAAGGTGATATTTGGCCATCATTAGGGTTTCTCAGATTGTAGCTCCTTGAGACCAGAGAGCCTCTATCTTCTTGTTCCTTGTCTCATCCCCAGAGTGCCTTACTCATGCTTAAGAAGTAATTAATGTTCAAAGTTGCTGTAAAAACATTGCTATGAATTCAACAAATAAATGAACGGTTCAGTCATCATTTATCCCTCATCTGATCAGCTCCACAACCCTCTGTCTTCACATATGGGTCACAGAGAGTTTGGATGTCTGTAATGCTCCAAAAGGGACATGATTCAGGATGCAGGTGCATTTCTCACAAAGGCTTAAAACCAACTCACTTTCAGGACAGCAGTAACATAACAGCACCATGCAAAAATTACTACACTTCCATAATTTTCCTGACTCAAAAGGAGTCACATTGCTTATCTTCCTTCAATTTAAGCACTGCCTATCTATGGATTTCAAGGCATTCCACTACTTTCCTACCCTACCCTCATCTGCTTTGTTCTGCTCCCGCCTCCAGAGGACATTCAATCTAAGCAAAGATGTTCTCATTCCCCAGGGAAGCTACTGGTTCTTGCTTTTCCTTAAGCTATAGCTACACCCTTATACCCAACTCTATCAGTCCTTTTTTAGAACTAACCCGCAAATGAAAGGTTTCTTCTGATCAACCTATTCCCATGCTCAAATGAGATTTGCTTAGCATAAATATATGACATTTAGAGAGGCAGAATGGCATAATGGATAGAGATCCAGACTTGGAGTCAGTGTCATCTCAGGTACATACTAGCTGTTTGACCCTGGGCAAATCACTTCACTTTTCCAGGGAGGGGGGAAGCTTAAAATAACTACCATTTACATAGCATTTTAAGGTCTGCAAAGTACTTTACATATTATCTCATTTGATCTACACAACAGCCCTGGGAGGGAGGTGCTATTATTATCTTCATTTTAGAGAAAACTGGTTGAAAGTGGGTGACTGGGGGCAGCTAGGTGGTACAGTGGATAAAGCACTGACTCTGGATTCAGGAGGACCTGAGTTCAAATCCAGCCTCGCACACTTGACACTTACTAGCTGTGTCACCCTGGGAAAAGTCACTTAACCCTCATTGCCCCACAAAAAAAAGAAAAAGAAGAAAGAAGAAAGGAAAGAAGGAATGAAGGAACAAAGGAAAGAAGGAAGAAGGTGACTTCCACAGGGTCATTAAACTATTAAATATCTTAGGGAAGATATGAATTCGGGTTTTCCTGACTCCAAACCTAATAATTCATCTTGTGTGCCATCTAACTCTCAGGTGTTTAACATAGGTAGCAAAAGAACTGCTAATCGACTTCAGTGGATTGAGTTTAACACTAAACATCTCCCACACTAATGAAATCACAAATTTGGACCAGATCATATGGTATTTGTCAGCTTTCCATGTATTGTCCTACTTAATCTATTTATTTCATATCTCTGGTTCAATACCTTACTCTGCTCTTTGCCTTGAGGGTAAGGTTGAAGCCATGAAGTCGAGTTCCAGGCATCACATGGGCTCTCAATAAATATTTACTTTAGATGATTTGCCCCACAGCCCAACAGGTGGTGTACATAATAATTAGTTACACGTATAAACTTTTATAAGGAGCATATGAGGGTTAAAGTACCATCCATTCAAGAGGCAGTTGAACATGATATGATTAATATTACTTATAATCACACTTAATTAAGATCATAACCCCAGGTTCTCAATGGCTTAGGCCAATGGAACGTAAGTTCTGGTAGGTCCTACCAGACTGAAACAATCTTGGAGTATGGTCCTATTAATAGAGTGTGTCATCCATGGGCCTGTCTATGCAGATTTAGAGAGGCTCACCGCCAGGGCAATGTCCAGCAATTGTCAAAAACTGGCAAGTAGGAGACTGCAGGTGGCATCAGTAGAGGGAGTATACCTGGCCACCTAATTACAGACTTTTGAAGTAGTCACTGAAATCCTGGGGTCTGGGTGTTGGAAAGGACCTTAGAAATCAAGACTAATCTCCTACCTTATGCGCGAGTCCTTTCCAAAGTGTCTCCAGAAACTGGCTATCCTGCCGGCGCGCTCCCTTGGACGCATCACACTATGACTTTTATTATAATTATTTGGGCGTCCGGGTTATCTCCTCTGGTGGATTACGATCCTTTTGAGAGCAGAGTCTGTCTCATTTCATTTTTGCATCCCCCAAACCTGGGGATTTCACACAACAGGCATTTAATAAACACCTATTGAAGGTAATTCAGCATAGGCAGACTGCAAGATCAAGCAAAACACACACTATATACATGTGTGTATATGTCTATATACATATAGACAGGGAAATTTTTGTATATGTGTAGACATATACATGTTTGTGTGTATGCGTGTACATTATGGATATATACATGTGTGTTGTGTATATATGTATGTATATAAACATAGGTATATGTGTGTATATATGTGTATGTGTATCTATCTATCTATATATATTGAGACAGACAGACAGACATGGGGGTTGTAGACAACATGACACAGTTGATATTGAGATTAACCTGTAATCAGGAAAACCAAGTTTCAATTCTCATCTCTAATACATACATACTGTGGGATCTAGGGCAAGTGCCTTAACCTCTCAGTTGCCCCAGCAGCTCTCTCTCTCTCTCTCTCTCTCTCTCTCTCTCTCTCTCTACACACACACACACACACACACACATTCTGCATCTTATATAATTATGATAACAACTAATATTTATAGAGCACTTTAAGGTTTGTGAAGCACTTTACAAATATAATCTCACTTTATCCTCACTAAAACCCCAGGAGGTATTATTTACCCCCATTTTATATATGAAGAAACTGAGGCAGACAAAGGCTAAGTGACTTGCCCAGAGTCACACAGTTAGTAAATGTCTGAGGCTGGATTTGAATTCAGGTCCTCTTGACTCAAAGTTCAGTGCTCTTTGCACTATAGAGCCACATACACTGGATAATATTGTCTGCATGCATATATGTACAAGACACATTGTAGACACATACATATATAATGTGTGTGGATATAATCAATAGTTGCACATTACCTATACATCCTGCATATTATATATCCTGCTTAATATATAAACTGCATATTATAGATATGTATAAATATATACATTTAGGCAACACTAGAACCAGCTGTTCCTATTACCTTACAATCTCCAATCCCTCTCCCTTCTTGATTAAATGAAACTTTTTCCACCTCTTCTTTAATTCCCATCTCACATAAACCACTTGAGACCACAAACTACTTATTATTTCCCTTCCACCTAAATCCCCATCCTCTGAAGCTTATCTTAAGAAAGCAAAGTCCAAAGAGACTCTAAACACAAGAAGCTCTGGGTAGGGACCCTCGCAGATGGTGAATGTGAACCGTCCCCACACAGGCCTGTTCATGAACAGTGAAAAGCAGCTTGGCTAGGGTCCACGGGAGTCATGGCAATGCCTCCCCATGAGAAAAAGCACATGGTGCATGAATGAGGCTCTGGGCCCCACGGAGAGCATAGGAAAGAGCCCGTCTAGTTGTTCCTGCAGATGACTAACAGCAGGCCACAGTAAGCTGCCATTGTAAATCACAGTTTATGAAAGCCGGCTCTCGGCCTCTCCTTAATTCAGACTTTTTTTTCCTCTGCTTTATGCTGCTTCTCAGACAAATCATCAAAAATAATCTGTATATCCAGTCACTCTTTAGTCTGACTGTCCCTCAGCCTCACAATGGGATCCCCAAAGACCCGGACACAACTTAGTCCAGAAAAAAAAAAAAAGAAAAAAGGAAAAAGGAGATAAAATGAAGAAGATGGGCACTCACGGAGGAAAACTGGGGGGGGGGGGACGTTTAATCCCAGCTCTCTCACTAAGTAGCTGAAGGATCTGAATTGCTTAGCTACATCGCTGTGAGACCTGAGTGACCATCTCTTGAGCTTTAATGGTATGGTTCATAGGGGCAGCTAGGTGGCGCAGTGGATAGAGCACTGGCCCAGGAATCAGAAGGACCTGAGTTCAAATCTGGCCTTGGACACTTGACACTTACTATCTGTGTGACTGTGAGCAAGTCACTTAACCCCAATTGCCTCACCCCGAAACAAAAAATTCTTTTTTTTAAAATAGTATGGTTTATAAAATAAAGAATTAAGAGATAATCTCCAGCCTTAAATTTTCATAATTCTAGTGCAATTAGTCAACAAATATTTATTAAGTACTTACTATGTGCTCAGGGCAGGGGATACGAAAGAAGTGAAAACATGCCTACCTTCAAGAAGCTTACATTCTCATAGAGGAGACAACCTGGAAAGAATAAGAGGAAATGGAAGGTAACCTTAGCTGCTGGGGAAGCCAGGAAAGGCCCCCCAGAGAAGGCAGTGCTGGAGCAAAATCATAAGGGAGCTAGAGGTTGGGAGAGAACAAATTCTAGGCATGAGAAAGAGCCAGTGAAAAGAGAGATGGAGCTCCAAACGTGGGGGACACACAGAGAAGGATGTGGCCAGAGAATCAAGTGGATAGAAGGGAATAGGATTGAAGAATGGAAAGATGGAATTAACCAGATTATGAAGAACTTTAAATGTCCAAGAAAGGACTTGATACTTTTTTCCTCAAAGGTAAGAGGGAGACTCTGTAGCTTACTGAATAGACGCATAATATGGCCAGACCTATACTTTACCAGATAGAGGCTGGACTGGTTTGGGGCGGAGGGGGGGGGGTGGAGACTTGAGGCTGGGAGAGCACTTAAAAGGTTATTGCAATCATTGGGGTGAGAGGGGATAAGGGTCTGAACTAGGAGGGGAGGAGTTCAATGCAAGAGATGCTGTGGGGAAAGAAATTATAAGATCAGATGGCTGGGGGAAGAGACAGAGATGGAAAGAGTTGTTGTGGGCCCAAAGTACACCAGAAGTTCTCTGGGGCACGTCAAGGAATGCTCTCCTTGAGAAACTAAACCAGAGGACAGATATGCCTAGAGAGATAAGCGGAACCAGTTTGGTCTGAGCTAGCTCTGGGACCTCCACCCTTCATTCAAGTCTCCCTCAACCCTGGGGTGACAACATTAGGTCTTCCTTTGTGTTGAAGAGATCTGCAGCCACCCCTCACCCAATCCCTCCAGCCACCACCAGTAGGGGATAGTCCTCCCTCATTAAAGGAACTGTCCACTGTGAGATGGTCACCCCCATCAGTCTTCTATAAAAGTACCTGCCAGTCTCCTGCTCGAGGAGATTGGTATCTCAGAGCCACCTCTCTGCCATGCCTCTCTCCCCATGAGAAGTCCAAGGATTTCTCTTGGTTTCCCTTCCCTTCCTCAGCCCCGAAATAAACTACCATCTTATTCTAACTGCTTTTGTGTGCAAGAGGGTGTAATTCTTTAAAGAGGAATTCCTAAGAACCCCAAACCCCTACCCCTTACCCCATTCTCCCCATGACAGAGTCAATAATCAGAGACCTAGGATGATATGGAGATTACAAACAAAAGAAAAATGAAGAAAGGCTACATAGTGGAATGAATAGAGTAGGCCTAGGAGTAAAAAAAAAAAAAAAAGACCTGTGTTCAAGTCCCACCTATGACCCATCCTGCTCTATGACCCTTGACATGTCACTTACCCTTAACTTCTCAGTGCTCAGGCAATTCTCTAAAACTAAGTGTCAGGGCAGAGCAGGTGTCTAACTCCTTTGGTGGAGGGAGTGTTCTTTCCAGCAGCTCCTTATACCAATGAAATCACAGGTCCAGTCCCACCTAACACCTCTCCTCCCCATTATCATCATCACAACCGCCATGCTCACTGCTGTAAGGTTTGTGAAGAACTTTAAACCTGTTATCTCATTTGATCCTCCGGAGAGGTCGGGGCTACAAATATATCCAATTTATAGATGAGAAAACTGAGGCTCAGAGCCATTAACTGACTTGCCCAGGGTCACAAGACCAGTAAAGAATAGGAGCAGAGATAATCTAAGATGGCACTTAAACCACTGGAGCCCCTCACTATCTTTATTTGGAGACAAGGCGCAAGAGCAGCAACGTAGGAATCAAGAGAAAAGGGTGTGAGTTCTGCCTAAGGTACCAGATGTGTGTGTGTGTGTGACCCTGGACAAGTGGCTTAACCTCTCCAAGTCTGTTTCCCTATTGGCCAAAGAGCAGTAAAAGTAGAAGGAAAGGGAATAACCATTTATTTAGTGCCTTCTATGTACCAGGAATTATGCTAAGCACTTTACAAATATTATTTCATTTGAGTCTCAAAACAACCCTGTGAAGTAAGGTGTTATTATCCTCATTCTACAGTTCAGGAAACTGAGGCAAACAGTGGTTAAGTGACTTGTCCAAGGTCATACCACTCGGATATGTCCAGACCCAAGATTCCATCCATTACCAATATATAGGGTTATTTTGAGGTAAGCACTTTGAAAACCCCAAGGCATCAAACAAGTATGGAGCTATTATTACTACATGAATTTTAGTTACTATTATACCTGATATTCTCTGTGCAGCTTTTTACATATGGCTATCATATGCACTACCACAACAAGACCTGTCATTCCTGCAGCTTTCCGGGTCATGGGCTGCTTCTAAAAGGTGGTGGTAGTCAAAGCAGGCAGCGGGTTGGAAGGGAGCCAAGAGTCAACTATGAAATGGGGCCCCAGACTTGAATCCACTGGTGTAGCATCCCTAGGCGAGAAAAACAAAAACGGTTCCCACTGGTCCCAGATAATCCACCAATACATACTCAGGAATTGACTATTTCCCATTTTATTTTTCTCTAAAGTCTCCCCCCCCCCCCCCAAGAATCATTAAGAGGACATTTGCATGCTAATTGAAAAACTGTGTTCCTTTTATAGACAAGTATTTGCATGTTAATTAATTCCGAGGATAAGGGAACCAGCTTTCTCGGTGAGGTGTCAAAAAGAGGTGGAGTTCTTTCGCCAGGAGAGATAAAAGGCTGGGGCTGAAGCTGAGACATAATTAAATTACCTCCCTTTAAGATTTTTCCAGGGAACTCTTTCTACCCTTTATAATCCAAATCCAGAGAATCTCTTTTTGAAGACTGCACATTAAGGAGAGGACCAAAAACACAGACCTCGATCTTCAGTGTCCTCCTAATGGCATACCCACAGATCTGGACCAGAAATACGGCTAAGAAAGAAGCAGGCACCAAGACAACTCCAGTCCATGGCCGTGGCTGCATTCTCGTCTATTGGGAAGAGAAGGGGAACTGGAGCCTGAATCTGGGATCTTGCCACTTATGAGCTATACGACTTTGATCATCAATCCACATCTCTGGACCTCTGTCTCCTTAGCTATAAAATGACAGGGTTTAAAAAAATAAAAATAAAAATAAAATAAAATAAAATGACAGGGTTTACTATACTATATCTATGATCCTATAAGTTAAAACTTCTTGAGGCGCAAGTGTGGCACAATGAAAAGTGCATCCACTCTGAAGTGGGAGGATATGCATTCATATCCCGAGGGTGAAAATGAGCTCATATAACCCTTGGCAAGTCCCTCCCCCTCCCTGGGCATGAACTGCCTCAACTGTAAAAGGAGGAAGTTGAACTACATGACCCCTGAGGTCCCTTCTGGCACTGGATCTGCAGTATCCTCCTAAGTCATAGAGGGCTTGTGATCTGAATGACAAGGGGATCCACATAGTGAAAACAAATGGATCCCTGTGGATTTGAGAGCCCAATATGTGGACAGCTCTGGGCCAGATGCTATAGATACTCGACTTATGCCTTCAAGAAACGTATATTTTAAATAAGAATAACACCAACATACATGTGATGTAACTAAAGAAGAGAAACCAGTACATGGTAATAAAGCCAAAACAGTGCACTATGTGGCTGAAGGGAAACAAAGCAAACAATCTGAATGCGGGGGAACTAGTTGGGAAAAGGATCTTGGAAAAAAAACCTTGAGAAAATCTTGGGTAGGATGTCCCATAGGTCCATCAAAGTCAACATGTCCAAAACAAATCATTATCTTTCCCCAGGGGAAAAAAAAACCAATAAAATAAAATAAAACAAACAAACAAAAAAAACCCTTGCCCTCTTCCCAATTTTCCTAATTGCTGCTGAGTGCACCTCCCAGTCACCCATTCAAAACAATCCATCTGCTGCCAAATCTTGTATTTCCCTTATATGTCACCTCTGCCACCCAGGTGCAGGTCCCCCCTCATCTCATGGCTGGAGGAATAAAATAACCGTCTAATTGGTCTCGCTCCCTCAAGTTTCTCTCTAATCCAAACCATTTTTTGACTAGGTACCAAGGTTATTTTCCTAAAGGCCAGGTCTGAGCGTGTCACACCTCCACCAAACTCAATAAACTCCAGTGGTTCCCCATTACCTCTAGGATCAATATAAAATTCTCTAGCATTTAAAGCCCTTTTTCTACCTTTCTAATCTTCTAATTTTCCCCACTCATGTGCCCTCCAATCCAGCGGCCCGTCTCCTTGCAGTTCCTCAAAAACACCATTCCACCTGCAGGCTGATTCTGTCACTTGGCACAGGATGGCTCCTGGGCCTGGGCCTGGACGCTCTCCCTCCTCACTTCCACTTTCCGACTTCCTTTAAGACTCAGCTCAAATCCCACATTTTGTAGGAGGCCTGGTCCCAGTGACTTTCCCCTGTTGCAGGTGCCTTCTCTCTAAGATTATTTGCCATTTATACTGTCAATATTCATATCTGGATCCACCTCTGTCTTTATGTTTATAACTGTTTCTCTGTCTACATCTATATCTCCCTCTCTGTCTGTCTCTGTCTCTGTCTCTCTCTATATATATCTGTCTCTATGTGTATAACTACATCTGTCTGTCTTTATGACTGTATGTCTATCTATGGCTCTATGCCTGTATCAATATCTATATCTATGCCTATATCTCTCTGTCTCTTTGTTCATTTGTACCTATCTCTACATATCTACACCTACATCTTTCTCTATCTCTCTCTATAACTATACCTATGTCTATCTCTGCCTCTATGTTTATATTTAGATCTCTTATGCACACAGAGTTTTTAATATGTTGTCTCCCCCATTAGAATGTGAATTTCTTGAGGGAAGGGACAGTCATTTTATCTTTCTTTGCATAATATTCCCAGGCTTAGCACAATGCCTGGCAGTAGTAAGCACTTAATGAATGCATAATGACTCATGTATAGACCAAGTGAAGGGTTTGTAAGAGTGTTAGTTTTATATAATGTCTTTTTTCAAATAATTTGAGATTTAAAAGTATTGAATACAACTATATCAGGGTTGGGGAGCACAAATCAGCATTATACACGGGTTTGGGGGTCACTGAACTTAATTTATAAATCTTTCAGTCTACTACTTGACACCTGCCAAGAATAAATTATACCTATATCATACTACATAGAATTATATATGTGTAGATAGATAGTAAACATGATATAGATAGTAACCATGATATATACATATTTGTATATATACATATGTATATGTACATTGTGTACATGGGTAGATAGATAGTAACCATGATATATACAAATGTATGTGTATATACATGTGTGTATGTGTGTAGATAGATAGTAACCGTGATATATATACATATTTGTATCTATACATATAGATGTATAAATGTGCATTTATATGTGTGCAGACAGATAGTAACCATGATATATACATGTTTTATATGCATGTATGTACATATACATGTGTGTATGTGTAGATAGTAACCACGATGTATACATGTGTGTACATATATGTATATATACATGGGTGTATATAGATAGTAATCATGGTGTATACATGGGTATGTATATGCACATATATGCATGTGTATATGAATATATATGTATAGATACCTGCATGTGTATGTGTATGGATAGGCAGTAACCATTATATACATGTGTGTACATACATACATGTATATATATACATACATGTATATATGTGTGGGTAGCTAGTAACTATGACATGTACATACATGTATATATGAATATGATTTTTTATTGGATGGTCTATGGTAATCCAGTGGTATGTTTGGGTATTTCTTCATTAATTACTAAATTTCAATATCTCTATCATTAGTTAATCAATTTTCTCAGCACTGCCCCCAGCCTAGTTCATTAAATGATGCTTGTATAAATAAACTGGAAAAATATCTTTCCCATAACGATTTGTTCTCATCTCTCTATCAAAACTCCTAATCTCCTAGTATTAACTATATATTAATGCTAATGGCTGAACAATTTATAAAAAAAATAAATCAATAATACCAAGATATAAATAATTATTTTAAAATGTGAGAATGACAGCAGCCAGTTACCTCTTACATAGTAACAGCAGATTGACTCTTCCTTACTCCTGGAAAGTCTCTTCGTCACAAGATAAACAGCCAAAACAGCTCCATCAAGAAAGTGCCCCCCATCTTCTCTGTCTTCTACAGTTTCCCTCAAGCCATAGCTCTTAATCTCCCTCTAAATTCTCTCACCATAACATTTTCTTTATAATATTTCTCCATAAAAATAGTTGAGGGGGCAGCCAGGTGGCACAGTGGATAGAGTACCGGCCCTGGATTCAGGAGGACCTGAGTTCAAATCCTGCCTCAGACACATGACACTTACTAGCTGTGTGACCCTGGGCAAGTCACTTAATCCCAATTGCCTCACCAAAAAACAAAACAAAACAAAACAAAACAAAAAATAGTTGAGACCGTTCTTCCAAGAAAGAAGTTTTTCCAAGGCTTCTTCCTATTTTCTCCATAGTTCCTCTCAGGCCATCTCTATTAACTCATTCTTTTCAATTATTCAAAAACATCCAGGCCCAACCGACAAATCCTAAACATTGCATTTGACTCTTAAAGCTACAGCATCCGGCAGCTAGGTGGTGCAGTGGCTAGAGTACCAGCCCTGGAGTCAGGAGTACCTGAGTTCAAGTCCGGCCTCAGACACTTGACACTTACTAGCTGTGTGACCCTGGGCAAGTCACTTAACCCCAATTGCCTCACTAAAAACAAAAACCCAAACCCCCCAAAACCCCAAAGCTACAGCATCAATAACTTTAACTGCTATAGGAGAGGCAACATTTAGGTGAAATTCATACTTTTCATTTTAGGCTTTAAAAAATACTCACTGGCAGGAGTGAGGAATAAAGTTATTGATTAAATAAACATGTAAGGGGTAGCACAGCATTGTAAATAGAGAGCTAGACTGGCGAACAGGAGGCCCTGAGTTCAAGTCTGGCTTCTTAAATCTTGGCAGAATGACCTTTGGCAAGTCATTTAATCTGTCAGTTCTCTCTAAGACTCTATAAATTAAGGGAAAGATACCTACATTGGTGGAGGGAAATTCCTTACATGGGACTTCCCTATATCAATGAAATCACAGGGTCTAGTCCCTATCTCTAGATAGATAGATGGATGATAGATTAATAGATGATAGACAGACAAATAGATTAATCTATAGATGGTAGATAGATAGACATAGATGGATGGATGGAAGAATAGATGGATCAATGGTTGGATGGATAGATGGATAAATAGATAGATCAATAGATAATAGATTAGATAGATCAAATGCAACTGAAAACCTTTCACTACATGGCTGTAAATCCTTACTGTGGAATAAATATAATCCAGGCCAATTCAGAGGGTGGGGTTAGGGAGCAGAAAATTAAATATTTTAAAAATTATTAATGGTTGAAATGATGTGCCTGAGGAGTGTAATTTCAGCACAATTTACCTCCTGAATACAGAGTGAAGGGCTTCTTGACCCAGCCTTACCCAGAGAGGTCAAGGAGGAACTACAGAGTCATTTAGTCTCTGGGAACTGAAGATTGTATTATATTATGGTAGTCCTCATTGTGCCATTGATCCTTTAGTGTGATGAAAAAAAAATTCTATGCTGCCATGTCTGTGTTTCCTGTTTTTCATGGATGACAGTTAATTCTATCATTTTCCCAGGGGTCCTGGCCTCCTGTCATTTTGCCCTATCCAGTATCACTCATTTCTGCCTTTGTTCCCCATTCTATTTATGGTCCACAGAAAAAAACCACCAACTTATTTTATCTACTGCTTTCCTACATTGGACTTGATCCCCTAAAATTAATTTATATTAAGTAATCTTAATTGATTTTATGTATGAAGTACTGGAGGGTTTCGATATCGTGGATGGTCACTTGAATTATTTCCCAGAATGGTATGGTTGATAATTCATCTTCTGGTCAAGAAGTTTTGTATTCAAGCCTTACCTCCAATATATACTGACCTCTCAATGCCTCAGGGTTGTTGTGAGAATCAAATGAAGTATTTTATGTGAATTTTTGTGCAAATCCTAATGTAGAGTATACATACTATTATTTTGTAGTAGATTGATGCCCTCATCTATATTGGAGAAAGGAGTTTCTACATTCAGAAATTCTTAAACCTATGAAACCACAGGTCAAGGCTCCCCTCCTTTTACACCGCCCCCCAACAAACAAAAACCCCTTTTATTTTTACACAAATTGTTACAGCATTTATTACCATAAAGTTATCTAAAAAGCCTGAAAAAAATTTAAAATAATTTACTTCAAAATACATTCTATTACTTTCTGAGAAACGTTTTGTTTCAAAAGCCTCTTCTATAAGCCGCTATAGTTATTGATGCTGTAGCTTTAAGGGTCAAATGTAATGTTTAGGATTTGGCATTTGGGTCTGGATGTTTTTGAATAACTGAGAAGAATGAGTTAATAGAGATGCAAAAAGTGATGAAACCAGGATATAAATCCTTTTCTTACTTGATATCACAATTGTCTTAGTCCTGTATTAAAGAAGGGTATACCAGTATAACTTATGGACTCTCTTGCAAGTTACTTAAGGAGACATCCACTTTTGTTAGATGTTATTTTAAATGAAATTAATCTGACAACTTTTATATTACGTCTTCTCAATTAATTCTCCACAGGGGGGTTTACAGTAATATTAAGTTAAAAAAAAGTTTCAATTTTTGTCTTTATTATATCTGTTTCATATATAACAACTGGACAATACATAATTGTATAATCTCTAAAAGATTCTGCATTTCCTTAGACATAGGTTTTTGAGAACTCTCATTGTTTGATTTGGTTATTAGAAAAGGTATTTAAAGTTGTGTTAAGATCAATTTTGTAGGAAACTTTCCAGCCTAGGCTTTCTAGCTGACCATCAGCATCTGAAACACCTGAGAGACTTCTCTACAACCATGCCCAAGACCATGCCCAGAATCCAGAGCCAGAATCCAGAGCTACACCCAGATGACATCCCAAGAATCATCTGAGAAAAGACTTCCAAAGACTTAAATGAACATTTTTCTGTTTTCCTTTTCCTATTGCATACACTATTTGTAATATCCACCTTCTGAAGGGGACTGCCCCCTTTAAATTTTTGTCAATGCATTGCTCAAATTCTCTTCTCTCTTTTCATTCCCCTTTACATTGTTAGTTATCATAGAACCCTTTACAAGTATTTGTAATATTATTGCTTCATTTAAGGAAACCATGTTTCTTAATGAAGCACAGGGGGGTTTGCAAGAAAATAATGGGTTTGGGGACACCCAGAGGACCCTGTTCCAGAGGATAATATTGGGATTGATTGGATTGACTTTGCTAATTAACTCACTTAAAGTTGACTTGATTGAAACCACACCTACTTGAGAGCCTGGCCCTCAGGGGGTGTGTTCTCTGAACTCTGACCTCGACATGTTCTGTTCTTGGATGACCCTCAGGTCCAGTGAACCAATGGATTTGGGTGATCCTAGCCAATTAGTTTTGAGCAGTGTGGAAGGGCTGCTTCTCCTCTGGACCCAGAGGAAGCTTACACACTCAGAGACAGGTTCTCAGATGCACTCATGATGGTTAAATAGGCTTCTTAACCTTCTGAGCCAAGTGTTCTTTCTTTACTAATATTTGCTATGCTTTAATAAATGCTTAATGCCCAAAAGTGGTGCTAAAGCTTCTAATTTATAAGTAACAAATATATTAAAAACCCCAGCTAATTTTCCCTAAACTTGGGACAGAAATAAGGTGACCAGATATAATTTTACTCACCACAGAAATAAGCATAGTACATTCTTACATATATATATATATATATATATATATATGTGTGTGTGTGTGTGTGTGTGTGTGTGTGTGTGTGTGTGTATGGTATAGATATATAGGCATATGTATGTGTATATATGCACACATTATATAGGCTGCAATTAAACATGAAGAATATATAGATATATCTATATATAATCTCCCTGTTTAATTGCAGCCTATATATAATCTATATATCTATATATAATCTCCATGTTTAATTGCTGCCTTCTTTAGGGTGTGGGGAGAGGAGGGGGAAAATAAGAAAATAAAAACTACACAATAGAGAAAAAAAACCAACAAAGAAGCAAAGAAAAACTGGGCAGATTTGAAAACAATGAGTAGTATTTATTATGTAAGCTTTCTTGAAATAGAAATTTATTGTTTTATATTGAGTCCTCTCTGATGTTCTACTGTGTACCTAGCAATGTTTCCCCCCGCCCCATTTCTCATTTTGTATTTAAATCTAAAATAAATTTTTAAAATTTACCAAAAATTTGGGGGCAGCTAGGTGGCACAGTGGATAAAGCACTGGCCCTGGATTCAGGAGGACCTGAGTTCAAATCTGGCCTCAGACACTTGACACATATTAGCTGTGTGACCTTGGGCAAGTCACTTAACCACCGTTGCCCTGCAAAAAAAATTTACAAAAAATGTAAAATTAAAAAAAATTTTAAATACTTACTAGCTGTATGAACCTGTCATCTAACCTCACTGAGCCTTATCTGTAAAGGGGGCATAATGATACTTGTAGCACCTACCTCATTGGGCGGTACTGAGGATCAAATGGTGAACATAAAAGGAATTCATAAACTTTAAGATGATGAACAAGTGTTATTATTACTATGTTAAATATGTAAACTGTGGATCTCATTGTTAATATTCATTTTTTTAACTTTTGAGTTCCAAATTCTCTTCCTCACTCCCTACTTTACCTCCTTGTTGAGAAGACAAGCAAATGTGATACATGTGAAGTCAAGCAAAAAATATATTTCCATATTAATCATGTTGCTAAAGAAAACAGACCCCCCCCAAATAAGTCCACAAAAAGTAAAGAAAGTTTTTAAAAAGTATGTCTCAATCTGCATTCAGATTCTCCATCAGTTCTTTTTCTGGAGGCGGATAGAATTTTTCATTATAATTTCTTTAGAAATGTCTTGGATCAATGTATTGCTGAGAATAGCTAAGTCATTCATAGTTAATCACTGTACAATATTGCTGTTACTATGTACAATGTTCTCCTGGTTCTTCTCACTTCACTTTGCATCAGTTCATGTAAATCTTTCCAGGCTTTTCTGAAATCATCCTGCTTGTTATTTCTTATAGCACAATAATATTCCAGCACAATTATATACCACAACTTATTCAGCCATTCCCCAGTTAATGGACATCCTCTTAATGTACGATTCATTGCCACCACAAAAAAGAGCAAATATAAATATTTTTGTACATATAGGTCCTTTTCCTTTTCCTTTGATCTCTTTCAGATATAGACATAGTACTGATATTGCTGGATCAAAGGGTATGAACAGTTTTATACCCCTTTGGGCATAGTTCCGAATTTGCTCTCCAGAATGGTTGGATCAGTTACAACTCCAACACCAGTGTATTAGTGTCCCCTTTTTTACACATACTCTTCATTGAGGAGCAGCTATAAAGAAAGATAGTAATTAGAGAGGGCAGAGTTTCAGTGGAAAATAGCTATAGAACCTGATTGGATTAGTAAGGGGTTCTCTGGAAGTACACTAAGAAATTGGAGGTGAGTTGAATCATAGAGCAATGAGGCACAGCAGGTTACTGAAAGATGAAGCAAGGAAAGGCATTCTAGCCATAGATCAATCACGAGAGGGCAGTAATTCCCTCTACCTCCCATCTACCACTGGTATGGGAGTCTATGAAATATTGAAGCCCTTATTCCAAGAGGGACTAAGAATGATTCGATTGCTTGCTTTTCCTTATCATTTACTTGACTATTTGGACTCAGTTAAGTACTTTGCTATTTGAGTTTTGGTTCATATTTAGTCTCTTGATAAAAACACACACATGGGGCAGCTAGGTGGTGCAGTGGATAGAGCACTGGCCCTGGAGTTAGGAGTACCTGAGTTCAAATCTGGCCTCAGACACTTAACACTTACTAGCTGTGTGATCCTGGGCAAGTCACTTAACCCCAACTGTCTCACTAAAAAACAAACAAACAAACCACACACACACACACACACACACACACACACACACACACACACACACACACACACTGCATTAGGGACTCAAACCATATTCATTTAAGTAATGCAAAAGTAAACCCTAAGTTAAACCTATTC
The DNA here is from genome assembly GCF_019393635.1 of Dromiciops gliroides. NCBI lineage: Eukaryota > Metazoa > Chordata > Mammalia > Microbiotheria > Microbiotheriidae > Dromiciops > Dromiciops gliroides. The sequence goes on along the minus strand of NC_057865.1, from coordinate 270,331,467 downwards.
AGCGTTATCACAAAAATCTAATTATAGGAATCAAATTCATTTAGTAAAGATTTATTAACGAATGAGTGGAAATGAATAGCCAAACTCCTCAAAAAGGTTGTCTACAATAGGTATCCCTCCTCTCACTCTCTTCCTTCCCTCACAATCTGGTATCCAACCTTATCATTCTTCTAAAACTTCTCTTTCCAGAGTGACTACTGATCTCTTAGTTGCCAAATCCAATGGCCTTTTCTCAATCCTCATTCTCCCTGACTTTTCTATAGCCTTTGAAACTGATGATCATTCTCTCCTCTTTCCTCTAGGTTTTCAGGACACCACTTTCCTCCTGGTTCTCCTCCTATCTGACCACTCCTGTCTCCTTTGCTGGATCCTCCTCCACCCTCTAAATATAGGTGTCCCCTGGAGTTCTGTCCTGGACCCTTTTCTATACCATCTCTATGCTGATGATTCTCAAATCGACCTAGCCAGCCCCAATCTCTTGGCTAACCTCCAATCTTTTATCTCCCAACTCCTTGCAGACATTTTGAGCTGGATGTCCAATAGATATCTTAAACTTATTAAGTCCAAAACAGAACTCATCTTTTCCCCAAACTTGCCCCTACCCCAACCACCCCCCACATTCCCTATTATTGTAGAGGGTAACACTATCTCCCCAGTCCCTCCCTAGGCTCCTAACTGAGGAGTCATCCTGGATTCCTCACTATCTCTCACCTTCCTCTAGTAACCAATCTGTTGCCAATGCCTTTCAATCTTTGCAACATCTCTCCAGTACGTCCTCTTTCCTCCTCTGACGATGTCCCCACCCTCATCACCTCATGCCTGTATTATTGCAATAGCCTGCTTTCGCAGGGAACTGGGAGAGCGGCTCCTTCTTGTATCCCAAATACTTAGCACAATGCCAGGAACATAGAAGGCATCTGATAAATATTTTTTGACTGCCTGATTAAAATGAAAACATTTATCAAGCACTCAATACCTGTCAGGCACTGTGTTAAGTGCTAGAGATACAAATAGAAACAAGCAAAATCATTCCTGCCCTCAAGGAGCTCACATGTAACGATTGGAATGACGCCACCTGCTAGATACTTACTGTAGAAGAGTTCTGCCCATGAAGCGAAGGTCTTTGAGGGCAAGACCAGGAATCTTTTCTTGGGCGGGAGGAAGTGACGCGGACTAGTGGGAGGAGGAAGGAAGAGACTGGCGCTGGCTCTGGGGCTCTTTCCTGAGGACGCTGGCGGAGAAGGGAGCTAGAAATGTGCTCTCCCTTTAATAGATAGGAATCTAGGCCTTTCTCTCTCTCTTTACCAAATTCTTATTCTCCTTAATAAATGCTTAAAAGTCTAACTCTTGCTAAAGCTTATAATTTATTGGTGACCACTCATTAGATATTTTAGACAGACTAGCTAGAATTTTAGCCCTTAACACACATTAGAGAAGGCAATACACAAAGGGGAGGAAGAAAGTAGGATAAGGTGAGTGCAACAGCATGGAAAGGCTGAGGAATGAAATGGAGGCTTAGTTCTCAGCGAGATATAGTGAAAGTTCACCCAGAAGAGAAAGCAGGTGGTTCCAAAAAGGAGAGGCTAGAAGAGAATGGCTTAATGTGCTGAATAATAGGTGCTGAATAACCTAAGGGTATCTAAGACATGGCAGAGATCCTCAAAAAACCTACAAATGACCTTTAATGAGGATCTCCTCTAATGCATTCCACCCCCCCTTTTACCCACATCAAACAAATGGAATGAAAATCAATCTAGGCAGTGGGGTGTTCTACGTATAACAAAGAACCAGACTAAGAATCAGTAAAATTGAGTTACAGTTCCAGTTCTTGCCACTTATTAGTTATGTGATGTTGGATGGGTCATTTGTCCTCTATGCACCTCAGTTTCCTCATCTGTAAAAAAATCAGGATAATGACAGTTAAGTCTATGGGTTTGTTGTTAAATCAAACCAAATATGGTGTATGTTAAATGCTATTATATACCATAGAGCACCATGCAGGGTATTATTATCATCAATTAGTCTGGAGCAAATTGCAGAAAGGTGTTATTTTAATGAAAACAGAAGCAGTCCCCAATTACAAACGTGTTATATTCCCAAAGTTCATTTATAAGGCACTTGTTAGAATTTGGAACACATTTCCCCATTTAAACAACGTTATAAATAATGATTAGATTTCCAAGTTAGGCCACAAAAGCCCATTTTATTCACAATGTAGCTAACCTAATAATAACAATATGGTGGTAACACTGGTGCTAAAACCCCAGGGTACCACCCTCCCACTCAGTCCTGAGTCACTCTGACTGCCTAAGACCTCCCTGTTCCAACTAAGCCTGAGAAAACCTGGAAAACAAAATCTGCTTACAAGCTCTATCACACCAACATTCTGTTCACAGCCCTTAGACTCATTTATTCCATTCTTCTCTGAGGTTCTGCCAACTTGGTAATCCCCCTTGCCTATGCCCGGCAAATCCTAACCCTCTGTTTTCCCTAATCCTTGCCATTCAGAAGAATAGCCTGCCTGGGTAAACCCCACTTCCCCCATACCCTCATCCTGCTCCAGCTAAACCCTACCTCTCCTCCCTAGTCCCTCTCTTCCTATGCCTACCCCTTCCCATAGGTTGTGTGGTACCCCTTTTACTGTTTGTTTTGTTTTGTTTTGTGTGTTTTTTCAGGGCAATGAGGGTTAAGTGACTTGCCCAGGGTCACACAGCTAGTAAGTGTCGAGTGTCTGAAGCTGGATTTAAATTCAGGTCCTCCTGAATCCAGGGCTGGTGCTTTATCCACTGTGCCACCTAGCTGCCACCTACCCCTTCTACTGTTAACAATTCTCCACCATCCTCCGTCTGTCTTCTGAAACCTGGCTTCTTCCAAAAGACACATCCCTCACCACACTCTTCAGTGGGCTTCCATAATAGCCTCTTACTCAGTGCCAGGAAGATGAGGAGGTATATTTCAATAGACCAAGCTCTCCTCTGTAACCCACAACCTTGTGCTGCCACCTTTACTCAACGGGCACCCCCTCCTTTAGATTCTGTCACCTGTCTTGAGCCCTGCCACTATCATCTACTAGGCTAGAGGACAAGTTCTCAAGTTTGTCACTGCCTTCAGTCACCCATTCCAAATCCTTGCATCATCCTCAATGACTTTGATGTTTATGCTCCTGGTTCTTCCAATCTCTGACCAATCAATTCATCCCTGTTCTCCCAGTGCATCCTCCCCTGCCTAATTTTACTTGCCTGCCTTTACAATCTTGACCCCAGAGTTAGGTATTTCCACAAGGCACTGTTTTCCCTACCTGAATCCCCAGTCACCTCTGGGGACCTCAGTCTTTCCCTCTTCTCACAATCTATCAGTCTTGTTCTGGATTCATTTTTTCCTGTTTTACAATAGAAAGTTCTTAAACTGGGCAGGGGGGGCGCTGTCTGTTAACTTGATTTTTAAAAAATTTTAATATTTTGTCAACTGTATTTCAATTTAATTAGCTTCTTTTGTTTCTGTTGTTTGGTTGTTTGGTCATGTCTGAGTCTTCATGACCCCATTTGGGGTTTTCTTGGCAAAAATATTGGAATGGTTTGTCATTTCCTTCTCCAATTTGTAAGGAGCTAAAATTCTAGCTCTACTGTCTAAAATATCTAATGAGTGGTCACCAAGAAATTATAAGCTTTAGCAAGAGTTAGACTTTTAAGTACTTATTAAGGAGAATAAGAATCTGGTAAAGAGAGAGAGAAAGGCATGATTCATCTATCTATTAAAGGGAGAGAGCATTCCTAGCTCTGCTCCCTACCAGAGTCCACATGAAAGAGAGTCAGCCAGCGCCCCAGCCTCCCCCTTCTTCCTTCCACAAGCAAATGTCACTTCCTGATGCCAAAGAAAAGATGCATGGTCCTGCCCTCAGAGGCCCTCTTCTCATGTTGGAGCTTTCCTACAGTAAGTCTCCAGCAGGTGGCATCATTCCAATCATTAGAAGCTCATTTTACAGATGGGAAAACTAAGGCAAACAAGGTCAAGTGACTTGCCCAGGGTTACACAGCCAGTAAGTGACAGGCCAAATTTGAACTCAGGAAGATGAATCTTTCTGCTCTATCCACTGTGTCATCTAGATGCCCTAGATTTTAAAGAACCCTTGCTTTAAAGTCTTGTTCCCATAAGCCAACCACTTAAAAAAAATGCACTGTCTTCTCTCCTCCAATTCCTTGCCCTTCCCCCATCATTCCTCTGCACTTCATCAACACTGAGTCATCTTCATCGTCCACTTTCCTCACTCCTCCTTCTCTAGCAGTCAAAAGCTGTTAAAAGAACTCACAAAACCATGTTCTATAACAACACAATAACAACAATAATAGTAGCAAATTACTAGCATTTATATAGCACTTTAAGATTGTCAAAGCACTTTTCATATGTAATTTTATTTGATGCTCACAACAGCCCAATGAGGTGGGCACTGTTATCATCCCCATTTTAGAGATGAGCAAACTAAGGCAGGCAGAGATTAAATAACTTGCCTAGGATCATACAGCTATTAAGTGTCTGAAGCAGGATTCAAACTCAAGTCTTTCTAATTCAAGGTCTAGCACTCAATTACACTGCCTGTCTGCAAATCCACACTAGCAGACTAATTAGACAATTTTTTTTCTAAGTTTTGTTTGTTGGCTTTTAATTTGGGCTTTTAAAATCTTGATGTGTTGGAGGGGACGGATAAGGAGGTGAGAAAATATGATGGGAAAGATGAGTTTTTCATTCATTTTTTTTTTTTTGGTAGGGGAAGGGCAGGGATGGGTCCAGGCATGATTTCACTAGGGTAGGAAGCTCCCACTGTAGAAATTCCCTAGATCAATACAGACCAGCAACTCTTGCATTTTTTTTATATATATATATATTTTTTAGTGAGGCAATTGGGGTTAAGTGACTTGCCCAGGGTCACACAGCTAGTAAGTGTTAAGTGTCTGAGGCCGGATTTGAACTCAGGTACTCCTGACTCCAGGGCCAGTACTCTATCCACTGCGCCATCTAGCTGCCCCAACTCTTGCATTTTTAACTTGCAGCACCTGGGGTGCTTAAAGGGGGTCACAGAACTCACAGCAGGAAGCAGATTCTTGAAATGAAATCTGCCTGATTCTACACTGGCTCTCTATGCACTACACCAGGGTATCTTAAACGTTTTCCACTCACAACCCATTTTCACCCAAGAAATTTTTACGTGACCCTGGGTATATGGGTATATAAAATAAGTAGACATAACCTTTTACTGTTGCCAGATTTTTCTTAATCACCACTTTCAGTTACACAAGCCCATATGGGGTCAAGATCCACAGTTTAAGAAGCTAGGCACTACACCACACTGCCTGTCCCTTAATGTACCCTTCAATTTTGAGAAACCCCAGGATTCATTCATCTCTTCTTAATATTAAAAAATAGACATCCTTTTAAAAAAAAAGGCATCCTTGCTGCTTTTCTTTGAAAGTTCATCCAAGATGTGCTGGGAATCCAGTCTCGATATTGATCAGATCACTACAGGGCAGATACAAGACCCGGTACAAAGTCTCAGAAGCAGGATTTGGACCTCACTACTTCAGGAGCTATTTTCTAAATGGATTGACTAAGGGGGCTTTTCCATCACTGATCTGACATCTTCTATATTCACAGAGAAAATAACAGCCCAAATCTCTAATCATTTCCCTTAATACTGAAAAAACAAATAAACAAAGGGAAATACAATTTAAGCTTTGTTTAGAAACCAGTTAACTTAAAAATCACTACTTAAACCTTATTAACTTCTTCTTCTTCTTCTTGCAGGGCAATTGGGGTTAAGTGACTTGCCCAGGGTCACACAGCTAGTAAATGTTAAGTGTCTGAGGCTGGATTTGAACTCAGTTCCTCCTGAATCCAGGACCAGTACTCTATCCACTGTACCACCTAGCTGCCCAAACCTTATTAACTTCTAAAAAAACTAAGCTTATCATTTGATCATTTGAAGCACATATTATTTTTCATAAACATAGACATTGTATTTATTTGAACCCCAACATTCAAGGTGCATATGAAACATGTCAGCCTCCTACCAAGCAGTTCTAAGAAACCCCTGCTCTAAGAAACCCCAATGTACAAAGGCTCAAATTTATGAACTATGCATTGATGGGTTAAACATTCCAATGACTAAGGATGCTTCTGTTTATTTTTAAAAATTTAATATCCGACTAGGATTCTATTTGCGGAAACTTGAAATAAGTTTTTAGTAATACAACCTAGTTATCGGGAGCAACTAGGTGGCACAGTGGATAAAGCACCAGCCCTAGATTCAGGAGGACCTGAGTTCAAATCCAGCCTCAGAAACTTGACACCTACTAGCTACGTGAACCTGGGCAAGTCACTTAACCCTCATTGACCTGCCCCCCCCCAAAAAAAAGAAAAGAAATATAAAGACTAGAGTAAAGACCTAGAATTAAAGATTAAGGATATTCCCACCTCTGCATATATATTTTTCCTGTGCCCTATTTAATATTTCACAATCTACAAATTTAGGTTTGCTACTTCTCTGGTGGTTGAGGTCTAGTGGAAGGGTCCCCAAATATGGAGTCCAAAGATCCTGGTTCCAATCTCCTACCACATGTCCTAAATTTGCCAGTCACCTTCTCCAGCTAGGATTGAGTTATGTGAAATGTTGGAGGCCAAGAGAGCCAGGTTCTTTTTGTTTTTTTGGTTTTTTTTAGTGAGGCAATTGGGATTAAGTGACTTGCCCAGGGTCACACAGCTAGTAAGTGTTAAGTGTCTGAGGCCGGATTTGAACTCAGGTCCTCCTGACTCCAGGGCCGGTGCTCTATCCACTGCTCCATCTAGCTGCCCCCAAGAGAGCCCATTTGGATCCAATGATCTCTTAGGAGTCTTCCAGCCCTGGCTTGATAACGCTCTCTATGATATTTCTGTTGATAGAGATTTAACAGTATAGTCAATGACAAAATTTTCTGAACCCAGGCTTAACTTTTTAAAATTTCCCAAATATGTTGATAACATTTTGCCCATTTAAAAGCCCTGAGTCTTTGCAAATGTCATCCTTTTTAAATTCTAATTAATTAATTTACACATAACAGAAAATGATGTTATAGTACATAAGTTATTTACAACTGTGCAGTAAAATGTTGCAAAATTATCTAGAAGGCAGCAAAAATACATTGTTAATGTATGTAAAAACTATACAGCATTTATGGGATACATTTCTATATGAGTATTAGCTCTGTACTGTTTTCAAGTTATGTTCTCAGAAAGAGAAACAAAATGCCCAAGATTAAAGAAAAAATATATAAACCACATGGATTTGACTCCATTAAAAACACATTTGGGGCAGCTAGGTGGCACAGTGGATAGAGCACTGGCCCTGGAATCAGGAAGGCCTGAGTTCAAATCTGGTCTCAGACACTTGACACTTACTAGTTGTGTGACCCTGGGCAAGTCACTTAACCCTCACTGACTTGCAAAAAACAAAAACAAAAACACATTTGGCAGAGACCTAGCTCTGGGTCACCACTTGTCCCCCGACTTCCAGAAGGGTCAGATGCCACCACCTGAGACCTTGATCCACACAAGTGTCCACAGCCCTTTGTCTGAAAAAATGGGGACAAATGTCATTCTTAAAGGACATAAGCCTGAGTACAAAATACTGATCATAATGAATAATATTCTGCCTTTTAAGTTTCTCTGAGAATATCAATATAATTGCTTCTGTTAAATGAAGCAGGAAATTGAGGTTAGAGGGAGGTTGACTGTTAACATGCAAAGAGAAGAGAATCTGAGAATCTTGGCTTCCTCATTCTAAGTCTATCTGCATGGCCGGGAATAGACCCCCAATGGGCACTGAGAGCACCAAGGGTAATGAGCGATGGCAGGACTAGAATTTCTTTCCCCTCATGCTCTTTGGCACCTTGTTCTCTCTTTTCCCCTGGCCCAAGACACAGACCACCTACGGCACCCTTGGTTAGCCTTGCTAAGACAAAAGCTAAATATATGTCTCAAGCTCTGTAACAAACCACATAACCTTGAGATAGTTGGATTTTGCTCTTTAATCTGTACCTGAAAGTTAATCTTTTCCCCAACTAAATATCAAACACCCAGATCTTTCTGACTCTGAGGCATACGCCGTCTTTGTAACCATGGCTAATTGATTTAACCTCACACTGCCTCTGACAACTTTCTATTACTGCACATTACATAGGGATTGCACCTGTATCACTGAAGAAATTTTCCACACCAAGACACCAAAACCCAGAAATAATTTAGCAGGGTTAAAAAAAAATCCACAAATAACCCCTAGAGAACAAGTGAAAGTTTCATTCCAAACACTTATTAGGGGACTGAAAATAATAATGCTCCTGTAGTCTGGGGGATAACCTGCTTCTTCCTCCCAGAACTTCTTTCTTTCCTTTCCTCTTTTCACTTTCTTTCTCAGTTTCAGTTCAACATCTATATAGGTCAGCAGAGGAAACTTGCTCCATGTCCTAGGAAGGAAGGAAGGAGGAAAGAAAGGAGAGAAGGAAGGAAGGAAGGGAGAGAGGGAAGGAGGAAGGAGGGAAGGAAGGAAACATTTATTAAGTGCCTACTATGTGTCAGGTATTGCACTAAGCACTTAAATATGTTAACTCCTTAAAACAATCCTGAGAGGTAAGTGCCATGACAATCTTCATTTAACAAGTTGATGAAATGATAGAGGTTAAATGACTTGCCTAGGATCACACAGTTGGTGTCTGAGCCAGGATTTGAACTCAGGTCTTCTTGAGAAATGGACCTGGAATCAAGAAGACCTGCATCTAAATCCAATCTCAGATACTTACTAAGTATGTGACCCTGGGCAAGTCACAACTTCTGACTGCCTCAGTTTCCTCAGCTCCAAAATGGTGATTATAACAGCACCTGCCCATGAAGGGTTCCTGTGAGGATCAAATGAGATACTATTTGCAAAGTGCTTAGCATAGTGCCTGGCACATAGTAGGTGCTTAATAAATGCTTATTCCTTTCAGGACTCCAGGCCCAGTGCTCTATCCACTGCACCATGTAGATCCCTTGAGGTATGATCAATCTTACCCCAGTGCTGCCAGTGACCAGAATGACCATCGCTCTTAAATGGCCTGGGAGGAGGTAGTGGAGTTATTCCATTGACACCTAGAACTGTCTAATTGACCTTCAAACAAGGATAACCTCAGACAACGGAGAAGTGGCAACAAGAAGATCTGATCCAGGTCAAAGTTGATTTTAAAAAGACAGACTACCAATACTTCCCATTCCTGGAAACCATGGGAAGCGGCTCTGTTATTCTCCCGTTTCTCTTTGGCAGCCCCTTTCTGTCTGTGTAGCATCCAGCCATGTATGTGTTTTCCACTATTTCCTGTTGCTTGTTTTTTTTTTTTGTGATTAGACAGAAGTAAGGCATCTGGGAAACCATCTGGCCCATAGGGGCTTTCTGAAGCAGTTCATAAAGGAACAGGACACAAGGTCCTTCACGGCTTTGGAAACGGAGGATGGCAAAGGATGGAAGGATGAGAAAAGAAAGAGAGGGACAAAGGGGAAAAAAAACCTGCTTAGACCACGCTGAAATAAAAAGGGAAAGGCTAAAACTGATTTGAAAACAACCAAATAGAATTCTCTGAGGACTAAAATGTATCTGGGGGAGGGAATGACCTTTAAGGAATTACTTTCTCTTCCTCAGAACTTGGAAGGAATTTTAAAAAAGAAAACTTACCCCAAAATGGCGGCAAATAAACTGGAAAACGGTATTATTTTTATTTATTCACCTCCTCTACTTTTCTAACCTATAATTAGTAACAGATTTCCCCCCCTTTTTATGGATGAGTCCTCCCCACCTCACCCCCTAGGGGTAAGGTTATATCAGCAATTGTTATTTCAATGTGCTTTTTTTTTCCCTTCCCCATTCGGGTTATATAATGTGCAATTAGACATGTTTAGAAGCCGGCGTGTTGTGTAACACAATACAGCTCTCTATGTCACTGGTCTTCCAACCTTAAAAAAACATCGCCCACACCCACAGAATTAAATGCCCTAGGTTTTCCAATTCTAAGTAGAACAGTTCTTAGTTCCTGAATTCCTGGAAACCAGCAAGGAGAACTCAGAAGAAACCAGGTACGGCAAAATCACAACAAATGGCAGCTGTTAAGTGATTATAATAACCTCCTTGATTTCATCCGGAGTAAGACTTGGCTAGGAGGCTCTCAGAGCTTTAAGTTTCCATACCCCTCTTTTTTTAAAATAACTTTTCATCAAATATTTTCAAAATCAGACATTAATTTCCAGAAGCTGAATTGCAATGTCCACAAGCTAAATGCAGGCATGTTACTAAAAAGTCATTTAGCCAGACACTGCACAGTGTCCCCAAAGTCTCAGGGCTGTTTCTTAGTGCCTGGCCGGATGACTTTTCATAGCATAAGTGTGCATTTAGAGCGTGGAGACATGCAATTCGGTTTCTGGAAATTAGTGTCCAATCTTAAACTAGTAGAGCCTAATACTGCACTAAGACTTTTGGGACACCTGGTCCTCTGTACGGAGAACAAAACTAAGGCTGACAAGCCATCAAAAAGCTTCAAGTGAAGATTTCATCAACATAATATGTATAAGCCAAGTAATTCTCCTTATCCATTCATGCAAAAGGCCCCAAACAAATCCTCTCACTTTAATTTCAAACTGGAAATACTGGATAGATTTTCCTTCTTTCAAAATATATTTTAATAAAGATTAAGTGACTTCTTTTATAACTATGTTCTGCTCCAAATGCTTAAAAGGTAAAGAGCTTTATTTTATTTTTTTTGCCTTATCTAAAAATACTGTTATTCAGTTCAGAGGATTTTATTTATTTGCATAAAACCTGTGGTTTTGCACCAAATGCCCTTTGGAGACCTGACAACAGAGAACACCACAAATAGCAGCTTTCTGAATAGTTTCTCTCCTTCCTCCACCAAAAAAAAAAAAAGTTACCTATTTTACATTAAGACTTTAAGCAGATTCAGTAATAAGAACTGTAAGGGGAGAATCCCTCACATTCAGTGTTAAGCATGCACATGCAGGGCCACATGGTAGATTTTAATCTCAAACACATTCTCAATTGTTAGCCTACAAGGTTAGGGGTTAATTTTGTTCTTCATTTGCTATTGGACCCTTTGGAACTCGCTAGATTAGTAACAGCGGTGTCTCTCTCCTCCCTCCCTCTCTCTCCCTCTCCCTCTCTCTCTCTCTCTCTCTCTCTCTCTCTCTCTCTCTCTCTCTCTCTCTCTCTCTCTCTCTCTCTCTCTCTCTCTCTCCCTCTCTCTCCCTCTCTCTCCCTCTCTCTCCCTCTCTCTCCCTCTCTCTCTCTCTCCCTCTCTCTCTCCCTCTCCCTCTCCTTCTCTCTCTCTCTCCCTCTCTCTCTCTCTCTCTCTCTCTCTCTCTCTCTCTCCTTCTCCATGTATGTGTGTATACATATATACACACATACATATACTTGTCTATACACACACTGCTTGATACAGCAATAATAGTAGTTGTAACATCTATGCAAATGAAGAAACCATTAACAATAATGAGGGAAATGCATTATGAATGACTGCATCAAAGCACCTTGTGTTTAAGCTTATATTACACATCTCTAACAGTCAGCAATATGTAACATGATATTACATGAGAAATTATGTGGGAGTCCATCTACATATATTGCCTATTTAACGCAGCAGATGTATTCATAAAATCCTGGCTGCAAACTGCATGCTTAGAAATTAAATTGTATTTTTTAAAATATGGTAGGTGAATTTGCTATTTAAAAGAATTCTACAAAGAATTCTTTTGGTTTTTTTCCGAAGAATTCTTTTGTAAAGGAAAGAATCAGACTCTAATTTATCCCTAATTGTCATAAATCTGATATAACTAAAGGAGAACACACTTGTGCATAAGATTGTTTTAGTAATAAAATAATAATCGATCTTTTATAATATAGTATCTTTATCTGAAGAGCCCAAAATGCTGGTCAAGGAGGGAAAATAATTGTCAAGAAGGAAATTATTAAACACTGCTACTGGAGATATAATCTAGAAATTAAACCTTCATTGAGATTCCTTGAATTGTATTTCCAAATTGTCTAATTAAATTGTAGATCTGTACAAGCAATTCAAGCAAGGGCTCAAATTTAACGTGCCTTGGGGGATGCTGCTTTGTTAAGCTAATCAGTTCCCTTTTTAATTCATGAAATCCAAATACAACTGGCTGATTTCCCCATCTAGCACCCTGTCCCACCTGATTCTTCTTTCTATATAATTTCTTAACCACTTGGGTTAGTGGACGGACCTCGAGTCACGGAGACAAGTTCAAAGCCTGCCTTGGATACTTATTAGCTATGTAATCCTAGGAAAGTCACTTCACCTCTGTCCACCTCATTTTCTTCATCTGTAAAACAGAGATAAAAAGAGCATCTACCTCAAAGAGGTGTTGTAAGAATCAAATGAGACAAAACATGTAAAGTACTTTGAAACCCTAAAGTGCTAAATAAATGCAATTCTTATTGTTGCTGTTGTCTGTTCTAAGAGGCAGAACTCAGCACAGTTGATTTCTCTACCCCACAGGGATTCTAACTAATTAGCTGGGTTTGAGTTCTTGAGGTGCTCTCCACCTTGACTGTGACCAATTTAATGACCATCCATTCCTGTGGAGAGAGGATGATATAATGCATTCCCACCCAGTGGTATTTTTCAGGTGGCAGCTGGAAAACCACCCCTTTGGGAAACCATATCTAGCATTTATGCCTTAGGTAGGGGTTGGAGACTAAGTGACTTCTGTGATTCCTTCCAGCCCTACTTTTAAATGACTTTTACTGTTCTCTTCTTTTCTCTTCCCTTTCCCCCGCCCTTCTCAAACCCCAGAGCTCGGAGAGTCTGGGAAGTCCTGGAAAGGAGGGCAAGTAACCATGCCTGTTCCTTTTGTTTCCTGACCTCAGACTCAGATGAGAAGGTTGACTGGCAGCAGGGATTGCTTTCCAGCACTGGCATTCCTGGGTAACTACAACATCACTTCCCCACCCTCCCAATGTGACATACAGTAATTACACAATGCACTAACACCTCACTCATCCAATGTCTAATTTATTCAGCAGCCTCAATTCTCTAGGGCCAAGCCAAGAAGTGGATGTAAGCAAGCTAAACACAGGTCAGGAAGTCCATACCTTAAGGATCAGACACTTTACTCACAGGGAAACCACACCTATTCACTCTGAAGAGAAGTTGGTAGTGAACTGGAGAGAACCATTGTTCATTAACATTAAGGTGGAAGGTAAGGGTTGAAGTCCCATGATGCTGCTCACTAGCTCTGCAATCACATCTCTTGGGCTTAGTTCCCTTATCCTCAAGACCAGGATGTTAATTTGAGGGGGGGGGGGGTTGTTTGTTTGTTTTTGGTTTTTTTTTCCAGGGCAGTGAGGGTTAAGTGACTTGTCCAGGGTCACACAGCTAGTAGGTGTCAAGAATCTGAGGCCAGATTTGAACTCAAGTCCTCCTGAATCCAGAACTGGTGCTTTATCCGGTGTACCACCTAGCTGACCCCCCCCCCCAGGATGCTAGTTCTTACATTACCTAGTTCCTAGGGATGTTGTGAGAATGGACTGTGAGATATGTGCAAAAAGGGCTTTGTAAACATAATGGGCTCAAGAGATGTGGGCTCTTCTTATACTGGACACAATTCTATCAAGTTTGGTTATCTGATTTTGGATCAGAAATGGTAACTTAAGAGGCAGCTAGGTGGTGCAATGGATAAAGCACCTGCTCTGGATTCAGGAGGACCTGAATTCAAATCCAGCCTCAGACACTTGACACTTACTTGCTGTGTGACCCTGGGCAAGTCACTTAACCACCATTTCACCACACCAAAAGGAAAGAAAGAAAGAAAGAAAGAAAGAAAGAAAGAAAGAAAGAAAGAAAGAAAGAAAGAAAGAAAGAAAGAAAGAAAGAAAGGAAGGAAGGAAGGAAGGAAGGAAGGAAGGAAGGAAGGAAGGAAGGAAGGAAGGAAGGAAGGAAGGAAGGAAGAAAGAAAGAAAGAAAGAAAGAAAGAAAGAAAGAAAGAAAGAAAGAAAGAAAGAAAGAAAGAAAGAAAGAAAGAAAGAAAGAAAGAAAGAAAGAAAGAAAGAAAGAAATGGTAACTTAGAAGAGGTGGGAAGAAGCGAGGTCCACTAATAGCAGCACAAAATGACCCCTGAAAGCCTGCAAGAGAATAGATACAGAAAGAACCTAAAAAGCAGACCCAAGGACTCAATAAAGCCCAAAGTCTTGGGTCATTCGGTCTATAGACATGTAGCTACTGCAAGAGGATGAACCCTCATCACCATATTACAATCAACACAGCATAATAACTGAAGGTAGTTATAACAACAACCTTAAATTCTGTCCAATTCTGGACAAATTGTGACATGTAGATGATGAAATATAGTTGTGCAGTAAAGTGAGGACAATGATGGCAAATTGAGGGAAACAGTGGAAGATTTGCAGGAACAGATACAGAAGAAAGAAAGAAGAATCATCCGAAAGCATACAAAGGCACAGAGACTTTAACAGCATAAATGAAGACAATACTCAATGGCAACAAAACTCAGGTCAGATACTGTGGGTGAGGATCACACCAAGAATGAGAGTTAAAGTGTGTGTTCTTCCTTTCTGTTTCCAAGGACAACTCCAAAATGGCATATACCAGCAGTCAAAAGCACTCTATTAGGTTGTTTTGCTGAAAAATCATTTTGCTTGGGGAAATGTATTGGGGTAGGGAGGTGCTCTTTGGGGGTTTGCAGAGAAGTATCTGCCACATCTAAACAAAATACATCAAATTTTAAGACCAGTTTGCATAGATTGCACTAGAATCATGGGCTCTTTTCTGAATAATATTTAGTGAAATAAACTTAACCTCAACCTCGGTTCTATGAACTTTAAAAAAGAATTGGATAACCATTTCCAAATACTTGGTTTCCTTAGTAATTCCTTAGTAATGACACCCTAAACCAACCCATACATACTGTGTTTTAAAAGGCAAGAAAAAGGGCAGCTAAGTGGTGCAGTGGATAGAGCACTGGCCCTGGATTCAGGAGGAACTGAGTTCAAATCCAGTCTCAGACAATTGACACTAGCTGTGTGACCCTGGGCAAGTCACTTAACCCCAACTGGCTCACCAAAAAAAAAAAAAAAAAAGGCAGGAAAATGTGTGATACGTTTTAGAAAGAGTTGCATCCAAAATGGTTAAATTTTTGTGGAATTTTTTTTTGATGCTTCAAGTGGTGAGTCTTGGTTATATCCGAAAAAATTTATTTAAGCATACCTGTTTTTCTCAGCAATGTAGTTAAATCGGACATTACCATAAAAAACAAAGCAAAAAAAAAAAACAGTAAAAACAATTACATCTTTCCTGGCTCCTAAGTCATTTGGCAATTAAAGAAAAAAGCAAGTGGAAACTGAAAGGAACAATCTCATTTTAATGAACAGATTTGTTGACTGCCACTCAGAGATCTGGTGAAACCAGGCAAAATTCAAAAAACCCTCCAAATTCACACTGACCCTAATTTCATGCCTCTCCTCAGGCAACTCAGTTTATAGATAATTTCTGCCACTATAGGCAGAAAATGAACACAGAACAATACAAGATGTCAGATTACAGAAAAATGAAGTCTTTCTGGCCAAGAATTATAGACCACAGGGGGAAAAAATGTGTAAGAAGGAAACACCTAATCAAATAATTTCAGAGTTGGAAGGGAAATCAGCAGCCATGCAGTTCAGGGATTCTTAACCTTTGTTTGTGCCATGGCCTCCCTTACCAGTTTAGTGAAGTGTATTTGACCCCTGCTCAGAATCTTGTTTTTAAATGCAAAAAAAAATGACATGGGTTAACTAAGGAAACCACATATACAGCAATACAGTCACCAAAAAACCAGGTAAAGAACCCTTGATTGTAGTGTAATCCAGGCATGAGAAATAATTCCCCATTACTACATTCTCCAAGAGCTCCAGTGAGGAAGAACCCACTACTTCCCAAAGCAACCTATTCCAATTTGTGCCTGTCAGGAAGTGTTTTTTTTTCCCCTGACATCAAGCCCAAACTTGTCTCTTTGCCACCTCCACCCATTCATTGTTCCTAGTCCTGCCCTCTGAATTCTAACAGAACAAATCTAATCTTCTTCTCCATGACAGTCTTTCAACACCTTGCAAACAGCTATCTGGTTCTCACTGAGCCTTCTTTTCTCCAAGCTAATCAACTCCAGTTCATTCAAATGATCTTTTTATGTCATGATGATACAAGGTCCTTCATCACCTTGGTTGCTCTCCATTGGATGCTCTCCAATGTACCAATGTCCTTCCTAAAATGCAGTACACCCAGAACTGAACACAATATTCCTGAGGTAGTCTGGCCAAGAAACAGAGGAAGACTGTAAATAATAATATGGCACCAGTGTAGCCATTTTGATTTTCTAAGTGCGTTTTTATTTTTACAGTTGTCAGCCAAGGATATAAAACTACTGATTGGCTGCACAAATAGATTTATTGGGGAAATTAGCTCTAGAGTTCACAACAGTTCTATATCATTGCCTCTCTATGGTGTGTCGGGGACCCTCGTGAGCTCTCAAAGTTTATCCCTGTGAAGCCCACACTCTGACAGGCTCTGCTAAGATGAAAAGGCTTCAGTGTTCAAACAAAGTATCAAGGATCAGCCTACCCAATTATGTGGAAAGTCATTACTGGCCACCAAGTAGTGAATTTTTTTGGACCAGAGGAATCAATGACACAAAGCAAAATATAATTGACTTTCAGTTCTACACAGCTATCCCCTCTTCTACTTTCAAAGTGACTATGGAGTCATGGTAAAATATATGAGGTTGAGGGGCAGCTAGGTGGCACAGTGGATGGAGCACCGGCCCTGGATTCAGGAGTACCTGAGTTCAAATCTGGCCTCATACACTTAACACTTACTAGCTGTGTGACCCTGGGCAAGTCACTTAACCCCAATTGCCTTACTGAAAAAAAAAAAACCCCAAAAAATATATATATATGAGGTTGAGAGCATTAAGAATAATATAGTACTGGGGCAGCTAGGTAGCACAGTGGATAGAGCACTGGCCCTGGATTCAGGAGGACCTGAGTTCAAATGCGGCCTCAGATACTTAACACACTTACTAGCTGTGTGACCCTGGGCAAGTCACTTAACCCCAATTGCCTCACCAAAATTTAAAACAAAACAAACAAACAAAAGAATAATATAGTACTTAGAGTATGCATAAACATTAATTTGACTTTATGATATTAACCTGTAATTTTTGACCAATGACCCGTGAGCTGACCTACCCACAAATCAAGGAACTATAAATCACATCAAAATTGACATCTCAATGTAAATGAAACTAGAAACCATAAAAAAGTTGTAGTTAAATAAATGAAAGGATTTTTACAGATTCTCCTCAGGGAGACAAATAAAAGACTTGGTGGAGCTGGTCTCCAGAGGCATCCAAAGACCAACAAGAAACAGTATTTCATGGACACATGGTCATCTGACCTTGTAGTGTTCATTAAAAGTTGAAACAACTAGACCACCATGAAAATAACAGGAGTTTATAAGCCAACATCTGCTCCAGAGGATAATGAAGAAATTCCATAAAGGATTAGATAAGTACCTCTGAAGAGAATCAGAGTCAGAAGAGATCTGTCAGGGGAGAAGTGAGCACCATTGCCATCCTGAATCCTTACTATTTGCTGTGTGATCATGGGCAAGTCACTTAATCTCTTTCAGCTTCTGTTTTTCACCTGTAAAATGAAGAAAAGAAGACTGGCTCTGCCTAACTACAAAGACCCAAGAAACTACCTCAGATACAAAGTGAAAGCATTAGAGCTATGCCAGCATTTTCAGAATAATATGAGGAATCACCAGCAAATTTGGACTCTAGCACATAAGCACCTGACATACTAAAAGAAAGAAGGCCACTTTCTGTAAATGGAGAGAATACTGCATTCAGAACTAAAGGAGTCAGGTTCAAAGGCCCACTGTTTACTACCTGTGAGAGCATGAATATTAGCAAAAATGAGTAAAACTGGCCTAGGCATTCTCTCAAGTCCCTTCCAGCTCAACATCTATGATCTTATGATTTAAAGATTTTTGAAACCAGTCCCCTCATTTTATGGAGAAAATAAAAGAGGCCTAGAATAGTTAAGTGACTTGTCCAAGGTCATATACATAATAAATAGTAGAATCCTCTAATTCCAAATCTAATGTTCTTTCTACCGTCTCTCATTGTCTTTCATTAGAAATCTGGGGAAAATGTGTCACAGGCAATATACTTTTAAAAAGGTGTTCAATTGCATTTTCCAGGTACTTTAAAAAGGAGAAGCCTGCACAGAAAAGACAAAAGATGATGGAACAATAACAACAAAATGGAAACCAGTAAGACAGCTGTCATTACTGACTCAGGTGTCTGCTTTCTCATCTCTATATACTATTTATGAGAATGATCTATTCGTGCATCAAGTGTATCCTTAATGAAAACATGCAAGGAAAACAAGCAGGCTTTCCAAGATAATTTTCTACAGTAGGCCACAATTTTACCCATCACACAATTGAAAGGTTTTGAGAACTTTAAATCCTGTAGCGTCTACTATTTTTTTTTTAAAGCATTCAAGGGGCAGCTAGGTGGCGCAGTGGATAGAGCACCGGCCCTGGATTCAGGAGGACCTGAGTTCAAATCCGGCCTCAGACACTTAACACTTACTAGCTGTCTGACCCTGGGCAAGTCACTTAACCCCAATTGCACCGCAAAAACAAACAAACAAACAAACAAACAAAAAGCATTCAACCTGATAGAAAAACATGCATCCCTTGAAAGCTCTTCTCCAACAAGGTATCTCCCATGCACATGCTAAAATTATACACGATGCGGGGCAGCTAGATGGCGCAGTGGATAGAGCACTGGCCCTGGATTCAGGAGGTCCTGAGTTCAAATCCGGCCTCAGACACTTAACACTTACTAGCTGTGTGACCCTGGGCAAGTCACTTAACCCCAATTGCCTCACTAAAAAAAAAAAACAACAACAACAAATAAAATTATACACGATGCTACAACCCATGGTTGTAAAGTGTAAAAGGATGAGATACACCATCACCTAAGGTTTCCAACAGCATCATGGAATGTGTCCTGTACAGAACACTCTCCCCTCTTCTTCCCCCACTCCAAACATTATGTAAGTAAGGTTCTCAGAACCGTCCTATCCACTGGAGGAGAGAATGAGGCTGACAACTTTTTGAAGCTCTGACTCCCTTAAACCCAATTCACTCACAAGTCAAGCCATCACCGTTATGATGCCATTGGACCTCTTCCAGGACAAAGGATGAACAACAACATTTGCAGGTGATATTGCATCAAATCCTCGAGTACTACAAAACCTCCTTAGTGAAATCCATAGCAATGGAAGATTGGTTTAACTCTCTGTTCCTATCTAATTTACGCATGAAAGCTTCGCACCCTGAGGTCTCAAAGGCTCAAAATGCTCTGGCGGTTCAACCAACCTAGAAATATCTATAAGAGCCAAGCCCTGAGCTCTCTATTACACCTAAGGACTGGTTTCACTAAATTCAGAGATATTCCACACTACTGAACTGGGCAGCAAGTAACAAATTCTTTTAGCTATGACAACTAACCAACAAAAGTTGTCATCTCAGTGGATAAGTACTCACATTGATGAAATGCTGAAGATATATACTTCATTGCTTACCAATTGTGTTAAGCATGTAACCAAAGCATGGAAGTCTTATTCATTTTTACACTTTTAGCATGACAGACAGACAGCATGAAGAAATAAAGATATAGCTGGCATCAGAGTAAGGAAGAGACCTAGGTTCAAGCCCCAGCACTAACATACACTGGTTCTATAACCCTTGACAATTCACTAAATGTCTCTGCTCCAGGCAATGTTCCCAGGCGATAAATTACAGAGGTACTGATCTGCAATTTTCACATTTTTTTCTTACTTAATGGCAATTCCCTATACCAAAGAAACCAGAGATCTTGTCTAATTCCAAGAGAACAAAAAGAAAAATGTCAGTTATCTAACACTTTAACTTTACCAGTTCCAACGGTTCATCCTCTCTCTGCAGATGATTCACAGATCTAGATATCAATCAATAAGTATTTATTTTGGAGCATTCACCTTGTGTCAGGTACCATGCTGAGTGATGGGGATACAAATAAAAAACTTCCCCAAACTTCAGTCTTGCATCACCAATTGCTGATGGGCCATTTCAAACTGAATGGCCCAAAGATATCTCAAGTACAATAGGTCCCAAACTCATCTCATTATCTTTCCCATCAATTTCATCCCTCTTCCAAATTTCCCTATTTCTGTCAAAGGTACCCTCTTCTTTCAGTTTTCTTCCAAGTTTGTAAACTAAAATGTCATTTTAAAATCTTTACTCCCTACCCAGCGGATGAAATCAGTTGCCAAATCTTACTGTTTCCACTTCAATGACATCTCTTCAATCTATCCACTTCTCTTTAGTCACATGGCTACCATCTTAGTTCAAGTCCTCATCACTTCTTCCCTAGATTACTAAAATGGCCTCCTAATTGGTTTTAAGTTTCTTCCATCTCCAATCCATCTTTCACTGGCTACCATGCTGATTTTCTTTTTGTTGTTGTCGTTTAGTATTTTCCCCCAATTATATGTAAAAACATTTTTTTTTTTGCAGGGCAATGGGGGGGTTAAGTGACTTGCCCAGGGTCACACAGCTAGTAAGTGTTAAGTGTCTGAGGCCGGATTTGAACTCAGGTACTCCTGAATCCAGGGCCGGCGCTTTATCCACTGCGCCGTCTAGCTGCCCCTAAAAACAATTTTTAACATTCGTTTCTAAAACTTTGAGTTCCAAATTTTCACCCTTCCTCCCTCCTCACCCCCTTCATTGAGAAGGCAAGCAATTCAGTATAGGTTATACATGTGTAGTCATGCAAAGCATATTTCCATATTAGTCATCTTGTGAAAGAAAACATAAACCAAAAAAAAACCCCTCAAGAAAAATAAAGTAAAAAAATGCTTCGATCTGTATTGAGACATCATCAGTTCTTTATTTGGGGATGGATAGCATTTTTCACCAGAAGCCCTTCAGAACTGTCTTTTATCACTGCATTGCTGAGAATAGCCAAGTCACTCACAGCTGATCATCTTACAATATTGTTGCTATTTTTTATACAGTAAATTTCACTTTGCATTATCCCATGCAAGTCTTTCCAGGTTTTTCTGAGAGCATCCTGATCATCATTTCTTATAGCACAATAGTATTCTCTCACAATCACAGTTTGTTCAGCCATTCCCCAATTGATAGGCAACCTCTCAATTTCCAGCCCTCTGACACCAGAAAAGAACTGCTATAAATATTTTTGTACATATAGGTTTCCTTCCTTTTTTTCTTTAAATCTCTTTTTGGATACAGACATAACAGTGGAACTGCTAGGTAAAAGTGTATGCATGATTGTGGGCATACTTCCAAATTGCTCTACAGAATGGTTGAATCAGTTCACAACTCTACCAACAATGCACTGTCTCATTTTTCCCATATCCCCTCGAACATTTGTCATTTTCCTTTTCTGTCCTATTAGCCAACCTAATAGGTATGAAATAGTGTTTTAGTTTGCATTTCTCCAATCAATAATGATTTAAAGCATTTATTTCTTATTCCTATAGATAGCTTTGATTGCTTCATCTAAAAACTTCTTATCTTTTGATCATTTATTAATTGGGGAATGGCTCTTATTCCTATAAATTTGACTCAGTTCTCTATATGTTTGAGAAATGAGACCTTTTTCAGAGAAACTTGGTTCAATTTTTTTTCACAGTTATGATTACTAACTCCATCCTATTTCCCCTTCTGTTTATTCTATTCTCTCTCCTTTCACTCTGTACCTCCTCAAAAGTGTTTTGTTTCTGACTACTGCCTACCCCAATCTGCCCTCCTTTCTATCACCCCCTCTTTCTTTTATCCCTTTCCCCTCCTACTTTCTTATAGGGTAAGATAGATTTCTATACCCAGTTGAGTGTGTATGTTATTCCCTCTTTGAACCAATTTCAATGAAAGTAAAGTTTACTCACTCCCCCTACCTTCCCCATCATCCCCTACATTGTAAAAACTTTTTCTTACCTCTTTTATGTAAGATAATTTGCTCCATTCTGCCTTTTCCTTTTCCTTTCTCCAGTGCATTCTTCTCATCCCTTAATTTTATTTTTAAAAATATCATCCCTTCATAATCGACTCACACTTATGCCCACTCCTTCTAACTACCCTAATAATGAGAAAGTTCTTAGGAGTTACAAGTATCAGCTTCCTATGTATGTACATTCCCAGGAAGGTAAACAGTTTAACCTTATTAAGTCCCTTATGATTTCTCTTTTCTGTTTATCTTTTTATGCTTCTCTTAAGTCTTGTATTTGAAAGTCAAATTTTCTATTCAGCTCTGGCCTTTTCATCAAAAATACTTGAAAGTCCTTTATTTCACTGAATATTCATTCCCCCTCCCCCCCCAGAATTATACTCAGTTTTGCTGGGTAGGTGATTCTTGGTTATAATTCTAGTTCCTTTGCCCTCTAGAATATAATATTCCAAGACCTCCAGTTCTTTAATATAGATGCTGGTAAATCTTGTGTTATCCTGACTGTGGCTACATGATACTTGAATTGTTTTTTTTCTGGCTACTTGCAATATTTTGTCCTTGACATGGGATCTCTGAAATTTGGCTATAATATTCCTGGGAATTTTCATTTTAGTATCTCTTTCAGGAGGTAATCAGTGTATCCTTTCAATTTCTATTTTACCCTCTGGTTCTAGAATATTAGGGCAGTTTTCCTTGATAATTTCTTGAAAGATAATGGCTCTATTTTGGATCATGACTTTCAGGTAGTCCAATAGTTTTTAAATTATCTCTCCTGGACCTATTTTCTAGGTGAGTTGTTTTTCCAATGAGATATTTCACATTGTCTTTTTTTTTTCATTTGTTTGGTTTTGTTTTATTGTTTCTTGATTTTTCATAAAGTCTGGAACTTCCATTTCCTTAATTCTAATTTTTAAGGCGTTTTCTTCAGTGAGCTTTTTGTACCTCCTTTTACATTTGGCCAATTCTACTTTTTTCCCCCAATTCTACTTTTTGAAAAGATTTTTTTCCCCAGTGAATTTTTGTGCCTCTTTTTCCATTTGGGCAATTCAGCTTTTCAAAGCGTTCTTCTCCTCACTGTTTTTTTGTACCTCTTCTACCATTTGACCTAGTTTGTTTTTTAAGGTGTTATTTCCTTCAGTATTTTTGTGCTTCCTTTACCAAGCTGTTGACCCTTTTTTCAGGATATTTTTGCATCACTCACATTTCTCTTTCCAATTTTTCTTCTACCTCATTTACTTGATTTTGAAAATCCTTTTAGAGTTCTTACATGACCTGAGACCAATTCATATTTTTCTTTAAGACTTTGGATGTAGGACTTTTGACTTTATTGTCTTCTGAGTGTGTGTTTTGAACTCCCTTGTCACCACAGTAGCTTTCTACAGTCAGAATATTTTTCTGTTGTTTGCTCATTTTCTAGCCTATTTCTTGACTTTTAATGCTTTTGCTAAAGTGGAACTCTGCTTTCAGAGTGAAGCGGATATTGTCCTAAGCTTTGGGGATTTTGTGCATATGTTTTCAGAAATACTTCTAGGGACCTGTAAATTTCCAGTTCTTCCAAGATGGTATGATCTAAGGAGAGGTGTTACTACTCTCCTGGCCTGTGATCTGGTCTGTGAGTAACCAGAAGCCCTCTTTTCTGCTCTGGAACTGTGAAGAGAATCCCTACTCCACTGTGACTGCAAGGTCTATTGTGCTAGTGATCCTCCCAGTCCTGGGATTCCCACCCAGGACTATAACCTGGATCAGAGTATGAGAAAAGCAAAAGAGTCCTGCCCCCTAGGAACAAGAAAGAGACTCCTATGATCTCTTTTTTTCTTTTCTTTTGGGGCAATGAGGGTTAAGTGACTTCCCCAGGGTCACACGGCTAGTAAGTGTCTGAGGCCAAATTTGAACTCATGTCCTCCTGAATCCAGGGTTGGTGCTTTATCTACTGTGCTACCTAGCTGTACCCACATCCCCATGATCTCTTTCTGATCAGCTGTTTGACTCCCTTACTATCTGAGAATTCCAGAAGTAGCCACTACAGCTGCTGATTCAGTGGCTCCCAATACCTGCTCCTGGTTTGCTGAGGCTAGGTCTATGCTGCACTTTCAGCCAGATACTATAGACCTTTCCTGCTGACCTTCTAAGTTGTCTTTGACTAGAAAATTATTTCACCCCATCCTTTGGTGGGTTCTGTCATTCCAAGAATTATTTTATGGCATGATTTAAAGGGATTTGGAGGGATTTGTGGGAGAGGTCAGGGCAGTAGCTGCCTTTTCTCTGCCATCTTGGCTCTGCCTCCATGGTGATTTTCTTTAAGCATAGAGTTTACCATGTTATTCCCCTGTTCAAACTCTAGGATCAAATATGAACTCTCGCACACTTTGAAAACTTCTTACAACCTGGACCCAAGCTATTTTTTGAGTGTCATAAGCTACTCCACTTCCCACATCCTACAGTCTAGTCACACTGGCATCTCTGCTCCTCACACATGACACACCATCTCTTGTCTCCATGCCACGTGTACTGACCATTCCCCATGGCCAGTGTCTCTTCTCAACTTCTCCTCACAGAACCACCCACTTCCTGCAACTCAGTTGTTCCATTTTTGGAGAGCACTAATGGAAAGTTCTCCTTTTTAAAAGTAAAACTCTGCCTTCTTGTAACTTATACCCACTGGTCCTTATTCTCCCCTCTGAGATTCAAGCATAAATTTTTTATTTGTTTGTTTTTTGTGTTGTTTTTTTCCAAGCATAAACTTCTATGTGACAGCCTTTCAGATATCTGGTTATGCCTTTCAGGACCATCAAAACTTCTATTTTCCAGTCCAGTCATCCCCAGTTTCTTAACTATTCCTCATTCAAGATGATTTCCTGGTCCCTCACCATCCTGGTTACCTTTCTCTACCTGTGTGCAATCCTTGGAACAGAAGGTAGAAAACAAAACTAAACACAATATTCCATATTTGGCACAACTAGGGAAGAGCACAATAGGACTATCATCTTCTGGACCTTACACTTTATTAATGTAACCCAAAGTTAGAATTAAAGAACTACTCACCCATTCTGATGCCTCTCACCTATCCTAACCAGATGCAGCTCTGACTAGAACAGCATTCTATTCAATAAAGTCCCATGGCTCCCTAATTCCTCTGAGAAGAAATAGAAAATCTTCTGTCTTTTAAGTCCTCCATGATCTGATCCAATCTTTTAACCTCCTACTCCCTAATATATATTCTTTGATCCACTGACACTGGCAAACACTCCATCTTTCAGCTCTGGGCATTTTCTCTGGCTGTCCCCGATGCCCTTCTCCATTCTGACTAATGACTTCCTTGGCTTCCTTTAAGTGTCAACTAAGAACCCACCTTCTACAGGAAGCCCTCCCTGACCCCTCTTAATTCCAGTGCCTTCTCTCTGTTAATTATTTCTTAATTGTCCAATATATGGTTGATTTTGCACATTTTTATTTGCTCACATCTCACTATATTGTAAGCTCCTTGAAATCAGGATCTGTCTTTTGCCTCTTTTTTGTATCCCCAGGATTTAGCACAATGCCTGGCATGTGTTAGGTGCTTAATAAATGTTTTCTTTTCTTTTCTTTCTTTTTCTTTTCTTTTCTTTTTTTTTTTTTTTTGGTGAGGCAACTGAGGTTACTTGACTTGCCCAGGGTCACACAGCTAGTAAGTGTCAAGTGTCTGAAGTCAAATTTGAACTGAGGTCCTTCTGAATCCAGGGCCGGTGCTCTATCCACTGCGCCACCTAGCTGCCCCTTAATAAATGTTGATTGGTTGATTGATTGATTGCTCTCCTCTTTGATCCAGTAACATTGACACCCCCACCCTTTGCTGTTCTCACATAGGACACTCTTATCTCCTGACTGAGAATTTTCATGGGCTGCCCCCCATGGATAAAATGTTCTCCCTCCTCATCTCCACCTCCTGCCTTCCCTGGCTTCCTTCAAGTCTCAGCTAAAGAATCCCCTTTTGCAAGAACTCTTTCCCAGTCCTCCTGAATCTCAGTGCCTTCCCTCTTACACCCCCAATTTATATTGTATACATCTGGTTTAAACATAGGTGTTTGGGTGTTGTCTCCCCTGTTAGATTTTAAACTCCCTAAGGATGGGGACTCCTTTTTGCCTTTCTTTGTCTCCTCAGTGCTTAGTGCCTGGCACGGAATTGGTGCTTCATAAATGCCAGTTGACTGACTATATTTGTACTGTTGATTTCTTTTTAAACCAAAGTTCAGAACTTTATATTTAACTTATCAAATTTCACTTCATTAGATTCAGCCCAGGATTCTGGCCAATACACAATAAGAAAAATTTAGCCTGGGACAGTTTTCAAATTTCTAAAACAAGTTTAGAATAACCAAAATGTTTCAGTCAGCCGACCCTTAATCTATTTTTAAATGGGGGGGGATAGATTCACTAACACCTGCTAGGGCAAAATTCAGCAAACATCACCAAAAGAGTCATTTCATTACATTGTAAAACTATTCAGGGGATACATTGTGATCAGTAAACGAGTTCCCGGGAAAAACCACAAAATTCTTCAGTAGTAACATGAGTTACCATTTTCTGCCAGGTGTATCTAGGTTTCCCTTGCCATAGCTTAGTTTGAAATGTCAAAGATAGCCTTGCTTGCTCACAAAAAATAGCTTGCCTTTCTAATGAACAATATATCTGAGATAATAAATAAGGGCATCCTCAGAGCTTTTCACTGCAAATCACTCCTAGAATACACAGCCTCTGTGTTCTACTTTAGGTAGATGCGATCAATCAAGGAGCTTTTATTAAGTGCTTATTATGTGCCAAGCACTCACCGAGAGCTAGGGATACAAAAACAGTCCCTGTCCTCAAAAAGCCATAAGGGAATCTACATTTAAAAAGACTTTCTGGGCTTTGATATTACTCAAAGCACATGAATCAGTATTGGACTAATAAATAGATCATTTTCCTAAATTTACCCCTTGAGTACTGTGGGTCCAGAAGTCCATTTTCCCTTTGAAAGTTAGCACATGTTTCTTATCTTCTGATCTTTGTCTGATACTAGGAAACAATAGGAACCCCTTCCATAGGCTAGTTTCTATACTGCACCAAAGTTTTTGTGCAGAGGTTGGGTTCTCTGACAGAGTAGGGCCAAACTTTCATTAACTGAAGTTGCCACCTCACAAAAAAGCACTGACAAAGATAGCTAATAACTAAGACAAACAAGAAAAAGACTCCACAGGGAGAAAGAATAACAGGGTGACTAGAGCTACAAAAAGGCTAAGATTTGTGAAAGAGGGAATAACTGGTGCTGATGAGATAAGAGCCTAGAAGCTTTTTTTTTTTTTTAAGGAGTGACAAAAGGCACATGAATTCCAGTTTGGAAACTCTCTTGTGCTAATCAGTAGTGGGATTGGGCCCATAGTAACCCTTACGTTTCCGACCTTGGAATCTTTTTAAAATTTGTGTTTGTACTAAGCTAGAAATCTCTGCCTATCCCCAAAGTCTGCATTTCTAATCTGTGTTAAATACCTTTCTCCAGCAATATTGTTTTACAGTAGAGTTCAGCTAAGGATCCTGTTGTGCTATGCCAAAAGAATCTAAATGGAAGGGAAATGGGGGGCAGCTAGATGGTGCAGTGGATAGAGCACCGGCTCTGGAGTCTGGAGGACCTGAGTTCAAATCCGGCCTCAGATGCTTGACACTTACTAGCTGTGTGACCCTGGGCAAGTCACTTAATCCCAACTGCCTCACTAAAAAAAAAAACAAAAAAAAACAAAAACCAATAAATGGAAGGGAAATGACCCCTGGCTTGTAATAGGTGGCAAATGACCATATCTGGGGTGGAAGGTTGACCCAGTTCTACTTTATCCACTTGACTCCAACTCAATAGACATAAATACTCCTAGTAAGGATCACAGGGTAATAGAGTGGGAAGGCACCTCAGAAGTAATCTAGCCTAACTCCCACATTTCACAGATAAACATATGAAAGCCTAGGGAGGTTAATTGACTTGCCCAATAGGTAGTTAGCATCAGAGGCAGGATTCGAACCCAGCTCCAGTCAGAACTCCATAGCCAATACTCTTTCCACTGTTCCATGCCACCTCAAGACTTTTCCCTAACTTAAAAAGAGAAAGCAAAATAAAAGAAAAGAAGGTTCCTGAGGAATGACAAAGGTTGTACTTTAATCAGTCTCAACAATTCAAGCTAGAAAAATACCCCACCAGTGGCCAAGATGGAGAAATGATGCTAGTAAGTAAGGATAAACTAAAGGACAGTTACTTGAGTCCCAGAACAGTTGTGGGCAGAGATAATGCACTGAGTTTCAGTTAAAGATTTGAGGCATATTTTATTTGAGGCTGTGGATAAAAGCTGTGTTGGATTAAGCAACAATTAATAACAATTAAGAATTAGTGAGGAAGGTACCAAATGGCAACTGGCTATTTGATTTCTTCAATAATGGTCTTGATGTATCATCCTGATCCATATAGCCTTCAAGATCAAATATAAAATCCCCATTCAGCCTGTAAAACCCTTCACAACCTGGTCTCTTCCTACCTTTCTAGTTTTCTTACCTTACTCCCTCTCACATACTCCAATCTCTTGTCTCCATAATTTTGTCTGGGCTGTCCCCAGTGCCTGGAATGCACTCTATCCTTAATTCCATCTCTCAGAATTCCTTCAAAAGTCAGCTGTAGCACCACCTCATTTTGGATCCCCATCCCCAAGCTGCCTCCTGGAAATTACCTTACATTTATTTTACCTATATCATTTACTGTTACGTGTCTATGTTTTCCCTCAATAAAATGTAAGTGCCCTGAGGATAGGGTTTGCTTCACTTTTGGTTTTGTATCTCCCTGCACATAACATCCACTTAATAAATTTTTGTGAATAATTGACTGAATAATCACCAACTCCTTTTCTCACTGAAAACCCAGCTGGTTTTACAAATCCAAACAAGTAGAAGGGACTTCAGGAGATCACAAATTTATACTCCCCATGCCCCCATGTCTTCTACATAGCTGTTTTCCTTAATGAAAATGACTGAAAGCATTTATACGTAGGCCAAGATCTAATTCCAAATTTGCCACTAACTTGCTTTGTGACCTTTGGCCAGTCACTTCATCTCTCTCATGTGTAGGATCAATGAGTTGGATGGCATGATCTTTAAGACTTTTAGCTCTAAGTAGTCTAGGTATAGCATGCCTTGCTTTATATTTTATGTAGATTTAATCATGATGATGATTATAACATTTACATAATGCTTTAAGGTTTACAAAGAGTTTTATATATTTTATCTCACTTGGTCCTCACAACAACTTTGGGAGGTACATACTATTTTTATCATCACTATTTTCAGGATGAGGAAACTAAGGCAGTGCTCAGAGGTTAAGTGACATGCCCAGGATCACAAGGCTAGTAAGTATCTGAGGCAGGATTCAAACTCAGATCTTCATGACTCCAAATCTAACATTTATCCACATTTATCACACATCAATTCATTCCACAATGCAGATTGACCACTCAATTATAACTTACAGTGTTATAATATATTACCATTAAGAAAATGTAAGTGCCATGCAGACATCCTCAAAAAAGGGAGAAAACTGTCTCAGGGACATTCATTTCCAAACCAAACCTTGCTTGGTCATGTAACGATTAGAATGATACCACCTGCTGGAAACTTGCTATAGGAAAGCTCCGCCACGAGGAGAAGGCGCCTGAGGACAAGACATGTGGTTTTTCTTTGGCGTCAGGAAGTGACATTCGCTTGTGGGAAGAAGAGGGGGTGAGGCTGGTGCTCTTGCTCTCTTTTTGTCAGGACTCTGGTTGAGAGTGGAGCTAAAGATGCGCCCTCCCTTTGATAGATAGATGAATCTAGGCCTTTCTCTTTCTCTTTACCAAATTCTCATTCTCCTTAATAAATGCTTAAAAGTCTAACTCTTGCTAAAGCTTATAATGTATTGGCGATCACTCATTAAATATTTTCGACAGACTAGCTAGAATTTTAGCCCTTACAGTCAATAAGCTAACTCAAGTTGTGCCAAGTGGTAAAAGATAGCAAGAAATCATTTGTGCTAGCAGACCTAGAAACTCTCAGCAGTAGACATCTGCTTCGCCCATGCTAACATATTTAGAATGATACCCCTAGTTGGCCAAAGATTGAGGAGTGTGGATGGGGGGGTGCATGGGAGGGAAGAGGCATTGTCCTATGCCAACCATTAGCTCTTATCAGTGCCAAAAAGATCCCAGTTCTATAAATGAAAAGCAGAGATGAGCCAAAATGATACCATAGACTAGCAAGAAAATGGAGGAGCCCAAAGAAGGGAGGATGGTACAAAAATAGGGAGGAAGGTAAGAAAGAGCTAAATGAGGTTGAGCAAAGGAGTGTCCATTAATGGAAGCTGGCAGGAGTGAATGGGGTGCCAAAAAAAATAACCATAAAAACATCCCCCCAGTGGGAAAGGAAGAAGGGAAACTGCTAAATGTTAAGAAAGCAATTACACATATGAGAGAAACTAGAAAAGAAAGACTACAGCTGACACAAATTCATTATTTTATTATTAAATTATTATATAATTTCCTAATTATATGAATTTATAATTATATAAAATAATTATATAATTAAAAGCTGGGTATATCCTAGCAAATGCCTAGCCCTCACTCCCTTTTTGGAAAGACAGAGGCAGGATAGCAAGAGTCCTTGGATCAAGGATTTAAACTCTAAAGGGACTTTGTAGGTCATAGGATCATAAACTAAGAGTCAGAAAGGCCCTCAGAGGCTGTCTACTCAAACCTCCTCTTTAAAATGGGGAAACTGAGGCCTACAGAGGTAAAGTAACTTGGCGTCACACAAGTAGAAAGTGACAGGGTAAACATTTACAGTACCACAGTCCTACAAGGGAGTCCCACCAGCCCCCATGGTGATTCCACACCTTTATGGCTAGAAGGTGCAGAGCCTGGACATCCCTGTTATTTCTCATGAGGTGGTATAAGGGGAAGAACACTAAATTTGGAGTCGAATCTCAACTCTAATTCCTAGTGTGTAAAAGTCATACTACATTAAAATACCAACTTTTAAAAAATCTTGGAAAGCAGGCTCAAGCTAACAATGAGCACGCCCCTTCACAGGTAGGAGTAAATGGTGTAAAATAGTTAGTAAATGGTGCCTTAGTAACTTTGGGATTTCCAGTTTTGGAGCTTTCTGGGCCTTGATCTCCTCATTTACAAAATGAAGGGAATAAATTATTTCCAAGGTCCTACTAACTCTAAATCAGAGGTTAACCAAGGGTCCATGAATTCATTTCTTGAATGTCCTTTTAACTGTATTTCAATAAAACTGGTTTCCTTTATAATTCTATTACTTTATTTTATGTATTTAAAACCATGATTTTGAAAAGGGGTCTACAGGCATCACTAGACTGATTGCCCGAAGGGTCCACAGGGTGAGCACGTGTGTGCGCATGCATACACACACACACACACACACACACACACACACACACAAAGAGAACAACTTTCTGCTTTAGTGAGGCAAGTAGAATCGGGTGAGTCAGAGAAAGGGTGGGTTTCATCCCCACATTCAGAAGGGCTCAAGAATTACAGAAACTTCCAGATGTCTGAGATCTGCTTCAACCAAAAGTAGGGCCCCAAGAGGGTCCCTTGAGTTCCCCTTGACCCCCATTTGCTCCACTACTGCTTCTCTGGGTTCTAGGTCCTCAAGGAGTTTTCCATATAAGAATGTGAAAGAAGATAAAGGACACAAGAAAGAAGGGGATACAGAATCCCCAGTAGCAGCAGATGAGAAGGAGAATTCCTACAGTAAGAGAGCTCCCATGTAAGGAATGAAGATAAGTCAGGGAATGCCTTCTAGAAAATGTCCTCCAGGGGCAGCTAAGTGGCACAGTGGAGAAAGCACCAGCCCTGGATTCAGGAGGATCTGAATTCAAATCCTACCTCAGACACATGACACTTACTAGCTGTGTGACCCTGGGCAAGTCACTTAACCCTCACTGCCCCACAAAAAAAGAAAAAAAGAAAATGTCTTCCAAAAATAATAGAGTGGGGGGAGGATAAGGGAAAAAAAACCACCCTATCTGCTATGGCTCCTCCCTGTCCCCAGTCTCACTCTTCACTATTCCCAGAGCTCTCTATTCCACATTTTGGCTCTATATCTCAGCTGTAGGCTTCCTAATCCCCAACTAGGACTCCTCCCTGCCCAATATACTGTTAAGGGAAACTCATTTCAAATCTTAGGAGCCCCCACTAAAGACTTGAAGTTGTGAGATTCCCCCACTCCCACTGCCAAGCAGGTGGGGAAGAAAACCCCTAATTCTGATGCCTATATATATATATATTTGGTGAGGCAATTGGGGTTAAGTGACTTGCCCAGGGTCACACAGCTAGTAAGTGTCAAGGGTTTGAGGCCGGATTTGAACTCAGGTCCTCCTGAATATAGGGCCAGTTCTCTAACCACTGTACCACCTAGCTGCCCCCCTGATGCATATATTCTAAACTGAAATTTAGAGGACATTTCTTTGTTGAATCTTTGTTACAAATGGAGGTTAGGTCTCCTGGCTAATCTGCAAAGGCTGTTATTGTTTGTCCTTTGTTTTTGAAGATTAAGGACATCACAGGGATGGTATCTCGACTTTGGAGTGAATTGGATTTGTGAGGCAGAGTTGCACAAAGTCCTCAGCCTACCTCTCTCTTCCAGGGTCATCAAAGTCTAGTGGCAAGACAAAAATCAAGATAACTGGAGATTGTCTGGGATGCAGTAGATGACCCTGGCATCTTCAATGGCTGACCAAGCTGTAAAGTGCTCCACAGAGCTTATGTCAACCACCTTCATGGCTGTTGGAAGAAATGTGCCCATTTCATATGTTTGGTGTAGACATACTCCTTACTCACTGATGAATTTGAGGCCTCTTGTTTACCCTCAACTTGGTTTAGCCCATTTGCCGAAACTGTTTTACCAGAGTGTGGTGACTGAACGTGGTACAACTTCTTGGAGCTACAAGAGAGGGTTGGGTGAGAGGTAGACACCAACAGTGGATAAGCAGCCCCAGAAAGGGCCCAGCAAGCCCTCATACCAGAGGTGCTAGTTCTCCCTGTATACCCCATACACCCACAGAAACTATACATAATGGAAAAAAAAAAGGATTTACTGGTGAGTCTAGGACCCAAACACCATTTAAAACAATGGTGAAGGCTGTTTCAAATTCCAAACAAATAACTTATAAATAAACTTTTGGACACAACAAATACTTCTCCAAGGTTTTGGCTCCCATATTCCTAGTGCATCTATAGAGAGCCAGTCATTAAACATTTACTAGCACACCACTGATCTCTGCAATATATTCTGCACATGGGACAAAGGGGAAGGACAGTGAATGTAGAGTTGCTGCTATCCTGTTTCTATTTTGTCTATTTTATTTTATTTGCATTTTTGCCAAAAAAAAAAAATGTGTTTTTGATGGTACACCACAATTTGGACGTAATCTTCCTAGCAGAAGGACAGTGAGAAGTAACGGTGTACCTCTGGACCTCAAGATGAATCCAAGGGGAAATCAAGATCCGATTAAAATAGAAACCACACCATATTTAACAGTGCATTGACAGGAGTCATTTATTTCTAGCTTTGGAGGTCTCAATAACAACAGGACACAAAATCATCCTACTCCATCAGCTGAATGGCTGTGGGCTGTAATGAAGTGTTTCAAAACCATAATGATCATGACTATTATCCATTGCCTAGGAAAAACACTCATATATTAGTAAAAGGAAGAGAAACAGCCCGGTTACGTGGCATAATTCACATAAAGCAATCCGGGGGAAGACAGCTAAATTCTCGGGGTCATCCACTGGTTCAAGTCACTGTGTACTCATCTGAGGCCCCCTACTGGCTAGGTGTACCCCAAGCATACCAGGTTCTAATCACTGACACCCCCACCCCACCTCCAACCCCCCCACCCCGCCGCCCCAGGCTCTCCCATATGGCATTAAGCTGAGCAGGAGGAGGAGAGATCTCTGATTCTTGCATTGGGAATTTTACCAGAGACAGGAGATATATCAATCCAGTGTATTCATTCATCAAAGCAAATTCAGCTTTCAGTGGTTCGTTTTTGTTTTTGTTTTGTTTTGTTTTTGTTTTTGCAGGGCCATGAGGGTTAAGTGACTTTCCCAGGGTCACACAGCTAAGGTCAAGTGTCTGAGGTCGCATTTGAACTCAGGTCCTCCTGAATCCAGGGCTATTGCTCTATCCACTGTACCACTGAGCTGCCCCCTTTTCAGTGGTTCTTTGTTTCATCCCAGTCCCTCCACTCCACTCTGTTGAGCATCACTTCCTGCTTTTCTACTTCTCTAAGACTTTAATGTTTTATAACTTTTAAAATAAAATTCAATGACTTAACTACTCTCAGTAATATAATGATCCAAGATAATCCCAAGGGACTAATGATGAAGCATATTATCCACTCCCATAGAAAGAACTGATAAAAAGAGTACATACATAAACTATATCAGATTGGTTGCTGTCTTGTGGAGGGGGGAGGAAAGGGAGGAAGGGAAAAAAATTGGAACCCTAAATCTTAAGAAAATGAATGCTGAAAAATATACTTACATGTAACTGGAAAAAAATAAAATAAATGGTTTTTGCATGGAAAAAATTAAAATAAAATAAAATTAGTTTAAAGTCATTAACTCTTCCTTGAGTCTAGTCACTGTAAGGGCTAAAATTCTAGCTATACTGTCTAAAATATCTAATGAGTGGTCACCAATAAATTATAAGCTTTAGCAAGAGTTAGACTTTTGAGCATTTATTAAGGAGAATAAGAACTTTTTAAAGAGAGAGAGAAAGGCCTGATTCATCTATCTGTTAAAGGGAGAGAGCGTTCCTAGCTCCACTCTCTGCCAGAGTCCACACGAAAGAGCGAGAGTCAGAACGCCAGGCTCCCCCTTCTTCCTCCCACCAGCAAATGTCACTTCCTGATGCCAAAGAAAAGACGCATGGTCTTGCCCTCAGAGACCTTCACCTTACAGCGGAGCTTTTCTATAGTAAATCTCCAGCAGGTGGCATCATTCCAATCATTACAGTACAGAATCATAGATTAGACCTAATAGATAATTTAGTCTAGCCCCCTCATTTTAGAAATTAATCCACTAAATTGATCTCATTTGCCCAAAGTCATACAGCTACTTATCAACAGATAGTGAGGGGGCAGCTAGGTGGCACAGTGGATAGAGCACTGGCCCTGGATTCAGGAGGACCTGAGTTCAAATTCGGCCTTAGACCCTTGACACTTACTAGCTGTGTGACCCTGGGCAAGTCACTTAACCCCAATTGCCTCACCCCCCCAAAAAACAAACAAACAAAAAAAAAACAGATAGTGGTCCAGACTCTCCAGACCTCACCACCATGTCTCAGCTGCATTCTTGCCCTGAAATATGCCTCCACTTCTATGGCCATGGAATATCTCTCTGTGCTAGTAGCCCCCCTCCTCCCATTTGTGTGTTCCCCAGGGTTTCTACTTCAGCAACCGGGCCGAGGTCAGCCATCCCTCCTTCTTCTCTTAGTTCTGCTTGTGACTCCAGACTTTACCATCATACCCCAGCTGCTTTCTCACCCCAGAACATGCTTCCCCACTGTGGCTCCCTTCTCCCATTGGGGAGCCCCTCCCAGGACCTTCATTCTGATAAGAGGTATAGGCTAGCCATCCTTCATTTCTCTCCTTGCTTTGCTTCTGACTCTCCAGACTTCATCATTTCTCCCTCAGGCCATCTTCCCTCAGTTAGAATGTAAGCTCCTTGAGGGTAGACAGTCTTTTTGCTTATATTTGTATCTCTAGGACATAGCATGGCATCCAGCACAGAGAATGTGCTTAATAAATACTTGCTGACTGCCCAGCTAACTTCCTTACTCCTAGTTCAACCCTCCTTCCATGAAGAAAAGGTGTTTTATTGGCAGTCCTAAGTAGAAATTACAGTTTAATGATTTCTGTGCCTTCCTTTAAATAAGCCACTTATATGATAATCCAGATTAATTGCGATTAAGTATTTTTATAATGTTCTTTATAGGTTTCCTTTAAATAACAACCTATCCTAATGCATATTAAATTATTCAGTTTTGAAAAATTTCAATTTACACACAATTTCTGGAGCATAAATACTATCTTATAAAAGGTTTGCCTATAACAGGACAGCAGATGAGCAAATTACAAACACATTTTGCTCATTTGTCCATGACTTGGGAACTCAGAAATAACTATCAATATCTAATAGGCACGATTTCTACTAGTTCACTAATATTGTATATGAAGTCCTTTGCAAACCTTACAGAACTATAGAAACATCAGCCAGAGCCATAACTAGGGTGAGGCAAAAAAGGCTTTATCCCAGGTCACCAAAATTTGAAGGGAAGCACTTCCTCTCTCAGTAGGCCTCTAACCCACAGCCTACTCACTTCATTCCTCCACTAGCCTTACACCATGGTCTCCTGTGTCCAATGGATGACCACCTCCGCTCCCTTCCCCAAGCCCCAGGCCATAGTCTCCTGTTCTGCCCCTTGCCTGGGAACCAGAAACTCACCACATCTGTCACATTCTCATCACACCCCAGGGCTTAAGGGACACTATCCATGTTTTCTGCCTGTCACCTTCTCTGAGGAAATGGGGGAGGGGTCAGAATTCACTGGCTGTGCTGCTGGTACACAGGCCAAACATGTTTCAAGTTGAGACAACCCTTCCTGGGCACAGCTGTAGCCAGCTGTGACTGGTTCACAGGAAAGCCACCCTTGGCACAATGAAGGCAAAGGTCTGGGGTGCCAGAGGTGGGAGTCCAGCCACTAGCTTCCTTATAGTCTCTTCCCAACCCCCATCATCATCACCATCACAACCACTACCACTGACTTACTGCAGGCACCAGCTTTTTTATAGTTCTGACATATACTATTATTATTATTATTATTATTATTATTATAGCTAGACATTTCATTTATATTTTAAATGCTTGTAACACAAAGGAGGGCATTTCTTTAAAAGTATTTCTAGGTCAATGATCTTCATGGGAACCATTTTGCACTGTCTTCTTACCTTTGGTAAGAGGAGAAAAGATGGAGGAACATTTTCCACAGAAGAATTTGTAGCAGATTTTTTTTTTAATCCATTGAGGTGCATTTAGAGCTCATAGATTAAAAGCTGAATCATTAATGTTTCATATCTTCCCCCAAAGCAAGCAGCAACTGGCGATATCAGATGTTACTTATGTGATGGATTTTGAGGTGTTCATTTTAACATAAAAATCACTGAAAAACTAAGATGTTTATAATATTTGGGCAATAATAAATTAGGTAATAAAATTACTGTGATAATTTTCTATTGTCAAGGAATAAAGAACAGAACAAAGCATGTCAATAAAACTAAACATGAAGTTCTTTTGCATTAATGATTTCCACAAAAGAGCAGTAAATTATGTAGGAACAAGTAAACTATAAGTCCATAGTAAATTTGAATTCATTAGTGGAAGATGTATTAAAAATTTAATGGCAGTATAACATTTTATTGCAGAATCTCCCCCTAACAAATGTTATTTACAAATGGGAAGTTTATCATTACCTAATAGTCAATGCCAATTAAAATTTATAAAGTACTTTGAGATATTGGGTGAAAGAGAGAAAGGACAATAAGTCTTTCTCTGGATTGATCTTTCCACAGCATTTAATGTTATGGACCACCCCTCTCTTTTTCCTAGAATTCCATAACCTCTGCTTGCCTGGCTCTCCTACCTCTCTGTTTCCTCCTGCCGACAAAATGTGGGGATAGCTGCCCCAAAGATATTTAATTCAATCTATTAATCAACAAGCACTTATCAAGTGCTTACTATGTACCTAGCACTGTACTGGGGACTAAGGATACAAAGATAAAAGTGAAAGCTCTGCCCTCAAAGAGTTTGCATTCTATTGGGTGATAGAGGATAGTTTTTACCCCTTTTTCTTTTAATATTATTTGAGATAGATGATAGTTTATAGCTAGATCAACAGATTGGTAGGGAGATAGAAAGACAGAGATAGGTAGACAGACAGACAGAGAGGGCGAGAGAGAAGGGGAGAGAGGCAGAGAAAAAGGGGAGGGCAAGTATAATAAATGCATTAAAGCATGGAAAGAATTACACGAACTGATACAGAGTGAAATAAACAGAACAAAACCAAAAAACAAAAACCAATAGATTTGATTCTAACAATGGAAATGGAAAACAATGGGAAAATGGAAAGAATGACCACCATAAAACAAAGGAAAAGGAAGGGTACAAATTTATAAACAACAAACTTAGCCCCAAAAATAGATATAAGAAAAAGCACATTTTTCTCCCACTCCTTTACAAAGGTGAAAACTTGTTCATGGGGGTGGAACACTGCACATATTTTCATATTTTTTTATGTATTAATAGTTTTTGCTGATTTTTAACTTCTCCTTTCTCTTTTATTTTTCTTCTTATATGGATGGCCCTCAAAGAGGGAAGAGGGGAAGGGGAAATTCAGGTGATATAAAAACAGAACATATATATAAAAAAAATGTTAAGTTTTTCTTTTTTCCTAATTTTCTTGGCACCAAGAGTCAGCCTCTAGTTCCACAATGTTAATGACTTAGTACTGGAAAAACTCTTTAGTTGGTTATGAGCATTATACATGTGATTAGGAAAGCTGTAATCTATGTACTATCCGTACACTCTAAAATTTTAACATCTAGTACATAGACTAACTCTTACAATGTCTCCATTGCTGATGGAAGGAATTTTAGCACCATATTATCTGTGTGACCTCCCTGGGTCTCAGTTTGTATATGTGTAAAATCAAGGAGCTGGATTAAGTGTTCAGTGAGGTCCCTTCTAAATCTAGGTCTATGATCCTATTAAGTTGGACAGGTTAAAATTATAGGGAACGAATAACATGAAATTCTCATTTCAGCAAAAATGATCAATCCCTTGTGTGGCAGCTAGATGGCGTAGTGGATATAATGGTGGATCTGTTTCCTGAGTTCAAATCCAATTTCAGACACTAGCTCTGTGACCCTGGGCAAGTCATTTCACCTCATGTCTTAGTTTCCTCATCTGTTAAAAGGGAATAATAATAACATCTACCTCCTAGAGTGGTTATGAAGATCAAATGGGAAAATATTTGTAAAGCACTTAGTATAGTGCCTGGCACATAGTAGGTGCTTAACAAGTGCTTGCTCCCTTCCCTCTTTTCTCTATCCCCTTTTCAAAGTGTTTTCTAATGGATACTAAATTGCAATGTGGAATTTAACATGTCTCTATATAAACTGAATTCATAAATCTGGTTACGGAGTTGAGAGTAAGAATGGGAGGGAGTCCTGCAATATGAGATGACATAGTCTAAAATGTCTCGATATTCCTGAATCACCTAAGCCTCCCTCCAATTTCTGGAATACCCAATTGGGATGCTTAAAACAAGAACCAATCACTAAATCTTCCCATTGTATAATAGCAAGAAATTCCCCAGCAACCTGTAATTGCTCCTTTAACCAAAGATGAGCTGCAGGCTATTGTTAAGAATACAAGATATAAAATTGCCCTTTCTTACAAGATTCTCATTTCCCTCAAGTCCATGGATTTTTGCTTTTTGCTTTTTGTTTCTTGTTTTATTTTCTTTTGCGGGGAAATCAGATTCATGTTCCCGGTGTGGGGAATGGGTTAGGGGTGGGGAGAGAGAACCAATCATTTCATATTTACCTTTCAGACCCCGTGAATTGAAATCACTGAGGCCAAACTTGCCAAACACAAACAGACATTCTTTTTTTTTCCCCCTCTGCCTCCTTCTTTGTTGTCTCTTTCAAATCTATTCCAGCCTCTCCTGAATAAACCTTCCGAGAGGACTTTTACATAACTTGCAGGAAACAATGGGCAACTGAGCCAGGACAGATTCCACAGAGTCCACCCTGGTGGGGCTACTTGGATTGTGTTTTCTCACACAAGTGGAGTACACAGGACACATTTTTATGCTTCAAGCCGAGCTCCCTGGCTTATCTGTTGTAAACTCTGGCTTCTGCACAGTGCCACGACACTCACTATTTCCTAGAGAACGGATTCTGAGAAAAAAGAAAGAGCCCCACTTCCCTAGAAACATTAAATTAACACAAGGGATCTGTAAACGAAACAGCAGACGTTTGAAAGCTTTCCCCTTGACTGTTTCCTGCCTTCTTGGAAAATTTCTACATTAAAATAGATTGGATTACACTACAGGGCCAGTTGCTACTCAAGGAACCCCCCCCCCCAACATGCAATAAAGTTCTCATTTTTAAAAATTTAATTTCCTTTAGTTTGTATAGTGTCTTTGGCTTGTTGAGATCAGAAGACAGTGTGTGGAGTGTGTGTGTGTGTGTGTGTGTGTGTGTGTGTGTGTGTGTGTGTGTGTGTGTGTGTGTGTGTTGGGGGGGATTGAGGAGCTATGCCTCACAATGGACAAAACTTTCCACAAAATTGACTTGCAAATGGTGGGGGGAGAGAAGGAGGTGGGGGAGGGGAGAGGGAAAAAGGGAGGAGAATAGACTGGGGAAGGTGCAGGCATAAGAATGTACAATAGCAATACTGAATTTAAAAATCCGAAATTTTGTCAGAGGTGTCAGGGACTTAAGAACTCACCAGCTCCCCCTCTTTCCTTCTCCCTCCTCCACCCCCCCTCCATTTTACAAATAAGGAAACTGTTCTGCTCCCTGGGTCTCCTAGGCTCTTTACTTGGTGGACACAAAGGAATAAAATGACCTAACAGTGTTCCCAGGGAGTCAGAAACAGAAGCAGGACAGTTTGCTCAGCCCAGACTGGCTGCAAGTTAGTCCAATATGGGAATCCCGCACTGCCCGACTGTACATTTCAGCATCACACAGAAAGCCTTTGTGAAAGATGTTAATTTCACCTCTTTGTAAGTTTCCTGTTTTCAGCAGCTCTAAATGGGAAAGTTCCCAGGTTTTATTTCTGAGACTTTTTTTTTTTTTTGCTGCTAGAGCACCTATCCTGATTTTTACACATTTCTTGGGATGTTTAGGGGGTTGCTTCTGCCATACTTATTCCCTATACTACATGAAGAAGACTATTTGTGCTTTCTAGTAGATGAAACTAAAACATTCAATTCTAATATAGGACTCAGTGCTAAATTCAAATATTCAAAAGGCACATTAGTAGGACTCTGGGCAACATACTTAACTATGCATGAAAGTGACAAAGCTAATTTCCAAAAGTTGCAGCTGCACAAAATATTCAATGGATCATCTAACAAGCATGCAGCCCCCTAGGAGCAAAAACCTAGGAAGAAGTTTTCCTGATTTTCTGCAAGTATTAGGGAACAGGCAAAGTCTGCCATCATGCATTGATATATTTTTTAAGACCAGAAAAATATAAGAATACCATTTCTTTGCTGTTTTGAAATTATCAAGCATTTTCCCCCAAGGCTAAAATTTTTAGCAAACTGGAGAGCCATAGAGAAATCCTGTATCTTTGCATCACGTGCTGTTTTAAAACTGAAACTTCCTCATACTCTAACAGGTATGTAGTTTGTGAAAGGAAAGGAAAAGGGCCAAATGTAGACATTTAATTTGACAACACAAATAGCAGTGTAATGGTATTTCTAGCCAAAATTCAACAACCAACTATGTCTCCTAAAGAGCAATAACATTATGGTGGTTTAAATGAATATCAACACTTTAAATGGTCAATACTTACATTTAAAAAAAAAAGAACATAGTTTTTGCATGATCACAAAAGGTTAAGAATACCTGGTTATGATGTGAAGGTTATTTCTAACTTGCACCGAAACATTTTCCACTATTATTCTCATAGGTGAATCCATGGCAAACACATACACACACAAATAAAAATGAAGAGTTGTAAAACAAAATTAAGTGACTGTGGAAGTTTTTTCAACTTTTTATGAATCATGATTTTATTCTTCATAATCAAAGAATAATCACCATGCCTGATGATTATAGAAGAATTGGAACTACTTGAGCCTACTTCCTCCTAAATGGTATTTACGAAGTTCCTCATTGCTGGAAAATTTGTTGCCTCTTGTTAAAATATTTATGAAAATAGAAAATCAGACCAGAGAACAGGGGCAAGAATAGTTCTTGTTGGTTTGCTTGAATTTCCGATATTTGCCATTAAATAATGTTAAATATCAGAGTCCTCTGCTTTGACCAATTTCTTGTTTGTCTAGTTTAAAAAATCAGATGAAGAGAAAAGTAATGAACAAGTTAAAAATAATTAATACTGACCAGCTAAAAGTAGTTTTCAATAACTAGAAGGTAAATTAGAATTACTAATCTTTAGTATTTTTATGCTTTCTCACAGAAAACAGATTTTAATCATTAAATTCCAAATGTTATTTATTATAAGTATACATGTTATAATAGTTAAGTATATTTTTTCAATATATTCTTACTTATTTTTTAAACTTAAACTACTTCACCAAAGTTTAGTTTTAGTTTATGGTTTAGTTCTTAGCATACAAAGCTTGGGCTTTACGTAATGAAAAACAGCAAAACTTCTTCCCAACCAAAGGGGAGTGAGTATTCAGAAAGCAAATATTTCAAACATTTTTATAATTAAAGCCCAGTTTTTCTACAGAAGAAAAGAAGCCAAAGTACAATAACCATAAATCAAAAGCAGTGTAGTAATTAGTAACATCGATAATGACGAGTAATGTCTCATTTATACGACCCTGACTTTTATATTTCTGCAGTAGTATATATTGGATTGCTTTCTTTCTTTTTTTTTTAATAAAGGAAAAAAATTCCTTGTTTAAAGTGAAGGATTTTATTACAAAAGAAGAAAAAGGGTTCCTACTTCCCCCTCTCTCTTTTAGAAATTGGTAGATTAATTTTAATTATTGAAAGTATTAACATTACCATAGCATCACAGCATAGAAAACCAAGATAATAAGACTGAATAGAGACTGTGGGAAATAGCTTTGACTGCTTTGAATTATGCTTTCCTAGAAAGGCTTCTAAAATATCAATATTATACCTTAAAAACTCTGTTTTGAATTACAAAATGTGCAAAACCAATAAAAGATAGGAAAGCTAAACTTCTGTAATGCATGCAGATTTAACCCAAAAGCATACTTTCAAAATAAGTACTTTAAGAAGCTGAAAATGATACACAATATCAGCCTTTAAACATATGTCTGTAAATCCTATAAAGAATTCTCAAAGGGGAACTCATTAAGCCAGGTAAGTAAAAGCTATGTCTCCTGAAGGGCTTGAGAAGGGAAATTGATCACCTATTTTTTTTTTTTTTTTTTTTTGCTTAGCTGCTTCTACCCTACCACTCCGTCTCCTGAACAGAGAGAAGGCTGAGCTACCCTTAGGACATGGACTGATATATTTTGCTCTTAGAAGACAATGGGGGGGGGGAGGATAAAAGGGAATAAAACAGAGCCATTTTAGTCTTTCTGCTGTTCCATTTTTCTGTCTTTCTGTTGGATGAAAAATTCCCCAATATCTACTCATAGATATCACATTGCTCAGAGAATTGGATATTAGAAAGTTCCCTGGGAAGGAAAAAACCACTGGAAAATGAACTGACTTCTTTTAAAAGACCCTGGATTGAGATTCGGACAGTTTAGTAGGCACACTAAGTTTGGGTTGTTTGTTTTTTAAAGGCATCCACTCTGACCTACTGATTTTTATTCAGTTGGAGTCCGATTTATGATATCCTCAGTGGTTTTCTAGGAAGAAACAAGACTCCCTCTTGTTTACAAAGATAAGGCAGTAGCAGGGTGATACTCCTAAACTTGGAAATAACTCTACGGACAAAATAAAGGCCTAAAAATCTGTGTGGAAGGTTTTTTTGTTTCTGTTTTTTCGGGGGGGGGGGGGTGAGTAATGGAACAGGAAGGAAAGGGACAAAGAGAGAAAATAGGAAGAAAAATAGAGAA
Source organism: Dromiciops gliroides (assembly GCF_019393635.1). Classification (NCBI taxonomy): domain Eukaryota; kingdom Metazoa; phylum Chordata; class Mammalia; order Microbiotheria; family Microbiotheriidae; genus Dromiciops; species Dromiciops gliroides. The sequence continues at coordinate 270,287,381 of NC_057865.1, read as the reverse complement.
AGGGAAGTAAAAATATAGAGAAAAAGATAAAGGAGGAGGAAGAGAAAAAGCGGGGAGAGATTGAGAGAGGGGGAAAGGGGGAGAAAGGGAGAGGGAAGGAGGGAGGGAGGGGGGAGAGAGAGAGAGAGAGAGAGAGAGAGAGAGAGAGAGAGAGAGATTTGGATTTCAGAACTTGAGGGAAATATTAACTTCACTTTGATTAAATCTCTGTTCTGATTAGAAGTGGTCAGTTTTGCAAAATTTTCCTGATATACTTCACAGACAGCTTACTTTTCCTTTTTAACCTCAGAAAACCAACTGTTAGATTTATCTAATTTAAGAGTTCTTAAAGGAGGTTACAACTAAGATGGAGTAGTTAACTGATTCCCATAGGCAAAATGCCAGACAGGCCCTACTTCCCAAGACCCAACACTCTCTTTCAGTCCTGGCCACCAATCCCCCCCACTCCCCACATCCTAGCCCTTTTCTCTACAGAAGGCCCCACTCACATCCTCACCCACCTCCACCTCAAAAACCATCAGCAGCCTTTCTCCCTCTCCTCTCTCCTTAAAAAACAAAAACAAACAAAACCCAGGCTAGTGGTTCTTGCTCGAGCTGACATCACGATAGTGAAGATCTAGCAGAACATGCCTGCTCTATTCAGAGAGGCCATGTGATCACCCCAGTTAAACCTAGCTCTTGCAGCAAAAAGTGCACAGGGAGAGAGTTGTTTATGAGCCTCTCCCAGCTTGCCAGCCCTATAGTTGTCTCATCCTACCTCCTTCCCGTCTCCTAAATGAATTGATGTAATGGGCTTAATTCCTCACCTCTTCTCAGTTCAGATATCTAATGCTGCAGGTTCCAGCCTTCTGACTTCCCCCGAATAATATTCGCTAACTGATAATAAGCATACAAATGAAAGCAGAACTTTCTGGCTCCAGTCCTTGGAATTATAAACGGACTACCAAGTTTCTTGGCCTAGAAGGGAAATGAAATAGGCCTAATGGATGCTTTTAAAGGTATACTACTAAGGATCACAGGATCAGAGATGGAGAGCTCAAAGGTCCTGACACTATTTACAATCCCTTGATTTTGATTGGGGGGGGGAGGGAGGAGGAGGGAGGTGTCTGGAGATTTTAAGTCATTTGCCCCAAACCACACAGAGGCAGGATATGAAGCCAAGGTCTCTGCTTTCATAGTGCTCTTTCCATCCCACCACTGTCTTGCATCTATGTGTCTGTGTCCAAGAGTGGTCATGGAAGTCTACCTCTGGGGGGGGGGGGCGGAACTTCCTAAGAATAGTCCAATGAATTGCTACCACCACCTCTGACAGACTCCACCTCTCACCATCAAAGGAAATTGTGACCCAGAGTGGCCCTGGTTTCCATGGATGCATGAAATTTTATTCACCTGGGCAGAGGTCAGTTCTCTACCTACCTTTTTATCTGGGTGCCTCATATGTGTCAGGAGGAAGTACAAGAGATTCTAGCTCAAAGCCTTTTTTTATCTCCCTATATAGAACCTACACTATAACTCACAAAGCTGATTTTTTAAAGTATCCTACAATGTAGTGTTCTAACAATTGTTTTTCATTTCTCTTTTATGGATTCTGTTTTCAGAAACATTGCTTCCAGACTGGTTTTCAAGAATGAAGCAAGATTCTCCCTTGTTTACAAAGATAAAGCAGCAGCAGGGTGATACTCCTCAACTTGGAAATACTCTAGGCACAAAATAAAGGTCTATAAAAATCTGTGTGTAGAGGTTTTTGGGGTGTGTGTGAATGAAGGAATTGGAAGGAGGGGGATAGAGAGGGAGAAAATAGCAAGAGAAGAGAAAATGTAAAGAAAGAATGAAAACAAAAGAAAACAAAAACAAAAGAAAAGAAAAGAAAAAAGATAAAGGAGGAGGAAGAAGACAAAAAGAAAGGAGAGAGGGGAGAGAGAGAGAGAGAGAGAGAGAGAGAGAGAGAGAGAGAGAGAGAGAGAGAGAGAGAGAGAGAGAGAGATCCAGATCGCAGCACTGGACTTAAGGGTTCTAAAGAAATATTTCATAACTCACCTGAGTTCCATAAACTAATAGCTAATAAATAGATCACCCTGTTTGGAAGTTCTTGTATTCAACCAATCTATAAAACCTAGGATAGGGCCACAAACCCTGCTTGATGATGATTAAATCCCTTGTGTTATAGAGTTTACATCTATTTCCTCTTCGGTCTTCAGTGGAGAAATAGAACCACTGAACACCATCCCTGGAATAATAATCCAGTTGGGAAGTAGAAAAATGGACCTCTGTAGCCAGGTCCTAAGCCCAAAAGAACTTTGAGCCTAAGTCCAAATCCTAGCACTGCCCTTTGGTTGGGTTTGTGAGTGAATCGTGCGTATATCTGATGCAGGTAAACAACGCGGAGAATTTGCGAATGAGGACAAAGTTTAAGAGACAGCAAGGCAATATCTCCAAATATAGATGAAGCTGACCTGAATGATAGAAGCCAAATTAGAATCGCTGTGAGCTGATTTTTAAAATCCATTTGTCAGTTGTCCGTGTCTCCTTGTCCCAGAATTAGAAACAGTGTGCAAAAAAGGGTCAGTCCACTGAGGAACCCCAGAGAGCCTTAACAAATGGTTCTCTATTTCTCTCTATGGATTAGATTTTTCTTTGAGATTTTCTTAACTGACTCCATGACCACATTCTACTTTATACTTGATCTTTCCTTCTTTTGTCACTTTCTATGTTCATTTCCCATAATCTCCCCCCAAAAAACATTTTCCATATCTCCCATATTCTCAATTTGTATACTTCTCCCTCCCCCTGCCCCAGTTTCTTCTTTTCCATGCTCATCCAGTATTGCCCTCCCTTAAACTTTTAGGAAATATGCTAGGGTATTTGAATTTGACCTGTGGTCTCTGTGCTATTAGATTGTCCCCCAAGAAGAAAGTAAAAAGAAACAAAATCTTACACATTTCATGGCATAGTGGATAGGGAACAGGAATTGGAGTCAGAGAGACCTGGGTTCAATTACTGTTGGATTGATGCACAACCCTTTAAATCACTTTACACACATTGACTTATTTGATCCTCTCAACCTTGTGCTATTATGATCACCATTTGACCAATGAGGAAACAGGAGCTTCTCTTTGGATAGGATTTCACTGTTGAAAGTACCTGAGGCATAGTATCTCAATCAGGGAGAAAGAAGAGGCAGCTCCTTTTATGAGTCAAGAGATGGTTGAGTGCTTGCTTAACAGGAGTTCAATTCTCAAACCCTTGCCTCTCGCCTCTGCCTCAGCTCCCCAACCGAACCAGTTCTCTCCAAGCTCCAACTATCTCTAAGTACAAAATCTCATGGCCTTTCCTCAGGCCTCAGTCTATTTGACATCTTTGCCGCTTCTGATACCACTGAGCACCCCCTCTCCTACTAGAAACACTCTTCCCTGTTTGACAAATCTTTCTTAGTCTCTGATAGATCGTAATCCATTCCAGCTCCCTAACCATGAGTTATGGTTAAGACTCTATTGGGAGAGGGGAGGGGCAGCTAGGTGGCGCAGTGGATAAAGCACCGGCCCTGGATTTAGGAGGACCTGAGTTCAAATCCAGCCTCAGACACTTGACATTTACTAGCTGTGAGACCCTCGACAAGTCACTTAACCCTCATTGCCCAACAAGAAAACCAAAAGAAAAACCAAAAACCAAAAAACCAAGACTCTATTCAGGGGCCCCTTTTCTGTCTCTTCTCTCTACAACCTCTTTTAGTGATGTTATTAACTCTCCTGAGGTTCAATTATCTATTCACTTGGCTCCCAAATTTACTTAATCCTAATCTTTTCTGAATTCCAGCCCTGCGTCAGCAACTGTCTTGCTGGACATCTCCACCTGGATTTTCCACAGACAATTCAAATTCAACATGCACAAAACATAATTCATTATCTCACACACACATACACACAAACACACACACACACCCCAAGTCTAACTGTTTCTTTCAAACTTCTCTACTCTTGTTGAGGACACTGCCATCTTCCTGTATACCCATGTTTAAGACATTAGATTCATCTTTTGCTCTTCCTTCTCTCCGATCTCCCACATCCAATCAATCCCTAGGACTTGTCTATACCATTGCTCTACAGCATCTTCACCCTCCTCTCTCTTGACAAGGCCACTACCCTAGTTCCAGCCTATATCACTTGTAACCTGGACTACTGGAGTAGCCTCTTCCTGGTCTCCCTGTTTCTAGTCTCTCTCCTCTCCAACCTATTCTACATCCAGCTGCCCAATAAATATTCCTAGACAGGGCTCTGAAAATATCATCTCCCCACTTAGACATCATCAGTGGCCTCCTATTGCCTCTAGGCTAGACTACAAATACCTAGCCTGGCACATACAGCTCTCTACAATAGGGTTTCTCTACTAACCCTTCCCAGCTAGTCAATGTCACTCTCCTTCCCACACTCAACATTACAGCCAAAATGGCTCAGTAGGTGTTCCCCAAACTTGCTTTTTCATCTTCCTTCTCTGTTTTTGCACAGGCTTCATCCCATGCCTGGCGTGCACTTCTTTCTTACCCCCACCTCTTAGTCACTAGATTTCTTCAAGGTTCAGCTTAGGTTCTCCCTCATATACAAAGCCATTGCTGGTCTCCCCAAAATCCATGGGACATTAATTTTCCTTTCCCCCCTCGGATTGTACTGATTTTTCATGGAGGATCACAGGATCCCAGCTCTAGAGATATAAGGGTGTTCAGAAGTCATCTTATCCAATCTCCTGATTTTATAGATGAGGAAATGAGGGACCAGAAAGGTTGTGATCTCCAAGGTCACACAGGCACTAAGCAGCAGAGCTGGGATTTGAACCCAGGTCATCTGACTTAAGATCTAGTGTAGCCCAATGCTACACTGCCCCTTCCTGCTTACCAAGGTGCATGTTGTACTATGAAGTAAAATGAATGACTAGCAAGTGGGGTGGGTTTCATCAATCCCAGAACCCACCAGAATTACTTTCCATGGAACAGATGCTTAATAAATGTTCGTTGAATCGAATTCAGTTGAGTAAAGGGACATCATAGTGTTGGAAGAGATTCTTAGTCCATCTATTGTAAAACATTCCTCCATTTCACAGTTGAGGAAACTGAGGCCAAGGGAGTTTAAGAGAGTTGCCCAAGATCGCCAGGGAGTAAGTATCAGAGGAAGGATTTAAAACAGGGTCCTCTGAATCCAACTGAGTCAATGCTCTTTACTTTATACTGGAGAGAGTAAGGGACTTACATAAGGTCATTTAAGTGTCAAAGCCGGGACCTGAGGGTAGGACTCCAAGTATAATGCTATTTTCACTCCTAAAAATAGAGCATACTTGGAAAAGCATTAAGCACTAGACAATGAAAAGTAGTTTGAACTGAAGCAAGATGCCGTACTTTTTCGTCTGAGGTCATAGTGCCATCTTTTATATTGGCTTGGGGTGTATCTGTACCCGGGGATAAACTGTCTCACTTCCCTTTTTTCTTGACTTGAAATAAGAACATAATATGAGAACATAAGACACGCCATACTATGTCAGACCAATTTAGTTCTGTATGTGGTCTTTGATACTGGCACCAAGGGACAAGTTGAGAAAGAACATGGTAATTGCCTTTCATGAAGCTGACCACAAAGGTTACCCTGGTCAGCATAGACTTCTCTTAATAATCCATTGTGAATCTATCATCCATTTGGTTAGCAGACATCCATCTACTGGTCCTATATTTTTCACTAACATTTCAGATAGAGAGAGAGGTGGGGATGGGGAGGAGAGGAAGGGGGCAGGAGAAATAAGGAGAAAGAAAGACATAGGCAGAGAGACAGAGAGGGGCAAGAGGAAGGAGGGGAGAGAGAAAAAGAAGAAGGAGGAAGAGGAGGAGAAAGGGAGGATGGAAGGAGAAAGAGAAGGAGGAGGAGAAGGAGAAGGAAGAAGAGGAGGAGAAGAATTTATTAAGCAATACTATGTACCATTATCTAGCTTTTTACTTAGTAATTTAAAAGTGCAGTTTCCGGGGCAGCTAGATGGCGCAGTGGATAGAGCACCGGCCCTGGAATCAGGAGTACCTGAGTTCAAATCCGCCCTCAGACACTTAACACTTAACTAGCTGTGTGACCCTGGGCAAGTCACTTAACCCCAATTGCCTCACTAAAAAAAAAAAAAAAAAGTGCAGTTTCCTATTAAATAATTAATTTTAAATTTGTGATATCCAATTTCAAAAATAATTATATTTTAATATAAAATTTCCTTTAAAATTTCTAAAATTGGGGGGCAGCTAGGTGGCGCAGTGGATAGAGAACAGGCCCTGGATTCAGGAGGACCTGAGTTCAAATCCAACCTCAGACACATGACACTTACTAGCTATGTGACCCTGGGCAAGTCACTTAACCCTCATTGCCCTGCAAAAAAAAAAAAAAATTTATAAAATTTCTAAATGATTTCTAAACCATCCCTCCACTACTAAATATTTATTCTTTCATATCTTCCCTATTAGTCAATTCATTTTTCACTGCCCACTCTGATAACCATAATTATCCATTGATTCACCTAAGCCCTGCTTGAGCCTGTTTATATTTTCTACCTACTCCTCACATTTAGGCTCCCAGAGCCTAGTATAGAACCTGCCACAAAGTAGGGGATTAATAAATGCTTGTTTGATTAATTGAATAAAATCCCTGAGTTTAATAGCCTTTGTAAAAAGTAATGAACTGAGGTGGCTACACATGTCTATAATTTCTGCTAATGGAGGAAGGTAAAGTGAGTAGATTCCTTGAGCTCAGGAGTCCTGAGCTGCAGTAGGGCTAATGGTGATAGATTGTCCATATTAGGTCTGGCACCAATACAGTCAGCAGAGAGATTGGGTGCAAAGGTAGCCAATGTACTTGTAGCCTGAGCAACATAGGGAAATGGAAAGGGGAGGAGAAGTTTAAGCAGAACAAATTCCCACACTGGCCACATCCAAAAATGTCTATCTCATTGTGCACATTGAATCAATCATCTCTCTTTCTGAAGGTAATGTTCTTCATCATCAGTCCTCTGGAATTATAGGATTGCTTTTTGTATTAACCAGAGCTCTGAAGGCTTTCAAAATTACTTTTAATGTTGGGACATGCTGGAGATCCAGCTCGGGAATTGGGATTCTCCTATGGAGCTGTCAACGATGGAAAACACATTCATTCCCATTGGGAGTCTAAAGAACAATGGATATGGATTTTATGACTCAGGGCACAAATCTGGGTTCTACTGCTGATCATCTGTGTGACCTTGAGCAAGTCCCTTAACTTACCTGAGTCTCAGTTGACTCAACCATAAAACAAGTTGGTTAGGGAAGATCACCTCTGCATCAGAATCTTTGCCCCATGAGTGCCCTGCGTCCCCAAAGAGGAAGTTCTAGAATCTGCCTAGCTGTGGGGGAAGGATAGCAGGAAAGCATCTCAAGTCTGACTATCAGCACGATCGACAAGTATAGGGAAGCTAGCGTGTTTCCGAAACCATAAGGATTACAATGACTGAAGTATATTGAGATAAGATCTACGGGGGAATAGAAGGGGAACTGGGCTGTGGAAAGTCCCCTGAGGTTCAGCAGGGGCATGATTACCATTGTTCTTTCTGTTCTCCAAATACCGTGGTATACAGTGATGATCCTCATAGCATTGCTCGGGCTATAGAGCCTAAGGAACAGGCACCAATTGTATTAGGTCCTTCATAGCTTGCGGTCAGAGGACCTTGGACAGCTGCTCAGATGAGACCATTTCTATAGGAGGGGGAGTTAAATAGAAGTTTCAGAGAATCTTAGTGCTAGAGCGGGAAGGTATTTCAACAGTCATCTAGAATCCCCCAGATAACGTTTAACCGTGTGTCTGATCCACTTGTTCAATCAATCAATAAGCATTTATTAAGTACCTACTATGTGCCAGGAACTGTGCTAAAAAATAGAGACAGGAAAATCAAGATGAAGATATATTTTCAAGGATCTTCTAGTTAACTGAAGGGAAACAACATGTACACAGAGAATAAAAAATAAAGGATACTGGATTTTGATTTATTTGATAGAAGGAACTCCCCATATGACAAAACTTCCTCTACCAACTCAGGTCAGCACTTTCTCTGCAACTCCTTCTTAGAGTTGCTCACAGCCCTAAAGGGTTGAGTGACTCACCCAAGGTCACACAACCAGTAAGTATAAGATGTGATGCTTGAGGCCAGATCTTCCTGTCTTTGAAATGGGCTCTCTATCTAGTCTCTAACCTCATCAAATCTAAATTCTTACAAGTAAATATAAGGTAATTTTGGGGAAATGAAAAGGGACTTATGGAGGAGTTGTTGGAAGTGAACTTAAAGAAAAAGTAGGGATTTTAAGAGACAGAGGTGAGATAGGAGTACATTCCAGGCAGGGAGCAGAGCTGAGGCACAGAGATGAGAGATGGGACAGACCAATGAGGTTAGACCACAGGGTGAGGGAAGGAGAAAAACTTGAAATAAATCTCTAAAGGTAAACTAGAGCCAGATTTTGCTGTTCAGTTATTTCAGTCATGTCTGATTCGTTGTGGAGTTTTCTTGGTAGTGATACTGGAGTGATTTGCCATTCCCGTCTCCAGCTCATTTTACAGATGAGGAAACTGAGGCAAACAGGGTGAAATGACTTGCACAGGGTCATACAGCTAGTACGTGTCTGAGGTTGGATTCGAATTCAGGTCTTCCTGACTCCAGGCCTGGTGCTCTATCCACTGTGACATCCACCTGTCCTAGAGCCAGATAGTGAAGGTCTTTCAATAAGAAGTAAATAATTGGGCAGCTAGGTGGCACAGTGGATAAAGCACCAGCCCTGGATTCAGAAGGACCTGAGTTCAAATCCAGACTCAGACACTTGACACTCACTAGCTGTGTGACCTTGGGAAAGTCACTTAACGCTCATTGCCCCACAAAAAAAAAAATAAAAGGGGGCGGCTAGATAGCACAGTGGATTATGCACCGGCCCTGGATTCAGGAGTACCTGAGCTCAAATCCAGCCTCAGACACTTGACACTTACTAGCTGTGTGACCCTGGTCAAGTCACTTAACCCCCATTGCCCCACAAAAAAACAAACAAACAAACAAAAAAAAAAGAAGCAAATAATTACCATGTGCTTACTAAGTACTGAGGATATAAGTAAGAGAGACAAGCCCTGCCCACTCACATGGGGAATAGCAGCCTGGGAGAAGTGTTTTTGTCTGGGAAGCAGCAAGGAATGGGCAGACAACTGGCAGGCCTTTTCCTCAAGCAATGGGAGGAGAGAATTGATTCCTGTCTCCCAAACAGACTAGCACAAAGGATTTGGTATGAGATCTAAAAAGAAACAAGAAAGGCACTGGGCATGACATGGCCAGACCTGAGCTTTTAGACTGTTCATTTGGCAGCTCTGTGACGGGTGGGTTGGAGAGGAAAGAGAGGCTTAGGGTCTGAACTAGGATGGTGGCTATGATTAGAGAGAAGAAAATTGAAGTAAGAAGTAATGTAGATGTAGACTCAGTGACTTGGCAACTGATTGCATAGAAGGGATGAGGAAGAGAAAAAAGTTGAGGATGGCACACAGGCAGTGCTTAATAAATGTTTGGTGATTGAACAGTCAATCAAACAAATATATTACTATTATGTAGTATCTGTTGGATAAGATGTTTAACCTCTCTGGGCCTCAGTTTCCTCATCTATAAAATGGGTGTGTTGGATTAGATGACCTCTGAGAGAGGGGCAGCTGGGTGGCGCAGTGGATAAAGAACCAGCCCTGGATTCAGGAGGACCTGAGTTCAAATCTGACCTCAGACACTTGACACTTACTAGCTGTGTGACCCTGGACAAGTCACCTAACCCTCATTACCCTGCAAAACAAACAAACAAAAAAACAGATGACCTCTGAGACCATTTCATCTATGATTTTAGGTGAGTTTGATATAAAATTCATTTGACTTCAACACTAAATTATTCATTTGTAATGAGTTTTTCATAGCTTTTTTTATCACACAGAATGGGGGTCCGATCCACTTAGACACAACTGAAGAAACACTGAAGGTTATGACTTCCCTCCTTTCCTTTCTTTCTCCAACATCCACTTTTCTAAAGCTGTGAAGATAGAAGTCATTAATTTCCTTGTCCTTCCTCACTCCCTCCTC